>NC_133666.1:690470677-691133390 GCF_037893015.1 Macrotis lagotis
TAAATTAAGAGCTTCTGCACAGACAAAACCACTGTAACCAAGATCAAAAGAAATGTAGTAAATTGGGAAACAATTTTTACCATTAGTATTTCTGACAAAGGACTCATTTCTAAAATATACAGAGAATTGAGGCAAATTTTTTAAAAAAACAAACCATTCCCCAATTGACAAATGGTCAAAGGATATGCAAAGGCAATTTACAGCTGAGGAGATCAAAGCGATCCACAGCCATATGAAAAATTGCTCTAAATCATTACTTATTAGAGAAATGCAAATTAAAGCTTCTCTGAGGTACCACCTCACACCTCTCAGACTGGCCAATATGACCAGAAAGGACAACAATCATTGTTGGAAGGGATGTGAGAAATCTGGGACACTAATACGTTCTTTGTTGGCGGAGCTGTGAACACTTCCAACCTTTCTGGAGAGCAATTTGGAATTACTCCCAAAGGGCAACAAAAATGTGCATCCCCTTTGATCCAGCAATACCACTACTGGGTCTGTACCCTGAAGACATGATGAAAAAGGGTAAAAACATCATTTGTACAAAAATATTCATAGCAGCCCTGTTTGTGGTGGCAAAGAACTGGAAATTAAGGGAATGTCCTTCAATTGGGGAATGGCTTAGCAAACCGTGGTATATGTATATCATGGAGCACTATTGTTCTATTAGAAACCAGGAGGGATGGGAATTCAGGGAAGCCTGGAGGGATTTGCATGAACTGATGCTGAGTGAGATGAGCAGAACCAGAAAAACACTGTACACCCTAACAGCGACATGGGGATGATGCTCAACCTTAATGTACTTGCTCATTCCTTCAGTGCAATAATCAGGGGCAACTGTGGGCTATCTGCAATGAAGAATGTCATCTGTATCCAGAGAAAGAATTGCAGAGTTTGAACAAAGACCAATTAATTTTAATTTTAAAAAACCATTATCTTATTATGTAATTTTACTTTTATACTTAATATTTCTTCCTTAAGGATATGATTTCTCTCTCATCACATTCAACTACAATGCATACTGTGGAAACAATGTAAAGACTAACAGACTAGGGGCAGCCACCTAGCGTAGTGGATAAAGCACCGGCCCTGGAGTCAGTCAGGAGTTCCTCAGTTCAAATCCGGTCTCAGACACATAATAATCACCTAGCTGTGTGGCCTTGGGCAAGCCACTTCACCCCGTTTGCCTTGCAAAAACCTAACCAAAAAAAAAGACTAACAGACTGCCTTCTGGGGAGGGATGGGGAGAGGCAAGCAAGATTGGGGGGAAATTGTAAAATTCAAAATAAATAAAATCTTTCTTAAAAAAAAGAAAAGTGCCCCCTTCTTTTCCATGAGCAGCACTCATATGTTTGGTATTCTGTCTATGACTGGGACCATATCCAGTCATCTTGACTTTTGTCTTGGCACTGGACTCTGATGACTCTGGAGAAAAAAGTGACACTGATGACTTTTCAAATTTCCGCCTCACTTACATCCACTTCCCTTGCCAGTCAAGTCACCACCTTCCTGATGTCACTGGTCCTTTTAGAACAAAGGATGAACAACAACAATTCTCTGTTTAACTTTGTACTGGGAACCACATTGATTCCTCTAGGAGAGGTGACCAGGAAGAAGGGCTAGAAATATGCTCAATTCTAGAATATTCTGAATGTGCTTGTTCCAGATATTATCTGTGACCTTGGGGCAGATAATTCTGTTGGAAAACATGAAGGATTAAACCAAGCTTTTCAAGCTAGAAATGGTTAGAATATTAGTTCAATATTAGGTTAAATAGAACTTTCTGGCAGACTTGGTCTAAATTGCAGAATATTGAATTAATATTTTTTCCTCAATTTAATGGTGTTATTTCAGACTCAAATGCCTAAGCTTCATAGAAATCAGCATCAAGCCTTGGACCTTCTTTGTCAAAGCCTTCCATGGCTAACTAAATAGTAGAGGTAAAGGACCTTTTCAAACTTTATTTTGTTTTGTTTTTGTTTTTATAGGTTTTTGCTAGGCAATGGAGTTAAGTGGCTTGCCCAAGGCCACACAGTTAGGTCATTACTAAGGCCGGATTTGAACTCGGGTACTCCTGACTCCAGGACCAGTGCTCTATCCACTGTGTCACCTAGCTGCCTCCTTTTCAAACTTTAGTGGAAATTTTGGACTCAGTCTATGAGTTGTTTGTTCTTCATTCTCGAAGAGGACCATGACATTAAGGAGGTTATGCCATTTGAGTGAAGGGGTGCTGGACGCCAGTCTTATTTTCTCCTCTGGACGATCCAGAGGTCAGATATGAATCAGGACCACTGGAGATGACCACAATTGTGAGGCAATCAGGGTTAAGTGACTTGCCTGGGGTCACCCAGCTAATAAGTGTCAAATGTTTGTGGTCAGATTTGAACTAAGATCCTCCTGATTACAGGCTGGAATCCATTCTTTGACATACCTAGCTACCTTCCTCAGTACCTATCCCCATAGCCTGTGAATAGGGGGCAGTTAGATGGCACAGCAGATAGAGCACCAAATGTAAGTCAGGAGCAGCTAGATGGAGTGGTGAATATAGCAGTGGCCTTGGAGTCAAGGCAGGAGTTTGAATCTGGCTTCAGACACTTACTAGCTGTGTGACCTTGAACAAGTCACCTAACCCTGATTGCCTCACATCCAGAGTCATCTCCAGTTATCTTAATCCTTATCTGATCACTGGATCCAGGTATCTCTGGAGGAGAAAGTAATTTAGCACAGCGCCCCCTCACTCAAATCCAATTCATGTGCTTGTCATGGCATCTCCTCCCTGATATTATGGTTTTCCTCAAGAATGAAGGGCAAACATTATTATAAATCTAAGTGAGGAAGATGACTCTTCCTGAGTTCAAGTCATTTAACCTTATTTATCTCAGTTTCCTCACTTGTGAAATGAGCTGGAGAAGGAAATATAAACCACTCTAGTATCTTTGCCAAGCAAATGCCAAAGAGTTGGACAAACTGAAAAAATGATTGAACAACTATGAGTAGGCGCCTAATGACTCCCAGCTGACTTGGGAATTTCACAAAGCCTATGCTCTCAGTTCAAAGACTCCAAACAGTGAAGTTGTTTGGGGTCTGTTTCAGTGTCTACCAGTCTGTTCTGTGTTTAAAGACATGCAAAGTCCAAAGGAGGTGTTTGTCCTTAAAATCAGTCTAATTCTCTTTTTTATGGGGCATGTGAACACAGGGTCACCAAGAATGTTTGACCTTGTTACTTTGATATCTTGCAAAGGCTTGGTCAAAATTGGTCAACAGACCCTCCTTTCTGAGAGTGACTACCAGCATCAATGTCAGTAGATGCTTGGGTTAAAAATGAGGCTAGAGTGACATCTGAGGCAACAGGGTGCCAGGGTCCCTGATGTCAGAAAGACCTTCCTCAGACTTTTAACAGCCTCTGATTCTGAGCAAGCCACCTAACCTCTGTCTGCCTTAGTTTCCTTAACTGTAAAATGAGATTAATCACATCAAGAGTGTTGTGAAAATTAAATAAGATATTTGTAACACATTCAGCACAGGGTCTGGCTTGAACTAAGTATTATATATTCATGCTTGACCCCTCTTATTGGGGTGGAAGTTGGACTTAGGTTCCTGGTAGTCAGCGAACGCTGAGAAGAGACCCCCTGTTCTCCTGACCTTATCAGGTTTCTATTATGCCGGATTTAATTCTTCCTTTGCCAACTCTGAGCCACCTATTTTCTCTGATACTAAACCAGTTTCAGCTGCCAAATTGCTCAAGTGAGTCTGATAGCAAGGGAAGCTTGTAGCTAATCCCATCGTTGAGCCCAGGGAAGAGCTCACATCTGGGCTGCAAATCTGGGCAAGCAAGTCATCAATCTCTCTGTGACTGCTGTCTAGATAACTAGATTCATAGATCATACACCCCACAGAAAAAGGGGGCAGCTGAGTGACAAGGTGGATAGAACACCTGTCCTCAAATTAGGAGGGTCTGAGTTCAAATGTGACCTCAGAGACTTGCTATATGATCCTGAGCGAGTCATTTAACCCCAGTTGCCTCCCATCCAGGGCCATCTCCAATTGTCCTGATTCATATCTGGATTTTGGCCCCCATGGCTCTGGAGGAAAAAATGAAATTGATGACTTAGCATAGCACCCCCTCACTCAAATTCAACTCACTTGCATGTACTGGCACCATCTTCCTGACTATTGGTCTTCTTCAATAACAAAAGCAAAAATAAACTACATTTTGATTTTAAGATCAGGAACTTCCTTAGGACTTCATAAATCTTTTTTTTTTTTTAGTTTTTTTGCAAGGCAATAGGGTTAAGTGGCTTGCCCAAGGCCACACAGCTAGGTCATTATTATGTGTCTGAGGCTGGATTTGAACTCAGGTACTCCTGACTCCAGGGCTGGTGCTCTAGCCACTGTACCCCCTAGCCACCCCCTTCATACATCTTTAAATACAAACTGATAGGAGTGCAGTGGATGGAGTACCAGACCTGAAGACTGGAAGAGCCATCTTCCTGAGATCAAATCTGGCTTGAGTGACCCTGGGCAAGTCACTCAATCCTGTTAGACTCAGTTCTCTCATCTGTAAAAGGAGCTGAAGAAGGAAATGCCAAACCAGTTCACTCCCATTGCCAAGAAAACCCCAAATGGGGTTACAAAAAATTGGATGTGATTAAATGACTGAACAACAAAACTTGGTTAAAGTTGGGAAAATCACACATTATTGAAAAAGGACATATAAAAATGTGTCTGTCCCTGGAAACGCTGGCATTTCTAAATAGAAATTAGAGAAATAAAACTTTCAAATTTTTGGCTAAAATAGACAAGTGAGGGAGAGAGAGAGAGAGAGAGAGAGAGATCCGGTTTTAGAGTTTGAATTTTGAAGCTAAATCTCATCTACCTAGCAGGTAATTCTTCTCTTAAATTTTCTGTTGTTTAAATTGCCTTCAGCAAAAGAGACTTTGCTTCAAAAAAGGCAAGGAAAATAAATTTCAAGCAAGCAAAATACAGAGAGTTTGACAGAATTCCATTGTCTAATAAAAATGACTCCCATTTACATAGTAGTTACTATGGCCCTGGCACTGTATCAGGGGGTTTACAACTATCTCACTTGCTTCTCACCACAACCCTGGGAGATAGGTGCTCTTATTATCCTAATTTTACTGATGAGGAACTGAGATAGACAGTCGTCAAGCAACTGGTTCAGGGGCGCACAGCTAGTGAACTCAGACTTTCCTGTCAGATCTGACACTGTGTATTTTACCACCCAGGTACCTAATAAATTTATAGATTCTTAACTAAGAAACCAACTTGGAAATGCTTTCTATGATGAAATGAGAGACTGTCTGTAAAGTTTGAGCTCTGATTAAAAAAAAAGCAGCCAGGTGACTCAGTGTATAAAATGTTGGATCTCCAGTCAGAAAGCCCTGAGTTCATATTTTTCCTGGAGAGATTATTAGCTGTGAGACCCGGAGCAAATCACTTCATCTCAGTCCCAGGTTCTTGGTCTGGAAATTGGCGTTAATAATGGTACCTATCTCCCAGGACCAGATGAAAGACCATATGCTTTACAAGCTTGAAAATATCATATAAATGCTAGCTATAATTTTTAAAAAAGTTTTTAGTGTTTTTTATTTAAAATTTTGAGTTCTAAATTCTATCCCTCCCTCCTTTCCCCAGATTGTAAGCAATCAGAAGTTGCCTGTGTTGTGCACTTATGTATAATGTTTCCATATTAGAAGACCCAAATAAAAGGAAAAAAAAAAAAGAAAGTGAAAAATAGCTTGATTCACTCTGTATTCAATCCATATCAGTTCTTTCTCTGGAGGCGGATAGTCTGCTTCATCATGAGTCCTTTGGGATTGTCTTAGATCATTGTATTGCTGAGAAGAGCTAAGTCATTCACGGTTTTTCCTTCAAACAAAATTGCTGTTACTCTGTACCATGTTCTCCTGGTTCTGTTCACTGTACTATGCATCAGTTCATGTAAAGCTTTCCAGGTTTTTCTGAACTCATCCTGCTTGTCCTTTCTTATAGCATGATAATATTTCATTATAATCATTTACATCAGCTCGCTTAACTATCCCCCAAATGATGGGCATCCCTTTGATTTCCAATTTTTTTTAGGTTTTTTTTTTTGGCAAGGCAATGGGGTTAGGTGACTTGCCCAAGGTCACACAGCTAGGAAATTATTAAGTATCTGAGGTTAGATTTGAATTCATTCTGACTCCAGGGTCAGTGCTCTATCCACTGCGCAACCTAGCTGCCCCAATTCTTTTTTTTTTTTTTTTAGATTTTTCAAGGCACTGGGGTTAAATGGCTTACCCAAGGCCGCAAGGATAGGTAATTATTAAGTGTCTGAGGTTGGATTTGAACCCAGGTACTCCTGACTCCAAGGCCAGTGCTCTATTCACTGCACCACCTAGCCGCCCTGCCCCAATTCTTAAACTATTATTATGGAAAGTAAAGTTTGACAATGACTTTGAGATGCAGCAGAGTGGTCAAATTGGCCAAAGACACAGATTCTTTTTCAGTTGTCCAGTTCTCACTGTAGAAAAGTTGTTTGCCTAACAGCAACATGGGGGTGATGATCAACCTTGATGGACTCGCTCATTCCATCTGTGCAACAATCAGGGACAATTTGGGGCTCTCTGCAGTGGAGAATACTACCTGTATCCAGAGAAACAATTGTGGAGTTTGAACAAAGACCAAGGACTATTACCTTTAATTTAGTGTATAATTTTTTTATGTGTATAATTTTATTTTATTTTTTTATAATTTTTATTTTTTATTTAGTATTTATTCTCATTTTGTACAATTAATGTTATTTTTACATTAGTAAAATATTCTTAAGAGTAAATGAGATACCCCCTCCCCCATAAATATAGACTTGCTTCAGCAATAAAGTAAAGGGGAGAGAAAAAAATTAAAATTAAAAAAAATAGTAATAATCGTAGGTATGGCCATGTGGCACAATGGATGGAGCCCCAGCCCTGGAGCCATGAGCACCTGAGCCCACATCTGGTCCCGTACACCCAACAATCACCCAGTTGTGTGTCATGCAAGCCACCTCAACCCCACTGCCCTGCAAAAACCAAAAAAAGAAAAAGAAAAAAGACCCAAAATAAAATAAAATAGTAATAATAATAGGGGTGGCTGGGTGGCAGACAGAGCATTGGCCCTTGAGCCAGGAGCACCTGGGTCCAAATCCGGCCTCAGACACCCAAAGATCACCCTGCTATGCAGACCCAGGCAGGCCACCGAGCCGCCAAAATAATAATAATAAATGTGCTTGAGTCTTTGTTCCAACACCAACAACTCTGTCGCGGGTGGATCACATACTTTATGATAAGTCCATCACAAAAGTTACTTCCATATTTTTCCAAGGTTGCCATTGTTGATCACAACTCCCTCCTTTCGTATTTCTCCACTACCATGTACTATATTTTCTCTCTCCTTTCACTCTGACTCTGCTGTAGGGTAGCTGAGTGGCACAGCAGACAGATCCCTGGCCCTGGGGCCAAGAGGCCCTGAGCCCTACCACCCCTTAGACCCAGCATCCACCCAGCTCTATGGTCTGGGACAGGCCTTCCAATCCCAGCCCCTTGCAAGAAGTAAAAAAGAAAATGTGTTATATCTGACCACTCTCCCCCCATGGTCCATCCTCTTCTCCATCACTCACATCCCCCCCTTCCCCCTGTCACCCCCGCTCCTTCTTACTCCAAATGCCTATACCCCATTGAGTATATATGCTGTTTCCTCTCCTAACCACCTCTGATGAGAGAAACCTTCCCCCCTTCCATATCATTGCAATAGCTCATTATAATAAAGAAAAATCTTATTATATTATATTATATTCCCCCTCTCCTTTTTCTTTCTCCCAATATATTTCCCTTTTTTTTCTATTGACTCCATTTTTACACCATATTTTATCTTCGAATTCAGTTTTCTCCTGTGCTTCAACTATAAAAGCTCCCTCTACCTGCTCTATTAACTGAGAAGGTTCATATGAGTATTATCAGTGTCATTTTTCTATACAGGAATACATGCAGTTCATCATCATTAAGTCCCTCATATTTTCCCCTTCTCCTCCAATCTCTATGCTTCACCCGAGTCCTGTATCTGAAGATCAAACTCTGGCCATTCCAACAGGAACATTTGAAATTCCCCTGGTTCATTGAAAGTCCATCTTTTTCCCTGGAAGAAGACATTCAGCCTTGCTGGGTAGTTCATTCTTGGCTGCATTCTAAGCTCTTTTGCCTTCCAGTATATTGTATTCCAAGCCCTACAAGCTTCCAATGTAGTTGCTGCTAAGTCCTGTGTAATCCTGACTGCAGCTCTATGATATTTGAATTGTGTCCTTCTGGCTGCTTGTAATATTTTCTCTTTGACTTGGGAGTTCTGGAACTTGGCTATAATATTCCTGGGGGTTGGTTTTTTGGGATCTCTTTCTTCGGGGGGGATCTTTGGATTCTCTCCATTTCTATTTTGCCCTCTGCTTCTAGAATATCAGGGCAATTTTCCTGTAGTAATTCTTTGAAAATGATGTCAAGGCTCTTTTCCTGATCATGACTTTCAGGTATTCCAATAATTTTTAAATTATCTTTCCTAAATCTGTTTTCCATATCAGTTGTTTTTACAATGAGATATTTCACATTTTCTTCTAATTTTTCATTTTTTTTTTTGGTTTTGAAGTATTGATTCCTTATTTCTGGCAAATTCATCTATCTCTCTGAATTCTATTCTTTGTCTGAAGGATTTGTTCTCCTCAGAGAGTTTTCTTATCTCTTTTTCCATCTGGCCCATTCTGCTTTTTTAAAGCATTCTTCTCCTCCATAACTTTTTGAACTGTTTTATCCATTTGACCTAAGCTGGTTTTTAGCATGCTATTTTCTTCAGCATTTTTTTGGATTTCCGTGACTAAGCTGCCAACTTCATTTTCATGTTTTTCCTGCATCTCTCTCATTTCTTTTCCCAGTTTTTCTTCTAACTCCCTCATTTGATTTTCAAAGTCTTTTTTGATCTCTGCCATAGCCTGAGCCCAATTTCTGTTTTTCTTGGAGTCTTTAGATGTAGGAGCTTGTGCTTCCTCATCTTCAGACAGAGTATTTAGATCCTTCTTGTGCTCATTTGCAAAATATTTCTCAATTGTGTTCCTCTTTTTTCTCTGCTTGCTCATTTTTCCCAGCCTGCGCCTGTTTTGGGGTGCTTCCTGAGCTTTTAGGACACTCCCACAAGGGTCTCAGTGTGTGAGGCTCTGTCCTCCCTCCTGGTCTGTGAATGACCATAAGCGCCCCCCTCTGCCACGGGGCTGAGGTGGGGGGGGGGCCCTGCTGCTCTTCTGGGGGGGCCTAGACTGGGATCAGGATCTGAATGTGTTCAGAGCCCCAGAGTCCTGTTCCAGGGGCAGAGGACAGAGCTCGGCAGTCTCTCTCTCTTCACTCCCCTCCCTCAGCTCAATGGGCTCATGCCCTGGGGCTCCTGCTTACTGGCTCCACCTGCTTCTTTCTGGATCTGGGATCTGGGCAGCCAAAAGACCTCCTTTCTCGCTGTGTGCCCTGAGGGCTGGGCTCCACGTGCTTGCTCTGGCAGGGGTCCCCCTCTGTTCCCCCACTTTGTGCCTGGTGCTTCCCTGTGCATAGGTCAGGAAACTGCCCCCGCTACCTCTGGGAGGCTGAAGTTTTTTCGCTCTGGTGGGGCGGGCCACCCCTCTGGCAGGCTGCCCCTCTGACCGTGGGGAGCAGAGCCTTTCTGCTCTTTTCCAGGCTACCTTGAGTAGGAGAACTGTCTTATTGGGTCCCTCTGTGGGTTCTGTCTCTGGAAAGTTTAGTTAAGAGTTCTTAGCTTATGAGTTTTATCAGAGAGTGCCTAAGACTCGATCCTTTCTTCTTGCCATCTTGGCTCTGCCCCCTATTACCTTTAATTTAGAAAAAAGCCCTGCTATCTTATTGTCTGATCTTGCTCTCTCTTATACTTCATGTTTCTTCCTTAAGGATCTGATTTCTCTCTCATCACACTCAATTTGGATCATTGTATACCATGGAAACAATGTAAAGACTGACAAATTGCCTTCTGTGGGAGATGGGGGAGGGAAGTAAGATTGGGGGAAAAATTGTAAAACTTAAAAATAAATAAAATCTATAAAAAATTACACCAGAATGCAAATTAAAAAAAAGAAATGCTGTTTGTCTTTCATTCATGAAAAAGACCATGATATCAGGGAGGTGATGCCATGACAAGCAATTGAATTGGATTTGAGTGAAGGGGTGCTATGCTAAGTCACCAGTCTAACTTTCTCCTTCAAAGGATCCAAATCCAGGGGTCAGATATGAATTAGTATGACTGGAGATGACCCCAAATACAAGGTAATTAGAGTTAAATGACTTGCTCAAGGTCACATAGCTAGAAAACATCAAGTATCTGAGGTTGGATTTGAACCCAGGTCCTCTTGACTCCAGGACCTGTGTTCTAACTATTACACCACCTAACTTCCCTTCACTGCAGAAATAGCCTTTATTTAAAGATGGTGCCTGGGTCAACCATCTCTTCACTGGTCACCAAGTCATGCTCTAGATCCTTGCTCCAACTTCTTATGTGTAGTTTTTTTTTTACTTCTATTTATATCACCATGAAGGTGGTTGAAGCTGGCACTGTGACTACTTAGAACTTTGGCACCAGGGTCATACACTTCTGTGTCTTGTTATTGGACTTTGATGACTCTGGAAGAGTTAGTGAGAATGACTGTGCAACTGCACCTCACTTAAATCCAGTTTACTGGACAATCAAGACCATCCCTTGAAATCATTGGAATTTTTCTAAACCAAAGGACAGAGGTAGTTTCTATCCCCATTGCCTAACACCTAGAGCACAATTAATGCTTGCCAACAAACTCAATTAAGAACAGAGTAAAGGAAAAATAGATCTAAACAAAAATTTAAAAATGTGATTTGAAAACAAAAGCATGAGGTTTAGTAATAATAGTATTAGAATTTAAAATTAGGAGAATATAAAATTTATATTTTGTTAATCAATTAGTAAAAATAATAATATTTTTTAAAAAATTAGAAGTCAGGAGCCAAGATGGTGACAGGAGAAGAGTCTCTCCTAGGTGTTCTCTCCATAATATTTTGAAAATCTTAAAAATAATGACTCTCAATTTTTGAGAGACAGAACCCACAGAAAGATCTAGTGAGAAAATTCTTCAGACCAAGGTAACCTGGAAAATAGTGGAAAGGCTCCATTCCATGGAGCTTGGAATGCAACTGAGAATCAACCACCCAGCAAAACTGAACATCCTCTTCCAGGTGAAAAGATGGACTTTCAATGAACACGGGGGATTTCAATTATTCCTTTTGAAATCACCAGCTGAACAGAAAGTTTGACCTTCAAGTACAGGACTCAGGTGAAGTATAGAGAGTGGAGGAGAGGGGGGAAAATATGAGGGACTTGATGATGAACTGCATGTATTCCTGCATAGAAAAATAATACTGATAATACTCACTTCTCATTTAATAGAGCAAATAGAAGGAGCTTATATAGATGAAGCATAGGAGAGAGCTGAATTTGAAGATATAAATATATTGTAAAAATGGAGTCAATGGCTAAAAGGGAAATGTATTGGGAGTAAGAGAAAGGAGAGGTGGAATAGGCTAAGATATTTTGTATAATAAGATTTTTTTCTTGCAATGAGCTATTGCAATGATATGAAAGGGGGGGGAAGGCAAGGGGGAATGAGGAAACCTTCACTCTCATCAGAGGTGGCTCAGAGAGGAAACAGTATATACACTCAATGGGGCATAGACATCTAGAATAAAAAGGAGAGGTGTGATGGGGGAAGAGGGGGGGATGTGGGTGATGGAGGAGAGGGTGGATCATTGGGGAGAGTGGTCAGATATAACACATTTTCTCTTTTACTTCTTGCAAGGGGCTGGGATTGGGTGGCCTGTCTGGGATGATAGGGTGGGGTCGTTGCTGGGCCTTGGGGGTGATATAGGGGCTTGGAGCCTCTTGGCCTTAGGGCTGGTGATCAGTCTGTTACACCACTCAGCTACCCTACAGCACATTTTAGAAGTGGGATAGAGTGAAAGGAGAGAGAAAATATAGTATATGGTAGTGGGGAGTTGCGAGGGTGGAAAAATATGGAAGTAGCTTTTGTGATGGACCTATCATAAAGAATGTGATCCACCCTAGACAGAATTGGTGGTGTTGGAACACAGACTGAAGCACATTTCTTTTCCCTCTTTCCTTTACTTTTTTTCTCATGAGGGTCTATATTTTTTTGGGGGAGGGGATATTATGTTTACTCTTAAACAAGAATATTTTAGTAATGTATAAAAACATAATTTGTACAACAATAAAAGTAAATAAATAAGTAAATAAAAATTAGAAAATGTTTTCATTGACATTGACAGTGTAGACCTGAAGCCTAATTCAAAGGCAACAAGAAATTCTGGTTCTGCTCACTTCACTCTGCATCAGTTTATATAAGACTTCCCAGGTTTCCCTGAAGCCACCAGTTTTATCCTTTTTATAATAGCACAATTTTGTTATTCCATTATACTCAGATACCCCATATTCCCCAATTGATTAGTATCCTCTTAGTTTCCAGTTCTTTTCCATAACAAAAAAGAACTGCTATCCTTTGCCTTGTTGTTTGATCTTATACCTACTAGTGGCATCTCTGAGTCAAAGGGTAGGTACAATTTAGTAAATCTTGGGGCACAGCTCTAAATTATCTCTCAGAATGGCTTCACCAAAAGTACATGATATGTACCTTTCCACAGTCCTTTCAGATTTAATATTCTTCATTTTTGTCAATTTTGTCAAGCTAAGAGGTGTGAATTAAAAACTCAATTATATTAATGTGCATTTCTGTTTTTTTATGACTACTGATAGCTTGCATCTCTTCCTCTGAAAACTATCTGTTCATATCTATTGATCATTTATCAATTGGAGAATTGTTCTTATTCTTATAAATTTTAATACATTTCCTATGTAATTTAGAAATGAGACTTTATTAGAGAAACTTGCTGTGGAGACTTTTTTTTCATATTTTCCTGTTTCTCTTTTTTTTGGAGGGGGGCAGGGCAATGGGGGTTAAATGATTTGCCCAAGGTCACACAGCTGGGCAATTATTAAGTGTCTGAGGCTGGATTGGTCAGGTCCTCCTGACCCCAGGGCTGGTGCTCTAGCCACTGCACCACCTAGCTGCCCCTCCTGTTTCTCTTCTGATGTTAGCTGCATTAGTTTTGTTTGTGTGAAAACTTTTACATTTTATGTAATCAAAATTGTTCATTTTACCTTTTACGACTCTCTCATCTCTTTTTTAATCATGAATTCTTTCTCCATCAGTAGTTCTGAAAGGTGATTTCTTTCTTGATCTTCTAATTTGTTTATGGTGTCACCCTTTATGTACAAGTGATGTCTTCATTGGGAGCTTAACTAGCTTTTAGGATGTGAGATGCTGCCTGTACTTGATTTCTATTATATCGTTTTCCAATTTTCCCATCAGTTTTTGCTGAATGGCGAGTACTCATCCCGATAACAAGGATCTTTAGGTTTATCAAATACCAGGCTATTGCACTCCTTGATCCCATAGTTTGTATACAGAGTCTCTTCCACTGATTAACGTCTCTATTTCTCAACCAGTTCCAAATAATTTTTATATTTACTGCTTTGTAATGTAGTTCGAATCTAGTGCTGTATTCTTCCTTCCCGCTTTTCACCCATTATTTCCCTTGAGATTGCTTTTGTTTGTCCAGATGAATTTTATTGTTATTTTTCTAGCTCCATAAAGTAATCCTTTGGTAATTTGATTGGTAGTGCCCTGAATAAATAAATTAAATTTAATAGTATTGTCATTTCTATGATATTGACTTAGTCTACCCACAGGCAATGACTATTGCTCTAATTATTTAGCTTTGTCTTCATTTGTGTAAAGAGTATTTTGTTACTGAGGTCACATAGTTCCTGTGTGTGTCTTGGCAGGTTGACTTCCTAGTATTTTAAACAGTTTGTAGTTATTTAAAATGAAGTTTCTCTTTCTAGTTCTTCCTGCTGGATTTGTTGGTAATATACAGAAATGCTGATGGTTTGTTTGGGTTCATTTTATATCCTGCAACTTTGCTGAAGGTTGTTAATTGTTTCAATAAATTTTTAGTTGATTCTCTAGGGTTCACTAAATACATACTCATATCATCCAGCTCAATAATTTGGTTTCTTCTTTGCCTATCCTTATTCTCTCAATAGCTTTTTTCTTGGCTCATCACTATATCTAGTATTTTTAGCATTTATCAAATAATAATGGTGACAATAGACATCCTTTCATTGTCCTTGCTCTCTTGAGAATGATCTTTTTAAAGGATGAGTGGCACTAAGACAAACCAGGAAATTATTAACTGATATGCATTTTACAGAGAAAGACAGAGAGAAAGGGAAAGAGAGGAGAAGAGAAGAAGGGAAGAGAGAGGGAGAAGAGGAGAAAAAAGACAAGAAGGAGAAGAAGAAGGAGGAGGAGGAGGAGGAGAAGGAGAAGGAGAAGGAGAAGGAGGAGGAGGAGGAGAAGGAGAAGGAGAAGGAGAAGGAGAAGGAGAAGGAGAAGGAGGAGGAGAAGGAGGAGGAGGAGGAGGAGGAGGAGAAGGAGGAGGAGAAGGAGAAGGAGAAGGAGGAGGAGGAGGAGAAGGAGGAGGAGAAGGAGAAGGAGAAGGAGAAGGAGGAGGAGGAGGAGAAGGAGGAGGAGAAGGAGAAGGAGAAGGAGAAGGAGAAGAAGGAGATGGAGAAGGAGGAGGAGGAGGAGGAGGAGGAGGAGAAGGAGAAGGAGAAGGAGAAGGAGAAGGAGAAGGAGAAGGAGAAGGAGAAGGAGAAGGAGAAGGAGAAGGAGAAGGAGAAGGAGATGGAGAAGGAGGAGGAGAAGAAGGAGGAGGAGAAGGAGAAGGAAAAGAAGAAGAAGGAGGAGGAGGAGGAGGAGAAGGAGATGGAGAAGGAGATGGAGAAGGAGAAGGAGAAGGAGAAGGAGAAGGAGAAGGAGAAGGAGATGGAGAAGGAGAAGGAGAAGGAGAAGGAGAAGGGGAAGGAGAAGGAGAAGGAGATGGAGAAGGAAAAGAAGAAGAAGAAGGAGAAGGAGAAGAAGAAAGAGAAGAAGGAGAAGAAGAAGGAGAAGAAGAGGAGGAGGAGGAGGAAGAAGAAGAAGAAGAAGAAGAAGAAGAGAGAGAAATGAGAAGAGTGAGAAAGAAGAGACCAAAAAGAGAGGGAAGAAGAGAGGGAAAAGACCTACAGATAATTGAAATCACTCAGCAATATAATGTAATGCTTTTGTACTAAGTATGTCACTATTTCCCCTAACTCTTCATCTAGTTCCTTTTTCTGTACAGGTGTTCTGTAGTGTACTACAATGACAATATCACCTCTGTTTCCGCTCTTCATTCAAATTGCTTTCATGAGTGATTCACTCCCCCCCCAAAAAAAGTGATTCATCTCTGATTTTTCACATGAATATTCTGTCTTACTAATAACCATTCCCTTTACTTATTCTGTTTCCTCTGAATATGGTTTATCTTCCAAAGGCCATATTCTAATGCTAATGTTTGTCTTTTGTTCTCAAAGAAGACCATGACATCAGGGAGATGTTGCCATGACAAGCACATGAATTGGATTTCAATGAAGGGGGCTGTGCTAAGTCACCAGTCTCATTTTCTCCTCTTCTTTCTCTTTCTCCCTTCATATCTGGTTCAATGGACAGATATGAACCAGGACAGCTGGAGATGGTTCTGGATGCGAGGTAATCAGGGTTAAGTGACTCATCCAAAGTCACAGCTAGTAATGTCTAAGATCAAGTTTGAATTCAGGTCCTCCTGACTCCAGGACTAGTGCTCTCTTCAGTGCCCCACCTAGCTACCCACAGGACCATATTCTGAACCTGGTTCCCTTCCACTTAATTTCAGTGAAATTTCTGAGATCAAATGTGTTTCTTTGCCTTAAGGTTAACTTCCTCACATAGCATCAGAATAAGGGCAGGAACATAGGTCTTCCCATTCTTTGTCTACTGTTTTCCTCATTGTGCTGTGATGTTATTTCCTATCATCTCCCAGTTCTTCATGACTTGGCTTCGCTATTCCCCATAAGTGCTATTCCCTCTTTTAGCACTACCTGGGCACCCCCATCAGTCTTCTCCTCACTTTTATCCAGATCATTTATCTCCCTTTCTCCTTCATATTCTTTCCTTCTTCTCCTTCATTACCTTGCCCTTCAACTCTAATGTTTCTTCCTCATTTTAGTTTAGTTCAGTGTGGAAAGTGTGATGAATCTGGAGGCAGAGAACCTAGGTTCAAATCCTAGCCTTGCTACATACTAATTGTATCATCTAAGAAAGTGATCTTGCCTCTCAGGGCCTCAGTTTTCTCATCTATAATATGAAAGATTTGTTTAGATGACCTCTGAAATTCCTTTCAATGCTAGCTCTGCGATCCTTTGAGGGGGTTGGGATGGATAACCTTGAAGGCCTCATCCCACTCTAAATTAACAGCTGTGAATTCTAGATTCTGTTTTTTTTTATAACAGAAATAGATTTTTCTAACGATATCTTTTATTTTTGCATCAATAGATTTCCTTATATTCATCTCCATTCCAGAGAGACCTTCCCTTATTAAAAAAAAGCTTTCTTTAAAAAACTCCACTTCTGTTTTAAAAAAAAGATGAGAAAAAATACAATAATAACCAACACATCAAAATAATTCCAACAAGATAAACACTGTTTCAAATCCATGGACTTCCTCCCACCTCCACAAATGAGCCTGAGAAGTTACATTCTCAGATGTTCTCTTTGGGGCCAAGTTTAGTTATTACAATTCTGCAGCTTCCATTGTTTTGTGGTTATTCTTTCCATTTACACTGTTGCAGCGACTGCATATACTTTTCTTGGCTTTACTGATTGTGTTATGTATCAATTCATGGACTTCTTTCCATGCTTCTCTTTATTTACCAAATTCATTGTTGCAGGAAGTCCTACTACATTCATATTCCACCATTTATTGAACCATCACCCAATTCATGGTCATCACTTCGTTTCCAGTCTTTTTGCTACCATTCAAAGTACTGCTATAAACATTTTGGTATCTATGGAACCTTCCTTTTTTGTGTGTAAGGCAATGGGGTTAAGTGACTTGCCCAAGGTCATATACATCTAAGTAAGTCTTAAGTATCTGGGGCCAGATTTTAACTCCAGGGTGGATGCTCTATCCACTGTGCTTCCTAGTTGCCCCAAGGACCCTTCCTTTTGCCAATGGCAAAAATTTAAATTATTGCCTAGCAATGACATCTCTGAGCCAAGGGATATGGATGGTCGTTTCTTTCTTTACATAATTCAAGATTCCCTCCAGAATAATTGTACTCATTTATAGCTGCACCAGCAATGCTTTAGTGTATTGTCTTTTCCCAACCCCGCCACCATCTCCCTCTTATTGTTAATTTTCTGGGAAGGAGGCAGGCTTCCCAGCACAAAGGACACTCTTTTTTCCTTGCCATTTTCCTTCTGGTCCCACTCTAGTCTACAAGAACTTCATACAATGCTGTGTCATGGCTACTGATTTCCCATCTTTCTCTAATGCTTGTTTTAATGTAATCTTTATTCATGAGTCTTTCCCAAGGCCATCTACTGTTCCATGTGCAGTCACTGGAGGAGGGGGATACAAAGGGGAGGGGGGAGAGGGAGAGGGAGCTCTAAGGGACAAAGATAAATGTGACCGGAACAGGCAAGAAAGAAACAGGTAGGTTCATAAGTATAAAATATGGGCAAACCTGCCACCATATATTGCCTAGCACAAATAGATCATACAGAATGGGTTGTAAGTGATCAAGGAGACAAATTACCTGGCAGCTGGTAGTGTCATAGGCTCTATATAGATGGAATATTTATGCAAAGGCCTAATCAGCTGCCAATGAACAGGATTCCCATAACTCCTCTAAGGTCCCTGAACATATGTGACATCTGGATGAAAAAAGGGAGTAACAAATTTCCCTTCTGGGCAACTCCTGGGTGGGCTGGAATTCCCCTGGAGTCCAGATATTAACCCTGGCATCAAAAGCAGTGATGTTGTCTACTCTTCTTCCCTCTGGCCCTCAGCTCCACTTATCCTGGCAATGGCTACTGTCTTGGTAACTCATGTCCCAGAACTGAAGCTTCCAGGTTCTACCTTACTCTGGGAATTCCTCTGTTGGGTCATGAATGGGATACCTCTGTCATGTTAGCAGTTTTCTTCCATTGCTACTGGTTTACCTTCCTGAAGTTCTTAGCCTCTCCCAGGAATGGCTCATCACTACTCCTCTGCTGCCTCCAAACATTGCCCATCTCTGGAGCCATATCCCAGATGCAGCCTTGTCCATAAGAAGCCTGTCCTCTGAGCTTCTCATTGAAAGGAGTTCCATTCTTCTCTGTCTCTTAGCTCTGGTTCTTTCCATTTGTCTGGCATTTTACATGATATACTCTTCACATAAGTTTAATAGAGTGACAATATACAGCCTTTTCATACTCCTGTTCTAATCTTTTTTTTTAAGGTTTTTTTTTTTGCAAGGCAAATGGGGTTAAGTGGCTTGCCCAAGGCCAAAAAGCTAGGTAATTATTAAGTGTCTCAGGTTGCATTTGAATTCAAGTCTTCCTGACTCCAGGGCTGGTGCTCTATCCATTATGCCACCTAGCCTCCCCTTCCTGTTCTAATCTTAAACCAATCAGTTGATCCAAGCTTGGTTCTAACTGTTTCTTCTTGGTCTGCATACAGATTCCTCAGAAGACATTTTACTTGGGTTAGTGATTTAGGGGCCCACTACCCTCTTTCCTTTCTATTCTGTAACTGCCCCCTCTCCCCCATTGAGCCCTATTATCTCTCCAAGGGTAAGGAGACTCAAGGGAATTATTGTGACTTTTTCACAACTTATGTCTTTATATGATTATATGTTTTATGTATTTCATGACCATGAATTAAACCATTAGCTGGGGTAGTATGGGAGAAGCTCAAGAAAAATATTTTCCCCTGGGATAAAGTTGAACTTTGACTAGTTCATAGCTCTGTTTTTTACCAAGTTTGAGTCAATGTTTTTTCTTATTTCTCATGGTTCTGTCTGGTACTTCCTTTAAGACCCTTACACCTCATTCTCTTTATTACCTGCCCCTTTGCATTATGGGATTTCATCCACTAGATGGAGAAAGTGGGGTGGGGAAGGGAAAGCAAGGGATCCTCATCTTGCTCCTTATGAGGTTCTATCTTCTGGGAACTTCTAGGCGTCCCAAAGGCTCTGACATCCCTCTATTCTAAGACCCCCTCCCAGCTCTGACTTTTCCTATTCTAAAGTAATCCCAGTTCTAATATTCCATGTTCTCAGGTCTGACCTTTCTAGTTTTAAGGTTGACATCCTCTGATATTCCTTGTTCTAAGGTCCCTCCTAGCTCTGACATCTTGTGAATCTAAATGAACACGGACCTGCCTTGCCATTAAACCAAACAGCAGGTCTAGGTTCTTTCTGTCTCCAGAAGATCCCTGCAGACTCATAAGAGGACTCCACTAATCAACACTTTTTTCTACCAGTCGCACTTGTACAGGAAGTTCCCAGCTTGCTGTGACATTTAGCTCTGTGATATTTGGTTGAAAAAATTGCTTTCGGTTTGGGTCACACCTCTGGCAACTATTCCAACTATGAAAATTACCTTGAAAAGTCTTAGATAAATCTTAAGGTGGCACTCAACCCCTGGAGGGGAACATGCTTTCAGCTTTCTAATGTGCCTGATCTAAGTTATCTCATTTTATTTCCCCAACAACCCCTGTGGAGAGTGGTTTAGTGGATAGAGAGAGGTGGCCTTGCTAGCTTCAAGTCTTAGCTTGGAAAAATACAGGTGATTTTACTCTGAGCAATTAATTGGCTCAATCTCCCAATGTTCTGGGCCTCTCTCTTAAAAATTGCAGAGAATATGCTTGGGCGGTGACCTGCTTTGGAAGGAATTCTCTCATGTAGGAGCTTCCTGCACCAGTGAAAGCACAGTCCTAGCCCCCTGTCCAATGCCTAACCATACGGGGAGGCTGGTTCTACGAATATCATTATCTTCATTTACTGATGAGAAAATTGTGCTTCAGAGAAACCACCTATCCAAACTACTAAACCGAACTAGAAACGTAGCATTTGTTTCTTATCATCTCAGGCATGGTGTTATGGCTCAGAAGTGCCTTAGGTTCAAAGAAGTCTGTGGGGACACACCCACTTCAGACACAACTCACGAACCCCCACTAGTGTGTTAATTGTTTTCTAGTCACCAAAAGCATACAATTAGTCAAAAAGCAAGTGCATTCAGTGATGATGATGATGATAAATAATATTCACTAGCTTCTGTATAGTGCTTTAAAGGTTGCAAAACACTTTACATAAATAGCAAAACAATCACAACAAAAGCGTTTGTAGAATCTGTGACTGCTCCTTCTCTTAGAACAGCAGAGAAAATGTAGAACGAAAAAGAATTCAGGGGGGCAGCTAGGAGGCATAGTGGATAAAGCACCGGCCCTGGAGTCAGGAGGACCTGAGTTCAAATTCGGCCTTAGACACTTAATAATGACCTAGCTGTGTGGCCTTGGGCAAGCCACTTAACCCCATTGCCTTGCAAAAAAAAAATTCAGTGAGAGGGGCAAGATGCTTCAGCCTACAAGTCTCAAGATTAAAGAGATAGAATAAAGTAGCAGACTCCATCTTGCCAAGGTCAGTGTGTAAACTCACTTTTCCATAAGCTAGCCAGGAGAGAGAAGTTTAGATTCTGGTCAGTGACAGACACAGAGAAGAAGCATTAGAACCTCTAAGCTAAATAAGAGACTTGTCCCTCTAAAATCAGGTCAGAGGTTATTAAGGCAGTCTTGTTATGTAAATAGTAGTTGTTCATTGCCCCATAAATTCAGGATATACTTCTCCCACAAATACAGACACCATCAATGAAAACAATGAACATGCATGGGGAGCAGCCATGCATAAACATACAGCATGTGTATGACCAGGATAGGTGACCACTTCTGTCATACCTCCGACACTGAATGACCATTAGTGTCTTTTGGTGATATTGTTATGCTCTTCTCCCTGGGTCTGGTCCTCACTGGGGATCACATGTTTTTCTACTCCTACACTATTCAGGAAAATCTTATTTCCAGACTACTGGGCCATATCCAGTCATTCTGATCTATATCTGGGCACTGGACCCAGATGGCTCTGGAGGAGAAAGTGAGGCTGGGGACTCTGGATAGCTCTGCCTCACTTAAATCCATTTCACTTACAAGTCAAGGCATCACCTTTCAGATGTCATGTCCTCCCCTCAGTAGACAGAGCACCGACCCTGGAGTCAGGAGTACCTGAATTCAAATCCAACCTCAGACACACTAGCTATGTGGGCTTGGGCAAGTCACTTAACTTGCCTTGGGAAAAAAAATGAAGGACAAGCAATAAGCAGGCTTTAGCGATTAGAAACCTTTCTTATAAGGGCACGGTGACAGCTCTCTGGTTACAGCCACCACTCAAGAGAATAATAGTTAGATGGAATGAGCCTCAGTCAATGTTATCTCTTCTCTTTTCACCCCAAAGGCTAGAACTATGATAACATTCATAGTATCAGTGGGGTAAATATCTGCCTTTGGGAGAGATGCTTTTGGAAGGCTACTACCCTGAAATCTAATCATTTAAATGGTTTCATTTAAGAGCTGGTTATTATCAAAGAAGAAAAATTGTAGGAACAATGGAGGAATATGAGCAAATTCCATCACCATATCAGAGTCTCAGAATTTGGAGATGATGGGTATCCATCTCTTTCAACCTCCCTCATTTGACAGATGGTGGAAACAGAAATACAGAAAAAGGATATGAATGCGGCCTAGGTCGCCCAGGAAGTAAGTTACTGACCCAGAATTAAAACTGAGATTGATTTTAAAACCATTGTTCTTTCTAATTACCTTTATCCACCTAATTCCAGAAAGAGCCTAAACTGGACAAATTGACCGACTGTGCTTCTCTGAAATAGAAACAGTCGAGGTGATTCGGCTGGGGGTTAAACAAGGGTTTGACCAGCAAAACGGACCCCTACCATCTACTACTAGTACTATTCTGTTTAATATTGCTAAATAGGTAAAAGGGCAGAACTACAGGCACTTAGCATTAGAATGGATTTCAAAAGTTATCCGAGAGACTACAAAATGTAGTATCTAAAGTTCTGGACCACCATCATCATCATCATCATCATCATCATCATCAAAAATAGCATTTATATCTTTATATTACTTATAGGATTTTTCTGATTATATATTATATTAATTCTAATATATTAATTCTATTATATTAATTATATTAATTCTATTCTATTCTATTTATTATATATTTCTGATTATTGGAAGGTGTAGTTCTAACATTTTACAAATATTTCATTTGTACTTTGCAACTGTGCTACTATTATTCTAATTTTATAGTTCAAATCAATAAGCATTTATTAATTAATGTTAGTTAAGATGTACTAAGCATTGTCCTTAGGGATGGGAGATACAAAAAGAGGCTTAAAGGAGTCTCTGCCTTCAAAGAGCTTACAGTCTAAAGATGAGGAAACTGAGGCAGAGAGAGATTGAATAATTTGCTCAGGGACATCTGGCTAGGAGTGTTTGAGGATGGACGTGAACTCAATCTCCCAGTTGTCTTGAAGTAAAGAACCAAGTTCCCATTTCCCATCTGTAAAATAGAGATAGTAGTTATGCCTTCCTGATAAGACAGAATGGGGATAGTGAAAAGGTTAATGTAACAATAGACAGAAGACCTGGGTTCAAATCATACCTTTGTCATTTATTACTATGTGACCTTGGACAAATTGTCAACCTTTCTGGGCTTCAATTTCTACAAAATGGGGAAAATAAATGTATTCTCATCTCATGGAGTTTTGGAAGGTCAATTGAAATAATGTATCTGTGCCAGAGAGTTCATAGAATCACAGAATCACACAATTAAAGAGTCAGAAAAGACCTCTAGAGCTATCTAGTCCATCTGAAAGGAATCCTTACTATAACATACCTGACAAGTGGTCATCTGAGCAATAATGGATGAGGGACTGGATTAGAACATTTCCCATGAAGCTGGGCATGGGGACTTTGCTCCATGAAGAGGGATCCTGGTTAGTTCCTTGATTCTTGTCCAGGATCCCAGTTCTATAGGTAATACTTCCCTCCACCATGAAAAGTTTCCCATTCCTCCCTTCAATTCCTATCCCTCCCTTTTTCATCTGACTGAATGATCCCCATTTACAATCTGTGCACTAGCTTGCTAATCCAATATGTAATTATGGTTTCAGATCTGAAATTTCCATAGAGAGGCTACAAGCATGCTGGTAAAACTCACTAATCTCTCAAAAGCCTAAAAATTACACAACTGTGGGAGGGGGAAATACACTTCTTCTATTTGCTATGATAGATCATGAACCCTCACAAGTGTGTGAAATCAGTCCCCATAATACCACTAACTCTTTCAAAACATATTAAATTTAAATTTTTTAAATAAGTTTTTATTGGTCTTTCATTTCTTACATCATTCTCATTATCTCAAGTATTCCCCCTATGTTGTTTGTCCTTCTTTCTTGAAAAAGATCATGACATCAAGAATGTGATGTCCTGACATGCCGGTGAGATGGACTTAAGTTAGAGGTATTGTGCAAAATCCCCCTCATGCACCCCCTACCCAGAAAATCATCCCATATAACAAATAATATTTCTTACATAGAAAAAAATCCAAAACAACTGATCCATACATTGAAAAAGACACAAAACATGTACAATGTAAATACCTCTAGACCTGAAAGGGTGCATTGGGGTTGTCTTCTCATATGTCTTCATTACAATCCTTTTTAACTTTTGTAATTCTGTTATATGTACTTTTGATTTTTGATATATTACTGTTCTTTCCAGTTACATTGTTTTAGTTACAGTATATAGTTCATTCTGCAACTGATCTTTCCATGCATAATTTCTTATAGCACAGTAATATTTCATTACCTCCATATACCACAATTTGTTTAGTCATTCCTCAGTTGATGGGCATCTACTTTGTTTCCAATTCTTAGCTATCACAAAAAAGTGTTGCTATAAATTTTCCTGTTCTTATTGATGACCACCTAAATGTAATTATTAATTATTTATTTAGCTTGGATACCAAACTCTTGTCAAAGAAATTTGATACTCATATTTTTTTTCGCATTTGACCATTTCCCTTCTTATCCCAAATACATTAATTTCATCCATTCAGAAAGTTTTCAGTTTCTTGTAAACAAAAGTTATGTTTCATCTTCTGCAATTTTCTTTAGCTCTTGTTTGGTTAAGAATTTATCTTCTAGCAATTCTCAGATGAGGAAATCAAAGCTATCTATAGTCATATAAAAATTGCTCTGGGGCAGCTAGGTTGTGCAGTGGATAGAGCATTGGGACCTGGAGTCAGGAGGATCTGAGTTCAAATTCAGCCTCAGACATGTGCAACCTTGGGCAAGTCACGTAATTAATCCCATTGCCTTGCAACTGCCCCCCAAAAAACCCCAGCTCCAAAACAAACAAGCAAAAGATTTGTGATAGAAAATACCATCCATATTCAGAGAAGGAACTGTGGAGTTTATATGAAGTTTATTATCTTCAATCTTTTAAAAAGTTGTCTTATGTATTGTCATTTTTTCTCTCTAATGTTTTCTTTTTTTCATTTGGATTTGATTCTTCTGTCACAATATGATTGATATGGATCTATCATTTAGCATCATTACAAATGTATAGACTATGTTAGATTTCTTTTTTGTCAGGAGGATGGGGAAGGGAAGGAAGGGAGAGAGAAAAAAGGTAAACTCAAAAGCTTGCAAAAAAATACCATTGCATGTGGTTGGAAAAACAAATAAATAAAATATTTTTTTAAAATAAGAATATATCTTCTAAACAGGAGCAATGGATTTTAGAAAAACCTGGAAACTTGCATGAACTGATGCTGAGTGAAATGAGCAGAACCAGGAGAACATTATACATATATAATGAAGGCAATATTGTGAGATGGATCAACTATTAAGGACACTGTGATCAAAGATAACCCTGAGAGACTTGTTAAGAAAAATGACATCTTCATCCAGAAAACAAACAAAACCCACTATGGACTCTGAATGCAGAGCAAAGCATATTATGTCCACATTTTAAAATTTCTTTTATATTTTTTCTTTCTCATGCTCCCCCCCACCATAGTTCCAATTCCTCTTTTATAATATAAAATATGTTAAACACAATAGTACATATAACATTTCACTGCCATAGGGAGAGGGGAAGGAAATGGAGGGCGGTAGAAAAATGTGGAACTAATAAACTTGCAAATGGATGAATGCTGAAAACTACCTTTGCATGTAATTGGGGGAAAAAAAAGAAAACGAAAAATAAAGAACAAAAAGACTATATCTTCTTCCCATAGCTGTACGAGATATATAACTTATTCTACTTCTAATTTTTTAATAGAATGATCTTTAATATTGTGGTTGTGATACATTTATTGTGGAATATGGCATACTAAGGTATTGGTCTAAACAGTTTCTATTGCTTTCCAATTTTTCAGTAATTTATTTTTATCAAACAAGATTTTTTCCTAGGCAATTTATGCTTTCACTTTATACTGAACTACTGAGTTTTATTGCTTCTTATTTTTGTCCTTGAGTCAATTACTATTTTTATTGCATTATGGTCGGTAAAGAATGTATTAACTCTTTCTGAACTTTTACATCTGTTTGTAAGATTTCTGTGTTTTGTCATCAATTTTTGTAAAAGTTTCCCACTCACTATTGTGTTACTATGTATGTCTTCTTGTAGCTCAGATAACATATAAGATTATTGTTGATAATGGTTTTGTGTCTATAATTCCTTTTCATCATCATGTAGTTTTTTGTTTATCCCTTTTTGAATGTTTATTTTTACTTTGATAGGATGATTATAACTCCTGTTTTTTAAATTTTTTTTAAATTTTTTGCAAGGCAATGGGGTTAAGCGGCTTGCCCGAGGCCACACGGCTAGGTCATTATGAAATGTCTGAGGTCGGATTTGAACTCAGGTACTCCTGACTCCAGGGCCGGTGCTCTATCCACTGTGCCACCTAGCCACTCCACCTGGTTTTTATTTTATTCATTTGATGCATAGTAAATTTTTTCCCCACTCCTTCAGTTTTATTTTGGGTATGGCTTCTTTTTTAAACCATGATTTCTGTAAGCATCAGATTATTGAGTTTTGTTTTCTTATCCAATGAGTTGCTCTTTTTGTTGAATCATTTAATTTATACACATTAAAAGTTCTGAGAGTTAGATTTATGTTTTTCTCCAGATGACTCTAATATTGTTGTTCTTACCAAGTTCTGTGTTTTTCTTCTCTTTTGTTCTAAACAGAATACTATGTTCCTTCAGTTATTTTACCCGAATCTTTTAAAAAGTGACCTTATTTGAGATGTAACACATCATAATACACTATAAAGAAGAATCAGAATAAAGGAGGATACCTTCAGAAGAATGTATGGTCAGGGTCGGCTAGGTGGCACAGTGGATAGAGCACCGGCCCTGGAGTCCGGAGTACCTGAGTTCAAATCCGGCCTCAGACACGTAATAATGACCTAGCCGTGTGGCCTCGGGCAAGCCACTTAACCCCATTGCCTTGCAAAGAAAGAAGAAGAAGAAGAAGAAGAATATATAGTCAAAAAAAATGATCAGTTCACATAGCAAAAGTAAGTTAAAAAAAGTGATCTGATTCCCACTGACTCTATTCCCCTCATCCCAGATTACCTCCTTATGCATATTGCCCTTTATTCTTTGAAGGTTAGATGACTAGTTCACCTTTTTCTCCTTATTTTATCTGGTGATATAATTTTTTTAAATATCTCAGACAAATAGATTCTCCTGTTATCTCCTCTCCTTCATAGACCAGTTAAATAGGTTTTTAAATTTCATTTTTTGTGCCTCTTTTCTAAAAGAATTTCTCTTACTCTCTCCATCATCCATCTTCCCTTTCGGTCTAGTCTAGACTCTTCTGTGATTGATGACTCCTTTAATTATCTGGTTTCTCTCTTTCCTCTATATTGCTCATGCAATCAGAATTCGAAAGGCATCCATTCCTGTCTCTGTCCTTTAGGCAGTTCCACCACAAAGTATATTCCATAGATTGCTCTTTTCCCTTGTGTCACACTGCCAGAGCAATACTGATTATTGTAAGGGTCAGCAAGGTCACTTTTCCACAGTAGGTCCCCTTTCCCAACGGGTTCCCGATTATGCAGCCCAACACTGATTTATACCTTCTCTTATTACCTTTTATTCTCCTCTTTGCCTCAAAATCTCCTCCCTGGTCCAGACTCTCCCATTTCCCCAGGTACTAGTTGTGTCAAGGAACTCCATCCCCACCTCCTCCTAGATAGAATACATAGACTTTTCAAGCACAGCATCTCCCTGACCACATCCAATGCAAAACTCTTTGTCTCTCTTCATTGGAGCAATCAGTGGAAGCCCCTTCCCCCAAACCTAGGCCTCTCCAACCTTTGCCCTCTTTTTCAGTTCCTCCCCTGTCCTTGCCAGTCATTCCCTGGAAGGCTTTTCCTCGTCTGAGACTAGAGAGAGGGATCACCCTTCCGAGTTCTTGATTTGTCTTCAGGGTGAGAAATATGGGGATGTTTGGGTTCCACAAGAATGTGGAGAATTGTTCATTTACATTACAAAGACTGGGGTCTGCCTGTATGGTTGCTTATGAGTAGGTAATGAGTTAACTCAAAAGATTCAGCCTCAATCTGAACAAAAACTTGAAATTAGGCCAGGGTTGCCCCACCTAGTTCTAAATTAATTTAGGGGCTCCTTTGTGCACGCTCTAGGAGGTAGCTGTTTTTGCTCATTAGTATAATAAGCAGGGCAGGTGAAAATGTATGAGAATCAATGTATCAATTAGATTGTGACCCCAGCCAATGAATGGCACAAAGGGGCAGGAACAAAGCCTTTCAAATGGCATAAAAGACCTAACATTTCTGGGATTCCTTGCCCCTCTCCTCTTAAGAGAGAGAGAGAGATGTTCCTTTTATTAGGATGTCTTGATAAAAAAAAAAACCATTTTAATGACTCCAGACTAAGTATCCACAAGCCATTTATGACATCCGGCACATCCAACATTCTTCTCTATTCTCTTACTCTCTCATGTTGCCTCACAACAGTCATCTATGGGCTAGGGGTCAGCAGGTTTTGTCTATCATGCCTCAGGTCCACCTCTTTACTTTTACCTCCACCAGACTTCCACCTTTACCCTAGCTCATTTTGAACTTTTAGAGAATTCTTCTGTTGGTCATTCTGTTAGTGTTGCATTTATTCACTGCTGCTGTTCTGTTGTTTGGGGTGTTAAGAAGCAAATAATCTCTTTGGTTCTGATTTTCTTTTGAAAAATGTTTCAAATGTTTCTTTATTATCAAAGTCCATCATTTTTTTTATGTATGGTTAAACTCAGATTTGCAGGGGAGATCACCCTGGGCGACATTCTGAACTCCATTGTTCTTGGAAACATATTATTCTCTTCCCTAGGGTGGGTAGACAATAGTCTTGTATTATTCAAATTTCCTTTCCTTCATATTTGAAGGTCTTCTGATCACTTGCAGGACTTGTTTCTGAATTGAACTGTGGATCTCAAAGTATCTCAGCTTCCTCCTGCATTGGTCAATTCACACTGCTTATTAGTTCAAGTGACTTCTGGGTGGTCAGAATTGGCCCCACCTGGAGAAAAACTTTTATAGTAAGTTTCTCTGATAAAGGCCTCATATCTCAAATATATAGGAACTGAGGCAAATTGATAAGAATAAGAACCATTTCCTAATTGATAAATGAACAAAGGATATGAGAGGCAGTTTTTAGAAGAAGAAATCAAAGTTATCTAGTCATGAAAAAATGCTCTAAACCATAATTGATTATAGAAATAAAAATTAAAACAACTCTGAAGTACCATCTCACACCCATCAGAAATGGCAAATGTTGGAGGAGATATGGAAAAATAGGGAACTAATGCACAGTTGGTGAAGCTGTGAATTGGTTCAACTATTCTGGAGAACAATTTGGAATTATGCCCAAAGGACTATAAAACTGTGCATATCCTTTGTCTCAGTACTATCACTACTAGGTCTATATCCAGAGAGATCAAAAAAACAGAAGAAAAGGCCAATATGTATAAAAATATTCATAGCAGTTCTTTTTTGTTATGGCAAAGAATTAGGGGAATGCCCATCATTGGGGAATAATTGAACAAGTTATAGTATTTGATTGTGTGGAAAACTATTGTGTTTTAAGAAATAAAAAAAGGGTGCTTTCAGAAAACACTAGGAAGACCCATAAGAACAGACACAAAGTGAAATGAGCAGAGAACTAGGAGGTTGTTATAAACAGTAAGAGCAATATTGTAAGAAAGATCAACTGTAAAAGACTTAGGTACTTTGATCAATACAATGATCCAAGATAATTCTGAAAGATTCTTAATGAAAAACGCTATCCATCTCCAGAGAGAACTGATGAGCTCTGAGTGCAGACTGAAGTCTGCTTTTTTTACTTTATTTTTCCTTTCTTTTTTTTATTCCTGTAACATGGAAATATGTTTTACTTAATTTCAAATGTATAATTGATATCACATTGCTTGGATTATAGGTGGGGGAGAGAATTTAGAACTTGGGATTTAAAAAAATGTTAAAAATTAATAAATAGGGGCGGCTAGGTGGCGTAGTGGATAAAGCACCGGCCTTGGAGTCAGGAGTACCTGGGTTCAAATCCGGTCTCAGACACTTAATAATTACCTAGCTGTGTGGCCTTGGGCAAGCCATTTAACCCCATTTGCCTTGCAAAAAACCCCCTAAAAATTAATAAATAGATGTTAAATGAGATGAAAAAGGAAGCAAAGGCAAAAAGAGTAAATTATTTTTACTCACTGATTGTATGGTGTGATTTTGTATTTAATTTGAATTATAATAGTTTTCAGTTTACTTATTTGAAAAAGTAAGATTGACCTAAGTTTGATTCTGTAACTTAAAAAAGGTATGACAAATTTTTGACGATTTCTGTCATAGTTATGTATTTATTCGTCAGATCAATGTCAATCTATAAACTTTTCTGTGCTTTTTGGGTTTTTTTTGCAAGGCAATGGGGTTAAGTGACTTGTCCAAGGCCTCACAGCTAGGTAATTATTAACTGTCTGAATTAGGATTTGAACTAAGGTCCTCCTGACTTCAGGGCCAGTGCTTTATCCACTGCATCACTTAGCAATCTATATACTTTCCAATGACCAAAGTTTACTTGAAGAAAAAAAGTCTATTGTTCTGATGCTTTATGGTGAATAAGCTATTAGCTATTGTTTTGATCTGAGGCACATGTGCATCCATACCTGTATATCAAATACTACAGACACAATTGTGTTTGTGTTCATGTTTAAATAGCATGTCTAAATTAAATTATGGGTAGATTATTTATTTATTTGTATATCATGCATAGTAGCTTTAAAATACTACATATATATTATACATTATACTAAAATATATATTGATTATTATTGCATACATACATTCATATGACAAAGTCCTGAACATATACAAAAACATAAAATAGATGAAAGAGAAGCAACTGAAGATGAACAAAAAAGGACAGAGATACTGAAAAAAGAGCAGCTAATAAATTGTTTTCAATTCTCCCCCTACCCCTACCCCAAAAAAGAACTAGCTTCAGCCAGATGCTGTGCTCTCTCCCTCATTCTTTTTAGTGGACTGCTGCACACTCCCATCCCCCAGGATAGCTTCTCTTGGTGTTCTGTCTTGTTACAATAAAAATCTGTTATAAAGAGAAACTGAGGCACGAGCATGATTAATTTATTAGTAAGGCTAGCAATTGTCAATAAAAAGAATGCATCTGTCAATCAGTGCAATTCTTTTATGCTGTTGAAAAGATATCAATGTTATATAGGGTGTCAGAAATACTTCTGGGATGTAAATTAAATGAAGACTGTGATGGGCCTAACAAAGAATTAAAGGGTAGGCTTACATTTGGTTTGACTCAAAAGAATCCATAGCAACAGGAAAAACACAGTGGAATGGCATCTTCTGGAAAATCCTGTTTAAATAGAAAAATTCTGTTTACACCAGAGTAGTCCTATGCTCTATGTCAGGACCAGGTCAATTCATCTTCCCTTCCCCTGCCTCTCTGTTGTAGCTTATATGAATAGGGAAGTTAAATCTTTATAAATTCTCCTACTAAAACCAAATAATCAAATCGAATTCTGACTCATAAGTATTGATTCTGGTGATCAGATACAATTCTCGATTAATAAATAATACAAAATACAAAATGTCAAATTTAAATAACACAGCTGCTCTTTGTTTCTTAGCTCTCTGATCTGGCACTGACAATTCAAAGGGCTGCTGCATTTGGTGCTATTGTACTGTCTACTCTGGTACTTGCAATTCAGAACTTTGCAGTGCTGTTGTGGCAACCATCAAATTTTTCCTTTTGATGAGCTGCAGGAAATTATGTCCCAAATAAGTTTCCTTTTTTGTTTTGTTTTGTAAGGCAATGGGGTTAAGTGACTTGCCCAAGGTCTCACAGGTCTAATTTGAACTCAGGTCCTCCTGCCTCCAGGACTGGTGATCTATCTACTGTGCCATCTAGCTGATCCCCAAATAAACTTCTACAGTCTGTCACTGAGATTTCTAAGACACTAGAGAGATGGAGGGGAATATTAAGGTGTAGGGTTGGATTTTATTATAAACTCACATGTTAGGTTCTGGTTCTGCTCACTCATGATAGTGTGGGAGGTAAAGGAAGGATGATGATTGAACTGAGGATCAGTGAATGTCAATTCATTTTGTTTTTTTTGTTTTGCAAGGCACTTGCCCAAGGCCACACAGCTAGGTAATTAAGTGTCTGAGACCAGATTTGAATTCAGGTAATCCTGACTCCAGGGCCGGTGCTTTATCCACTGTGCCACCTAGCCACCCCTGTCAATTAATTTTTAAAAATCTTTTGGTTTGTGGGTATCGTTGACTATGGAAACTGTTGAAGTTGCTTTATCTTTGGCATATAAGACTTCTGTTTTAGTAAGCTGTAAGAGGTCATGGGCGAATCAGAGAAAATATCTTGTCCTCATTTTTGTTGTTTCCAAGACCCAGAAGTACTATTAACCCTTAAACAGAAAATATTTATTGGACAAAAGGGCAAAAGAAAAAATAAGCATCATAGTTATTTAATATAAAGTAAATGTAAGAATAATCACACATACACCAAGGCTATAGTTTTGTACCATTGTACACAGAATGGTTGGGGAGGAGTGAGCACATACTTACATAAACCTTTTAGGAAGGCACACAAATACTGAAAATCATGCTCTTGGGCTAATTACAACTTTCTCCTGCCATACTAATGTTCTTCATCTCTTTAGGAACAATCTGAACCAAAGTCACTTCTCTGCTACTTGCTCCCCTTCTATGTTTCTGCTGAGGAAATATGCTCCTCTTTTGTCCTTGAGCTGAAGAAGCAGTGATAAATGCTTTTAATTCACAGTCATCCTTAATAGGGTAATAAGAAAGTATTATATTCTTGTACTTGTGAGGAATATGGGTTCCACAAGAATGCAAAGGGAAAATTGTTAGTTACATTACAAAGACTGGGGTCTGCTTGTATTGTTGCCTATGGGCAGGTGTGTGTGTGTGTGTGTGTGTGTGTGTGTGTGTGTGTGTGTGTTAATACAAAAGACTTAGACTCAATCTGATAAAATTAGGCCAGGTCTGCCCCACCTAGTTCTAAATTAACCTAGGATCTATGTCCTTCTCCTTTGCACATGCTCAAGGAAGTAATGGTTCTTGATCAGGGAAAAACATATGGGGAGAATGTAGCAATTAGATTTATGACCCCAGCCAATGGTTGGCACAAAGGGGCAGGAACAAAGCCTTTCAAAGTGCATAAAAGACCTAACATTTCCTGGATTCCTTTCTCCCCTCTCCCCTTAAGAGAGAGGTGAGCCATTTATTAAGATGTCTCAATAAAAAAAAAATTTAATCATTCTGGACTAAGTATTCATGAGTCATTTATAACCCAGGGACAGAGAATTCTTGTCTATAAGCCAGTCAACTCCTCAGATTGGCTCCCTGGGCAATGCAGAAAAGCCCACCCAACTCCTTCTTCAGCAGGGTTCTTATTTGTCCAATCAACTTTCAAAAAGTCAAATTTCTTTTCACAGTAGAAACAAAGGTTGTATTTCCTTCCCATCTCTTCATCTCAAACCAGAAAGGGAGGCAGAGAACAAACAGGTATCTCTGAAAGGTTTCCTCCCCTTTCAAGTATTAAGAGTGTTTGAGATCAGCAAGCTCAAATAGTAGAATTAAATTCTTTTTTTTTGAGGCAATTGGGGTTAAATGACTTGCCCAGGATCACACAGTCAAGTGTCTAAGGTTGAATTTGAATTCAGGTCCTCCTGACTTCAGGGTCAGTTTTCTAGCCACTAGGTAGATTAGCCACTAATTATGTCCCAAATAAGCTCCTTTTTTGTTTTGTTTTGTTTTGCAAGGCAATGGGAGTTAAGTGACTTGCCCAAGGTCACACAGGTCTAATTTGAACTCAGGTCTTCTTGACTCCAGGACTGGTGATCTAGCCACTGTGCCATCTAGCTGCTCTCCAAATAAGCTTCTATAGTCTGTAGTCACATAATTAGCCACTCCACATATCTAATCAGCCACTAAGTTTCATTCTAGTGAGCTTTCCATCTTCTGTGCCAGTATTATTTTCAATCATTCAGCAAAGAATTTTCTCTCTTTGTTGATATACTCTCAGCAAAACAGATGAAAACTTCCTGTCAGTTCACATTCCTGGTGACTTCTCTCTATTTCATAGCTGACTTTTTTACCACTCTCAATGACAGTAGTCATAGTCTTCTGATAGTCAGTAATTTCTTTACCTTATAAGGTAAAACTCACAAAATCCACCTTTCTGCGAGGCATGAATTCAATAGTCTTTTATGTGATCTCCCCATAATCCACAGTTATTTGATTTGCAATTTTGTCATTTACAACCTTTAAGACTAGTCACATAGATACAAGCTAATGGACCATAATGAACTGCAGTCATCATTTCCATAGTCATTTCTCTGCCTTCAAACAATTCTTCTCAGACCATTCAGCTGAGAGGGCAGGTTTCTACTCAGTCTTCTTAATAGACTGTCTCTCCTTCACATTTTATTTAAAATTTGCAAATGATTTTGTCAATTTTCCATATACAAATCCTCTTTCTGCTCCTTTCAACAACCTATCTGGTCATTTGCAAAAGGGCCCTATCCTATGTGAGCTGCTTCTTCTCCCATTCTTTGCAACCCCAAACCCCTGACATCATCCCTATCTTTCCTCCTTTCCTTTAGTCTTTGAAAAATGAGGTGGTCTTTTGCTTATTTAGGAGAACCCCTTTGATCCCAACCTTTCCCATCTTTTGCAGTTTACAACCTCAATCATATCACCTCCTCCCCAAATTTCTATTTACTTCATAATCTACTTTTTTTCCTTCTCTGTTGTTTTCAAACATACTCAAGTTTTGACTAAACTTAAAAAATCTTTTACTAGATTCTACCATCCCCTTGTTGTCTTGTATTTGTCCTTACTTTCTTAGCCAGGCTTCTTGAAAAGGAAGTATAGTCTTGTTGCTTCTACTCCCTTTCTTCTCATTCATTTTTCAAACTTTTGCCATCAGGTTTCTGACATTATTCACTTGAAACTGCATATGACAAAGCTGATTGCTGAAATGATACCGTTTTCTCAGTCCTCAACCTTCCTGACCCATCTGTTACACTGAACGCTAGTGATCATTCTCTCTTCCAGTATACGCTCTCTGCATTTTCAGAATGCATTTCCTCCTGCATCTTATCTTCCTGTGGGTATTCTCCAAGGTTTTGTCTAAGCCCTTTTCCATGAACCTTCAATGAATGAAAATGAACAAATGAATGAAAAAGCATTTACTAAGTCCAAAGACTTATGTGGAAAACATTGCGCTAAGCACTGGAGATAGAAAAAAATAAGATTGTTCCAGGTTTCAAGAAGAGAGATTCCATTTTAAAGGTCTCTCTCTCTCCCTCTCTCTCTCCCTCTCTCTCTCTCTCTCTCTCTGAATATGTGTGTATGTGTGTGAAATCTTTCTCTCTTAACTTTCCTATCACTTTTTAAAATTTTTTATTTATTCTCATTTTGTACAAAGAATATTTTTTATACATTAATAGAATATTATTGTTCAAGAGTAAACAAAATACCCCTCCCCCCAAAATATAGACTCACTTGAGTGATAAAGTAAAGGGGAGAGAAAAAAATTAAAATTAAAATAAAAAAATAATATTAATAATTGTAGGCATGGCCAGGTGGCGCAGTGGATGGAGCACCAGCCCTGGAGCCAGGAGCACCCAAGCCCACATCCGGCCCCATACACCCAACAATCACCCAGCCGTGTGACATACAAGCCACCCCAACCCCACTGCCCTGCAAAACCCCAAAAAAGAAAAAAAAGACCCAAAATAAAATAAAATAGTAATAATAGTAGGGGTGGCCGGGTAGCGGACAGAGCACTGGCCCTTGAGCCAGGAGCACTCAGGTCCGAATCCGGCCTCAGACACCCAATGATCACCCTGCTATGCGGCCCCAGGCAGGCCACCCAGCCCCATTTGCCCTGCAACCCCCCCCCAATAATAATAATAATAATAATAATAATAATAATAATAATAATAATGATAATAAATGTGCTTCAGTCTTTGTTCCAACACCAACAACTCTGTCGCGGGTGGATCTCATTCTTTATGATAAGTCCATCACAAAAGTTACTTCCATATTTTTCCACCATTGCCATTGCTGATCACAACTCCCTCCATTCGTATTTCTCCACTACCATGTACTATATTTTCTCTCTCCTTTCACTCTGACTCTGCTGTAGGGTAGCTGAGTGGCACAGCAGACAGATCCCTGGCCCTGGGGCCAAGAGGCCCTGAGCCCTACCACCCCTTAGGCCCAGCATCCACCCAGCTCTATGGTCTGGGACAGGCCTTCCAATCCCAGCCCCTTGCAAGAAGTAAAAAAGAAAATGTGTTATATCTGACCACTCTCCCCCCATGGTCCATCCTCTCCTCCATCACTCACATCAACCCCCCTTCCCCCTGTCCCTGCCCCCTCTCCTTCTTACTCCAAATGCCTATACCCCATTGAGTATATATATGCTGTTTCCTCTCCTAGCCACCTCTGCTGAGAGTGAAGATTCCCTCATTCCGCCTTGGCTTCCCTACTTCCATATCATTGCAATAGCTTCATTGTAATAAAGAAAAATCTTGTTATATGAAATATCTTGGCCTATTCCCCCTCTCCTTTTTCTTTCTCCCATTACATTTCCCTTTTTTCTATTGACTCCATTTTTACACCATATTTTATCTTCAAATTCAGCTTTCTCCTGTGCTTCATCTATAAAAGCTCCTTCTACCTGCTCTGTTAACTGAGAAGGTTCATATGAGTATTATTGGTGTCATTTTTCTATACAGGAATATATGCAGTTCATCATCATTAAGTCCCTCATATTTTCCCCTTCTCCTCCAATCTCTATGCTTCACCTGAGGCCTGTATTTGAAGATCAAACCTTCTGTTCAGCTCTGTCTGGCCATTCCAACAGGAACATTTGAAATTCCCCTGGTTCATTGAAAGTCCATCTTTTTCCCTGGAAGAGAACATTCAGTTTTGCTGGGTAGTTGATTCTCGGTTGCATTCTAAGCTCTTTTGCCTTCCAGTATATTATATTCCAAGCCCTACAAGCTTTCAATGTAGTCGTGAGATCCTGATTGCAGCTCCACGGTATTTGAATTGTGTCCTTCTGGCTGCTTGTAATATTTTCTCTTTGACTTGGGAGTTCTGGAACTTGGCTATAATATTCCTGGGGGTTGGTTTTTTGGGATCTCTTTCTTCGGGGGGGATCTTTGGATTCTCTCCATTTCTATTTTGCCCTCTGCTTCTAGGATATCAGGGCAATTTTCCTGTAGTAATTCTTTGAAAATGATGTCAAGGCTCTTTTCCTGATCATGACTTTCAGGTATTCCAATAATTTTTAAATTATCTTTCCTAAGTCTGTTTTCCATATCAGTTGTTTTTTCAATGAGATGTTTCACATTTTCTTCTAATTGTTCATTCTTTTTGGTTTTGAAGTATTGAGTCCTGATTTCTCATAAATTCATCAATCTCCCTGAGTTCTATTCTTTGCCTGAAGGATTTGTTTTCCTCAGAGAGCTTTCTTATCTCTTTTTCCATCTGGCCAATTCTGTTTTTTAAAGCATTCTTCTCCTCCATAACTTTTTGAACTCTTTTATCCATTTGACCTAAGCTGGTTTTTAGCATGCTATTTTCTTCAGCATTTTTTTGGATTTCCTTGACTAAGCTGCTGACTTCATTTTCATGTTTTTCCTGCATCTCTCTCATTTCTTTACCCAGTTTTTCTTCTAACTCTCTCATTTGATTTTCAAAGTCTTTTTTGAGCTCTGTCATAGCCTGAGCCCAATTTCTGTTTTTCTTGGAGTCTTTAGATGCAGGAACTTGTGCTTCCTCATCTTCAGACTGAGTTTTTGATTCTTCTGGGTCTCAGAGGCAAAATATTTCTCAATGGTGTTCCTGTTTTTTCTCTGCTTGCTCATTTTCCTAGTCTTAGCCTGTTTTTGGGGTGCTTCCTGAGCTTTTGGGATACTCCCACAAGGGTCTCAGTGTGTGAGGCTCTGTCCTCCCTCCTGGTCTGTGAATGACCATATGCACCCTGCCTCTGCCATGGGGATGAAGTGGGGGGGGCCTGCTGTTCTATGGGGGGGGGCCTAGACTGCAATCAGGATCTGAATGTGTTCAGAGCCCCAGAGTCCTGTTCCAGGGGCAGAGCTCAGCAGTCTCTCTTTCTTCATTCCCCTCCCTAGGTTCAATGGGCTCATGCCCTGGGGGCTCCTGCTTACCAGCTCCACCTGCTTCTGTTTCCTGGATCTGGACTGCCTTGGCCTTGCTCGCTGTGTGCACTGAGGGCTGGGCTCCACATGCTCCCTCTGGCAGAGCCCCCCCCCCCCCCGCCCCCACTGTTCCCCCAATTTGTTCTTGGTGCTCCCCCGGGCGTAGCTCAGAAAACTCCCCCGCTGCTGTGAGCAGAGGCTCCCAGTGCCCTGGGTCTCCCTCCAGGAGGCTGAAGTTCTTTCACTCTGGCAGGCCACCCCTCTGATGGGCCACTCCTCCGACCCTGGGGAACAGAACCTTTCTGCTCTTTTCCAGGTTACCTTGAATAGGAGAACTGCCTCACTGGGTCCCCCTGTGGGTTCTGTCTCTCGAGAATTTAGTTAGAGTCCTTAGTTTAGAAGTTTTATGAGAGAGCGCCTAAGACACAATCCTCTCTTGTCACCATCTTCCACTCTTTTTCTTTAAGGTTTTCGCAAGGCAGTGGAGTTAAGTGGCTTGCCCAAGGCCACACAGCTAGGTCATTATTAAGTGTCTGAGGCCTCATTTGAACTCAGGTATTCCTAACTTCAGGGCTGGTGCTCTATCCACTGCGCCACCTAGCCACCCCAACTTCCCTATCACTCTTGAGGGTACCATTATCCTTTTACCACTATCCTTACTCCAGATATCTAATCAGTTGCCAGATCTTGTCATTTGTATCTCTACTATAACTCCCATATCTAACCCCTTCTCTCCATTCACATGCCTACCCTCTTGGCTGAGCTTTTATCACCTCCAAATTAGTCTCCCTGCCTCAAGTCTCTCCATACTCCTATCTGTTCTACATAGTGCCCCAACGTCATTTTTCTTTTAAGAACCTTCCACTTCAGACTTTTCCTGTTTCCTCAACTGCAAGATCCTTCCTTCTTTCTCATGCTACCTTATCTTTATACTGTATATCCTTATTTAGATACCTGTTGTCTTCCCATTAGGATATATAAGATCCTCATCTGGTCCTTCAGAATTTGGGCCTTCCTTGCTTTCCAGTCTTCTTGTTCCCTATCTCTCCCTCTCTATTTACTCTACAATCTAGTATCATTGACTTCCTTGCCCTGCTCATCACACTCCATCTTCCAACTCCATCCATTTTTCTCTGTCCATTTCCCATTTTCTCCCTCCTTACATATCCTGGTTTCCTTGACTTCTTCCGTGTCTCAGTTAAAATCCTACTTTCTCCCAGAATCCCGCCCCCCGCCCTGAATGCTGGTTTCTTCCCTGTATCATCTTGTTTGTCCATAGTTGCAAGCTCTCTTTCCTACCTCCCACTTCCCCCACTTCCAGTTGCTCCTGGTTCTACCCTCTGGGCCCAAGCAGAACCAGGCTAATTATCTTCCACATGATATCTCTTTAAAGATTTGACTGATGGGTTCAAGTGTGCAGCTAGGGGTATCAGAAAGGGTGGGGGGACAAATTCTGAAAAAAGTGGATGGCTGGGGTTATACTGAAGCCAGGAACTGAAGCTGGGCCCTTAATGACCTCTCGGAGTTTCTACCTATCTCTCTGCTGATCTAGGTTAGTTTTCCTCTTCTCTTGTGGGGGGGGGAGATGGCAAGGGAGACTCTGCAAATACTCCAACCATCTCCTCCACCTGATGTTACCTCCAGAGGCCTAGATTGAGGGACTCCAGAGAGGCAGTCATTTAAGCATGAAGTTTCAAGTTTTAGTCTCAGAAATTAAAAAAAAAAATTAAACAGCTTCCTGGGGAGGTGGCTGGTTATTGAATGCAGATTATAGTCTTCCAAACAGCTGCCATAGGGGGGTGGGGGTGGAATTAGTTCTCTGGTTTGGCTGGCAGCTCATTTAATTGCTGGGGCCTGGGGTGGAGAGAAAGGCATAGGAAGAAGGATTGGGTCTGTGAACAGGCCATTGTGAGAGCTTCCCCACATCTGACAGTGAATTATGAAATGTTCTGGGAGCTGGGAGGGATAGCTAGTAAGTGTTGGGATGCTGGGAAGCTGCCACCAGAGATAAGGGGTGGAGGGGCTGCATCTCTGCCCAGCTGGAGCATTGAGAGAATCTGTCTCCTAGCAAAGAGAATGGAAATTCCAAGTCCCTATCTGGATCCTAGGAGGCTGGAAGACGTGTACCTCTAGGCAAGGAACCAGGGCTTCTACCTCACAGACCTGGATCATGGAACTGGGGAGTTTAGCCTGGAGAAAAGGAAACTCATCTTAGAGGGCAAACTCAGCCAGAGGGCAGAAGCAGAAACCCAAGTGGAAATGACAAAACTTTTTTTTTTAGATCAAAACATTATTTTTAATTTATTTTTTCTTTTTGACTATTTCTTTCACAATAATGACTTAACATGGAAACTTGCTTTGTATAGGTCCACATCACATCTCTTCCAGAATGGTAAAACTTTCTATCAAAGAAAGCTGTTCCCACGTGAACTGGGTCTGTCTCAGGAGGTGGTGGGCTTGCCTTCCCTGGAGGCTCTTAAGTAGAGGCTGGATCTCCCCCTTATTGGGGAGGCTATAGAGGAGACTTCCACTAGGATCTGGGTTGGACCAAATGCCCCACCCTAAGATTCTATATAGTAATTGACACAACAATATTATGAGATAACTAATAACAGTGACATAATTCATTCAGAGGGGAAGCATGGCAGAATTGGGGTAGGGGGTGGGGCCGGAAGACCTGATGCCAGATTGTCTGGCCAAGCCACTGAGACTCTTTAGGCATCAGACCACTCCCTAAAATCTTCGAAGAAGATACTCATCTTGGGGCAGCTAGGTCTCCCAGTGGAAAGAGTACTGGTTCTGGAGTCAGGAGTACCTGAGTTCAAATCCAGCCTCAGACACTTAATAATTACCTAGCTGTGTGATCTTGGGCAAGTTACTTAACCCCATTGCCTTGCAAAACTAAAAAAAAAAAATTAGATGCTCATCTCTATTGATGGAGAAGAAAATGCTCCCATATCAATGGCATCAAAGACCCAGTAATTTAAAAAATAGCCAATATTTCTATACTTTCATGTTTGCAAAGCAGTTCACGTTATTTTTAAGCCTCCCAACTCTATCCTGCTCACTGATGCCAGAGTTAACCTTCCATTGTAGAAATCTAATCATATAATAGGATTATAGATAGAGGGAGATCTGGAAAGGACATTGGAGACCATCCAGTTCAATCCCCACATTTTTGTGTGTGAAGAGACCGAGACAGACCTTCAATGCCCTGTCCAAGGTCACATGATGATTAAGTGGCAGATCAGAATTCCGACCCAAGTTTTTCTACCTTTTAAAAATCATCAGATAGAGCAGTTAGGTGGCAGAGTAGATAAAGACCCAACCCTAGAGTCAGGAGAACCTGAGTTCAAATATAGCCTGAAGCATTTACTGGCTGTGTGACCCCTGGACAAGTCACTTTACCCCAATTGACTCCCCCCTAAATCACCAAAGACCTGAAGAGACTCCCCATTGCCAGTACCTTGGTATGGCATTCAAGGCTCTCTCTAATATCTAATTACCTTTCCAGTCTTACCTTGTGCTATTTTCCTTTATATAATTTATCCTTTTTTTTTTTTTTTTTAGTTTTTGCAAGGCAAATGGGGTTTATATGGCTTGCCCAAGGCCACACAACTAGGGAATTATTAAGTGTCTGAGACTGGATTTGAGCTCAGGTACTCCTGACTCCAGGGCCAGTGCTCTATCCACTGCGCCACCTAGCCACCCCTAAATAATTTATCCTTTAGGGGGTGGTCAGGTGGCACAGTGGCTAAAGCACTGGCCCAGGTATCAGGAGGATCTAAGTTCAAAGCCCAACTCAGACACTTAACACATACTTAGCTGTGTGACCTCGGGCAGGTCACTCAAGCCCACTGCCTTGCAAAAATCAAAAAAATCAAAAAAATAATAATATGAAAATAACCACAATAATGTAATTTATCCTTTTGATATGGCCAGGTGGTGTGGTAGGTTGAGTGCTGGAACTAGAGTCAGCAAGATTTGACTCAGGCACTTCCAACTATGTGATCCTGATATATAACATTTATGTGTGATCAACATTTCTCCCAACTCTACCTCTATCGATAATCCTATAATGTGATTAGATTTATACATTAGGAAAATTATCCTGAGCATTACTTGATTTGTCTGCTTCAGTTTTCTCAACTGTAAAATGAAGATAATAATAACAGTTACCCTGAACAATGGTTGTGAGGCTCAAATGATTGATTGATTGGCTGGTTGGTTGGTTCTTGTCCTCCATTATCGAAGACCAAACTGACATCACTATGTTTGAGACAAATGACAGTGTCTCTGACTGTGGCTGATCAGACCAATAAAAGCTTGGAATGCTCTCCCATAGGTCGGGCACAAATAGTCCATGTGAACACTTGGGGTGGGTTCTCTAAACTTACGTATGTCGAGTTTTCCTTGAGCTGCCTTCCTCATAGAGGGCAGCCCCTTCACTGATGAGGGCACGCCATGCTGGGTGGTCCTGAGCCAAGGTCTCCCATGCTGTACAGTCAGTTCTGAAGTTCTTCAGTGAGACTTTCGGATGTCCCAGTATTGCTTCTTCAGATACCCTTGTGAGTGCTTACCCTATGTGAGTTCTCCATAATATACTTTTTTTGGCAAGTGTCCATCTGGCATTCTAACAACACATGTCCAGCCCATCATAGTTGCATTCTCTGTAGTGATGTTGGAATGCCAGGAAATTTAGCTCAAGAAAGGACCTCAGTGTCTAGTATCTTCTGCCAGGTGATCTTCAGAATCTTCCTAAGACAATTTAAATGGAAGCGATTCAGTTTCCTGACATGGCACTGGTAGACTGTCCAGGTTTCACAGGCATAACATAATGAGGTCAACACAACAGCTCTGTAGACTTTCCTTTTGGTGGTCAGTCTAAAACCTCTTCTCTCCCACACTTTCTTTTGGAGTCTCCCAAATATTGAGCTAGCTCTGGCAGTGTGTGTCAACCTCATTGTAAATGTGAACCTCCCTGGAAAGGACACTGCCAAGGAAAGTGAACTTGTCCACAGACTCAAAACTTCTCCATTCGCTGTCACCAGTGGTTCCACAGATGGATGGTGTGGTGCTGGCTGATGGAGCACCTGGGTTTTCTTGGTGTTCATTGTTAGACCAAAATGAGCATAGGCAGCAAAGACGCAATCCATACTTTGCTATGTTTCAGCTTGAGGCTGCACTGAGGCACAATCATTTGTGAACAGAAGATCATGCACCAACACTCCCTTCACTTTGTCTTGGCTTGTAGCCTTTTCAAATTAAAGAATTTGCAGACCTTATCAATAGCTGACCTTGATGCCATGTTCATCCTCAATGAAGGTGTTTGATAACATGACTGAAAACAGCATGCTAAAAAGTATGGATGGGACAAGGACTCATCCTTGTTTTACTTCATTGGTGATTGGGAAATCTTGAGAGCATCATCCACTATCCAGATCCTGGGTATACATGCCATCATGAAATTGATGTACAATACTGATGAACTTTTCCGGGCAACCAAATTTTGACATAATTTTCCATAAACTCTCACAACTGACTATCAAATAACTGGTCAGATATATAAATATATACAGACCTCTGTTCTGTTCCTGGCATTTTTTCCTGGAGTTGTCAGGCAGCAAATACCATATCGACTGTACCTCAACCCCTTCTGAAGCCACACTTTCTGAAGCCACAGGGAGGTGATCATCTTCCAGGTGAAGGATCAGCCTATTGAGGACTCTGTCAAGAATCTTACCAGAAATGACTAAAAGAGAAATACTACTATGATTGTCACAGGACAATCTATTGCCTTTACCTTTACAGAGATGGATGATGGAGGCATCCTTGAATTCTTGGGGGATAACCTCTTCAGGTCATATAACCTGGTTCAAATGAGATAATATTTGTAAAGTGCTTAGCAGTAACAACATATTATTATTGAGTCATGTCTGTCTCTTCATGACCCAGTGGATCATACTGTTCATGGAGTTTTCTTGGAAAAGTTACTGGAGTGGTTTGTCATTTCCTTCTCCAATATATTAAGACAAATAAACTTGCCCAGGGTCACACAGCTAATAAGTGTCTTTTAATTCAGATCTTCCTGACTCCCAACCCAATGAGTCAACTAGCTGCCCATAGTAGGCATTACATAAAGGCTTATTCCTTTCCCCCTGCCTCCACCCCTTTAGTCAAATAGGATTTCTCCTTCCTCTGATATTTATTTTGTCCTCTACCCCAGGTATTTCTGCTGATGGAATATTCCATCTCTGTCTATTGATGTTCATTTGAGACCCAGATGAAATTCTATCTTCTCTAAGAAACTTTCTCCTCCCTGCCACTCATCCATCTCCCACTGGAACTTCTCACATTAACCTTTGTATCAGTGTACGTGTTGCTTTAGGTTTGAGGGACTTGGAAGAGGCTGGAGAGATGAATCTTCTCCCATGCTCTCTAAGCTGGTAGTCATGATAGACCTGCCCATCAGTGGCCACACTAGCATGAGAGTCCAAAGAATTGGAAAATTAGGGAATGTCCATCAGTTGGGGAATGGTTGAACAAATTATGGTATATGAATGTGATGGAGCAGTAGTGTTTTATAAAAAATCATTACTGGGCAGACCAGGAAAATGTGGAAAGACTTGCACAAACTGATGCTAAGTGACGTGAGCAGAACCAGGAAAACATTGTATACGTTAATAGCAACACTGTGTGATGATCATCTATGATGGACTCAGCTCCATTCAGCAGTTCAGTAATCATGAACAGTTCTAAAAAGACTTGTGATGGAAAATGTCATCCATGTTCAGAGAAAAAATTACGAGTCTGAATGCAGACCAAAGCATAGTATTTCATTTTTTGAGACTTGTTTTATTTTAGTTTTATTTTTCTCATTTTTTCCCTTTAGTTCTGATTCTTCTTTCACAACATGACTAATATGCCAGCTAGGTGGTGCAGTGGATAGAGCACTGGCCTTGGATTCAGGAGGATGGGAATTCAAATCCAATCTCAGACATTTACCACTTACCAGCTGTGTGACCTTGGGCAAGTCACTTAACCCTGATTGCCTTGTATCCAGGGTCACCTCCAGTTGTCCTGATTCATATCTGTCCCTGGACCCAGATGACTCTGAAGGAGAAAGTCAGGCTGGTGACTCATTTGCTTGTCATGGCATTACCTCCCTGATGTTGTAGTCTTCTTTGAAAATGAAGTTCAATCATTATAATAGGGAAATATGTTAAACATGATTATACATGTATAACTTAGATTACTCACTGTCATGAGTGGGAAAGGAAAGGAGAGAGGGGAAAAGGGTAGAACTCAAAGGCTTACAAAAAGATGAATGCTGAAAACTATCTTTGCATGTAATCAAAAAACAAAATAAAATAACATTCAAAAAAAAAGAATGAGGTAGACATTTGGTTTTCCAAACCCTTACATAAACAAAAAGTATCATCTCTGATATGTGCTGGTGATTGCTCACCATATCTCCTCTATTACATACTTTTCATTGACCTTCGGGCAATGATTAACCAATCAGGAGAGAATGCACATCTTATCTTAGCTCTAATCTTTAGCTTGGGTCTGTGAGAACCTTTGTCAAATATTCCTAGAACACAGGAGTCATAAAACCAATCTCATCCTGTGTTTGCTAATGGGTCCTCTCAACAGCTCAGGAATGTAAAGCACAGTGACAAACACAGAAAAGAGATGGTTTAAAAAAAAAGACAACACAACTAAAATGAGTTCAAGCATTTTGATCAATCAATCAATCAGCAAGCATTTATTATAAACACCTAGAATTTGTCAGGTACTAGGGATATGAAGATAAAATTAAGGCAGCCCTTTCCCTCAAGGAATTTACATTCTATAAGAGGAGTCAATAGGTATTCCTATAAAACTATATATATATATATATAATTTATAATAACTACCATTATATACCTAATAATATTAGTGCTTTAAGGTTTGCAAAGAACTTTACAAGTATCAATTCAATTTATTGTCACAATAGCCCTGAAAAGTAGGTGTTGTTATTATCTCTGTTTTACCTATGAGAAAACTGAGGTAGAGAGAGATTTGCCCTGAGTGATGGAGCTAGTCAGTGGCTGAGGACACATAAAACTGGGAAGGTTAATGTGATCAAGACATAGGAACAGTTTCTTGAGATGCCATCTTGGATTCTTCCTCCTGCTTCATCATGAAGTAGAGACCACCAGGATAGTCCTGGTTGTAGACCTTCTCTATCCTTCCCAGTCCTATTTTAGAGGAATCAATCCTGACCCATGAATGGGACATCTTTAGGCTACCCTGGTATATGTTGTTTTTGTTTTATCTTTCAATTTTATCTTTTGGAATTCTCCAATTAAGCCAAATGGCCCTCCCTTAAACATGGATACACACACCACCTATCAAGGGTGGCTCAGTGAATAGAGCATTGGCCTCAGTTGTGAGTTTGAATCCAGCCTCAGATACCCGACACTTCCTAGCCATTGACTTTGGGCAAGTTACTTAACTCTAATTATCTCTCATCTAGGGCCATCTCCAGTTGTCCCGATTCCTATCTGGTCACTGGACCTAGATGACTCTGGAAGAGAAAGTGAGGCTGGTGACTTAGCACAGCACCCCCTTATTCAAATCTAAATCATGTGCTTGTCATGGCATCACCTCCCTGATGGTCTTATTTGATAACAAAGGACAAACATCATCATCATCATAAATACAAGGTAATGGAGCAAGTGGCTTTGGGGAGAATCAGGAAAGGTTTTGTGTAAGAGTCGGTATTTGAGCTGAGTTTTGAAGGAAAGTAGGAATTCTAAAAGCAGAGATGGCGTGCCAAGTGTGAGGAAGAACAAGGCTGGGTTGTTCAGAAGAGGACTGCCACCCAGGAAGATCAGTTCATAAAAGATGGGAGTCAGGTTCTTCAAGAATTTAAATCCCAACCAGAGGAGTTCATATTTTATCCCAGAGGTGATATCCTTCCAGTAGTGAGTGGCATTTGCCTTATCTGGCTGCTCCAGGCAAATGCCAGACACTCACACTATTGGCAAGAGACAAATTCCATTTGATGATATCCAAAAGGCCCAGAATCTTCTAGTTACAGAAGAAAAGAATAGAGAATTCCCTCCCCCCCCCTTTTTTTTGTTTAGAGCCTGTTATTTCGTGGGATAGGGAAGATGAAATAGCTCCTTCTACAATGCAGGTTGATCTTAGTTGAATGAAACTCTCAGAGGCTAAGGGACTTGTCCATAGTCATACAGCCAGTGGGTGTACGTGGAGACTTGAACCCAGCATTTCCTATGAAGCCAGTTCTTTCTTTCCTATTCCAAGATGGGGGGGGGGTCTTCTAAGAGCAGGAAGTATTCATAGTCATTAATTTACTTTATCATGGAGAGCGTGGTGCTTGTTGGTTGCAAAATCTGAAATGAAAACATCGCCTTATGGAAATCAAGGGAAGAATCAAAGCAGTCACCAGCCAGGTGTCTAAGAGACAGGGTGATGTGTGGTCAAGTCCGCAAGCATTTATGAAGTACCAACTATGTACCAGGGTACTAATATTTGCCCTGTGATGTGGTGGGAAGAACACACATTTGCAATCAGGATGCCTAATGACAGAGTCTGGAAAAACCAGTTTTGCATTTTTGGTCTTTCTCCATCCCACAGGTCTTCTGTGTCCTAGAATGCTCCCTCCTCCTGGCTGGAGTTCATTCTCTCCTGCCCTGATCTCCCTCCCATATATCTGGATTTTCTATGTCTGGAGGCTTCTGATCTATAAACATTTGGTTTCAATGTTGTCAGGAGATCAATTTAACCTGTGAGGTCCTGCTTGGGACTCCTGCTCATCACCCTCTTTCTAACTACTGGTTCTCCCCATCTCTGACCACTCCTCTTATCTTCTTTGCAGGATCTTCCTCCAGGTGTCCGTAGGACTCTGTCCTGGGCCCTCTTTTCTTCTCCCTCTATAGTACTTCACTTGATGATCTCATCAGCTCCAATGGATTTTTATCATCTCTTTACTGATGATTTTCAAATACAACTATTGTTGATCTCCAATCTTGCATCTCCAAAATGCCTTTCAGACATTTCTCCCTGGATGTTCAGTAGACACTTTAGACTCAATCTGAATTCAAATTGTATTCACTGTTTTTCCCCTAAACATTTTCTCCTCTTCTACCAACTGGGTGTCCATCTTCCCAGTCCCTCAGGCTCACAACCTGGGAGTTATTCTAAAATGTTTCCCTATCTCTCACACCCCACACCCAAGCTATTGCCATGATCTTTCCATTCCATCTGGTAAAGTTTCCCAAATATACCCCTCTCTCTTCTAATATTGCTTCCACCCTGGTGGAGCCCTCATCACTTCATACCTGGACTTGATCCAGTGAAACTGGCCTCATAACTTTTCCTAAAAGACCTTCCATCATTTCTTAGCTCTGGGAATCTTCTCTGGTTAGCCACCCCCCCCCCCCATACTTGGAGTGCTCTCTGGCTTGCTGCTCTCTCTCTCCTCTCTCTCTCTCTCTCTCTCTCTCTCCTCTTTTCTCTATCTCTATTGCCTGTTTCTGTCTCTGTCCATCTTTTTCTCTCCTTGATTATTAACCTTCCTGGTTTCCTTTAAGTCCCAACTAAAATACTACCTTCTATAGGAACAACCCTTCTTAATTCTGATGGTTTTTTCCCCATAACCATTTTCTGTTTATCCTATATAGATCTGGCTTTGTATATATTTATTTGTAAGTTGTCTCCCCCATTAGACAGTAAGCTTCTTGAAGGCAGGAACTGTCTTTGGCATCTAGCATAATGCCTGGTTTAATAAATTTATTAACTGACCAACCAAACCTCTAATTGTCTAGTTCAGAGATGGGCAAAGTTTTTTTCTGCCAAGGGCCATTTGGATATTTATATCATCATTTGAGGGTCATACAAAATTATCAGCTTAAAAATGTCTGTTTATATTGCTCCTGGATTTATTTAATTTCGAATCCTGCCTGCAGTTGCCTTGGTAGTACAAGAGCAAGTGATTTTCTGGGCTTTATTTGACCTGAGGGTCTTATATGACCTTCCTGGCCCTAATTCCTCCTCTGTTAAATGAAAGGGTGGACTTAAAAGTCTCAGAGGTCCCTTCCCCCTTTTACTCTTACGGCATTTCCTTTCTCATAGGCTTTTTGGGAGAAAAGTACTCTTTTCTTTCCCTCATCATCCTGGCCATCCATCAGGGAATGGCCAAACAGCTTGTGGTTCACGAAGTTAACAGTGATGTCATGGAATATTACTGAGTTGAAAGAAATGACAGATTTGAAGAATGGGGAGTTGTAGAGGGTAAAACAAAATCAAGTCAGCAAAACAAGGAGAATAATACACAGTGACTTCAAAAAATATAAATAGAAAGGACATAAAAATAGAGATTGAACATCGTGTAGAGACAAAACCAAACTTATCCCCAAAGCCGACAAGCCAGACAACTGACAAATAAAGATTAAGCACTATGTTTCAGGTTCTGTGATAAGTGATGGAAACACCAAGAAAAGAAATTCAGTTCCTGCCTTCCAGGAGCTCCCATTTAACATGCTGATAACTAGGGCAGTTGAGTAGCCTCACAGATAGAGGGCTGGACTTGGAGTCAGGTAGCCCTGAGTTCAAATCTTGTTTCAGATACCAGTCACTTCATCCTGTTTGTCTTAGCTTCCTCATCTGTCAAATGAGATGAAGAAGGAAATGTCTCGAACAGAAATTATCTGGTCAGGTCTGTACTTTAGGACTATCAATACTTGGCAGGACTGGAGGGAGACCAGTTAGGAAGTTGAAGGCAAAATATAATTATAGATAAATAATCTCATTCTTGTACATGGATCCCTGCACTTCTGATGGATTTCCTGGTAAAGGACAACTCATGTTTTATAGTTTGGGGCTAACAAAGTGCTTTCTCCTCACTTTTAAGTGATGCTATTCTTTGTACTCCCATTTCACAGATGAGGAAAGTGAGGTTCACAAAGGCTAAAAGATTTGACCAGAGTCACATAGCTAAGAGTCAAACTCAAATTTAAATCAACAGAAATTTCTTTAGTGCATATTATGGTCAAGACAGTGGGCTAGGTGCTGTGGATTGCTTTGCTGAGTTGTTTCAGTCTTTGGGGTTTTTCTTGGTGGAGATGCTAGAGGGGTTTGTTATGTCCCTCTCCAGCTCATTTTACAGATGAGGAAACTGAGGCAAGCAAGGTGGAGTGACTTGCTCAGGGTCTCTCGGCTAGTATGTTTCTGAGGGCATATTAGACTCTGGCAATCTTCCCGATTTCAGGACTGCACTCCGCACTACGGTGCCACCTAGGGCTTGTGCTGGAGATGCAAACAGGCCAGTGCAAGTCCAGGTCCAATACAGAGCCCCAGGGGAGGCAGGAAAGCTTCTCAGAGGGTCCATGCTGGCCCTTAAGTCGTCAGGTGGTGCTGTGGCTTGTGCTCAACCCTGCGTCAAGAATCCTGTCTCAGACAATTTCTAGTTGCAAGTTCCTGAGCAAATCACTTCAACTTTTTCATTAACGATAGTGTTCCTCTCAAAGAGTGAAATAAGTATCACATGAGATAGCGGGTGGGTGACACTTTGTAAACTCTCCTCCTCCTCCTCCTCCAGGTTCAGATGCAAAGCAAGGATGCCCTTAGTTGCTACTCCCCGGAAAACCTTAAAGCGCTCCCTAAAGTAGTGGTGAGAGCAATAGTTGTAGTAGCGGCAGCAGTATCAGGGGAGTGGGAGCGCAGTGGCAGGAAGCAGCAGCAATAGGAATAGTAACAGCAAGGGTAGGGGCAGTAGTGGAGTAATCGTAGTGGGAGGGGGAGCAGGAGGAGGAGGAGTGGTGGTGGTACTAGCAGTTGTGGTAGTAGGAACAGCAGTAGCAGCAGCAGTAGTAGTAGCGGTAGCAATAATAATAGTAGTGATGGAGTAGCAGTAGTAGTAACAGTAGTGGTAGCAGTAACAGTAGCACTAATAGTAGCAGCAGGGGCAGAAGTAATCCTAGCAGGAATAGTGATAGCAGCTGCAGTCATAATAGTAGTGGTAGTAGGCGCAGTAGTAATAGTAGTAATACTAGTAGTAGTAGCAGTAGTAGTGACGGACTAGAGGAAGTAATAGTTATAGCAGTGATTGTTGGAGTGCTAGTGGTGGTAGTAGTAGTAGTAGTAGTGTAGCAGCAGCAGCAGCAGCGGCAGCGGGCAGTGCCAGGCCGCGGGAAGGACCTGTCCCGGGCAGCGCGGGGCCAAGGCGCAGGGCCCGCGGGACGCCCCGCCCCGCCTCGCCCGAGCAGTGACGTCACCGGCCGCCCCGCCCCCGCCGCGCCCCGCGGGCCTCCCGTCCAACTCCGCTCTCCGCGGAGCTCCCGGCGGAGGAGGAGGAACCCGGGAAACAAAGGCGCTGAGAGCGACGGCCGCCTCGGCCAGTCAGCGCCGAGTCCGGCCCTCCGCGCCGCGGGGCCCCACCTGCCACTGGCAGCCCCTCCGCGAGGGGGCGGGCCCGAGGCGCGAAGCCCCGCCTCGGCCGGGCTGGGGAGGGGGAGGGGAGGGCGGCCCGCCAGTCAGACCTGCGGGCGGTGGGCGGCGGGCGCGCGCCGGCCGGACCCGGACCGAGCTCGGGCGCCCCCGGGAGCGCGCGCGCGCCCCCTGCGGTCGCGCGCGTGCCCGTTCGGCCGCGGTCCCACGAAGCTCGGGGAGCAGGAGGGGGCGAGGCTTCGGGGCCTCCCGAGGGCGCCTAAACGCCGGGCTCGGGGCGCCGCCCACCGCGGAGGGGGCCCGCCCCCGCCGCCCGGGGCCCCGCGGGGTGGCTCGGCCGGCCCGGGCCCCCCGAGCCCGGGGTGCGGAGGCTCGAGGCCGCGCGGCTCCGCGCAGGCGCCATGAGGCCCCCCGGCTCCGCGCAGGCGCCCTGGTGGCCCTGAGGCCTGCGCGGCCCGTGGGCTGAACCGGGCCGGGCCGGGGGGGGGGGGGCGGCGTCCGGAGCCGGGCCGGGGCCTTGGCCATGGCCGGGGCCATCGCGTCCCGCATGAGCTTCAGCTCCCTCAAGAGGAAGCAGCCGAAGACGTTCACCGTGCGCATCGTCACCATGGACGCGGAGATGGAGTTCAACTGCGAGGTAGCGCGGCCCGGGCGGGGCGCGGCGGAGGGAGCGCGGCGGAGGGAGCGCGGGGGGCGCGGCGGCGGCGGGAGAGGGAGCCCCGCCCGCGGGGGCGGGGCCTGGGCGCTGGCCACGTGGCCCCGAGCGGGCGGGGCGCTGGGGAGGGGGGCGCGGGCCCAGGGAGCCCCCGGCCCGCCCCTCGGGGCGCCTCCTGGGGCGGCTCCCAGCGCCCTTCTCTGGGAAACGGGGGCCCCGGGGGGCGCCCAGGGGTGGGGGGCGGAGCCTGTGCTTGCATGCCCCAGGCAGGACGGGAGCCCGGCCGCCCCCTCCTACACCTCCCTCTTAGCAAGCACACCTACGGGCATGGAGGCGTGCACCTGAGGATGTGCTGACGGACACACACAGACACATGTGTCCGGGTGACCAGAAGTACAGGGGCGTCTCTGAGGATGTGCGGATGGACACACACAGACATATGTGTCCGGGTGACCAGAAGTACAGGGGCGTCTCTGAGGATGTGCGGATGGACACACACAGACACATGTGTCCGGGTGACCAGAAGTACAGGGGCGTCTCTGAGGATGTGCGGATGGACACACACAGACACATGTGTCCAGCTGACCAGAAGTAGAGCGGTGTCTCTGAGTATGTGCAGATAGACACACAACCACACGTATGTCCAGGTGACCAGAAGTAGAGCTGTGTCTCTGGGGATGTGCGGATGGACACACACAGACATATGTGTCCAGCTGACCAGAAGTAGAGAGGTGTCTCTGAGGATGTGCGGATGGACACACACAGACACATGTGTCCAGCTGACCAGAAGTAGAGCGGTGTCTCTGAGTATGTGCAGATAGACACACAACCACACGTATGTCCAGGTGACCAGAAGTAGAGCTGTGTCTCTGGGGATGTGCGGATGGACACACACAGACATATGTGTCCAGCTGACCAGAAGTAGAGAGGTGTCTCTGAGGATGTGCGGATGGACACACACAGACACATGTGTCCAGGTGACCAGAAGTAGAGAGGTGTCTCTGAGGATGTGCAGATGGACACACACAGACACATGTGTCCAGGTGACCAGAAGTAGAGAGGTGTCTCTGAGGATGTGCAGATGGACACACACAGACACATGTGTCCAGGTGACCAGAAGTAGAGGTGTCGCCGAGGATGTGTAGATGAACACACACAGACACATGTGTCCAGGTGACCATAAGTAGAGAGGTGTCTCTGAGGATGTGTGGATAGACACACAACCACACGTGTGTCCAGGTGACCAGAAGTAGACAGGTGTCTCTGAGGATGTGCGAATGAACACACAACTATACATGTGTCCAGGTGACCAGAAGTAGACAGGTGTCTCTGAGGATATGTGTATATTTACACACAAATAAGCACATGTATACAGGTGTGTATCTATGATCAGAAGTAGAGATGTGTATGCATATATTGACACACAAGTCTATGTGTCTATAGGTATGTATACACAATATGTCTCTATAAATATCCATCAGTATGTATAGATAAACAGATGTATATGGAAGTATCTCCACATGTCATCATCATCATGTTGTTTCTGCCCTGTTTCATTCTTTGTGATCCCATTTGAAGTTTTCTTGGCAGAGTTTGTCATTTCCTTCCCCTGATCATTTTTACAGAGGAGGAAGCTGAGGCCAACAGGGTGAAGTGACTTGCCCAGGGTCACCAGGCTCAATAATAGTCTGAGGCCAGATTTGCACTCAGGGAGATGAGTCTTCTAGACTCCATCCTGAGTGCTCTCTCTAGGGTGCCACCCAGCTGCCCATATATAAGTATATAAGTGTGTGTCTGTTTACATGTATGTCTACATGCAGGTATATGTATATACATTGGTACACACATTGAAATGTGCGTCCAGCTGTTTATGTGCTTTGACTGTGCCCGTGAATGCACTTCAGTATAGATGTGTCTGACAGACCACACAGTGCAATGGAAAGAGCACCAGATTTGGGTCACTTCTGTTGCCTTGCTCTCCAGGATCACTAAACAGGCCTTGACTTCCTGGCACTCGAATTCAGTCCATGAGAGAGGCACAGAGGAAATTCAGGGTATTTAGGGACTTGGCAAGAGCCACTGGGACATCCAGACTGACCTGCACATACAAAGCATTCATACTAGCATCCCTGGCAAGTGATCAGGCCACCTCTGATTGAAGACACCAAGGAAGGGCACACTCTGGGGGAAAGAGAGTCCAGGTTTGGGCTTCAGAGGACCTGACTCTGCTGCCTGTTATTTGGGTGACCTTTCTTGACCTCTCTTCCTCCTCAGTAAAGATAGAACAGGGCAGCTGAGAGGGCCAGGCTGGTAGATTCTGCTCTGGGCCCTACTAGTTGGATGGTGCATTGAATAGAGCATCAGTCATGGAATCAGGAGGTCCTGAGTTCAGATCTGATCTCAGACATTTACTAGCTGTGAGACCTTAGGCAGGCCACTTCACCCCGATTGCCTCCCACCCAGGGCCATCTCCAGTGGTCCTGATTCATGTCTGGCCACTAGACTCCAATGGCTTTGGAAGAGAAAGTGAGGCTGGTGACTGAGTACAACACTCCCTCACTCAAATATAATTCACATACTCGTCATGGCATCATCTCCCTGACGTCATAGTCTTCTTCAAGAATGAAGGACAAACATCATCATCATCATCTTGATGGAGTGAAGCATCCAGAAAGGCAGGGGGAGGAGGAAGAAGGGTTTCACTAGTTCAGTCAGGATGGCTTTGGGAAGAAATAATGTACTAATGATACTCTTGGAGAGCTTTTAGGTCAGTGAGGTGCTTTGCAGCCTAACATCTTCATGTGTTTTTTGGCCAGGGGACGGCAGAGTCAAACATGACTGGAGTCCAGGTGACATGTGGACCCTATTGTCTCCTGAGACTGGAATCTGCAGCTAGAAGTCAACTCCTCCAGCCCCCTCACTTATAGTAAGGGCAGTGGCTTGTCTGGAGTCACACAGCCAGTTAAGTGCCAGAAATGGGATCGGAACCCAGATCTTCTGATTCCCAGACTCAGGCCTCATACTACAGTGCCCGATTATATATAAGGAAATTCAGGCAAATGGGGTGAATGACTTCTCCTAACTGTCTGAGGCTGGATTTGAATCTAGTTGTTCTTGTCTCCGGACCCAGCACTCTCTTTCATTCTCTCCTCTCTCTCTCTCTCTCTCTCTCTCTCTCTCTCTCTCTCTCTCTCTCTCTCTCTCTCTCTCTCTCTCTCTCCCTCCCTCCCTCCCTCCCTCCCTCCCTTTTTTCACTCTCATGCTCTCCACTGTGTGTCCCTCCTCTTTCCCCCCACCTGCTGCCCCCCCCCCCCACTGGTGCTCATAGTAGCTGCCTCACAGGGTTATGGAGAGAATTAAGTAAGATCAGTGCTCTAGAAATGTTAGCAGGCACTGTTGTTAGCCGTCTGTAGTGATATTTTTGTAGTGGGTGAAAGGGAATCGTATGACTCTAAGACGGTAATGGGAAATGGACTCTCTGTGGGTCTGATGGCTGGAGAAAGAAGGGGCAGGGTTTATGTGTGATCTTCAGGGTCATTGTGATCATGGGAAGCTGCAGTCCTTCCACATGTGAACTTTGAATTTGGAGACTAATTACTGTGTCCTGGAAGAAGGTGGCAGTCAAGTCAGCGTGCACCTATTGAGTGCCTGCTCTGTACTGCCAAGCACTGACTACCCTCCCAGGAGGGAGGGGCTCCCAGTCTAATGGGGAGACAACATACAGACTACTGTGACCAATAAGCTGTAGACAGGATAATCCAGGGAAGGAGATCTAGAAAGTCTTCTGAGGTGGAAGAGATTTGAACTGGGACTTGAAGGATGCCCAGGAGATCAAGAGCCAAGGTGGGGAGGGAGAGCATTCCAGGGGGACTGAACTGGAGCGGGGAGAGGGGGAGCTGTGAGGTAGAAGACAGGAGGGGCAGGAAGGACCAGGCTGTGGAGAGCTCACAGTGCCAGAGAGCAGTTTGTATTGGGCTTGGAGGTGATGGGGAGCCAGACATGTTGAGATCTGTCCCAATAGAGGATGGCCTGGAGGGGGGGAGAGATTGGAGGCGGGCTGACTCCCAGGGGCCACTGTGGCAGCAGTGTCTCAGGAGAAAATGCTCACTGGTAGTTGTAGGTAGAACATTCATATCTTGGAAATGGGATGCTGTACAGAGAGAAAATGCTGTTGCTCCTCATTTGTCAGAAATTATGTAAGTGGAGTATTTGGAGGAAAAAAATTAAACACCTTGAAGGCAGTGTCTGGGTCTTTGTCTCTCCCACAGTTGCCTAACATGGCGCTTTCCATAAAGCTGTCACTAAATGTATGTTTGTTAATGGATGATAAGCAAGAAAGCCTGATTTTACAAATGTGATGAGGAGGGTATAAAGTAAAGTTGGATTGAAAAGAGGGGGTTTTCAAATTAAACTTTTGTTTTCCTTCTATTAAAGTCCTGCACATGGTGAAGACCCCAGCCTTCTGACCTGCTTGGCTTCCTTAAAGTCCCAACTAGTCTCTTTCATTGAAAGCCTTCCCAGCCCCTCTTAGTTATCTGGTGCCCTCTGGTCATTATTTCCTGTTTGTCCTCTGCAGAGCTTGCTCTGCATAGATTTGTTTACATGTTGTCTCCCCCTAGACTGTAAGCCCCCTGAGGGCAGGACCATCTTTTGCTTTTTTGTATCTCAGTGCTTTGTATAGTGTCTGGTGCATAGTTTAATGAATGTTTATTGATTGATTGGAGCTAACTGTGGGTTCTCCAGGCCATTCTAGGGAAGTCCAGGCTAGGTTAGGCATGCATGAGCCTGGTGATGGATTGGCTGCATGCCTATCTGTCTCGGGAGGCCCAGCCTCGCTAAGACAGACCCAACAGATTTGGCCACAGAGCACTAATTTTTTTTCCCTCTGGTTACTGGAAGACCATTTACTTAGTAGTGGAGGGATTGCAGTCTCCTTCACTGAAGGTGTTGTTCCCTTCAGTCCTTCATCATTGTTCTTTCCTTCAGGTACAGAAACCTGAGTGGAAAGAAAAATATATATATATATATATATATATATATTTATATTTATATATATAAATATATATATATATATATTAGGTTTTTGCAAGGCAAATGGGGTTAAGTGGCTTGCCTAGGTAATTATTAAGTGTCTGAGGTCAGATTTGAACTCAGGTACTCCTGACTCCAGGGTCGCTGCTCTATCCACTGTGCCACCTAGCTGTCCCTGGAAAGAAATATCAATTATAGAAAGATATTAGGAAGGTTCAAGGAAGACTGGCAATCATGTGCAGACCAGTTTTTTTTTCAAAATGGCTTAGCAAAATAACCAACAGATTTGGAGACTTGCAGCAGAAGAGACACAGTGAAGCTGGTGAGGGCCCACAAAACTGTTATGTGTGAGGAAACTTGATAATTGTCTTCAGATATTAAATGATGGTCTTGGGAAGCCTTCAGAAGGCAAAGTAAAAGTTAGTGAGAGGTACATAGAGGAAACCCATTATGACTCAGTTCCAGTTCAAGAGTCTTTAGAAAGGCAGGGATGGATGGTTTTGAGAGAGGATTTCCTTGTCTGTGACAGGGGATCTGCTTATGCTGAAGGGGAAATATTAAGGGGAATATTTATTATTTGTGCTCTCTTTTAAGTGAGAAAATCACCAGTCTCTCTGAATTGGGGGGGGGAAGAAAAGACATAACTTTTAATTCACAGATACTGCAAAAGTTCACAGGTTAATTCACAGAATTCTTTAGCAAGAGAAAGTGAATTTTTAAGAAGATAGTAAGTTTAATCAAAGAAAGAACAGCCAGAAACTGGCCTGGTGAGGACATCAAAAATAATTAAGAAAGGGAAAAGGAACCAGCCAGGAGACAGGTAGCTGGGCTGGGATCACCTGGGTCCAGCTTGAGAAGAGGATGGGTAGAACCCTTAGAGTGAGCCTAGTCCACTTCCTGTGAGGGAGGGAGGAGTGAGGGGAGGGGTTAGGGTGGCTCCAAGGAGGCCAAGGAGTGGTTTAATACATGGCTTAATGTTGGGTTTCTGCCTATGTCTGCAGGGGCTGGAGATTATAGATTAACCTTAAATTCTTAAATTCAGATGAATAATTGATAGTACCTTAACTGAAAGTATCAGCATGACTGAGAGTTAGAGAGTCTTTGTAGCCTTAAGGAATTTATGATAGCTAAGTAGGAGAACCTGGTGAGATAACTTGGAAACACTAGTTTAGATAGAATTTCATAGCAGACTAATATAAAGTCAGGATAGAAATAGGGAAGGTTTAACAGTTTTAAAAGGTTAGTTTTTTTTTTAACAGAGCAGCTATTTGCTAGATACATGCCTTGCTTAGAGAGGTTTACTGGTATTACAATATTTGTCTCAAAACAGAAAAAGGGAAAAAAAATCATAATATTCCTCTCTACCCAAAGTTCCCCTGCTTCACAGTTGCAAGCATGGCCTTGTAGCTGCCTTCCCCTCTTTTCTTAACTTTACTATCTTTCTTAAGGAGCTCACTTTCTTTACTTTGCTGCTTTCTTAAGAAACTGAATTTCTGTGGGAAACCTATCCCGTTTTGCCATCCAAATCTCTGTACTATATTAATACCTTAAACATTTGCAGAAACGTGCAAAATAAAAATTGTAAAGTCTTATTATACTCCTAGGTCAGAGAACTTTAAATTCATTCCACATTTTGAGGACCTTGTGGTCTTTTACATGCCCCACGTTGACCTCCAACCAGTATTACTTAAAGGGATTGTTATGGAGGACTTTCTTGGCTCAGGTCTAAGTTGGATTGAATGACCTCCAAGGGCTCTTACAATTTTTTCATTCTATGATCAGAATGTTCTTTAAACCATTTGTTTTTAGAGTAGTAGATTTCATTGAGTCCAAGATTTTTTTTTTTTTTTTTTTAGGTTTTTGCAAGGCAAATGGGGTTAAGTGGCTTGCCCAAGGCCACAGGGCTAGGTAATTATTAAGTGTCTGAGACTGGATTTTAACCCAGGTCCTCCTGACTCCAGGTCCGGTGCTTTATCCACTGCGCCACCTAGCCGCCCCAAGTCCAAAATTCTTTAACTTGTAATCTGTAGCTAGATTTTAAGGGGCCCATGAACTTGACCAGGAGAATTACATCTTTATTTCAATATAATGGATTTCCTTTGTAATTCTTTGTATATTGTATTTGATGCATTTGAAAACAGGATTCTGAGAAGAATCTGTTGAAGAGATCCAAAACTCTAAAAAGATTAAGAACCCATGAATTAGACTGACAGTGAATTTCTGTGCTTTGACAAGTCATTTCATCTGAAGATTTCCAGTGAAAATATTTATTTGCAAAGCCCTATTGAAATTCCTTTGAATGCAGTTGGATGATATGGGATAGTAGAGGGTGCTCTGAACTCAGGAAACTCTGCTTGTTCTGCATTACAAGAGCAAGGATAATTCAGTGACATCATTGGCATGTGGGCTTTGGATAGAAGGAATTGTTACTTGGGGAATTCTCAATTAGATGAGGTTAAGTTTTGGTCGCTTTCTAAGAAGGATTAAATTTCACAGTTTAGGTAGTATATGATTCAGATGAATTTATGCTAACAAGTTCATATTTTCAGTGAAGAGAATAAGGAACAGCCCTTTCGCTTTCTCACTCTCCTGTTCTTCATTTAACCACTTCACACATTAGCTTGCTGCTTTGGAAAAATTCTACATTTGAAAGAGTTGTTATTTTGCTATTAGTCATTTTGAGAAATGAGGTGCTGCCCATGATTTTGCTAGTAAATAGGAATAACCCTTCTTCAGAGTTTTTCTGTAATAATCAATAAAGAAAAAGAGCCCACTTTTGAGAATTCTCCAAATTGAGATGGAAGAGATTCCCAAGCTATTTGTTCTGTTGCAAACAAAAACCTATTTTGGAACTTTGGATTGGCATTTCATTCCAAAGCAGATGTAATCAAACCTTTAGCTACAAATCATACCAGCACATAGGACTTTTGTGAATGGGCAGAATCATTCATGACTTCTGGAATACTGAGTGTTAATAAGTAACTGAAATTTAAGGAGTGTTGTGAACTTTAAGTGCCAGGTTCAAGGAGCCATGGTGAGTAAGGGCAAAACCAGGATTTGATCATGTTTTCCATGAGGTGTTTAAGTGCAAAATTCAAAAAAACACTCTTGTAGAACTCTTGTCAACTACCTTCCCAGAGGACAATGATTTTTATATCCAGCCCCATGGATACACATCCTCTTAGGTGGTTTGGCTGCTTTTGGCTAGGCTTTAGGTTTTGTTGGAGAAGGAAGAAACAGAATAGACCTGAGGAAAGGAAGATGCAGATGGTAGAAAAGTAGAGGTGAGCAAGGACTTGTCTTCATACTCCCTGCCTAGGACTTCAGAAATTATCACCCCCGTAAAAAGCTGTCATTCACTTTGCATTGATTCAACCCTTACTAGTGGTGCTAAAACTGGAGTCTGCAGAGAAAGGCACAAATAGCCTCTGCCTTTCTTATTGGATGGAAATAATGCCATGTATGTGAGATAAAGTCTAAGGAAGTAGAAGGTGATCTCTGAGGAGGCGCCCCTGATGGACGAGGGGCTTGAACCTCAGGAGCTTCTCAAAATTGCTTTGATCCTGGGCTTAGAGACTTAGGTGGGAGGGCAACCCCAAAGTCATCAGGTCCAGTCTCTCATTTGACAGGTGAGGAGCATGGGGCATGATTTCCCAGGATTTGATCCCTGGTCTTCCTTTCCCAAATGGACAATAAATAGCTCTCTAGTTTCTGCATCATACATGGCATGAAAAAGGCCCAGGGGTTCAAGCTAATCAGACATTGGTGTAAAGATGTGCTAGTTCTGGGCACAGAGGGGATCTCTTCCAACACTATTGTGGAATCCTTCCCCTTGCCTTGATCAAAGACCAGTAGATCCTCTAGACACAGCTCTGGTTATATATCTATTACAAATAGCTCATAATCCTAAATACTTAGTCCAGAATGATTAAAATGGCTACATTAATTAACTTTTCTGCAGAAAAGGACCAATTTCCCTAGTGGAAAAAAGCAGTGAATTGTGACAATGTCCAGGCTTATTATTCAGTTTGAAAAGTTTGCTTCTCCCCTTCATGCCAGCCCTTGCTCAGGGTTACAATCTAATCAATACTCTCCCCCGATACCACTCTCTAATAATATATCTTCCTCACCCTGATCATTATACTATTGAGCACAGGGGTGTGCATAGTCATCTATATGAACTTCATTGAGCAGGCACCCTTGGTCAACTCAGGACCAGATGGAGCATGCCTGGGCTAATCTCAGGTCTGATCGGGTTGGGGTCAATTCTTTTCTCTTACACTCATGCAGCAGCACTAGGCACCAACAACCATGGGCAGACACCAGTCTTTGGAATGGTGTGTGTGTGTGTGTGTGTGTGTGTGTGTGTGTGTATGTATACACACATATATGTTTATTTAATCTAAAATTTCCTCTTATATTTTTTGGAAACCAAACCCTCTACATTCCTCACAATACCAGTATATCTTTCTTGTTCTTGACTTTCCCTCATGCTTGGTGTTGGTCCTGGCCTGTATATCCGTGTGTGCATTGTGTACATATGTTGGAGGGAGGATTGGGTGGGCTACATTTGTTATGGAAGGCATCAGTTGCTGGCCCTATCTAGGGGCTGGATGGCTCCCTTTTCTTCTTTCTCTAGCTCCTCTTCTGTTCTCTGTAATGCCTCTCAGGCCATTTGGTGAGGCCATCCCATAGGTTTGCCAGGCTCAAGCACCAGCTACTTTTGATATTGATTGGCTTATTTGGTTCTTCTGTGATGCTCTTGTATGTCCTCATAGTGAGTCCCAATTAACACAGAAACAAGCAGGAAAGGGTAAGTCCTGATAGAACATTTATTAAGTGGGTGAAGATGAGTCACGTACAATAAGAGTCTGGAGCCAGCTTGTGAAGGATTCTAAATGCCAAACATGGCAGTTGTTATTTAATTCTAGAGGAAGTAAGGAGCTGGTAGGTTTGGGGAATGATGTGGTTAGACTTGGACTATAGAAAAATCACTTTAGCATCACGTGGAGAGGGGCGACACTGGAGGCAGAGAGCCCAAGTAGAAGGTGACTGCCATAGTCCGAGTGGCCAGAGCTTGAGTGATGACCGAGGGAACTGAGAGAATCTCTATGGAATTTTAGATTTTGTTTCTGGAAATATCTATTGATAACATTCTATTTGACAGTTTTGGTGAGAGTCCCACTCAACTAAGAGGCTTTTGTGACTGGCAACCAGCCCCTCCAGGCTCCATTGGTTATATATCACATTTGCTTCAGTAAGGGGATTATTCCCTTTGACAACACAGATTGCAACCCTTCTGTCTTAATAGATAACAACTTGAGAATTGCTTGAGCTGAAATATTAATCACTCTGAGGCCTGAAGTATACACTTTAGGATTTAAAGAGCATTTAAAATTTTAAAAGCATTTATTTTCATTGATATTTTTGGTTATTCTCTCACATTCATTTGTGAATATATTTTTCTCTCCTTACCTTTTCTCTCTTGTAACAGATTTTTAAAAAGAAAGAAAAAGGTAGCATTTCAGCAAAACAAAGCATAATTTTTTTTATTTGAAAAAAAATTTTTGTTGTTTTTTGCAAGGCGATGGGGTTACGTGACTTGCCCAAGGTCACACAACTAGGCAGTTATTGAATTCAGGTCCTCCTGACTCCAGGACTAGTGTTCTATCCACTGTACCATCTAGCTACCCTCCAAACCAAGCATGATTATTATGAATTCTATCTGATGGTATCCTTAGTATTCCATACTTTTATTCTCTTTCCTTTGCAAACAAGATTAATTTAAATTAATTAATTAATTTAAAGATGAGAAAATTCTATACTACCTCCTCTTCTTTTTTTCCTTTCCCTTCCTTCCCTTCCATGTCTATTTTAATTCAGGGAAAAGAATGAGGAATGCACCGCCAATTCCTGTGCAAAGCCTAAAGAAAGACAAAGACCAATCCCTTGCTCCCTAAGAGTTGAGAGAGACTATGTGAAAATGATGCTAGACAACCAAGCTCACCATTTATGCACACATACCCACATAGATGAAATGGGGTGATCAGCAGAGGGAAGGTGCCAGTATGAAGAGAGACTGGAAATGCTCCTTGGAGAAGATGGAATTTTAGCCGAGCCTTGCAGGTAGCCAGGAGGCAAATGATGGAGGGCCTGGGGGAGAGCCAGTGGATGTGACAGACATAGGAGTTGGAGGGTCCTAGAGGAGAGGCCAGTGTTGCTGGACGACAAAGAGGTAGAGGGCAGTGGGTCTAGGTCTCTGTCAAATCAAAGGAAGGAAATAAGATTCCAAGGTGAGCACAGCCAAGTGATGAGGAGCCTAGAGCCTCCTGTTAGTCAAAGGAATTGGAACTGCAGCTCAAGGAGCCTAGGTAAGAGCTGTTTGTCCTTCCCTCTTTTCTCAGCAGTCTGGATAGGAAGTAGTACAGTCTGGGGCTGGGTGGGAAAGGTGCTGTAACTGGCACTATCAACTTGTCTCAATCAGTAAACATTTACAGAACTCCTCCTATGTGCCAGACACTTGGCTAAGCCCTGGGACTTCAGAAAGAGCCCTAATAGTCATGAATTAAACAGATTATTGAGTTCCTGCCCTTCATAGATGGAGACATAGTGCATTGAGCTAGGCCCCTCCCCATCACCCCAAAGGGAGAGAAAGACCAATTAGACATTGCCTAGTTTGCTGAGTTACTTATAGTCTCCTAGGGGTGGGAAGAGGTAAATATAGATTCTGTATATAATATAACATAATATATAAATGAGACTTTTGAATACCTTCCACAATCTGGCAAATAAGGAATTTGAACATTGCTAGGCAATGAGGAGCCCCTTCAAATTTTTGAACAAATGATGGAATCAGATCTGTGTATTAGAAACATTAGTTTGACAGAAGTAGATATGTAGATTGGTCAGAGTGCTAAAGAGATTAGATATGTGGAAGCCCTATTAAAGCCCTGGTCCAAATGAAATGATAAGATCTTACACTGGGAACACAAGGGGGACAAGAAGGGATAAAAGGCAGGATTAAGAATTTTTATTTTATTTTTATTTTTTTTAGGTTTTTGCAAGGCAAATGGGGTTAAGTGGCTTGCCCAAGGCCACACAGCTAGGCAATTATTAAGTGTTTGAGACCGGATTTGAACCCAGGTACTCCTGACTCCAGGGCCGGTGCTCTATCCACTGCGCCACCTAGCCTCCCCACCTTTTCTGTCCTTTGTCTCCAAAGGACCCATGTCTTTTCAACTTACCTGTACATCTTAGTTCTCAGGGTTTGACCAGTGTGGAAAATAACAAGAGGTTACTTCATGTTTTATTCTTTTTTAAAAATTTTAAAATTTTTTTCTATTTTTGGTTTTTGTATCACCTTTGTTTCTAAATCCTATCTGATGAATCATTCCTTTTAGTAACTTTTTAAAGAGGGAGAGAAAAAGCAGTTCAGCAGAACTAGACACACACTTTAAGTGAATCTGGCCATATAATCCTACTAAGGGACTGGGATAATATGCACTTTGCTATGTCTTTGGAGACAGACTTAGCCATTAAAATGGCCTTGAGTTCAGGTTTGTTTTTGTTCATCCAGTTTACATTGTTGTCATCCTTGTGCTCATTGTTTTCCTCTTCATCGATCTACCCAGACTTTTGGGAATTGCTCATGTTTGCTCCTTGTAGCCCAGTAATGAAGCTTCTTCTGGATTCATGCTCTACATTTATGCAGCTGCTCCTTGGTCGATTGACATCTTTTTTGTTTCTAGGCCTTTTCTCTGAGAAAAAGCTCTCTTATAAATCTGTTGGATCTGGAGGACTTTGTGCCTTTGGCCTGCATACTTGTTATGATGAACAGAGGGGTTCTGAGGCAGTGGTCCCTGGCTCATGCTTCTGGGGTGTGTGGTTGGCTTGTGTAGACTGTTGGCTGTTTCTGATTTTTGGCTCACTTATCCATGTGATTTCCTCCCTATTCCAACTTCTCTGTTCTGGGAACTTCTCTTTCCAATGTCCATTGTTTTCACCTCCACTTGTCACAGTTCAGGTTCCACTTGTCACAGTTGTGCATTCTGCTCTATGAACATTTCTGGCACTTATTTATTTTTGGCTTCAAAAGTTAAAAGCTTTTGAAGGTCTTTGTTCTAAGTGTTTTAGAAACTCGAGTAAAGTTTTCTTAAGCTTGCATATCTTCTTCACCAGCTGGTCACTCAGCCTTTCTGGAGCAGTAGAGGGGGATGATGTGTTCCTTCTCCCTTCTGTCTGTGTCTTGGATGATTTAGATGACAAATCATTGTGTTCTAGAACATTGTTAGTGCTTAAGATTTATTAATAATAAGGATGATGTATTCCTTTTTTCAGGGGAAAAATCTTGAATCCTTGCTCTCTAGCCTGAAGGGAGCAAATGCAACCAAGCCCACTCCAAGACCACTAGGCGGAGATGGAGCACATCATTTTCTCTGGAACTCAGATAGTCTTTTTTCCTTGCTTTCTGATTTTTCATTACCCCTTAATTGTTTCACTCCTTAGACTTCATATCAACTTCATGGATAGAAACCTCCCAGGTTTACTGTGATTGTTTTAATAGTTGATGTGGTAGTAGAAAGAATGGGGGATCCTAAAAGAATGTACTAGTTCTAGCTCAGTTTGAGCCTTAGTTTTCTCATCTGTAAAATGGGAATAAAACTCCTAGTTTACCTTCTAGGATTATTATGAGAATCTGATGGAAGGGACCTAAGAGGTCCTATAAACCAACTCAGAGGTGAATGGGAATCCTCTCTCACATTTTTAACAGCTTTCTCTTGAATTCCAGTGAAGAGGAATGTAAGGCCACCCATTCTACTTTTGCCTCCTTGAAATTCAATTAAAAGGTTCTAAAGAGGCAGACTTCTTACCTGAAGAGGTGAATCTTGACCCTATGCCTAGAGATTGGCAGGAGGAGAGACCACTAAACACTTGGAGTTTTTGATGAAGAGGAGGGAAACAGATGCTTGCTCTGAAGAGTAATAAAGTAAGTCCAGGGAGGTGAGAGATTGTTCACTAAGGATCAGAGGAATGGAGGATGGACACTGAGGCTGGCAGCTGTCTGATGACCTGTGACTTTCCCAGGGCACATGGACAAGTCTTGTGAAAAATGAATGGTGGCTGCCCAGGTTTGGGTATCTCCTTACTTGCACATCACAGTGCCAGGGGAGACAAAGCTAACATAAAAATTATGAAGTTTTAGGCAAGACCTTACACCACAGGTTGTGTTTTCATCATTGTGGCTCATCAAAAGCAAGGGATGGTGGTGCAGTGGATAGAGCACCTACCTTGGAGTCAGGAGAGGACCTGAGTTCAAATCCAGCCTCAGTCACTTAATAATTACCTAGCTATGTGATCTTCGGCAAGTCACCCCACTGCAACCCCTCCCCCCCCCAAAAAAAACAAGGGATGCAGAGGAGAAAAGCAAATTGAAGAAATGGTTGACTGAAGAAGCTGGATTTGAGAATGTGATTTGAATTTCTGGATTACATCTTTAAAAAAAAACACCAGATTTTTATTGACATATTTGTTTTTGCATTCTCTCGATGTCTCTTTGCCTCCTCATAAAGAACCACCCTTTATACCAATGATTTTTTTTAATAAAGAAAAAGATGAAGAGGAAAAAGAAAAAAAAATTAAGACATTGAAATAGTCTGATGTTATATACAGTGACTCTCTCTTGTGGACACCCCCTCAGGTCTTCAAAGGAGGAGGGAAAGGAGTCTTCCCATAGCTCTTCTTTGGATCCAAGTTTATTTTTGGTAATTTTGCAACATTCCTTTTTGATTGTTTTGTAAGTTGTGGTTCTTTCCATTCACATTGTTGAAGATTTGGGGTATTTTATTTTCCTTGCTCTGCTTTCTTCACTTTGCACCTGGTTTTTTTGTGTTTTTTTTGTGTTTGGTTTTTTTTTTTAGATTTTTGCAAGGCAAATGGGGTAAGTGGCTTGCCCAAGGCCACACAGCTAGGTCATTAAATGTCTGAGGTCAGATTTGAATTCAGGTCCTCCTGACTCCAGTGCCTATGCTCTATCTGCTGTGCCACCTAGCCGCCCCTTGCACCTGTTCTTGTAAGTCTTTTCCACACTTCTGTGTCTACTCATTGCATTATTTCATTTCATTCATGTACTCCCGTTTGTTTAGCAATTCCCTGATAAGTATCTACTCTATTTTCTGTTTCTTGCTATCACCAGAAGTGCTGCTACGAAATATTTTGAGATTTATGGAGCTTTTCTTTTTGTCATTGATTTCCTTGGATTATGTGCCTAGCTGAGTAAACTTTCAGTCAAAAGTTAAGAACAATTTAATCACATTATTATCATAATTTCAAATTGCTTTCTAGAATGGTACTAATTCACAGTTCTACCAGCATTGTATTAGTGTGCTTGTCTTTCCCCACTTCCTCTAACATTGCCTAGCCCTATCTTTTGTCATCTTTGGCAATTTGCTGGATGTGAGGTGAAACCATAGAGTTGTTTCATTTGCATTTCTCTTATTATTCATTTATTATTAATTTATGAAAAAGACAGGGAAGAAGGGCAATAGCACTTTTAGATTTCACATGATATTGTACATCAGTCAACAAAATCATTTGGTATTGGTTAAAAATAGAAAATAGAGAATCAAAAATAATGGAATAAATAATAATCCAGTGTTTGAGAAATCCACAAACAATTTATTTAGGGAAGAGCTCCTTATTTGATAAAAATTGATGGGAAAATTGAAAAGCAATCTGTCAGGACTTAGTCCAATATCTTGCATCTATCTTAACTCTACAATAAATTCAAAATGGATGTATGGCCTGAATATTAAAGATCTCATTCCTTTAAAAAAAATGAAAAGACAAGATCACATATCTTTCATAGAATTGAAGAGAATGAATCTTTGACCAAAGAAAGGGTAGAGGCAAAAATGGAAGATAAAATAGATAATTTTGATTATATGAAATTGAAAAGCTTTTGCAACACCAAAATTAATGCTCATAGGTTAAGAAGGGAGTGGTTGACTGGGGGAAAAAAGATCTGTGTAGCAAATATTTTGGATAAAGGTTTGGTATTTAAAATATAGAGAGAGCTAAAAGAAAATAGATAATACCAAAAGTTATTCCCCAAAAGATAAATGATCAAAGGATATAAACTACACATCAGAATATAGAAGTGACAGACCAGACCAAGCCCCTTACAGAGAGGACCTGTTGAGTCTCATAAGAACTGGGAAGACCAGAGCTGATGTTCTTGTCATTTCACTTGCATTTTACCTGGAGTTCCTTCCCTTACATGGGTTAATGCCCATTCACAATCACATCAACATCTAAATATGGAGGTGAACAAAGACCTTCTCAGGAGCACCTCTGGTTCCGAGGAGCATGGGAGCTCTTCAGGACTCTTATCTCCAGAACACAACGGCTGTTCCTTGAAGACCGGAATCCTGGAGGCTGGCTCATGTGAAGAACTGGTGGTAGAGACTAGAAACATTTAACTTGGAAAAAAGAGAAGATTGTTGGAGGGTAGGGAGAAAGTTCAGGTTTTCTTGGCAAAGATACTGGAATAGTTTGCCATATCCTTCTCTAGCTCACTTTACAGGAACTGAGGCAACCAAGGTTAAGTAACTTGCCTAGGGTCACACAGCTCATTGGTTTTTTTTCCTTCTTTATCAAATAAGACCTAAATGACTTCACTAGAACTATGTTAGATACAAGTTACACTGTGTCAGACTGAGGTTGATCTGACCAGTACAGCTCAGAATGCTCTACCACAGGTCAAGCATTCATGTGAATACTTAGAGTTGATTCTCTAAACTTACACATCTCACTTTTCCTTTGAGCTGCCCCAATTCTGCCATGCTTGTAGAACACAGCACTCTCTTTGTTGAGGGTATGCCATGCTGGGTGATCCTGGGCCAGTGTCTCCATGAATATTCAATTCCAAAATTCTTAAGAGACTATCAGGTGTCCCTATATCACTTCTTCTGACTCCCCTGTCAGTGCTTGCCTTGTATGCATTCTCCATAAAGTATTCTTTTGCCAAAAGTATGGCTGGCATCTGAAAAACTTGTCCAGCCCATCATAGTTGTGCTCTTTGTAGTAACATTTGAATGCCTGACAGTTTAGCTTGAGAAAAGACCTTGGTGTCTGTTGTCTTCTCCTGCCAACTGATCTTCACAATCTTCCTAAGACAATTTAAGTGGAAGCAATTCAGCTTTTGGCATGGCACTGGTAGACTGTCCAGGTTTTACAGGCATATAGCAATGAGGTCAGCCCAACAGTTCTGTAGACCTTCAGTTTGGTGATCAGTCTAATATCATTTTTTCTCCCATACTTTTTAAAAATTTTATTTAAGGCAATGGGGTTAAGTGACTTACTCAGGGTCACACAGCTAGGTAATTAGCCAGTGTCTGAGACCAGATTTGAACTCAGGTCCTCCTGACTTTAGGACCAGTGCTCTATCCACTGAATCATCTACCTGTCCCTCTCCCACATTTTCTTTCTGAGCCTTCCAGACATTGAGCTAGCTCTGGCAATGCACATGTCAACCTCTTTATCATTATGTACCTCCCTGCAAAGTACACTGCTGTAGTAATCAGACCAGGGTTGGGTAAGCAGACAATTATTAGGCACCTTTTCTAGTCCTTTCCTCACACCAGGAGGTGAGCAGTGTGATTTTTAAAAGGCTGCCCAGACACCCAGGGGGTTGCCAAATCCCACTGCTGTTTCCAGTGAGAAGGCGAACCTATGACCTGGGCTACAGATGTGCAGAGTTGTGACCACAGCTTCCAGTGTATCTGTACCTGCAGCTTCATCCCTTGCCTATTACTACCGGACTTTGAAATAGGAATGGTAAAATGAAATGGATTGGTGTCTTTTGATTCATAAATAAATTGGATTAAGTGAGGCAGAGTTGCACAAAGTTGTTGACCTCACTCTTCCAAAGTCATACAAAGTTCAGTGGCAAGATAGAGTCAAGACAACTGGTGATGGCTCTAGATGAATCGGATGACCTTGGTTTCCTCAATGTCTAACTAAGCTCTAAGTGCTCCATAGCACCTACTTTAGTTATTTTCATGGTCATTGGAATGAATTATTCTCATCCTCCCATTCCACTAATGGAAGACTTCACATGGTTGGAGTAGACAGGCCCCAACTCACCATCAGGTTTGAGACTATTCTTAACCTGGTTTAACCCATCTTGCAAAACAATTTCCTGGAGGGTGGCCGTTGTGCTTTTGTGACAGCTTCTTGGAGGCACAGGTGACAGGTGACTCAGGTGGACATCAAAGGTGGAAAGCAGTCCTGAAAAGTCCTGAAAATCTGTGGAGAGTTTTTTTGGTCTTGAGAAGTTGTAAATTGATGTTGGAAAATGTTTTTGGAAGTTCTATATCCATGAAATTTTCTTTTGACTGATATCCTGCAGCTCTCCCAACAGAGGTGCTAGTCTTACTTGAACACACCTGCATCCATATAGCTCATAAGTGTCTGAGACCAAATTCAAACTCAAGTCCTCCTGATTTTAGACCTAGCACTCCATCCGCTGTGCCAACTAGCTGCCCTTGGAGGGGGACTAGACAGCACCATTCTTCCCAGTGCCCAAGGCCAGTTTTTTTTTTTTTACTTTTTTAGAACTGATGTCCTTTCATATCTCTCCTATTTAGTTGAGTTATTCCAGGTTCCATGCTCATTGACAGAGCTAGGGTTCAGCTGGATCCAATTAAACAGTTCCCATCATTTCCATCTTTACTGTGTATATACCTCCCATTAGTTGGGTTCAGATTGTGAATCAGTGTTTGGCCTACTGAAAGCAGTATTCATTATGCAAGACCACAGAACTGGGATAATTATTCCTTTTTTCCATGATTATGAGGTGGGAAGGATAGCATAGTTAAGAGTGGAAGGCCCTAGCTTGAATCCCTAGCTCTGCCACTTGGCTATTCCCTCACTTTAAATCTGTGGTTCTTATGGATTAGTACTGTGTGATAAGGTAAAGTGTTGTGATAATATTAGGCAGCTTAATGAATCTTTGAAGATATTTTGGTCTTAAGAAGTTATTAATTGAAGTTGGAAAATGTTTTTTAAAAGTTCTATGTCCATGAAATTTTATTCTGTTTGATATCTTTGAATGTTTAGTTTTGCTGTTAATGTTTTTCCCGTGCATAAAACGACTTCAGAATGAAATCTAAATTCTCCAGCCCTTCACAATAGTAGTAGTAGCTAATAATTCAGCTTTATTTATTTTAAAATTTAGATTCACACACATGCATACATGTGTGTACATACATACATACATGTGTGTGCATAATTAGTAAAAAACTGCTTCTTTTTCCTGCTTTATCCTCCAAATTCAATTGAGAATGAAGGAAAAACAAAACCTGTTACAAACATTCATAGTTAAACAAAACAAGTTTCTGTATTTGCCATGTCTAAAAAATTGTCTCATTTGGCCCTCTGAGTCCTTCATTTCTCTGTCAGAAGGTTGGTAGCATGGTTCTTTTAAGCCTCTGGAATTGTAATTGGTCATTACACTGTTCAGAGTTCCTAATTCTTTCAAAGTTGTTTCTCTTCACCTTACTATTGACATTGTATAAATTGTTCTCCTTGCTCTGTTGATTTAACTCAGCCACAGTTCAGAGAAATCTTCTCAGATTTTTCTGAAGCCATTCCCTTCAGTTTTCTCAGCAATAGAATTCCATTACATTTATATACCACAACTTGTTCATCTTCCTCATTTGATGGGTACCCCCTCAAAATCCCATTCTTTGCTGCCTCAAAAACAGCTATGAATACTTTTGAATAGCTTTATGGAGTTTGTTTCACTTGTGACTCATCCCTCCCTTAATCTGTCCTCTCTCCAACTCTAATGCTTCCTTCTCTCTTCTCCTTTTTCTCTTCTATTTTCCCTAATGAGTCAAATGTACTTTTGTATCCAACTGTGAGTAGATATGTGTATATGTGTTTTCTTCCTTTCTTTTTTCCAGTTAGTGAGCTTCAAGTGTTATTCACTCTTTTCTGCACACCTTTCCTTGTTTGGATGGATGCACCTTGCATTTGTGAGATAATTTTCCTTAAATTTTCTTTCCCTTCAATGTATTGTGTATTCATCCTCCCTTATCTTTCCAGTCTTCTTTTAAGATCAAGACACAATAAAAGAACCACTCTTAGAACTTTTCTGATTAAAAACTCCCTCTATAACCTTTCACAGTGATAGCATTTATAGCAGTCATCATTTCCCCATACTAGAACTTAAGAAGTTTATCCTTGATTAGTTCTTTAATTTTGGGTTTGACTTTTTTTATATTTCTCTTCACTTTTATGTTTGAATTTCAAAATTTCTAACTCCTGCGTTTTCAGGAATGCTTGGAAGTCCTTTTTTTTTCATTAAGAGGTCTAGGCTTTCCCCTGTAGCATTATACTCAGCCTTTACTGGGTAAGTTATTCTTAGCTGTAAGCCTTTGCATTTTAGAACAACACATTTGAAGCTCTCTGTTCCTTTTTAGGAGTTTAGTGTTATTTAATACATTGTGGGTCATTCTGACTATGGTGCTTGAATTCTTTCTTTCTGGCTGTTTGCAATATTTTTTCTTTGATCTGGAAACAGTGGATTTTGTCTAATGGTTCTGGGAGTTTTCATTTGACTCTTTCAGGAAGTGACCAGAAATTCTTTGTTTTTTTACTTTGACTTTAAGAGATCTTGGCAAAAGAGATCTTTTGAAGTTTTGAATTTTCTGGAATTCAACATAATAGAAAATTATGTTGAAGATTCTTTTTTGGTTCTGGTGTTCAGGTAATCTAAAGATTCTTAATTTTTTTTCCCTCCTTGATCTGTTCTTTGGGTTATTTGTTTTTGCTATGAAATAACTTACATTTTCTTCTATTTTTTTTCCAGTCTTAGACTTTGTTTTAATATTTCTTGTTAAGGAGTCGGCTTCTTTTTGGTGTATCCTAATTTTCAGAAAATTTGTTGCTTGGTTAGCATTTTGTCCCTCTTGGGTCAAGTTATTGATTCCCTTTCCAATTCTTCCATAGCTCTTAATTCTTTTCCATTTTTTTTTCATCTTGTACTCTCATTTCACTGACAAAAACATTTTTAATTTTTTTTTCAAACTCTTTATTTCATCTCTTTCAGGAATTCTAGTTAAATTTATGCCCACATTATGTTTTTCTTTGAGACTTTGCTTGTATGTGTTTGAAATCGTTCTTTCTTTCTGGATTTGTGCCTTTTGTAGTGGAATTGTTTTTTGTTTGCTCATTCTTCTTGCCTCCTTGTACTCCTGGGAGAAGGATCTGGCTGACCCCTGTCCCTGCTTTCTCAGTGCCTTGAGTATTTTTACTACAAGGTCTCAGGATCAGTTCAGACTGGGGACCTGTAAGCTTCAGGGCTCCCAAAGCCGTCTAGTCCCAGGCAAAATCTGATGGTTCCCCTCTGTCTAAGCTCTGCAAGCTCCTACTCTGAGTTGGATCTCTGACAGTGTTCAGCTGAGAAATAGAACAGAAGGCTCTCCTTTGGCCTGGGATTCCTGCCCTGGGTCTTGCCACTCTGCCCAAAGATTGGAGGCACCCGGTGCTGGGGCTTCTGAACTTGTTCTGTTCAGCCTAAGGCCTTAAAGTGCTAGCCCTGAGTGCAAGGCCCCTCCCACAAGTCATTCGAAGCCCATGACCCAGGAGCTGGCTAGGGAGCAGCTGACCGGACTGCTTGTGGGACGCCTTGCTGGATCCTTCACTATCCTTGGGGAACCTGGGCCATCCCCTTCCCCCTGCCCTGATGGGCAGCCTCTCCCTGACAGTCTGCTGCCTCAAGTCTCTTAAATGAGACTTAATGTTTCTTGCCTTTCCCCATCAGGCTTTGGTCTGTTAGGAGGGAAAGAGGAGCTCATCACCCACCTTCTGTTTCTCTGAGATACAGAGAAGTTAACCTGCTTATCCATGGTGTCATGGCTAATAGATGTTGAAGTGGACTCAGAGTCAGCCCTCTGGACTCCCAAGTCCAGGAGCCTGACGGCAGCGGCCTCTCTGCTGTAACTCTGCTGTTCTCCACATCATCCTGGAATTGCCCAGAACTCCTGTTCCCTCAGTTCTGCTTGTTCACTTATCCACGCCTCTCTAAAGCCCTTTCCTTATCCCTCACACTGTATCTCTCGTGCTCTTGGGGTCTGTTTTGTTATCATTTCTGATGGCTTTTGTTTTTTCCTTTGTGAATTGTAAATTCTAGATAGGTAACAAGAATTCTTGCTTATCTCCCCACTACACAGAAGACATATTTATTATAGATTTGCCATTAGTGTTCTCATCAACATGGCTCACCATGAAACTTAGCTAAAAGATAATGAAAGCAAGAGGAAAAAACCAAACCCAACTTTGAGGTTTAACAGTGTCTTTGTAGGACACAGACTGTTTACTTTAAGGCCTTGGGACCTGGACTCATTTGCATGAGGAAAATAAAGCATGTCTACTGTGCTGGGAGCTCTTTGAAGAAAGGCACTTTTAAATGCAAAGTACTATTTTTAAAATGCCCAGAGCAAAAATAATTAGTCAGTTGAATAATATTTCATCAGACTTTGCATTTCTTTCCCAGTTTCTATGGACTGTTAGGTGTTTGAAGTTTAGCCTTGTTTCTGGCTGGCCGGAATTGATTACTGCTTATTTGTAGAATTATTCTCAGTGAATCAGACATTCATAATTATCTGATAATTACAAAATATCAACAATGTGGAAGGTCCTACAAAGTTCTTGTTCTGCTGAGTGAAATGTTTAACTTGGGGGCTCACTATTATATAATCAGTTTTTGATTAGAGGAGAAACGTGAAACATGATAACTTAGCCTAAATAAAGGGAAAGACTGTAAAAATACTTGTAAATTAGACTTCAGGTGCCTGTTAGGGTATTTAACCTTCTAAAGAATGAATCTAAAGTATTATATTTTTGTTTTATTTTTATTTAATCTCTTTATTATAAACCTGTAAATAATCATTGTTTTCTGATCTCTTTTCTATATAGTTATATAGTTTTTGCTGCTGTTATTTTTTATATAGTTTTGAGGTTATTTTTTTATTTAGTTGTAATCAATGTGAGTTCTCATATCATTTTTTTCATTATAAATTGCTCTGACTGTTTCTCCCTATTTCTTCATTGACTTCTTGGTTATTTTTTATGATGTAGTAATATCCCATTATATGAATACACTACAATTTTCAGTCATTTCCCCAGTAGTTAGACATTTAATTTGTTGCCAGTTTTTCCCTACTACAAATAAAACAGCAGTAAATAGTTTTGCACCAATAGGCTTCTCTAGTCTTCTTTTTAACAATATCTTTGGGATCCTTGAAAGTGCTGAGCCTCTGCTCAATCTCATTGTTTTATTAGCAGGTTCTCCTTGTGGCTCTTTATGACTTCAGCTCTGGAATACCAGGACGCCGGGAGGAAGCAGAGTTTCATTTGTCAAAAAGGGCATTAGAAAGATCCATGATGGGTAATAAAGAGGCTAGAGTCCATTATTCACTTTAATTAAATATTTTATTAAAAACTTATCATTGTATCCCAATATAACTAGTTTCATTTGCTTAATAATTCTTGACATGTAAAATTAATTTTAACCCATGATGGATCAGAGCAGTGTTTAGTCACTCCCTTTGAGGCTTCTCCAGGGTTCTTTGGTCCTGTATTATTTCATTAAGAGTTTTTCCAGGGGCAGCTAGGTGGTATAGTGGATAGAGCACCAGCCCTGGAGTCAGGAGGACCTGAGTTCAAATCCAGCCTCAGAAACTTAATACTTACCTAGCTGTGTGGCCCTGGGTGAGCCACTTAACCCCATTGCCTTGCAAAAACCTAAAAAAAAAAGTATTAAGAGTTTTTCCAGATTTCTTTAAAGCCTCATATTGCTCAGTCTTATATGCATTACATTGTTACATAGAATAAGTATGTTCTTACATTAATGTAAATATTGTAATTAATTTATCAGTTCTCCATTTTTTAATCCTACAATACTGTTAGAACTGTAGAACGCTAGAATAATCTAGTATAGACTATTGCTAGAATAGTGTAGACTAAGTTGGAGTCTTTTCCAACTGAGAGACTGTGGTTCTATAAACTAATGGGGATTTGAAAAATTGGATGTTATGAATAAAAATAAATAATAAAAAATTGAACAAGGCTTCAAATGTATTCTTTTTTTCTTTTTGTTTTTCTTTTTGCAAGGCAATGGGGTTAAGTGACTTCCCCAAGGTCACACAAGTTAGGTAATTATTAAATGTCTGAGGCTGGATTTGAACTCAGATCCTCCTGACTCCAGGTCCGGTGCTCTATCCACTCTGCTGCCTAGCTGCTCCATTAAAGGTATTCTTGAAAGAATGTCCTTCAACACTGTAACTACATAGATTCAGAATGAAACTTACTGCTATTTTTTAAATATTTATTGGTTTTCTAGGAAGACTTATATGAAACAATATAAAGTAAAGTGAGCAGAACCAGGAGAATTGTACACAGTAACAACATTGTAATGGTGATCAACTGTGACTTAACTGCTCTAATCAATACAATGATCCAAGACAATTCTAAAGGAATCATGATGAAAAATGCTCTTCACCTCCACAGAGAGAATTGATGAACTCTTGAGCGCAGATTAAATATACTTTTTTCATTTTCTTTTTCTTGCCTTTGTTTTACAACATGATTAACATGGAAATATGTCTTTCATAACTTCACATGTATAATTGATATCAAGTTGTTTGCCTTCTCCTTTGGTAAGGGAAGAGATGAGAGAGAGAGAGAGAGAGAGAGAGAGAGAGAGAATGAGAATATTTGGAACTCAAAAGTTTAAAAAAAGAATGCTAATAAACAAAAATTGGTTACTTGTTTAAAAATACATATAAAAACAGTTTGAATTTTAAAACTTTCTTTGGGGATTTGGCCTATATTTTGTTTAGTATTAGAATTTTAAGAAATAGACTTTGAGATATCAGACAATTCTTAATTTCAAATATTTTCAGTTCAAACATTTCCAGGATTAGACAACCTGAGTGGTCAAGGTCTTGGACTCCATTCCATGTGAGGTTCAATTACAGGAATTGGAAATGCTTAGCCTAGAGAAGAAAAGGCTAAGAGAAGCATATATATTAGTTGTTTTGAGTTATTTGGCTTTCTACTTTGATTTTGATAACCTTTCTTTTTTTTGCTTTCTTTTGATGTATAAGTTAACTTTTTCATGTTTAAATGAAGAACCAATTCATTAAGTTCCTTATTTTTTGTTAATATAAGCATTGAGTGCTATTTAGAGGCCTCTTAGTAAACCTTTGGCCTCATCTTACACCTTTTCTATGTCTTCTTCCAATGAAGTCTAATTGATTCTTTGTCATAGTATGACCTGGTTTCTTGAAGATTAGATGAGGGAAGCTCCATGGTAGCTGTTGAATTACTGTTTGTGTGTGTGGGTCTGGGTTGTGTATACATATGTGTATTGTATGTATGTGTGGTATTTGTGTTTGTGCCACCCTCTCTAGAGCACTGGACAGCCCTGGGCTTAGAGTTGAAAAGGAGGCAGAGGGGAGATAGGACATGGGGACATTAGCAAGTGACTCTGCCCTGTCAATAATCCCAACTTACTTCCTGTTACCAGTCAGTGGATACTTACCAAGGGACCAAGCAGGCAGAGAGTCCTGTGCCTAGGGGGTAGCATGGAATATCAGCCAGGAGATGGGGGTCCTGGTGTCTCTCCAGCCTCACCTCACTATACTCCTCCTCACACTCTGGGCTCCTTCAGCTGGGCCTAGCCTAGCTCAGTGCCCCCTTCCTCTGGACCATGGCTCCATCTAATTCCTGATGCTTGCAGTGTTCATATCAACTGGTCAGTTAGCACTGATGGAGTGCTTGGCATTGTGCTCACTGCTGAGTTACAAAAAGGGGGGGATGGTTCTGCCTCTTAGATTCTTGCGGGAGATTACAAGCAAAATGCCCCCTGAGTGGCTTGGGAACAAGAGGGCCCACACCTCTGGGGCTGAGCCTGGGGAGGAAATAGGCAAAAGCTATAAAGGAGAGGACCATTCCAGGCCAGGGTAGCCAGACAGCCTGTGCAGAGGAACTCGACTGTGTTAGAGGATAAGCAGGTAGGATGGGCTACAGCCAGAATGATGTGGAGAGCAGCCTAAAAATGGCAGAGCCCCATTGGCCTGCCCTTTGAGAGAGGGGCTTCATCAGCAAGGTTTCATAGAGACAGCCCCATGTTGAGTCAGGCTTTCACAGAGGGGTCTTGGGTATAGGAGAGAATACTGGGTCTAGAGTCAGAGCTAGTAGATTGAAATCCTGGTTCTGCCATCCACCTCCCGGTGAGACCTTATACAAGTCATTTCCCTTCTCTGGGCCTCAGTTTCTTCCTCTGTAAAGTGAGGAAATTGGCTGATATGCTTCCTGGGGTCCTTTCAATGTCTGACTTATCACTCTTCTTTTCTTTTCTTTTCTTTTCTTTTTTTTTTAAAGATTTTATTTATTTTGGGTTTTACAATTTTCCCCTAATCTTACTTCCCCTCCCACAGAAAGCAGTTTATCACTCTTCTTTTCAAGAAGCTTCAGTGACTCCCCATAGCCTTTAAGATAAAATATCAACTCCTCTGTGGTGCTGAAAACCTTTCCTAGTTGAACTTAGACCTATCTTTTTTAGGCTGATTGAAACATGACAAGGTTGTCTGGTCCCCCAGGCCTGAAATGCTCTTCTTCACTTCTGCCTCTTGGCATCCTGGGATTCTCCCCCCCCACCCCCCCCACCCCGGCTCAGTTCACAGGCCTCCTCTTTTAGAAGGCCCTTCTGAGCCCTGGAGGTTGAGGTTCTGCTGCAGGGCATGCATGCAAACCCTTATTCTGGGCTCTTTCTCTGTCTCTCTGCCTTTCTCTCTGTCTCTCTGTGTCTGTCTCTCCATTGCTCTCTGTCTATCTGTGTCTCTGTCCATATCTCTCTGACTCTTTCTCTGTCTGACTCTGTCTCTCTCACTTCTCTTCCCCCCCCCCCCCCATTTAACAATGTTGTTCTATCACCCTTGTTGGTCCTTTGTTCTAGAAGAAGGACCAGTGACATTGAAATCCAGTGGCAAGACAGAAATGAGGACAACTGGTGATGTCCTGCTAGGCAGTAGGAATCCTTGGCCTTTCTAACATGAGTTCTTTCCCAGGCCTCAGTTTGTGTGTGACTAAGGACTAGGTAAGAACTGAGACACAGGATAGTAAGAATAGCAGAGGCAGAACCCGGTTCTCCTTTTTATACCCAACATTTAACCCAGTGCCTGTCTCATTGGAAGGGCAGCTAGGTGGTCCAGTAACTAGAGTACTAGGCTTGGAGTCAGGATGATCTGAGTTCAAAATTAACCTCCGACATTTCCTAACTATGTGACCCTGGGCAAGTCACTCAACTTTGTTTGCCTCAGTTTCCTGCTCAGCCAAACGAGCTGGAGATAGAAATGGCAAATCACTTGCAGTATCTCTGCCAAGAAAACCTGACATAGGGTCACACAGAGTCAGATTCCACTAAAAATGTCAGAACAACTGTCCCACAGGAAGCACTTCTTGAATGCTGACTGCTGAGAACATTCCAGATATTGGGAATAGAAGGAATTAGGGGTGTGGGGATGTCTGTGTATGTGTGTGTGCAGAACCAGGGAAGGTGTCATTGGGAAGGAGCTGAGTGGGCTGAGGTGAGCACCTGGAAAGAGGCCTGGACCCATGAAGGAGCAGACCAGATCCTGGTAGAAGATGGAAAGACAGGAAACCGTCTTGAGAGGCTGAGCTAATGGTGATTATTATAGCCTGAACTGGGCCATTGGCATTGGGAATAGAGGAGAGGAGATGCATGAAATGTAAGGAAGCCTCAGTAAATGATTGGATGGGAGAGAGGCTGATAAAGATTCAAAGATCAGATTAAGGTCATTTACCCATCTTTTTTTATTGATCCCACAAAAATTAGTATGAGCAGTGGGTTTGGATTTTCACATCTGCAGCAGGGGACATTTTGTCAGTCCTGAAAAATTCACCAAGATATAGTTGAGAGTTGAAATTATCACTTTATTTTTAGTTCTGTCTGTAGCAATTTTATGTAGCTTTGGTCAAAAACATCTGAATGCTGCAATGATCGCATGTGAAATCAAGGACTGTTTTGGGTTTGGTTTGGTTTTGCTTTTTGAGCTGGGAAAAGAGAGAAGACTTAATAAAGCCTTGATTCAGCATTAGCTTTATTTTGCTTTAGAGATTTCAGCTCAGTCTAGAAAGACCTTCCTAGCGATTGGCACTATCCCCAAACCGAATGAGTCGTCTCAAAAAAATTGTAAGCTTTTATTCACTGGGGGTGTGCAGGAAGCCTTTATCGGGTACAGGTTGGACTAGGTGATGTCACAGGACCTTCCAGTTGGCTGTAGGAAATTTTTTTTGTAAGCTTTCATGAAATATAGAGATAAATTTATTTGTTTTATATTTTCCAAGCAACACTATAATACTGAGGTTTTTCTTTCCTTGATTTGTTGTTTTCTCCAAATCCTTGCTCTTCAGCTACATTGCATCCTTGATTTCACCCTGTTATCTGCCATTCTGTCTTCTCCCATTTTAATAAAAGATTCAAGATATTAGAATTGAAAAGACCCTTTGGAGAATGCCATTTTAGAGGAGAAGAAACTGGAGCCCAGAGAGATCAGGGCTCAATTCCAAATCCCGTGCCTTTTGTGAGACGCCCGATTTCCTCCTTAGTAATCTTTTCAAAATCACAGAATCATAATATCCTAATCATTTCATAGCATGGAAGGGTCTGTGAAGTCCTTTTCACCTCACCCTCCCTCCTTTGACTGAAGTGCTGGAGCCTGGATACATGTATGGGTGTTTGAAACCCTGTGCCAGGCTTCCTTTCTACAGTATGGCCAGCTGCCTGTCTTCCTCAGCTTTTCTCCTCCTAAGATTTTCTAGCAGCATGATAATAATTCTCTTATTTCTTTAGGATTTTAAAAAAGCTATTTAGATTCTTTTAATTTTTCTCTCAATTTCATTTTTTTTTGAGGGACAGAGGAGTCATTTTAGAGCTTTTGATTCCTCCATTATGTCTGTTATCTACTAAATTCTTCTCTCAGGATTTCTTTATTTTTGGTGTTCCTTCTGTAATCATTGTGATAAAGTTTTCTTCTTTTCTTTTACATTATTTATTTTTATCCCTAATGATTTTAAAATTCTGAAGTTATTCAGCTTGCTCATTGTTTTTGCTGAATTTTAATTTCATGTGAGCCTTTTTAGTGAGTTTATTACTTTTCTTTGTTATTGTTGTTTTTGAAGAGAATCATAAAGACCCAGACTCCCTGTGTCTTCCCATTCTATCATCTTAGAAGTCCTTTAAAGAATTTAAGGAAAAGCATATTATTAACAGGGGAAAAAAATACTGCTAACTTAATCTCCAGCCGGAATTGCTGGTTTCATCATTGGAACTTGATTGGAGTCATTTTGCAAATGCATTTTTATATTTTCCTTATTTATTTAGTCAGAGAGGGAGAATGAGTCTTAAAAAGAGTTAAAAGAGCCCAGGTTTCACATTTGAGCTCTGCCCCTTCAAATTAATTACTGTTGAGACAAGGGAAATACCAAAGTATTTCCTAAATCTTTATTAAACTTTAGTTTATTGAATTAAAAGATGGAAAAGTAGATAGAAGAGTGGATGTGAAATTAGGAATTCCAGCCCTGCCTCTGCCACTTTGGAGTAGCTCTATGACCTTGATCTTGTCACTTCATCTGTCTCACCTTCAGTTTGTGAATGAGCATCATAACAGCATCTCTCTCCCAAGATGCTGTGAGGATCCAGTGAGATAGCTCGTACAACACTTTGAAACCTTTAAAGTGCTCTAAAAATATTAGCTGTTAATAGCACTCTCACTGCTACTCAAATTAAAACATTCTCCAGTTTTACTTATTAATTTGCATTTAATTTATTGCTACTGGGCCCCTAATTTCCAGAGCTTTTATCAGTCTTTCTCATATTATAAAGAAGGGAATTGAGAGACATTTAAGATTTAAGCTTTCATCAGCCTACCATGAAAAAGAGTTGCTTTTTTTTCCCCATAATTATTCTGGGACCACCTTGTTTGCTCTTATGATGTTACTTATCTCACAGACTAAAATGACAAGTTCTTTGATGGTTTAGCTTTGGTCAGAAAAATGTCTTTGTTTTAATGCCAGCCTCTGGATAGCATCTTGGACTGTTATGCCATGGGTGACATCTGTCTTCTTCTTCTTTGTCAACTGACCTTCTTCAAAAAGCTTTTATTTGTCATCACATCTTGTGTTAACATGGGATATTTCCCATCTTTATTTTCTTTTATTTCCCACCCCCCCCAGTTACATGCAAAAACAAGTTTCAACATTCACCTTCAACAAAAAATTCCAGCAGGAAGAATGGAGGTGCCCCTTTCCATTTCTGAAGTTTAACTGTGTTTTTTCACATTGTTGTCATTATATGGGACACTTCCTAGCAGTCTTCCCAAGTTTCTCCAAGTTGTTCAGAATTCTGTATGGTTAGGTAGCTAAGGTGCCCTCCAAATTGATGTTCTTTATCCACTGGGCCCTGGGCTGTTGATCTCTCTAGGCATCAAATGCAACATACCCTTTATCTTGCCAAGTTCAATTCCAAAGCATCACTGATGGTGGATGAAGCCTTCCTCTTCTCAACTAATATGATGGGGGGAAAAGGAGAATTTTGATTTTCCTCCTCCCAACCTTTGGGTTAGGATGGGAGAGAGGAGGAGCCTCAGCCCAGATGCCCCTTATTCATTAGAACTTTCCTGATGCCTCCCTGTTACAAGTACTCTTACCTTCTTGAGATTCATGGGTAAATGTTTTTAAATGTTGTTCACTTGTTTTATTCCCCTTATGGAATGTAAACTCTTTGAGGCCAGGGACTATTTTTTTTGTCTTTGTATCCCTGGGGCTGACCCCAGTGCTGAGAATTCCACAGCTGGAAAGTGTCAGAGTCAGGGCTAGAACCCAGGACTCCGGATTCCTCTGCCAGTCCCTCAGCTTCTCAGTGGGGAAGATGCAAGAAGCATAAACAGAAAGAGTGGGGGGGTGGGCATAAATGTTCACACATAGACATATATATGTATGTATGTTTATGAATCTCTCTGGGTGTATTTAAAATTTGTACCACAGCAAGTCATTTGAAAGACCAGAATTTTAAGAAGCAGCATTTGAAGATATCTGTAATATATTTCATGCTTCTCTTTTTTTTTGTTTTCAGAATATTTTTCCTGTTGGGACTTTGAGATCTAGGTTTTCTTCAAGGTATTTTTAGAAAGAGAAAAATCAGTATGTGTCACTAAAGGGGGAAATATGCACCTTAAGATTTAATTATGCAATTAGAATTTTCATAAGACAGATAATAAATTCTTGCTTTATTGCAATCATTGCTTTGAAAGCTGCACTGCTCTAAAGACTCCTAGAGATCTCTTTATTATCATCACTGTTCACAGCAATGCCAAACAGTTGTGGAATGTTTGGATGGGGAGCACTTGCTAGGTTCCAGGATGTTTTAGATTTTAGAATGTAGTTCTTGCCTTCAAAGAGCCTAGAAGGAAAGATGGACACATTATGTCCATTACTTATTGAGCCCATACCAACATATGTGAGACACACACACACACACACACACACACACACACACACACACACGCACGCACACACAAAAACACAGAAGAGAAAGAGAAAAGTAATCCTAACCCTGGCAGTGGTAGATTAAGGATTTGGAATTCTTCTTTTTAGGTTTTTGCAAGACAAATGGGGTTAAGTAGCTTGCCCAAGGCCACACAGCTAGGTCATTATTAAGTGTCCGAGATCAGATTTGAACCCAGGTACTCCTGACTCCAGGGCTGGTGCTTTATCTACTGCGCCACCTAGCCACCCCTCCATGAGATTATTTAATTCAAACTCGTAAATCAAGAACTTTGACCCAGACAAGTGAGGCCTGGGCTTCCATGATCTTCACTAGGGACCCAAAGCCAAAGCTCCCATCCAGATCCAGCTGCCCCCTAAGCAAAGGGAGGACACATGGCGGTGAAGGAGGGACTGCTTACTTCCATACCAGACAGATGGAATAAATGCTTCATGCCTGGATCACAGGAACTCTAGATGTGAAAGGCAGCTAACATTTTCCTTCTTCATGGATTTGCTTAGGGGCCTCTGCTTCTAGTCTTTCTGCACAATTGTGCCCATAGGATAAAATCTAAAATCCTTTAGCCTGTTTGTCCTTGGTTGCAGTCAGACTTAGATTCTGCATCTCTCATGTACCCCAAGTGGCTCCTTTCTTTTGTTCGCATCATTCTCTAAACACATGTTGCTTTCCCTCCGTGCATTCTTCAGGGTACAGCTCAGATGATCCCTTTTTCTTCCCTCTCAGTCAGAGGTGATCTTGCCTGCTTGAGGCCATTTTGGGGTATTTTATAATTTATTCTAAATGATAATTTTATACATCTTTTATACAAATATATCATATATTATAGTTAGTTGTGTGTGTGAAGACTGCTTACTGTATTGTATAAGTCTCATGAGTAGTAGTAGGTTGTCTTACCCCCAAATTTGCAGATAACGATTATAAATAAATATATATGACTGAAGTAAAATTGTATATTCTGAGGGAGTATATATGTATATATAAATATATTACACAGATTATAGATATTATTATATATGTCTATATATATCCACATACAGAATTTCAATTCAGTTATATTTCTTTAAATAACAATTACATTTTAATAGGTGAAATGACAATTTTTTTTTGGCCTGGAAAGAGAAGATTTGAACCTTGGGCAGGGAAGAAGCATGATAGTGAACTTGAGGAATTTGAAAGGTGTTTGTCTTCTTGGATTTGGGAGATGGGATCTAGTACTGTTCTATTTGATTACAAAGGTAAGCCTTGGGAAGGGAAGGAGCCCAGGGGCACCTTTAGCTGTTATGTAAAGAAAAGCTTCCAAACAGTTCACTAAATGATGTGGGGGGGCTCCCCTTCACTGGAGGACTCCTTGTAAGTCTTTCCTTATCACATGTCTTGTTGAGGTGTGGGTTGAACTAGATGGTCTCTGAGGAGCCTCCTCACTCTAAGATGATGTGATTTCTTAAGGGCTGCAGCTGTGGTTTAGTTTAGTTTGGTTTTGAATTTTATATCCCTTGAGCCCTTACATAGAGTAGGTTCCTTTCAGCTTTCATTCTGTGATTCTCTGATCTTATGGTTAGGCTTACTGGACCAGATAGAAGGGGCAGAGGGGGAAGAAGCAGAGCATTAGGACACTTTGGATATGAAATGAACAGAAGGAAAAATTGAAAAGGGAGAAGAGCTTGGCACCAGGAAAGAAAATAAAAAGGTATGGTGTGGAAATTGGATTCTTTTGTGTAGAAGTTGTGACCTGAAGACCAGAAGGACTTGAGGGAAATCTGCTAAAGAGGAAGTAGAGAAATAGGTAGATCAGGTTAGTTTGGTTGTGTCAGTTGTGTTTGGACACCTTCTGACCCCCATTCAGGGCAAAGATGCTGGAATAGTTTGCCATTTACTTCTCCTGTTCACTTTACAGATGAGGAAACTGAGGAAAACAGGGTGAAGTGATTTGCCTAGGATTACCCAGCTCATAATTGTCTGAGGCTGGATTTGAACTCAGAAAGATGAGTCTTCCTGTTTCTGGTGGCTCCATCCATTGAGCCACCAAAAAACCCCAAAAGAAACTCTTTAATTGATGCCTGACGTGGGAGGACAGTTTGTGGACACACTGGTCATTGGTTTGGTAAGGAAGAAGACTCTACTGGTTTTGAAATGGTAGCAGTTGTTAAAACAGTCAGAAGAATCTATGTGAAGAGATGAATGAAAAAACATTAAGCACGGACTGTTTGCAAAGATAAAATGAACCCTGTAAGGAAGAGAGGCCACTGGCAGGGAACAATCTTGTAGCTGAGACCATGTCGAATCTCTGCGTTCTTTTGAGTGAGCAGTTAGAAAGAAAGAAGAAGGGTATTTAAGAATCGTATTGCTTGGTTGTTGAGAAAAGGTGATTTGTAAAAAAATACATCTGTCAGATGCTAGCAAAAGGAAAAAGACAAAGGAGAGGAGTTAACAAGCCCTGGTAATTCATAGGGCAGTTACTAAGGCCCCCACATGGGGAGCAGAATAATTCCTTTATTTCTGGTATATTCTGTAGCCAGAGTGGGAGAGGCTTGATTTTATCACACAGGAAACAAATGAAAGCCCACAAATGCAGAGTTCTCTCATGAAGACTCTCCCTCTGCTGGGAGACAGTCTTCCTTGGAGAATTACCTGTTCTTCCTTCTTTCATGGCCAGAAGAGATGGCCCAGCAGCTTAGCAGTTTAAACCTAAGCGACAGGAGACCCTGCCTTTGTGGGGTGCTCCTACCAAGCCATTAATCTGGAGAGTGTCAGTTGGAGACAAGCATTAGTGCTTTTTGCATCCTCTGGGGTTAATTGGAATAGATTTTAATGGAATTCATTAGCAAGTTGCTCCCCAGTACTTGTAAAACAACAAAATCTTTCTATAACCCTTTCCTGTTGTGTTTAACTTATAACCTAAGGTATTTGACATCTGTTTTGCTGTGGTTTTTTAAAATGAGCAAATCATGTATATTGTTGGTATATTACAGTTTTAAAGTAAAATGGAAAGTCTAGACAGTGGAAAGTATTTGGAGTCAGAAGACCTAGATTGAAATGCTACCTTTGCCTGGGTGACCTTGAGCAAGTCACATCATCTTTATGAGCCTCAATTCTTATATTTGTAAAATGAAGGGGTTTATATCAGATTTCTTCTAAGTTCCTTTCCAGTTTAAATTTCTGATCCTGTGACCACATGATTGGTCACCTTTAGCTCCCCTTTGGGGAAGTCCTTCAGCATTTCCTGGATTTGGTAAGTGGAGGAGCTCTCTGCTGAACTTGGAAATGAAATACATTCATTCCTTCTGTCACTGCTATCTGTGACTGAGCTGACCTTTAGTCAGCTCTGTGACAAACACTCTAGCAGCTTGGGAGCTTATTATAAAAAGTCCTGGGAAAGGAAGATTCCACAAGGTTTGCGCTGCTTCTCATTGGTAGGCTGGTGGGGGCCCACAGATTCAGGACTAAGGCTTCTTAGTAAAGCTGGGTGGTTCTGGTAGTGTGGGAGAAGGTTTCCTTTCAGCTCACTGGGCCTTGGGCTGGGGGGTTTACTGAGAGATTGACTTGAAATGGCCCCTGAGAAGCAAGTGAGTGGTCCATGCTAAGGTCCTGCCACCAGAGCTTGAATTCAGCACCTGTAGGTTGTTAGTGGGGCTCCAGAAGATATGGAGTCCTGACTCTGGTGCCCCTGCCAATCATTGAACACAGCTGATGCTGATCAGCTCTTGGGAAAGAGCTCATAAATCCAGAAGGACAGGCTGGCAGCTCTTGAGGACAGTACTCCCCATCTATCTTCAGCGCATATAGCAAATGCCTATTCAGAAATGAAAGTGCACTGTGTTAAAATAATAGAGTGCAAGGCCACAAAGACAAGGACCATACCATTAGGAGCTGCAGGTGGAGGGCTCTGCTCAGAGGGTCTTTGTGGTGATTGGGGTTAGAAAGATAGTTGTCTCCACAGTGGGCTCCAATTTTAGCTTTGTATTGAATTCCATGCCTCCCCCAACCTCCAATAACCACATCGGGGTATGCACCATCTGCTTCACGGTGCTCCCAGCTGCTCTGCTTCTTTTCCTCACGTTCAGCTGCCTGGAATGCTACCCCTCCCAGCCCTCAAACACTTAGCTCAGGGACCAATTCCTTTGAGACCTGTCATTATTTTCAGTCATTTCAATGTTCTCACCCCCAAAACTTTGGACCAAACTATTATTTTGTGTTTGGCCTGTATTTGCCTTTCTATGACCATGTGGTGTACTGGGGCAGTAAGATGGCCAGTGGATAGAGCCCCAGGCCTGGAGTCACGAAGACCTTGGCCAAGTCACTTGGCCTGTGCCTGCTTCAGTTTCCTCATCTATGCAATGGGAATAATGAAAGCTTCCACCTCGCAGGGTTTTTGTGAGGACCAAATGAGATAATAATTGTAAGGTAGTAAGTGCTATCTGAAGATTTACCATTATTATTATTATTATTATTATTATTCTTCCTACCCCCCACTCCTTTGTAGCCTGTTATATAAACTCCTTGAGGAAAGACCCATATCTCACTTCTTTCTGTTCCCAAGGCACAGCTCATGATAGGCTCCACATAAACCTGACTAAACAAATGTGGGGGCATTTGGAGCAGCTGCCCAAGTCCCTTGGCCCATTCATACTGTACGGGAGACCTGAACCAAGAGCAGCTCTTTCTTAACCACTAAGGCAGAGAACCACAGCGACCTGTGGTGTTTATATTTTTAAATACCTTTTTATTATATTTTTAAAATTAAAAAAAAGCCCTTTTCAACTGTAAGCTCCTTGGAGGCAGGGGCTGTTTTGTCCCTTCTTGTTGAACACTGCTTGGGACGTAGTTGGTGCTCATTGATTGATTGCTTCTTTACAGTTTATAGCACAAATAGCCTGGCTTCAGCCCTGGGTGCTGGGCACTGGGCCCTTGTTTGCTGACCCCAGCAGGGCTTGTGCTGCTGTAGTTCCTTGAGAGCTGACTGCTTTCCCCCTTTGTATCCTAGTGTTCTGCACATTCTTAACAGAAATTCACTGTTTCTTCAGCGTTCTGACAAAGAAGTTTTTTTAAAAAACTAAAATAGTATTTCTGGGAGGCCTGAGAGAGAAGCATATCAGGGGTTGAAAATGTTGGTTGGTGGACAGATGTTTTAATAGAAACACTTTTAAAAGGCTTCCAGTGTTGGTTCTTTATTTCTGAGCCATATTTGTGTTTACTGCATCTGAGGTAGCATTTCTGGGACCCAGTGAGGAAAGGAGCCAGTCTCTTGTGTTTTCCTGGTTTGCCGCATGGCTCCAGGCATCGGGACAGCGCTGCAGAGCTGGGGCTCAGGCTCCTCTGCACATGTGGGCAAAGGGTAACACAGTGACTTTTCTGCTACATTTATTTACCCGGCAACCACTTTTGCCTCCAACATGATAATAATAACTGAAATTTTTATAGCCCCCAAAACATTGCAAATCCTTCTTTATACATTACATCAATTCATTCTTCTAATATCCCTGTGAAATAGGTTTTTCTAGATCTCCATTTTACAAATGAGAAAATTGAGATCAGAAAGATTTAGTTATTTGCTTAGGGCCTGCATGACTAGCAGATTGTCTGAGGGAAGATTTGAATCCAGGTCACTATCCATCATATAGTGATGTCCCTTTATCAGATACAGGTTAGATTCTATTTTTTCTGTGTTAGCTTCTGAGACTTGAAGAGCCATCTTTCTTTGATCTGCCAGATGCCAGTGGAAGGGAGCAGGGTTGTATAATAGGTTTGGTTGTCTGAAGTTGATTTTATACAATTTCTCTACCTCTTGCTATAGAGGTGATAAAATTCAGGGTGCAGATTGAGATTTTTTTTGGGACATGACCAATGTGATAATTTGTTTTGCTTAATTATGCATATTTGTTGCAAGGGATTTGTTTTTCTTTTTCAATGGGAAGGGCAGGTCAGAGGAAAGTGAGAGGAACAGATAGTGAATTTTCATTAATTGAAAAAATATTTTATACAGTGTTGTTGAGGGCTTTCACTGAAGGCTCCTTACTAAGGTCTCATTTTTTAAACAATTTGATTCAATTGTTATTTTTTTTGGTTATTAAAAATCCATCTTCTCACCCTCCCACTTTCACCTCTCCCCCACTGAAAAAATAAAGAAAAACAGAGCTCCTGTTGCATAGTCAAGCAATGGCCACATCCAAAAGAAAATGGTTCAGTGTGCCCTCACTGTCAGGAGGCAGGCAGCTGTTTTCTCCCGAGGCCTCTGGAATGGTGCTCAATGAGTGTATTGATTAGAATTCTAAAGGCTTTGTAGGGATATTGTTAGAGCATAAATTGTTCTCTGTGTTCTACTCCCTTCCCTCTGTATCTTGGGCCTCATGTGGCATGGAGATGACATTTAAAAATATGGAACATGTCTTCCCTATGCTGCTGTTTGGAAGGCTATGTTAAAAGAGTTCAGGCTTGTCAATCACGCTACTGATGCTGCCCCAGAATCCTTGTTAGGCTTCTCTAACATCGCCTCCTCCCTACCTCCCTTCAAAAGGTCTTCCTGAGACCCAGAGCTGGTAGTTTACCCTGTATATCCTCTATCTATTTACCTTTGAGGGCAGTTAGGTGGCCCAGTGGATAGATCACTGGCCCTAGAATCAAGAGGACAGGAGTTTGAATCCAGCCTCAGACACTTGACACTTTCTAGCTGTATGACCTTGGGCAAGTCACTTAACCCAGATTGTCTCAAATCCAGGGCCATCTCCAGTTGTCCTGATTTATATCTGGTCACCGGACCCACATGGCTTCAGAGGAAAAAGTGAGGCCAGGGAGCTAGTACAACCCCTCCTCACTCAAATCCAATTCATGTGCCATGTGCTTGTCATGGCATCGCCTCTCCGATGTCATGGTCTTCAATAATGAAGGATAAACATCTATCAAGATATCTTTGAACAGGTTGTATGCCTTTCTATTGAATATCAGCTCCATGAGGGCAGGGATTGTTGGATTTTTGTTTTTGTTTCTAGCTCCCAACATGGGCCTTGGCACATACCCAGGCTTTGAACAGTACTGTTTATTGATCGAAGGATATGCCTAAAAGCTATTCTTAGTGGATGAGAACTTGTATTTGGGGGGAGGGAGAGGAATTGGAACTCAGGTGACTTGCCCAGGTCACACAACTGGTGAGCTGCTCTGAGCCTATGTAATTCTAAAACTTTCTAAAATGAATGCCTTTTGGTTTTGATGTCATAGTTATTTCCAAATACATACCTCCTTTTCAGCCCTCCAAGCTTTCCTTTGTAACGAAGTTTAAAAAACAAAACAGTTTAGCAAAACTAGAGCCTGACATACATTAATTTCAAGCAATCTGTATAATATTCCACACCCAGAGACCCACCTTTTGTAAAGAAAGGAGGGAAGCACATTTTCCCACCTCTTCCCTGGAGCCAAATTTGGTAAATATACTAACCAAGAATATTTCCTCTCTTTCTTTTCTAGCCCTGCTTTGTTTTCACCTCAGACCTCATTATTTAACTGAAATTGCTCTTTTTTCAAAGTTAGCAACAATCTCTTCATTGCCGATCTAATGACCTTTCCTGAGGCTTCATCTTCTTGATTTGTCTGTTGCCTTTGATGCTGTTGATCATGTCTTTTCTCTTGGATCTTTTCTCTGGTCTAGGTTGTTGCAGGACACTCTTCTGGGTTCTCCTCCCACCTGCCTGACCAGTCATTCCATTTTGATTCCCTTTGTTGGATTATCATCCGACTTATTCTCACTAGCTGTGGATGACTCCCTTGGTTCCCTTCTCTTTTCTCTGTCCTCTCAGTATTCATTGAGTTGATCCTCTCCCATGGATTCAGGTCTCTCTGTGTAGACAGTTCTCCAATCTAGTTATTCTTGAGCTCTAGGCACCACCAGCTGCCTATTAGATATCTCTAGTTATATGTCCAGTAGACAATTAGAACTCATTATCTTTCCCTTAAGCCCTTCCTGTTCTGACTTTTGTTATTGTCAAGGCACCACCATCCTCCTCAGCTCCATAGCTACCCCATAGCCATTCATTTGCCAAGTCTTGTCGTTTCTCCCTTCATAGAATCTCTTCTCTATGCCTCCTTATCTCCTTTGACAACACTTCTGGACCATTACAGTAATTTGTTGTTGATCTTTCTGCTTTGACTATCATCCTCCACACAGCTACCCAAGTGATCTTCTCACAGAGCAGGTCTCTTCACTCTGCCTTAAAACAAAGATAGAAGAAGTCCCTAAAGAGTGGTTCTAGTGCTTCCCCTGCCCCCTAACCCCTCAACCCACTTGGACCCCTGGGCACTACCCTACCCCTCCCTTAGAATTGACTAAACCAAAAAATAATTACCCTAAATCTTTTTTTAAATTTTTATTTATATATATTTTAATGTTACTACAATAGTCAGTAAACTTACCCCACCACATACAAACACACACAGAAAAAGAGAAACCTCAAGAAAAATAAAGTGGGAAAAAAACATGCTTCATTCTATATTCAGATACCATCAGCTCTGTCTTTGGCATGGATAGCAATCTTTATCATAAGTCCTTCAGAGTTCTCTTGAGTCACAGCACCACTGAGAAGAGGTGGGTCGTTCATAGCTGATCATCCTGAAATATTGCTGTTATTTTGGTTTTTGGTTTTTGTTTTTAATTTACATTTTTATTTATTTACACATCACTAAAATAGTTTTGTTGTAAGAGTAAACATAATCCCTCCTCCCCTCACAAAAATAAGAACTCTCACGAGAAGTAAAGTGAAAGAAAGAGAAAAAAAATGTGCTTTAGTCTGTATTCAGATATCATCAGCTCTGTCTCTGGGGTGGATTGCATTCTTTATTATAAGTCCCTCAGAGAACTTAACTTCCATATTCTTTCACAGTTGCTGTTACTTATTGTAATTCCCTCCATCTATTCCTCCCCACTACCCTTTATTATATTTTCTCTCTCCTTTCACTCCATCCCTCTTCAAAAGTGCACTGTGAGGGCAGCTGAGTGGCCTAGTGGACAGAGCACTGGCCCTGGAGCCAGGAGGCCCCAAACCTACATTCCATTCCAGAAGGTCCCAAGCCTACATCCCTGAACCCAGAGACCAAGCAATCACCAAGTCATGTGGTCCCGGACAGGCCACCCAATCCCACCACCTTGCAAAAAGTTAAAAAAAATGTTGTGTCTGACTACCCTCTCCCATGATCTACTATCTCCTCTATCACCTACATCCCTCCTCCCTTCCCCCGTCCCCTTTCTCTCCTTTTTCCTCTAAATTTCTGTACCCTATTATGTGTGTTGTTTCCTCTCTGAGCCATTTCTGATGAGAATGAAGTCTCCCTCATCCCCCATCACCTTCCCCCACTTCCATACTATTGCAAAAGCTATTTCTTGACTCTTTTACATGAAATATCTTAGCCTGTTCTACCTCTCCTTTCCCTTTCTCCCATTGACTCCAACTTTACAGTATATTATACCTTTAAATTCAGTTCCCTCTGTGCCTTGTCTATATATTCTCCTTCTAACTGCTCTATTAAACGAGAAGGTTCATATGAATATTATCAATATCTCTTCCCATGTAGGAATACACACAGTTCATCATCATTAATCCTCATAATTTACCCTTCTTGTCCATCCTCTCCATGCTTCACCTGAAGATCAAACTTTCTGTTCAGCTCTTGCTGTTTCAACAGGAACATTTGAAATTCCCCTATTTCATTGAATGTCTATCTTTTTCCCTGGAAGAGGATGTTCAGTTTTGCTGGATAGTTGATTCTTGGTTGCATTCCAAGCTCTTTTGCCTTCCAAATATTATATTCCAAGCCCTAGGAGCCCTTAATGTAGATGCTGCTAAGTCCTGTGTGATTCTGACTGCAGCTCCACGATATTTGAATTGTGTCGTTCTGGCTGCTTGTAATATTTTCTCTTTGACTTGGGAGTTCTGGAACTTGGCTACAATATTTCTGGGGGGTGTTTTTTTTATCCATTTCCAGGGGAAATCAGTGAATTCATTCTCTCTCTCTCTTTCTCTCTCTTTCAAGTTTTTGCAAGGTAATGGGATCAAGTGATTTGCCCAAGGCCACACAGCTAGGTAATTATTAAGTGTCTGAGGCAGGATTTGAACTCAGGTCCTCTTGACTCCAGGGCTGGTGCTCTATTCCACTGTGCCACCTAGCCATGCCTGGTGAATTCTCTCAATTTCTATTTTGTCCTCTGCTTCCAGGATATCAGGGCAGTTTTCATGTGGAAATTCTTTAAAAATGAAGTCAAGGGTTGGCTAGGTGGCGCAGTGGATAGAGCACTGGCCCAGGAGTACCTGAGTTCAAATCTGTCCTCAGACACTTAATAATTACCTAGCTGTGTAGCCTTGGGCAAGCCACTTAAACCCATTTACCTGGCAAAAACCTAAAAAAAAAAATGAAGTCAAAGCTCTTTCCTAATCATGACTTTCAGGTAACCCAATAATTTTTAAATTTTCTCTTCTCATTCTTCTCTAGGTCAGTTGTTTTTCCAATGAGATATTTCATTTTCTTCTAGTTTTTCATTCTTTTGATATTGTTTTATTGTTTCTTGATTCCTCGCAAGTCATCAGCTTCCTTTAGCTCCATTCTACATTTGAAGGATTTGTTTTCCTCAGAGAGCTTTCTTATCTCCTTTTCCATCTGGCCAATTCTGCTTTTTAAGGCATTCTTCTCCTCATTAACTTTTTGGATTGCTTTTTCCATTTGACTTAAACTGGTTTCTAACATGTTGTTTTCTTCACCATTTTTTGGATATCCTTGACTAAGCTGCTGACTTGGTTTTCATGTTTTTCCTGCATCTCTCTCATTTCTCTTCTTAATTTTTCCTCTACCTCCTTTACTTGATTTTCAAAATCTTTTTTGAGCTCTTCCATAGCCTGAGTCCAACTTCTATATTTCTTGGAGGCTTTGGATAGAGAAGCTTGGACTCTGTCATCTTCTGAGTGTGTGTTTTGATCCTCTGTGGGACCAACGTAATTGTATATGGTCAGGTTCCTGTTTTTCCCTTTTCTCATTTCTCCAACCTGTGTCCTGGTTTTTGGGGTGCTTCCAGAGCTTTTGAGTTGTTATTAGGACACCCCTACAAGGACCTTTAAGGTCTTATGAGAGGCTCTAACTGCTCTCTTGGTTTGTGTTTTGGTCTGTGGGTGATCACAAGCAGTCCCCTCTGCCCTGGAGCTGTGAGAGGAGGGTCCCTGCTCTGTTATGGCAGTATGAGGGCCCAGACTGTGACAAAATGCCAGAGTCTTGTACCAGGGACCTCAACAGTCTCCCACCTTCTATGGGCTGAGTGCTCTGGGAGAAGCTGCTGGGCGGCTCTGTGGGCCTGCTCCCATTTCCTGGGATCTGGGCTGCGCTGGCGGCCATGGCTACGTTGAGGGCCAAACTGGCCTGTGGCTTCACGTTAGCTTGGCAGAAGTTTCCCCCACTGATCTTCCAAATTGTTCCTGGTGTTCCCTGGGTTGGCAGGTCAGGAAACAGCTTCTGCTGGCCAGAAGCCGGTATTCCCAGGGACTCAGTTGCCCAGTGGGCTGTTCCCAGAAGGTTGGAGCTCCTTCGCTCTGGCATAGTGATCCTGGCTGCACTGCCGCTTCCTCCAATCCTGTGGAACAGAGCCTTCCCACGATCTTCCCGGTTACCTGAGGCTGGAGAATTGCCTCACTGGATCTTTCTCTGGATTTTGTCTCTCAAATAATAAGTTAGAGTCATAATTTTAAAGTTTTTGAAATATTTTGGAGAGAGCTCCTAGGAAAGCCTGCCATCTTGGTTCAGCTCCCCCCACCCACCCACCCATTACCCTAAATCTGCCTGAGCCATGGCTAGGTTAAAAAGCTTCTGTTGCCAAAATTCTGGGACTTCCTTTCCTTCTTACCAGGAGTCCTTCAGGACTGCGCACCTCACAGGCGTGGTGTATATGTATGTGGTGGGGAGAAAGCATTGCAGGTTAAGGCCTTGAGGGAAGAGAAATCTAACAAAGATGGCCCTGCTGAAGATGTCATTGAGGGCCGAGGGAAACTGGTGAGCCATCAGTGTCCATTGGTGAATGTGGGATATTGAAAAGTCTAAGGAGGCATAGAGAGCATAGGCTTAGGAGAGCCAAATTGTGGAAGAGGAAGAGAAGGGGAACAGGGAGAGAAAGTTGAGATTTTGGACTGCTGGAAAGAATGTTTGCTAATGGCCAGACCAGGCTGCCAACAGATTATATCTTTGTAACCATCACCATTTCTTTCAGCTAATCTTTGAGCCTGGCTATTAGTACTCTCCTTAATTGTTTAGGAAGATTGAATTCTTCATCTGGATGAATCTTGGTTGCTTAAAGGGGAGAAGGGATTTCCTTTTTGGACAGGCCAAAAGCTCTCTGGTTCCCCCAGTAGCTTGGTAAAGTCTACCTGTGGGACTCAGCAGAGTCCTTCCAGTAGCTGTGGGGAGCACAAAACTCTTGAAAATAAAGAAAACCTAATTTCTTAGTGATATGTTGGTAACAGTGGCTAGCCTTAGTCCTGGGTCTTCTTCTATCCCAAATAGGGTTTGCTTTTTTCATTGTTTTTCTGAGCTGGAGACTGAAAAGGACCAAGATTAGTGACTGATAGTACTTTATTACAACCCAAGTCTCCTTTCTGGGTCAGGGAGGCCATAATTCCTGTATCTCTGCAAACAACTAGAATAGTGCAGTAGAACTTTATTCATATAGTATCTAAGTTGAGAATTCAAACTCCCTAAGTCAAGGGTGGCTAGGTGGAGCAGTGGATAGAGCACCGGCCCTGGAGTCAGGATCACCTGGGTTCAAATACAGTCTCAGACACTTAATAATTACTTAGCTGTGTGGCCTTGGGCAAGCCACTTAACTCCATTTGCCTTGCAAAAACCTAAAAAAACAAAAACAAAAAAACAAACTCCCTAAGTCAAGAAATTTGGTTAAAATTCCCCTAGTAACTATAGTTTAGTAATGTTGGGCATAAAACTTGTTGACATCCACCATGATAAGCAGTTAGCAGGTCACATACAATGATGGGCTGGGGCAAGTCTGGCTGGGTTGTGTTGCTTATTTGGGGGGGTTCCATCTGGGAGCTTCTCGGGCCCCAGAGTGACTGTTTGGTGTGGCATTCTCTTGGTAGACATCCAATCATTTCTAAGCAGTACTGTGTTCAGGCTTCAAATTGGGTTAGGAAGAAAATATTCTGAAATATTGTGATTTTTTTTTCCCAATATAAATGTTATTTTAGAAAAGTTTGTTCCCTGGGATTAAAGTGTTCTGGGAACTGGAAAGAAACCTGAGCTTGTTGGGGAAACAGGTATAGTCCCATTTGACAGTGAAAGTTTGATTTGTGGGGTGGCTAGGTTGGCGCAGTGGATCGAGCATCAGCCTTGGAGTCAGGAGGACCTGGGTTCAAATCCGGTCTCAGACATTTAATAATTTCCTAGCTTTGTGGCCTTGGGCAAGCCACTTAACCCCATTTGCCTTACAAAAACCTAAAAAAAAAAATGATTTGTTAAGACCTCACTGAAATGAAACTTGGTGCTGCTTCCCTCAAACTCTTCTGAGTCGGAGAATGGACCTGCGGCACTGGATTGATGGGAATGGTGGCACTTGGATAATGGTAGCAATCCTTAGGGAGTCTTGGGGCCCCTGCCTTTGATCCAGGGAACACTTTCACAGTTGAGTTTTAGCAGAAGGATCCTCAACATCAGCAAGTTTTACTGAGCTCCCACTCTGTGCTAAGCACAAAGAAAGACAAAACATCCCCTGCTCTCAAGGAGCTCCCAGTCTAATGAAAGCAGTTCAGACCAACTGGGTTGTATTTTGGAATATTTTTCTTTTTTGCTTATAGTCTCCCATTTTTTGATGATTGGAGTTTGGGGCCCTCTCTTTGGGTGATTTACATGAAGCATACCGAGGCCTTAGTACCCAAAAGATCAGGAAGCTCTGCAGTAGCCTCATCTGTCAGAGGATGCCCCATTTGGACCTGAATCCCAAGCACACCCCTGGGGCACTCAGCACTTTTGGGATGCTTCCCCATGGTGGCATTTATCTCTCACTTTGGATATTGGAGACATAAACGAACCCACAGCAGCCGTTTGGATTGTTGGACCCCAGAGCATTGCTCCCAGAGGAGCCTGGGGCTTGTGACCCTGATTGATTTAACCCGGCCAGCCACCAGGGGGTAGCAGTGTTTAAAGCTGAGGAGGGTAGTGAGTGCACCAAGATGCTAGGCTTCCGGGTGGTAGGGATATTGGATCAGCTTTTGTTTCAGAAAGAAAACCAAGCACAATCTCAGTTTCATAAGATTTTGGAATTACTAGGTCAACTTGGGCAAGAGTCTACCTGCTTCTTAGTGTTTTCTTCCTCTGTGCAGGTCACCTTTCAGGCCCTTTGTTTTCTACCTTTCTAATACACCTATTTAGAACTTCACATTGTGGTTATCACTATTTGTGCCTGAGGAGTAGTTCCTTGAAGACAGGGACTATATTTTATCTAAACTTTATTTCTCCAAATTGTTCTGGATATTGTAGTTACTTTAGATATTTGTCACCATTTATTGTTGGGCAAGACCATCTTCTTACCCATCACATGGAGGATTGATTCAACCAACTAGTGTTTATTAAATTTCTACTTTGGAACTAACAAAGTTGAAACATGAAATAATAAAACCAGTGTTTAAAACCAGTTATTAGGTCTGAAATTTAGCCTTTTTTTTTTTTATTCCCGTTAATCATAAGGCAGAATAATGACTTTAAAAATACTGAACTAATGTCTCCGGACCTAAACCTCTTCCTTGGTTCTCAAATCACAGTAGACAAGGACCTTTGGAAAGAGGGTGGTCTGCAAGGATGTGTCCCTGGGAGGTGCTCGATGGTCACTTCCTACTTATGAAATCTTTAAGCTCCAAGTAATGTTTTCCACCTATAGTAGCCAACTGCCTTTGCCCAGAATTCATGGGAAAGTCTATTGGAGGGTCTGTATTCACCAACCAGCAACTCTGCATGGGAACTTTGTCCTCTGGAAAGTCCTAGGACACAGAAAAGCTTAGCACTGGCTAAAGGAGAGGAAAGTCTGCTTTTTTTCCCAATTCTCTCTGCTGTTGGTTCTATTGCAGATGAAATGGAAAGGGAAGGACCTGTTTGACCTGGTGTGCCGGACTCTGGGACTACGGGAAACCTGGTTCTTTGGACTGCAGTATACGATCAAGGACACCGTGGCCTGGCTCAAAATGGACAAAAAGGTTGGGTCTGAACTTGGATGGGGGAGCCTGAGAACTGATTTTATTCCCAGCCCTTTTCCTGAGCAAGTGCCTCCTTGGGCCCTTGTGGGTCTGTGGGGAGGAGAAGAGATGGACAGGAAAGCAGGTGGCAGGCTCCTGGGAGGTTCCCACAGGTTTTCTTTATTTCCAGGCTCTCTGGGTCATAAACCGAGATGAAATTATTGCCATCCCAGTTTATTTATCTGGTATTGCTAAGCTGTGTATTACTGGCTTTATGCCCTTCAATTGATCAAGTCATTAGTCTGCCTTTGTAAACACAGATTTCTATTTCTTTCCCACATGTACTTTTGCAGTTGTGTGTTTAAAGGCTGGTCGGAGCTTCTGCTTTTTTGCTGGGATTTTAAACTGTGTACATTTTTGGTAATCCCTAGGCCCCGACTTGAATTCTATTTATAATCCAAGGTAATAGAGTTCCCTTGACACCATTCAGTGCAATGACCATTTCTTTATCTGGCTTCCTGGGACAGGAAAAAATGGACACAGGCCTCTTCAAAAATTTACACTAATTATGGGCCTCATAAACTTCAGTCTTCACATCTAAACTGTATGTGTGGATTTGTCCACCTATTAATGTGACCTGACATGTTGGAAGCCCTGACAAATGGCCAGCACAGGCTCCTGGAAGCTGGTTGACTTGAGTGACTGGGCTGGCTCTGGCTTGAGTCTGAGCTGGAGAATTGTACGCTACAAAACTGGAGAACTTTTCTGTGTCTCCTTTTGCTATCTAAAACAAAGCAAGTTTGAATTATGTCTGACTGCCAGGAATACTGATGATGTATAGTGGGCATCACATTCTATGTAGTGTACCACCCAGAGGAAATAAATGATGGCATGTTAATAGAACTTTGTAGCATGTGGGGTGATATGTTTGTCCCCTGAATTCAAAAGCATTCTGGGTAGCAGATGCTTGATATTAAGGAAGGTATAGAAAGAGTTATCAGATCGAGCACAGGGTTTCCAAATTTGGCTGGCAGGCCTTTGGTGTTCCCGGAAACATCTCAGGAGTTTGCTTCTAAGACAATGAAGTCACAGCAGCCAGGTTGTTTTTCCAGTCCTGGTCATCTCCTCCAGGTTTCACCTCAGTCCATAGACCAAAATTGGGCAAAAGGAGAAAGTAGTGTCCAAGGGACTGTGTGGATCCCTGAGATTGGACAACCAGTGACTCAAACAAGACTTAGTCACAAGCTGGCAAGCATATGACTGTGGTTTTTGACCTTGACGACATCTCTTTTTACCTTAGTCCTTTTATCTGAACTAAAGAGATCATTTTGGTCAGCTTCTTTCCCTTCCAAAATATAAAGTTCCTCTGTGGCAGTCCTAGAGATTAAGCTCCATTATGGCAGAGTGAAATGAACCTCTGTAATGGTTGGCACTGGTTTTATCTGTTGCTGAATAATGGTCCCAGGGAGGCGGTGGGCTACCCTGCAGGAGAGGAGCAGGTGATAGGTATGGCGCAAGTGCTTGTCTTGTTGATCGTTTTGCCCTGCAATTTTTCAGGTGCTGGATCATGATGTTTCAAAGGAAGAACCAGTCACCTTTCACTTCCTGGCCAAATTTTATCCAGAGAATGCAGAGGAAGAACTGGTCCAGGAGATCACTCAGCATTTATTCTTCCTACAGGTATCGCAGTTTATCCCTGCTGTTCCCTTTGTCTTTGAGGTGAATGCCCCAAATGAAATGGCAAGGTTTGATTTAGGACTTGTTCCAAGGTTTAATGAACAGCCTATTTTATTGGAAAAAACAGCTGCCTCAGGAAATCAGCCAGATATGTCCTGAGCTCTGTACAGAAAGAGGCTTGAGTCACCTTAGCTTGTGAGTTGAGACTGTACTACGCTCATAGGATTCAGGGCTTCAGGTGGCCTTTGAGGGTCACCTAGCCCATCCCTGTCATTTAACATCTAAGCAAAATTGAGGCCCAGAAGGGTTGCTTGTTTGTAGCCTATAAATAGCAGAGTTGAACTCAGGTCTGGATTCTAAATCCTCTGTCTTTTCAACTTACCATAGAATTAGGGGAGAAAATAATGAAAATAAAATTCATTCTGCATATAAGTTTAAATATATAGAAACAGAGACTGTTACTCTTAGAGGAGATCCTAAAAATGATTTGACCAGGGCCACATAGCAAGTTATACAGCCAGAACCAGATCCCTTGTCCCTGGCTTATTTCATTGCTCTTTTTACCCTTCTTCTTCTGGGCTTAAAATGTTCTTTGTAGGCTCAGTAACTCCATTTGCATCCACTGGGCCTAGCAGAGACACCCAGCTTGGAGGAGATGCCACCCTTGTTTTTGTACTGCTTAGAGTCACAGATGATTAGAAAACAGTGTTATGGCTGATATATAGATCAGTCAGTAACAAGTATTCAATAAGCTCTCATGATGTGCTAGCCACTGGAAACATCACGAACCCCAGAAACCTGCAAAAGCAGTTTGGGGAGGGGGGGGTGATGCTAGCAGCCAAGGGGGTCAGGGCATGGTTCATGTAGGAGACCCCCGAGCTGATTTTGAAGGAAATCAGTCGACAGCCAGTGAAATGGGCACAGGAAAATGAGTGTCATTTGGAAGAAATATAGTACAGGAATGTGGGAAGAGTCCAGCTGGGGCAAGGGGTAAAAGCCCCTTGATACTCATACAGAGTAATTTATATTTAATCCTTAAGGTGGTAGGGAGCCGCTGGAGTTGATTGAATAGGGGAGTGACCACATCAGAGCTGCCATATGGAGTGTGGTCTGTGGTGAGGAGGAGTCTAAGGCAGTTGGGACTATTGTAGCCAGGTGAGCGGCAATGAGGGACTACCATAGATGGTACCTGTGAGTGGAGAGAAGGGGATGGATTCTGGAGATGTTGTGGCAGCAGATTAGAGATGCCAGTGGGGGAGAGTGAAGAATTGAGAACATCAGGGCTAGAAGTGGGGTGTTGTTCTTTACCAAAGGAGAGCATACAGAAGAGTATTGTATTTGAGGTGAAAGACAATAAGTTTTGTTTTTGATATTTATTTGGATATATTTTGTTTTAGCTTGATATCCAAACAGAAGTTGGGGTGTAGGGGTGGTCCTGGGATGGCATGAGGACTGGACCTGCCAGGCAGATGAGGTGGGACTCTCCTCCAGGTATGTCGAGGCCACATTTGTGGGCTTTTTTTGTCCAGACATAGGATCTATTGAGTTTGAGATGTCTTTGGGACCCATAGTTTGAAATGGTCAGTGGACAGCTAGAGTACAGAAAAAAGACTTGGTGGGACCAGATATGTAAATTTGGGAATCATCTGCATAAAGTTGATAATGAAATCTGTGAATATTGATGAAGTTACAGTGGGGGAAGGTAGACAAAGGAGAAGAGGGTCCTGGATGCATCTTCCGCTAAAGAGCATGATAAAGGTGATGAACCAAGAAGGAAGAGAATGAGGAGGCTAGCAACATCATCTCCTTGGGAAAGGAGATAAACAATCCATTAGGAGGGGGAATTAGGGGGCACAGTGGATGGAGCACCAACCCAGGAGTCAGGAGGACCTGAATTCAAATCCAGCCTCAGACACTGACTAGTTGTGTGACCCTTGGCAAGACACTGTTTAAAAAAGAATTGGATTAGGGAAGACTAAAAGGATTAGCTTGTTGCAGTGAGACCCAGCTGAGAATAGATGACAAGTTTGTCATGGATCCAGTTAACTTGGTTTGGTGCTGTTAAGAGACAAGTGAAAGAAGTGATGAGCATGGTTGGGGCTTGGCAAGGTGTGTGTGAGTGTTGATGGGTCAAGAAGTGAATAGTTTAGTAGAGTTGAATGAGTTAATCATGTTGTCATTATTCAGGAGTGAAGAGGTTTTAGGGCCTGGGTGAGAGTCTAGGCATTGGTGGGATTGGTGCTACCGTGAGGATGAAGAGTAGCTGGAGGAGGGATGAGGCACGGGGACAGATGGAATGGCAGGAGATCCTGCAGGGAGACATGCAGAGAACATGTTGCTTACATGTGTCAGATACAGGAAGACTTCATAGGGGAGATAGCTTTTGAGTTGGGCATTCAAGGATAAGGAGGAGTTCCTCAGAGGAACACAGAGCACAGTGTGGGGAAAGATAGAAAAGGGCAATCTGTGTTTGAACAGCAAGGAAGTTGGGGTGTAGGGGTGGTCCTGGGATGGCATGAGGACTGGACCTGCCAGGCAGATGAGGTGGGACTCTCCTCCAGGTATGTCGAGGCCACATTTGTGGGCTTTTTTTGTCCAGACATAGGATCTATTGACTTCTGCTCTGCACTGTGGTGTCTTCAGCAGCTGCCTCCCTTACCCAGAAGCACCTAGTCTGTGTGGGTTGGCAACAGCACTCGAGACCCAGCTTATTCTCAACTTCCCATGCTACCCCCTGAGCCTGTATGAAGGATGATGGAGTATACTGGGGTGACTGAGTGGGTGCTTCTGAAGGCCTGGACAGGGGCAGCGAGAAGAGAAGATGAGGGGGCCTGGTAGAGAGTTGACCTGAGTAAAATGAGCCCAAGGCACCAATCCATTGAATCTGTACCTGGGAAAGAAGATGTGGGATCACTGGGGGATGGGGGAGGAGGGAGGGCCTGACAGTCAGAAGGGAGGGGATCTCTCCAAGCACTAACTCTCCCTCTCGTGAGTTCTAGTTGGACTTTTCTGTAAACCACTCATATCACTTTGAACATGCTCTGCTTTACATTACAGTCAGTTGTGAAAGTCAGAAACTTGTTGGCTGCTTTTGGTTATCTCACAACCCCTGGGACTCTGCAGTGAGAAAGTGGTCAGTAACCATCTTTTATTGAGTACCAACTTTGTGCCAAACACTAGGCTAAGGACTGGGGAAGATAAGAATGGCAAAAGAGAGACTGCCCCCCTCAGGAGGCCCAGTCAACTGGGGGTAAGACCATGCCAATTACTAGAGACAAACCAGATAAAGGATGGGGTGGGGGGCTCCTGAGAAACGAAGCCCCAAGGGTGGGAGGAGTCCCTGGGAAAGGCTTTTCAGCTCTAGAACTGACTGGCCTGAATGAAGCAATGAGGAATGGTGAGATCTGAGACTCCTCACAGGTGGTTATATTCTTGCAGGATGCCTGGGCTGGTCCACAGAGAGAGAGGAGAATGTGCCTCATTTTGCTCCTCCTCTTATTTCCTGCCTGGTCATGGCCTTCCCAGATTTCATGGTTAGTTACCAGCAATCTGTGCCCAAGCTGCCTCTTCTGCCCAGAGGTGCCAGTTGGGCTGTCTGCTGTGCCTGCAAGGTAGTACAGTATGTGTTAGCACTCCTTTGAGCCAGTCTTCAGCATATTGCGCTTGGTGAAAATTTAATACCAGATTTTTCTCAAAGAAAAGGGTATTCTCTCTCTTTTTTTTAAAGTTTTGTTTTGTTTGTTTGTTTGTTTGTTTTTTTTGCAAGGCAGTGGGGTTAAGTGGTTTGCCCAAGGCCACCCAGCTAGGTAATTATTAAATGTCTGAGTCCAGATTTGAACTCAGGTACTCCTGACTCCAGGGCCAGTGCTCTATCCACTGCACCACCTAGCCACCCTGAAAAGGGGATTCTCTTTCAGTTAGTCTTCCTTGTCCACTTGAAGAGGGGAGCTACCCTCACATCCATTGTCACTGTGATATGCTCTAATTCTGCCAAATATTTGAATCGGGATGGTAAGGCATCACGGATAGACAGGTAGAGTTTCATTCACTTAATAAAGCTAATTTCCATGGTGTAGGAGGAATAGCAGCAAATTTCTATATGAGCATGGCACCCCTGTGTTATTATCAGACATGGATGGAATGATCAGTGGTGACGTGATCAGAGCACAGTGACATGGCAGTCGCCAGACCCATGGCTGTCTGACTTGGATACCTCAGTGGGTCTCTGCCATACACAGCTGTTCATTCTCTTGGCATTGATCTGAATCTGCCCAGACCTTATCCTCCTTGTATAATGGATCAAACACTTAGCCTTAGTGTATGGCGCATAGTAGGTACTCAATAAATGATGGTTCACTGACTACTGTCTCACTGCAGAATCCCAGGGGTTATGAAATAAGCAAAAAGCAACCAACAATGGGGGTCCATGTCACCTCCCTTCCCCATATTGTCACTTTTGACCTCTTTAGTTATCAACGAAGTGTTTTGAAGAGTTTTTTGCCCTTAGTGAAGTGGGAGTGGTGGTGCCTTATTTTTCCCTGTCTACCAGGGGGCTCTTCCAGTCTGGGTACCACCTCAAAGAAGGGATCTGCATTAATTGAGGTAGAACCAGAATGACAATATCTCCAACGAAAATAAAGTGTTTGTGTGTGTGTGTGTGTGTGTGTAGACCACCATACAAAGGTAACTAGGCTCAAGGCTTCCTGGACACAAGTCTGAGATGGATGAGGAGAATGAAGGGGCAGAGAAGGAGAGAGATACACATCTGAGAGTGAGATGACAGAAGATGACAGTCAGTTGAGATTTAGCCTTGAAAAGAAGAGGCTTCATCTATTTATTTTCCCTCCCCTCCTCTCCTGCTAGTACTACATGACGGGCACAGCAGACAACCCAACTGGCACCTCTGGGCAGAAGAGGCAGCTTGGGCACAGATTGCTGCTAACTAACCATGAAATTTGGAAAGGCTATGACCATGGGATAAAAAGAAGTATTTGAAAACATCTAGGATTTAGCATTTACTCCAAGAAGGCAAAGGCAACTTTAAAACTTGGCAAGTCAGATTGATTACCACACAAACATTGACTGGGCAGGAGTGAGAGCCCAAGTGTTAAAGAAATGGTTCCCTTAAACATACTTGGAAATGGTACCTAAAAGCAGTGTGACTTCCTCCCAAGTTTCCCATAATGCAGCATGAGTGTTTGGAGGAAAACTGAGCAGCAGTGTACACTGGGACATCTGTCAGACTTTGTGAAATTCATAATTGACCCTCTTCATTTATTGATTTGAGTGTTACTCACTCTAGACAGCAAAGCTGTGAACCCTCCTCTATTCTCCCCCCCCCCTTCATTTTGTATGTCTGACATGGTAACAAATGGAAAGGAGACTCTGTCAATTCAGTCTATTTCCTGGACTTATAAGCACTGAAAAGTTTAGTGGATCGAACTTGATGCTTTTTTCTTCGAGTCAGCAGATTGAATGGGCTGGTTCTTTATCAGCTATCCTTCAGCTAGGCTGATGGTGTAGTTCTGATCTTGTATTCAGATGCAGCAGGGGCCCAGGGTGGACCTCCTATCAGAGCTGTTTCTTTGGAGATTAGAACCAAGTCTAACAGTAGAGGTTTCCAGCTTTCCTCCATGTCATTTTCTTTTGGATAGTAAAGAGGTTGTTTTTGCTTATTCAGCATATGGGAAAATGAAGATAAGCCTTCTTTTTAATACTGACTTCTTTGTGACAGAGTATCCACCCTGGAGAGTCCTCAAGTCTCTGTCAATAAAGACTCATATCCTATGTCAGAAAAATCATTACAGGCCTGGTTGGGCAGACCTTGTCAGAATGAGCCACGTACGCCTTCTCACATCTCCCTTGGCGCTCTGTGCAGGTGAAGAAGCAGATTCTGGATGAGAAGATCTACTGCCCTCCTGAGGCATCAGTGCTCCTGGCTTCCTATGCAGTCCAGGCCAAGGTAGGCTGTTACTTGTCATACCTGCCCCAGGGGAGGAGGGAGGGTTATGGCTCTGAGGGACCTGGCTTGCTCTTAAGAGTTATTGATGTTTTCTCCTCTTAGACCAGAGTTAATGTAACTCCCTAACGAAACAAAAAGCCGAACAGCCTCCTGACATGGCAGGTGGGCCTCCTTGTACTTGAACACTGTGTCCCTCCAGGCTTCCACCTGACATTGGTCATAATTTATCTGGATTTGGCTGCTTTTGATGGCTATTTTCATTTCTACTCTTGTTATTGTGGATTGTTATTCCAGTTCTGTAGCATCCATCCCCATCTTCCCTTATTTTGTGGAAGAGCCCAGCCTCTGAGCTTGCCTTGATTATTTTTACTGGACAACCTACTTTTTCTTTCTGTTTATAACTACTAGGATCCAACCATTATATGCTGTGCTCTGCCATTTGGAAAGCCATTTCAGCTCCAGCTCAATGTTCTTCCTAAGACATGATTGCCCCACCTTCTGAATCCGTTGAGGGCTCAGGCAGTGCCCTGCCCTCTAGAGAGATGCAGCAAAAGTTTGCTCTCCTCCCACATTTTCAGGTCTGAATATTTCAGAGGTGGAACCTGCTTTGAAGACTATTGAGGTCAGAGATTGGCAAACTCCAGGTGTGCTGCCTAGTCTGTTTTTGGAGGGTTACCAGCAAGCTAAGAACAGTTTATATACTTTCAAATACAGTAAAAGGTTTATTTAAAATTGTAGAGACCATTCTTAACTCCTTGACTATACAAAAATGGAGGGCAGGTTACATGTGACCTGTTAGTCATAGTTGGCTATCCCTGATCTGGACTAGACTAGGGCCTGAGGGATTGATTTACTTACCCAGAATCAGATAACTTAATATTGGAAGAGACCCTCAGCATCCCTTATCTGCTGATATCGGTGGTGTAAGTCTTTTTATGTAGAGAGTTTGGCCATTGGGCACTGTGGAGTTGGTTGACTCGTCCACCTTCATCAATGATAACCGCACTGGAACTCTGCTGAGATGGCAGTGTCCTCTTCCATTTCCTTTTATCTGAGAACCCAAAAGAGGAGACAAGACCAGATGCCTCTGCTTCTTCCTTTCACTGCCTCCATTTCCCTGTTCAACTGCTCAAAGTGTGTTTCAGAGTTGGGGTTCCATGATGACCTTGTCCAGAAGATGTTCAGAGTAATGGTCTTTCCGATTCTTTTATCTGGTCTTTCCTTTGAAGGACAAATGAGGCTCTGTAGTATTGATTAGAAAATTTTAGAACTTTAGAATTTTAGAGCTAGGACGTGGAATGCCATTTACTAGAACCATCTCATTTTCAGGATATTCTTGAACTTGGAAGTTCAAAGAAATTTTTATTGTCTTCTCCAAGGCTACAGTCAATCAGTAGCAGGACTGAAATTGTCCACAGGGGCTCCTCTACTGAGTCAGCAGCATACATCTGACTCTTCCAGGAAAACTCCAGATTTCTCAGCTCATTGGCAGGGGTAGGGTAGAAAGGGAGGGGTGGCTTCTGATAAGATTGATAATTATAATAATTATTATTAGCATTTCTATAATGTTAAGGTTTGCAGAGTATTGTACCAATATTAACTCATTTGCATATCATATCAAGTCTAGGTGCTAATATCCCCATTTTCAGATGGAGAAATAGATGTAGACAGAAGTTAAATAACTTGCTCAGGGTCACATAAGCTAGTTAAATATCTGAGTTCAGATTTGAACTCAGGTTTCCCTGACTGCAGTTTCAGTGTCTATCCTCTGTACTATCTGGTTAAAGGAAAAAAAATGATTTGCCTCTATAATTGAAAAATGAATGCATAGTCCATATGGAAAAATGAGTTCATAATTGAGGGTCTACAGGAAGCCTGGTAGCAGTCTATTAGTGGCAGAACTATGGATTGATCCAACCATTCTAGAAAGCAGTTTGTATTATACTAAGAAAATGATCAAAATGTGTCATATCCATTGGCCTAGAGAGCCCACTTGTGGACCTACACCTCAAGGAGATTAAAGATAAGAAAGGTCCCAAGTATTTATGGTAGCATGTTGTATAGTAGCAAGAGATGAGAAGCAAAGTGATATCCATCCACTGGAGAGCAGCTCCATATTCATAGCACGTAAATGGAACAGACTATTACTAGGCCCTAAGGCGTGATGTGTGAGAAGAGTTCAGAACAGTGATCTGTGAAGCGACTGAGCCAGTGTCACGGAGATGAGAAAAACGGTCCTCTTCCTTGATGGTAGAACATGTGCATGACAAGGAGTACAATTTATCTCAACTGATATGTTGGTTAATTTGACTGAACTAGTCTTTATTTTTTGATACAAGGCATAGATCTCTAAGGAAGGATGTATTTGGAAATGCGGATGATGTATGAATAAAATATAAATTATTAAAATGGATACACAAAATTAATTTTTTTTAATATTTAAGTTTTATTTTCCTCTCAATATTTGCCTTACTTTTTTCCTTTACAAAGTTTCATGGAGTTCACAGTTTTTACCAAAATGAAAGGGGGCCAAAGTGTGTGTGTGTGTGTGTGTGTGTGTGTGTGTGTGTGTATGAAATTTGCTTATTAAATACTTCAGAACTATCTCACCCATTTTCATTCTTCTAAATACACATCACTAGGTTAAAAACTGTTCTGAAACCAAGAAGGTGGAAGTAGTTCTGCTGTGTATACATAGCTAAGAAAAAAAGGTTTTGCCCAACATGTTTTGGACTGTTTCCTAAGACTAGGTGTATTCTACAGGGTGTCCCCAAAATCTTAGGTGCAGTTCCAAGTCTTAGTTAAGCCTTTGGGGACATCCGGTACATCTCAGAAAGTTTTAAATATTTGATGATTAGATGAAAAAATCATGTGATGCAAAGACCTTATATATTGGGGAAGTTTGTTAAAATCATTGTTCTGATTTTGATAAGGGATATCTTAGACACATTTGAACATGAAACTCAGTCTAGACCCAATCACTACTCCAAGGATAGCTTCTATTTACTATTTGCTAAACCAGAATCACTGGTCAGAAGGCAAGCTGGAGGTGGGAACCTCTCCAAAGCCCACAAGGAAAACTGTACAAATAAATCCTCACTGTCCTAAACCTCTGGGACAGGAGGAGGAAGCAAATGTGGTCTCTTCAGACTCTGAGGAATACAAGTGAGAGTAGAGGATGAATCAGTGGTACAAATAAGACCATTATTTTTGCAGAGTCAGACACCTGTGAATGGGGCTTTCCTAAAAGCCTTCTGGGTGTTAAACTACTATAGTTAAAAGTTAAAAAGTTAAAAAAAAATTTTAAAAAAGTTTTAAAAAGTTTAAAAGTTAAGTTTAAAGTTTAGACACTTTAGCAAAACTTTATGCAAGCCAAAGAGTTTGCACTACTTGCTTCTGTCTCACTTGAAGATATGTCCCCCTGTTCTCTTGCCTATCCACAATTTCCTTCTCTATATTGGTTATACTGTCTCCCTAAAGCAAAACTGACTTCAAACCACATTTATATCCAGTTACTGAAGATGTTTATGGCACCACTGAAAAATTACTTTTTTTAAAAGAACATAAGTGTTTTTCAGTCAGATCAACAAAGGTGCTTAAGTCCATGTATTTATCTGATAACTGAGGTTTACATTCATTAAGTTTTCTCAAGATTTCCAGGGCTCCTTATCCCCGTCACAGATGAGAAATCTCAGCCAGGAAAGGAGGGCCAGGTGAGTTGTCCAGAGTCCCCCAGGCCAGTTTATGGCAGATGGAGGGTGGGAATTTGTTAGTTTCTAGAATAAGTATATTGATTCTTTGAAAAGTGATTCAGAAAACAAAAGAGGAGTCTGATTCAACCAAATATACTTCCTTTTATGCTTTAATTAACAATATTATTAATAATTAGAAAAATGTGTCCCTTCATTCATTGTCTTCCTGGTGGTGCTTAAATTCATAAACAGCCTGGCTCTGACTCCAATTTCTATTCATCATGACATTTTCTTTAGCTTTCAGTAGACTGAAGCCTTCAAGGAGACCTCTTCTGTTTGAAGGGCACCTGTCTAAAAGGCTGCGTTTTCTTAGCATAGATTTTAGACAACAAATGATCAGAATCTGTGTTCAGAAGCCACCTGTCCAGGAAAAAAATACTCCCTTTCCCAGGGAACAGCAGGTGTCTCATTAAATAGATTTTACTGCAAGAAAATCCCATAAATTTGGATTCTAGTAATTAGGAATTTATACTCATTTAGAAGCAGCATAGATGATTCTTATTCAGGGAAAGGCTCACAGTCACTTTTCTGTGTCTTAGAAGTAAAGAGAACCAGGTCCAAAATGAATCATTTTCTCAGACCTAGGGTTTAAGAACTTGAGGATCTCCCTTATTCTTTCTTTAGTTTATAAGTATGGTAGTTAATTCTATGTAGACTCATGACTTTTGTATTGAATACATTCTTAAATAATGTAGACCTAAGGTGAATTAGGATTTTTGTGATTTTAAGTGGGCCTCATCATCTGTTGTGGAAAGTGCATTGAAGGTGGAGTCCAAAAGCTTGACTTCCATCACTAACCAAGTCGCCTTGGTTAGGGCATGTAGAACATCCTCCTTTTGGAGTTGAGGGTAATCATCTCTGCCCTGGTGATGTCACAGGATTGTCACGGACTTCCAGTGAAAACGATTGCCTTTTGAAGGGTAAATTGCTAGGTCATTTTAAGGTGATGTCAATCACTTCTGACCTTGAGCTGAGTCTGATGGGCCTTCTTCCCATTAGAGTGAATTATTGGTGCTTTATTTCCTTGTGTGGATTGTTGGCCTGCACGACTAAAGGATAGAAGGAAAAGTGAATTGAGCTCATTAACATAGGGAATGTAGCTGGGAACAAATGTACTCATTATATTATGTCAGCTATATGAGTGATATAGTCTCAATTAATCCCAAAGCATAAAGAGACAATTAACCTCCAAGTCAAAATACAAATATTAATCACATGGTTCAGTTAGCAAGAATCACATTTCTTGGATGGGCTTTGAGTTACGCTTGAATCAAAAGGATGAGTTTTTGATGGTGGGGGAGGGGAGCATATTGACATGAAGGCATCACATTTTGGAAGGTTTCAGCCATCGGTTGATTTAATTTTTGAGATTTGTTGTTTTGAAGCTTGTACTAATTAAAAACATTAAAAGACAGTGTTAGTGTTTGATAGGGTCTTGTAATCCAGGCCTTCCAACCTCTACGTCCAGAAGTTAGGGGTTTGATAGAAGGAGTCAAGTTGGAAATGAATTAAGAACAGTGGTCTTATTAGCTGTCTACTATGTTGACTCCTATGACAGTGGAAAAAAGAACTGTGGTATGTAATTGAGAATTTCCCTAAAACTAAAATTCTCACCCTTTAAATGCCCGGTTTTTAGTTTGCTAAACACTTGATGAAAATGTTTTAAAAATGGATTATGAATCCCTTCCTTGTCTTCTGAAACCATGGACAGAGAACACAACCTTTTTTCCCTGGATGACTTAAATTCATTATTCTGAATACCAGTAATTGTACTAGGTTCAACTGAGCCATGTCCCTAGAAGTCATTATGGTGTGTGGTTGTTTGGTTTTTTATTCAGCAGACAATTATTAGGACCCTGCCAGGCACTGTGCATATAGTAAGCACTTAATAAATGCTGATTGACTTGACCTGACTCTGTGTTAGTGATCTGATCAGCTTCACTAAGTTTAATGATCATCTCTATGTGGAAAATCCCCAGATCTAGATAGCCAACCCCAGTCTGAGTTTCAAATCGACATTCTCCACTGCCAGTAGGTCATTTCGAACTGGATGTCTCAGAGATCTCAAAATCGACAAGTGCTGACTAGAGCTCATTCCCTTAAACTCTCTCCTCCTTCTGTTGGAGGTGCCAGCAGGATTACAGCCCTGCCATTATCCTTGACTCTTAACCTGCCTTCATTCCACAGTGGCCAAGTCCTCACAATCCTGCTATTTCTACCCTATCTCTTCCCATCTCTCCCATTTCTCTCCATCTCTCCCATCTCTCCATCTTTCCCATATCTCCATCTCTCCCTATTTCTCCTATCTTCCCATCTCCCCATCTCTCTCCACTCCTATCTCTCCCCATCTCTCCCTGCCTCTCCCCCATCTTTCCCATCTCTCCCATATCTCTAGACACTCAGCCACTACCTTCATTCAGGTCCTCATTGCTGGGTCCCGCCCCCCCAATTATTCTAATAGTCTCTCCTCTCCAGTTCATCCTCCACACAGCTGCCAAAACCATTGTTTTTAAAGTGTAGATCTCACCAGGTCGCTCTATTCTGTATTCATGTTTAGTGGTTCCCTTAGCCTCTAGGATATAATGTCAACTTGTGTCTTTGCAGCTTCCTTATATACCCTTTTTCCTCCTACAATTTATGGTGTTGACAAGATCTGTTCTTTACAGAGGACCCTCCAACTTCTGTCTGTCCCCTTCTGTCTTGCTCACCATGCCCTACCTTCTTTCCTCTTCCTTTTCAAGCACCGTCTTCTCCTTGGCCCCATTCTGATTGCACCTCCCCCTAATCCTTCCTTGTATTTATTCTGTGTCCACTCAATGTCCTTGCCTCTTTCCTAGAAGGTAAGCTCCAAGAACAGCCGTGGTAGCTGGCACAGAGTACATCCTAAAGGTGTATTTGAAGGATTGATTGGAGCCCCCAGAGGGGCTTATATTGAACTGAGGGTTGAAGGGTGGGGTGGAAGCAATATGGTCACTGAAAATGCAATACTATATATATAGAAAATAATTTCTGATAGACAAGAATTCATACGTGAGGAGATTGGGTTTGACTTTCTGGAGCCTGCGTTAAACTTTGAAAAGAGACAGGGATGCTAAGAGGCAGAAGTGTTGTGAGGAAGGAGAGGGTGACCCAGGCCCAGGGGATAGCTGGTGGAGTGGAACAGGAGAGAGGAATATCAGGGTGTGATGGGGGCCTGCAGCTGCATGGTGAAAGCTGGGCAATGCCAAACCAAGGCAGGTGGGATCCTGGAGCTTCCTGAGCCAGGGGGTACCCTGGATGTCACCGAGAGGACGACAACCACCTGAACCAATCAGAACAAAGACTCCAGATGTTGGAGAATTGGAGTGTGACCCAGGGGACTGTCAGGACAAGGTGGCCTCTCCAGAGATAAGGCCATCAGCTAGAAGGGGACAAGATTAGGAGTTTAATGTTATTTGTGCTGATTTTGAGAGGCCAGGTGGACACCCTTTGAGGTGCTCCTCACCATCCCAGTAGCTCTCTTCATCATTGGCCACTCAGTTGCCTCTGACCCTCTGATCAGAGGCCTGGAGGTTGGAGAAAACAACTCTTGCCAAAGCTTCTGTTTAAAGCAGCCTCAGAAACATTGCTGATTCCTCATTTTCTCCCAACTGCATTGCTTGGTTTGACTCCAGTCTTCATGCCCCTTACCTTTCTGTGTTGTCTTCCCCCATCAGATTTGAAGCTCTAACTGTTTCTGATCGACTCTCCTCTCTACTTTCAATATTTGTTGAAGCTTTCTCTCCTCTCCTAAAACTACCTCCACAACCCCTTCCCCCTTACTCTCAGTAGATGCTTTCCTTCAGTACTTGGCAAAAAAAACCCAACAAAAAACTGAGACACTCTCTCATGAATTCCTTCTTCTTGTCTCATATATTTGACTATGGATTCCTCATGAATTCTCTTTTCCCCCAACTCTAATTCAAATTTCTTTGACATCATGCTCTACTTTCTCTTCCCTCTCCTCCAGTTTCTGATGAAGAGGTGTTCCTTCCTCTTGCAAAGGCCATGCCCATCCCATCCCATCCCATCGCCTCTGATCTTCCTAAGCTTGCCTTTTCCATTATTCCCACCTTCATCCCAATTTCCAATCTCTCCTTATCCATGGATTCCTTCCCTATAGCTTAAGAGACTCCCAGATCTCCTCCATCGTTAAAGTTTAATTTGGTACACCTCCTCAAGCTGTCAACCTAGAGCTCTCTTCCCTTTCAAGTCAAATGCCTGGTAAAATCTGTTTAATCTTCTGGCCTTCCCTTTCTCGCCTGTAATCACTTTTCTTTCATCTAGTTATAGTGAGGGGGAGAATTCTTGACCAAACCAGATAAAGAGATAAAATAGATTATTTAGAATATATGAAACTGAAAATTGAAAAGTTTTCACACGAATAAAATCAATGTAACCAGCATTATAAGGGAAGTAGTAACTTGGGGAGAAAAATCTTTACATCAAATTTTTACAATGCCATAAAGAATCTGATATCCCGGGGCAGCTAGGTGGCGCAGTGGATAGAGCACCGGCCCTGGAGTCAGGAGTCCCTGAGTTCAAATCTGGCCTCAGACACTTAATAATTCCCTAGCTGTGTGGCCTTGGGCAAGCCACTTAGCCCCATTGCCTTGCAAAAACCTAAAAAACAACAACAAACAAAAGAATCTGATATCCAAATGACTCAAAGTATATTTGACCTAACAGATTAGGGATCAAAGGATATGAACAAATATCTCTCAAAAGAAAAATTGCAAACTATTCATTAGCATAAGGGATGTGTTCTAAATTAGTTAATAAGAAATTCAAATCAAAACAGTTTTGAAGTTTTAGATTACAAATTGGCCACATCTAGTAAACTGACCAGATCAGTCTGGAATCATCACCATGGGGTAGGTAGGTGGTAGAAAGACAGGTACATTGATTGATACCCTCTTGATGGGCAGGTAGATTGACTCAACCATTCTTCAAGCAATTTGGAATTTGATTCAGAAGAAATTGAAACATTCTTGTCTTCTGACTCTGAGGGAGGGAGGAAGGGAGGAAATAAGCATTTCATATAGTGCCTGCTTATCATATGCCAGACACTGTGCTAAATAAACACTTTACGAATATCACAACCCAGTGAGAGAGGAAATGTTGTTATGCGGAGGAAATTGAGGCAGAAGTTAAATAACAACACCAGGATCATCCAGCTAGGAGTATCTGAATCTGGATTTGAAGTCAAGTCTTCCTGCCTCCAGGAACAGCATTCCACAGCTGCCTCTGGACATATACCTCATGGAGTTGGTGATTTAAAAAAAAAGTTCCATAAACATAATATCTAGAGCAGTACTTTTTTAAGTAAGAAAGAATAAGAATCAGAGCAGATGCTCATTGAAGGGGGAATGGCTACATGTTGTGTGAATGGGGTGGATTATTATTACTATACTCTAAGAAATTATGAATTACAGAGAAGCAGGGGAAAAACCTAACTGACACAAACAAATCAGAGTGGTTATAACTATGTTAATGGAAAGAATAATAACAGCATTGAAAGTGAAGACTATGGTGATAATCCACTGATTATCTTGTAAATATGTTTGTACAGAGTTATTTGGTTCTATGTCATCTCCCCCTTTAGACTAGGAACTCTTTGAAGGCAGGGTATGTCTTTTGCTTTTGTTTGGATCCCCAGGCTTATTTTAGCATTATGCCCAACCCTGGAGCAGGTACTTAAATAAGATGTTTATTGAATGAAAGAGTCAACTTGACTTCAAAGAAGAGAGATGGGTTTTCATTTTCCATTCTGAATTGCTTTTTTCCCCCCAGTTTTGAATTTTTTTATTTATTTTTTTAGGTTTTTTTGCAATGCAAATGAGGTTAAGTGGCTTGCCCAAGGCCACACAGCTAGGTAATTATTAAGTGTCTGAGACCAGATTTGAGCCCAGGTACTCCTGATTCCAAGGCCGGTGCTTTATCCACTGTGCCACCTAGCCACCCCTTTGAATTTTTATTTTTAAAGGATAGGGTTTTTTTCAGGTTTTTTTGAAAGTAAGGCACTTATGTTAGGAAATGAATGTAAATGAAGACAAAGATCAGTTAGAAGTTTTAAAAGAAAAAAAAGAAAAAGAATGGGTTATGCTGCTAATATTCTTCCACTCAAGAAGATTCTGAGGTTTCATTTTTTTTGACATTTAGCCTTCTCCAATTTGTTATTTACTTTTCCTGGACTTGATACTTTCTTCCTTCCATTGAATATTCTGATAGTCCAACAAATTATTTTTTTTCTGATACATACATTATATCCACAGTTTAGAAATCATTGCTTTGCAGTTGTAAATTTTCCTATGGTATAGATTTTATATAGAATTAAATTTTTTTTAATTAAAAATGAGAAGAAAAAGTAAACTTACTTTGATAAAAAGAAAAGCTTTTATATTTATATTTATAATTCAAAAGAACTAATTATCAAAACAGTAGTCTATCCTTGCCTTACACTCCCTGTAAACACAGTCCTTTTGGTTGGGGCATGTGGTCAGCAAACCATACAAGGTATGATCTAGAAAGGATCTCAGCCACCATCTGCATAGTATATGTCAGGTGGCAGGGACCCAACTTCTGCAGTTTTCACCTATTGCTCCTGGTCCTGCCTCCTTGGTCCTTCTTCCACAGGGCCACCCCTGACCTTTGAAGGCCTCTGATCTATCCTCCAGGGCAGATATTCCCAGTTCCTTCCATTGTTCCTCCTATGTTAGGGGCCTTAGATCCTCCTTTGACCCTCCTTTGAATACTCATTAGAGTTTTAATATTCTTGCATTGGGATGCCCAGGTCTTTGGTCTTTGTATTGCCAGGCCTAGCATAGTGGCTTGCACAAAGTAGGAACTAGATGCTTCTTTGTTCAATTGAAGTAGCAATGTTGTGAAATCAGAATGATATAGTAGAAAGAATGTTCTAAGGGGAATTGGGATACCTGAATTTTAGTCCTAGTTCTGTCACTCATTAGTTACATGGCCTTCTCCAAGATATCTTATCCCAAAGTAAATTGAATGTATTGAACAAGATAGTTTCTCAGGCCTTCCAACTGGAAAATCCTATAATTTCATTAAATGGTCAGTTCCCTGCTGTACAGTTGAAGAATATGTCTATTGATTAAAGTGATGTTCATTTTGAAACTAGGACATGAAAAAAATGCCTTATACACATCTGAAATGCTAGCTACATTTAGAAAAAATTTTAGAGACTTTTAATAGCAGAAATGTCTATCTATCTGGGGAGTTTTAATGTAGTAAAGAGAACATATTGAATGGGGGAAGTCAAGGTTTTTTCAGAGCTTTCTTTAATCAGACACCATGAACTTAATGGATTATTTGCTGGAAGTATAGAGAATAATGTGGATATTAGTCTCATGAGTTTCTTGGACGTAGTGTTTTATAACTTCAACTTTGCATGTGAGTATTACAGCTTAAGTTATAGCATCAGCTTAAACTTTCAAAATACTGCATGCCATCTACCTTGGACTCTGAGGTTTGACATCCTCCTCCTGAAAAGATACAGAGGGAACTGTTTGTTGCTGACCACATGCAGAAGATTGATGGGACCTTCACATGGTTGAACTGTAGATCTTGAAGGGACCTTGTCCACCCAGGCTTAAGTTTGTAGCTGAGAAAATTGGACCAGGGAGGGAGTTGGATAGGCTCAAGGTTGTGTAGGCCTAAGACCAGAGGTCATCTAGCTCAGCTCTCTCATGTTACAGATGAGAAAACTGAAGCCCACAGAAGACAAATGCCATGCCCAAGGTCACACAGTCAATGGCAAAGCAAGGATGGAGTCCAGGTCCTCTGACTCCAGCTCCAGTACGCTTTCAGTCTTAACTCAGTGAATGGTTTATTAATACAACTGTTTTCTCTTTTTGGTGGTGGTTATAGTCTTTGTTCTCTGCCTTACTTATTTTGCTTGGTAAGTATTATTTGCTAACAGGATAAATGTTAATACAGAATAATTCATGATGGAATGCTGAGCTTTGCTAGTTCAGATGAGGTGGAGGAGGGACTTTAACTAGCAACCACCCTTGTGAATGCCAGGGGTTTATGGCATGGTTTATTTTATATTCTCCTACATGCCTCATTTGTGAATAGTGTCAGTTCTGATTTTCTAATGAGTCAAATTTAAATCTCCTTGGAAAAAAGGAAGATTTTTTTTTATCATGAAACAAACTTGTCATTGTTGTCATTGAATGAATGAATGCAGTAAAATGCCTGGACCCCTATTTTCTGACTTCTTTATTCATTGACTTGTTTATAACCTTGAGAAAATCAGCTCACCTTTTTACTTATATCTTTGTCTCTAAAATGGAAATGACATGAGGTTTTTTCCTTTATTTCTTTTTGAAAATGCTTTTCTTCTCTAAGGGAAAGTTATTTAAAAACATTACATGTATTATTTTTGTGGTCTCATAGATAATAGTCTTCATTCCAGTCATCAACCATTTAGCACTTCAGGATTGTAAAATAGATGATATTCTTATCTCACATTGCTTCCAACAATTTACACAGCTTTTTTTTTTTAATAATGGAAAAAAACTAATGCTTTAGCAAAAACTGCTTATTTTGAAAATTAGAAAACAGATTCACCATTTATTTCTATGCTATCACACACTCTGATTAACCCATCACCTAACCTTTCCCCTGTGGGATTTTGGAACTTAATTCTTAGATAGGATCAGCTTTGTATTTTAGTTAGGGATAACAAACTTGGTAATATTTAAATCTTGACTGGGATCACAATGGAAATGATTTAAGAATACAGAAAGGAAAGAAGCTTGTATGGAAATAAATGTCAAACCTATTGTCTCTCATTTTTATGCTTTCCTTTTCTTATAGTATGGTGACTATGACCCCTCTGTTCACAAGCGTGGGTTTTTGGCCCAGGAGGAGCTGCTTCCAAAAAGGGTAAGGTACAACCCTGGATTTGGATGGGTCTCTTTGGGAAGCCAAGGCAGCTGCCTGTTCTAAAGAAAGCAAGTCAGAGGACTAGAAGGATTTGAGGAAGTGTATGACAGAAACTTTCCAAGAGTTTTTAGGTATTCTTGATAAGTCTTGAACCCAGAACTTTGAGAATTAGGAATATTAAATTTGGTGCCCATTGGGTCTTGACCAAAGACCAGTTGCTTCCAATTCATTGGTTTGGGGATAAAAGGAGTATTTTTACTCAATGAGTCACCTGAATTTTGAGGTCAAGCAGATTCAGGATTAAGTAGTGAGAAGATTAAACAAGACAAAGTAGCAAGAGGGAAGAATGGTTTTTGAGAGTAATAATTTTATGTTGCTCCTTCAGTTCACTGACAGCTGCATCATGTATAATGGGTTTACTGTCTGCCCCGCTTAATAAAGACCTAGATGTCATTTTGTGTGACCTTCACAGCTATTTGGTGACTTCTACCCATGCTGAAAAGATGAAGCCAATAGAGCACACACGTGGTTGAAATAAATCACATCTGGTCTGGCTTTTGATTGGTAGTGATCCTTTTTGATACCTGGTCACCAGAAATTCCTTCTCTAACATTAGTTGATCTGTGATTTCATTCACATGTTGGACTTGCTCCTTGGACATAGATTCTTTTTTACCTTAACAGACAATTTGATAAATTGTGACTGAACCCTTCCTCCTCTCCCCCCACTCAATTCATGATAACCTTTTTGAACTCATCTTATTTCCAGAATGACAGATATAGAGTCCATAATTCAGGCTTTTCAGACTTGGTAGAACTTGCCAGAACTTGTCCACCATGGATGGCCTTTGAGAATCTGGGCACTCCACCCCTGCCCCAGGGAGGTACTGGAGCAGGTTTTTGGTAGGGGAACAGGCATTGAATGTCTCTAAATGGTGGGCTGGTCTGTGCTTTACAGCCTCTGGAGAAAAGAGCTCAACTGAAGCATCTCTCTGCTTGTACAGAGTGCAAAGGGTGCTTTTTTTTTTTTTTAGGTAATAAATCTTTATCAGATGACACAAGAGATGTGGGAGGAGAGAATTACCTCCTGGTATGCAGAGCATCGAGGCAGAGCAAGGTGAGCCTCACAGAGGGAAGAATGGGATGGATTTCTCCACTAGTGTCCACATTTGAACACTGCTAGGTTCTCTGTTCAGTGAGTAAATTAGAAGCTGAGCCAACCTTGGGCTGGAAATAACTTTTCTTATAAAGGTTCTTACAATGAGCCCAGGTAACACTCTGCACTGAGCTACATAGATAAAGTTCAAGATATTTAGTTGTGAGGATTTGGGAGTAGACAAGCAACCAGCCCTAACTGCTCTCTTTGAGTCTCTTTATGGTGTTTAACCTTCTCCCTTCAAGGAAAGAAACAGCTCAGGAAACATGAATTGGAGTCTACAATAAGGGGCATCAGGCATGATTGTCTGGGACCAAAGCAGATGTTCTTGTGGCCTCTTGTCCTCAATCGGGCCAGGGAGCCAGAGGCACTTTCTGAAATCCTGGGCTTCTCCCACTGACCTGGGGCTAAATGGGTACAAGGTACCTCGGAGACTGCTTTCAAGTCCCTGTAACTTCAAGAAGAGCTTCCTACTCTAATTCTGCCCAAAAGCTTGGTATAGTGATGAGTTCCCTGTGACGTATTCATCAGGGCACTTGTAGAGAGGATTTCTCATTCTAAGAGATTGTGATTCTATTGCCCTATTTCTAATGGAACTAAAAAGTTTCTGCCTGCGGGTCAAGTGACTCCCTTCTCCCTTAGCAGCCATCACGTCCCTTTTCATTGTTCTCACAGAGATGAAGCTGAAATGGAATATTTGAAGATTGCCCAGGACTTGGAGATGTATGGTGTGAACTACTTTGCAATTCGGGTGAGTTAATGCTTGGTCTCCTTATCTGTGCCCAACAATCCAATCCAATCAGCATTTATTAAGTGCTTATGACTTGCCAGGCCCTGTGTTAATAATCACTGGGGAGACAATTAATAAAAAGAAGAAATAGTCCCTGCCTTTAAGAAGCTCATAATCTTTTTTTTTTTTAAGAAGCTCATAATCTTAAGAGGGAAACAGTAGGAATTGGGGGGGAGAAGAGGAATACTACAGGGTGGCTTGTTGGGGTCATCTTGTTTTATCTAGTTGAAACCAGGAAGGGAAGCAGAAATAGAATGGAGGAGCAGAGAGTTCAGTTTCTATTCTCTATAAAGGAAGGCATTGGGAGCAGTTTAGTGCACCACCCAATATCCCTCAAGTCAAAAGGGAAAGGAGGCTGAAGAAGGTAGTCCCTCATGGCTTGAGTTAGTCATGATGGTAAGCTTAGAAGTGATGAGCTTATCCTGGGCATGTTATTCTTTGGAGATGAGAGAGACTAACTGTTCAAAAAATTCTAGGCAGCTGGTGGTACTATGCAGGCTGTGGGATTAGTGGGACTAGCCAGAGGAGGGAGGGAAAGGGAGAATGTAGCATAAAAAAGCCTGAAGCTTCACATAGTGCCTCCTCACTTCCAGGTGAGCAGAGTTCAACTTTTTTTTTTTGACTTATTTAAGGCAGTAGGGTTAAGTGACTTGCCTATGGTCACACAGCTAGACAATTATTAAGTGTCTGAGGCCGGATTTGAACTCAGGTCCTCCTGACTCCATGGCCGGTGCTCTATCTACTATGCCACCTAGCTGCCCCACAGCCTAACTTTTAATATAATGTTCAAAGTCAAAAACAATGAGCAAAACAATCACCTCAAAGATCTTAATCATAAAAAGCTACTATATGGTGATAGGGAAAGGTACTATAATATAAAAACATTTTTAACTAAAAGCCTAAAAGAAAGAAAAATGTTCATTGGGCCCAATCCCAACAAGAATTCCTGGAAGAGTTAAAGAAAATTACTAAGAGTCTCAGATAAAGCAGAAACAAAAATAGACCAAATTAAAAGGAATAAGGATGGAAACTATATCTTAAAACATACCACAGATAGGGGTGGCTAGGTGACACAGTGGATAGAGAACTGGCCCTGGAGTCAGGAGGACCTGAGTTCAAATCTGGCATCAGACACTTAATAATTACCTGTGTGACCCCATTGCTTTGCAAAAAAGCCCCCAAAATCTAAAAAAGGTTCCATAGGCAATGAAGTAATATCAGTATTAAACATATATATCAAGTGATATGGCATCCGGATTTTTAGAGGAAATCTAAAGGAACCAGAGGAAGACATAGACAGCAAAACTGTATTAGTGGGGGACCTCACCCTCCTCTCATAATTAGAGAAAGCTAACCATAAAATAAGAAAGAAGTCAAAGAGGTAAATAGAATGTTAGGAAAGTTAGCTATGATAGACCCCTAGAGAAAATGGAAAGGGGATAGAAAGGAATATCATTTCTTTTCTGCAGTTACATGGCACCTTCACAGAAACTGACCATGACCTAGGGCATCAAAATCTCACAATCAAATACAAAAAGGCAGAAATACTAAATATATCCTTTACAGATCATGATGCAATAAAAATTGCATTTAATAAAAGATCTTAGAAAGATAAGCTAAAAATTAATTGGAAACTAGATAATCTAATATTAAAGAATGAGTACATCAAACAACAAATCATAGAAATAATCAACATTTTAATCCAAGATAATGACAGTGATGAGACATCATACCAAAATTTGTGGCATGCAGCCAAAACAATTGTTAGGAGAAATTTTATCTCTCTCAATGCATAAATGAATAAATTAGTGAAAGAGGAGATCAAGGAGTTGGGCATGCAACTTAAAAAGCTAGAAATAGAACAAATTAAAAAAACCCAATTAAATACCAAATTAGAAATAATGAAAATCAAAGAAGAAATTTTAAAAATTGAAAATTTTCTTACTGAACTAAATATTGAACTAATAACTAAATTTAAGAGTTGATTTTATGAAAAAACTATAAAATAGATAAACTTTTGGTTAATGTGATTAAAAAAAGAAAGCAGAAAACCAAATTACCAATACCAAAAAATGAAAAGAGTGGAATTACCACCAATTAGGAAGAAATTAAAGTGATAATTTGGAGCTATTTTGCTCAACCATATGCTGATAAATTTGGCAATCTAAGTGAAATCGATGAATATTTACAAAAACATAAATTGCCTAGATTAATAGAAGAGGAAATAAAATACCTAACTAACCCCATTTCAGATAAAGAAACTGAACAAGTCATCAGTGAACTCCCTAAGGAAATATTTCTGGGGCCAGATAGATTTACAAGGTGAATTCTAACAAATAATTAAAGAACAATTACTTCTAATTCTATAGAAACTATTTGGGGGGCAGCTAGGTGATGCAGTAGATAGAGCACTGGCCCTAGAGTCAGGAGGACCTGAGTTCAAATCCAGCCTCAGATACTTAATAATTGCCTAGCTGTGTGGCCTTGGGCAAGCCACTTAACCCCAATGCCTTGCAAAGAAACAAAACAAAACACAATTGTACATGTACAATCTATATCAGATTGTTTGCTGCCATGGAGAGGGGAGGAAGGAAAAGAGGGTGGTAGAAAAATGTTGCAAAAGGATGAATGTCAAAAACTATCTTTGCATGTAATTGGAAAATTAATTAATTTAAAAAGTGGTAGAGGAAAAATTGTGAAAAAAATGAAAATGATGCAAGAAAATTATGAAAAGAGAAATAATGGCTTGGAAAAAGAGGCACCAAAAATACTGAAGAAAATAATACCTTAAAAACAAAATTGGAAAAAAGAGATATGGGGGAGGGCAGCTAGGTGGCACAGTGGATAGAGCATGGGCCCTGGAGTCAGGAGTACCTGGGTTCAAATCCGGCCTAAGACACTTGATTATTGCCTGGCTGTGTGGCCTTGGGCAAGCCACTTAACCCCATTTGCCTTGCAAAAACCTAAAAACAAACAAACAAACAAAAAAACTGCATATCCTTCGATGCAGCAATACAGAAGATCAAAGGAAAAGGAAAAGGACCTATATATAAAAAAATCTGTATAGTAGCTCTTTTTGTGGTGGCAAAGAATTAGAAATTGAGGTTATGCTCATTAGTTGAGGAATGACACAACAAGCTGTGTTAAAGTGTGTTAGTGTCTTAAAAGAAATTATGGGGACAGTAGTTTCAGAAAAACATGACAAATGGTAAACTGATGCAAGGAGAAAAGTACCAGGAGATCATTGTACCTCAGTAAAGGCAGTGTTATGATGATGATCAGGTGTGAAAGACATAGCTATTCTGATCCAAGACAATTCCAAAGGACCCCTGATGAAATAATACTATATTTCCAGAGAGAGAATTGATGAACTCTGAAAGCAAATTGAAGTATAATTTTCTTAATTTTTAATAAAATTCATAATTAAGTATGGTTAATATGGAAATATGTTCTTTATGATTTCATGTGTATAATTGATATAATTTTGTTTGCTTTCTCAGTAAGTAGAGTAAGGAGGGATAGGTTTTGGAACCCCAAATTTAAAAATAAAAGAATGCCCCAAATATATAAATAATAGACTTTTTTAAAGAGGTCATTTTGCTTCTGAACATTACTTCTTTTAATCTACCCTTCCTTTTATCACCGCCTTCACTCCTTCTTTCCTGTTGGGTAAGGTAGATTTCTGTACACAATTAAGTGTATATCTAGAAGTCTTCTCTTTGAACCAGTTTTGATGAGAGTGAGGTTCATAAGTTGCCTGTCACCCTCCTGCCCCAATTTCCCCTCCACTATAAAAAGCTCTTTCCTATTCACTTATTTTATTTGAGGTAACTTTACCTCTCCCTTCCTTTTTTTTTGTGGTCACCCCAACACAATTAACTCAGACTCTGTCCTCTGTGTAGACTCCTTCTAATTGCCATAATAATGATAAAGTTCTTAGAATTATATGTATCACCTTCTCTTTTGAAATGTAAATAATTTAACCTCTTATGATTTCTTTTTTCATGTTTTACCTTTTTAATGCTTCTGTTGAGACTTGTGTTTGAATATTACATTTTCTTTTCAGTTCTGGTCTTTTCATTAGGAATACTTTATTATTTTCTTAAGTCTTTCAAAGTTATATGTCTTTATAGTGTTGTTTATAAAGCAGGGAAGGTGGTGAGGGGAGATAATAAAAGGTAAGGAAGATTGTGGGAAGGCGTATTTAGATATGAAGCACTTTTGAGGAGGGACAGGGTGAAAAGAGAGAGAAAATAGAATAAATGGAGGTGAGGAAATAGGTTGGAGGGAAATACAGTTAACAATAGTAATTGTGGGGGGAATATTGAAACAGGTTTCTCTGATAAAGACCTCATTTCTCAGAGAATGGAATCAAATTTATAACAATACAAACCATTCCTCAACTGATTAATAATCAAAAGATATGAACAGTTTTCAGATGAGCTTATCTATGCTATTTGTGACCATATTTTTAAAAATTGGATTTGATTGGAAAAATGCAAATTAGAACAATTCCAAGATACCACCTTATACCTATTGTATTGACTAATAGGACATAAAGAGAAATTGACCAAGGGGGTTATAGGGGAAAAAAGGGGGCTTTAATGAACTTTTGGAGGAGTTATAAAATGATTCAACAATCCTGTAGGGCAATTTGGAACTATGACCAAAGGACTATAAGAACACACCTATCCCTAGCAATGACACTACCAAGTCTATATTCCAGAAGAGATGAAAAGTAGGAAGGAAAAAGACCTATATGTATAAGGATATTTATAGCAGCTCTTTTCTGGTGACAAGAAAATGGAAATTAAGGAGATATCCTTCAGTTGGGGAATGACTGAACAAATTGTGGTGCATGGTTATATGATGGAATGCTATTTGGCTCTAAGAATGATAAATAGGATACTCTTAGTAAAACCTGGAAAGACTTAAGATGAGCAGATGCAATGGAAAATGACCTCTATATACTAAGTAACAATAGTATTGTAGGATGAATGACTTAACTTTTCTCAGCAGAGCTGGGACCCAAGAATACTATCCATTCCAAAGACAGAAAGCTGATGGTGTCTGAATGCATACTGAAACATACTTTTTTTTTTGAGATTTCTTTTGGGGGGGGGATGGGTACCTGTGCTTAGTTTCACAACATGACTATTATGGAAATGTTTTGCATGATTACACATTTTTAACCTATATCAAATAACTTTCTTTTTCAATGAGGGGGGGAATGGGATGGGAAGAAGGGAGAGAATTTGGAACTCAGTTTTTAAAATGAATGTTAACATCCACATCCAGAGAAAAAACTATGGAATCTGAATGCAGATCAAAGCATAATATTTTCACTTTTTTAAAATTTTAGATATTTTTTCTTTCTCATGTATTTTTCCCCTTTTATTCTGATTCTTCTTTCCCAATATGACCAATATGGAAATATGTTAAACATGAACCTACATATTTATAGGTTCAACTATTCTGCAATTAATGAATACACCCTTAGCTTCTGATTCTTTGCTGCTAGAAACATTTTTGTTTATATAGGTTCTTTTCCTTTTTCTTTGATCTCTTTGGGCCATAGACTGAGTAGTATTATCACTAGGTCAAAGACTGCACAATTTAGTTAATTCTTTGGCTATGTTTATTATTAAATAGCTCTATACTATTTTATAGCTCCATCAGTAGTGCATTAATGTACCTGTTTTCCTATGATCTCTTTAGTATTTATCATTTTTCCTTTTTTTGTCAACCTCAGTCTGATACTTACGAGATAAGATTTCAAGGATTTGCATTTGTCTTATATATAGTGATTTGAAGCATTTTTCCATATGCCTTTAGAGAATTTGAATATCTTTCCTTGAGAAATGCTTATTCAAGTCCTCTGACCATTTATTTATGTTGGGGAATGGCTCTTATTCTTGTAAATTTTGATCAGTTTCTTATACAGTACCCCAGAGGACTTAATCATGAAGGCTTCAAGGGAACCCTGGATATATCTTGGAAGTAATGAAGTCTTTAATAGAGAAACTTGCTGCAAAGATTTTTTTCTATCCATCTAATTTTAAATGCATTGTTTTGTTTGTTCAAAATGTTTTAAGCTTTATGTAATCAAATTTATGATTTTGTGATTCTTGTTTGTTTGGTCATGAGCTCTTCCCTTATTCATAGATCAGATGACTAATTTTTCCCCTTGCTTTTGATTTTGATATCATCCTTTTTGTGTCTAAGGCAAATATTCATTTTGGAGTTTATCTTGGAATATGTTGTGAGACATTGCTCTATATACCTAATTTCTTCCAGAGCACTTTCCCATTTTTCCAGCAATTTGTTTCTTAAAGTGGGTTCTTACCCTCATAGTTTAGGTCTTTGGGTTTATTTGATGTTTTCTTTTGAAGTAAATGAGCAGCTCTTAGATGCAGCTCCATTTTTAAGTCTATAGATAGTCTTTGAGCTAGCATTAGGACTTTGCTTTTACTCTCGTAGGGTACAGCACAATTCACAGTGGTATTTTGATGATAATAACATTTCTATAGTGCTTTAATGTTTGTAGAACATATTATATTTGTTTTCTTGGTGTCTCCTTGAGGAAGCCTTAGCCTTCTCTGGGTTAACCAATTATTGCATCTTCAGCTGGAAACAGTTGAAATTTGCTAAATGTATCAGTTTTTATGGCTCTTTTAAAATGTGAATAAAATCTTTTGATCGATATGAAACCGACAGTGATTCTTCTTTATTTGATGGGCAGAATAAAAAGGGCACAGAGCTGCTTCTCGGAGTGGATGCTCTGGGCCTCCACATCTACGACCCTGAAAACAGACTGACCCCCAAAATCTCCTTCCCTTGGAATGAAATCCGAAACATCTCTTATAGTGACAAAGAGGTAAGGTCTAATACACTCTGGTTCCAGGGACCATGCAGAACCTTCTCATTTGTCTTGTTTTCTGGAAGCCCCCTAGCACAGATCCTTCCTCATAGCCCAGGATTCCTCAGCTCTGAAGCAGCAGCTCCTGGTTGTTGATTTTTACGGCCTCAATGGAGCAGCCTCTGCTTCTTTTTTTAAAGAAAATCACCAAACCCCCATGACTTAGGAGGTAAGAGCCTTAGCCTGGTGGGGTATTTATATCAATGTACAATGAAAAATGAAAAATGAAAATTTCTAACTAATGAATGGGTTCTGAGCCTGGTTAGAAAGTCTTTTGGAATGTCAAGGCTGGCTAGTCAAGACAGCTAGGACTTACTGAGGGCCTTTCCTGTGCGCGGTCTTTTGTTACGTGCTCTGCAGGGTCTGCTATGTAAGAATCTCAGGTGTGGAGTCAGGAAGACAAGTGTTTGCACAGCAAGTGTAGACACTTAGTGGTTGTGGAGATTCAAGTACATTTGTAAAATTGAGATTAAAAAAACTACTTGCAATACTGACCTTGCAGGATTGTTCTGAAGAAAGTGCTTTGTTTGTCTTAAAGCATTACAGAAAGATGAATGATTCTTATCTAGTATTTGCCCTATACCAGTCCTGTGAGGTAAATGTACAAAGATTACCATCACCATTTTTTACCAATGAGGAAACTGGGGTGCGAGCATATTAAAATTTATGTCTAAGATGGCGTAGGTCAGACACATGGCCTACAGGTTGCATGTGAGCCACAGCACTCTCGAATGTAGCCTGAACCATCTTAAAATGTAACTGGGAAATAGTTAACATAATAAAGAAAAATACAGTGGGGATCTTCAAGTGTAGCTTTTTAGTGATCTGTATTTCTATTTGAGTAAGACCCTACTGATATAGATGACATTTATAAGAATCAGAAGTGGTATTTACCCCTGACCCTTGGAGCCTGCAGACAGTCCTGGATCCAACTCCTGCCTCTGATACTCTGGCATACTGCCATTGGGCAACTAGATGGTTCAGTGGGTAGAGCTCCAACTCTGACATCAGGAAGACCTGAGTTCAAATGTGACCTCAGACACTTACTAGCTGTGTGATCTTGGGTGAGTCATTTAACCCTGACTGCCTCTAATCTAGAGCCATCTCCAGTTGTCCTGATTCATATCTGGCCACTGGACCTAGATGACTAGAGGAGAAAGTGAGACTGGTGACTTAGCACTGTCCCCCTCACTCAAATCCAATTCACATGCTTGTCATGGCAACACCTCTCTGACATCATGGTCTTGGAGAAGGGAGGACAGACATCATTATCATTGTCATCTCAGAGCTTTCTCATCTGTGAAATGGGGATAATAATGCTCACAATCTTGAGTTTGTGGGATTATAGATGTTAATTATTGTTCAGTCTACAGTTGTGTCTGACCCTTCATGACTCCATGGCGAATATCCTGGAGTGATTTGCCATTTCCTTCTCTAGTTTTATGCAGGCAGGAGTTAAGTGACTTGCTCAGGGACATAAAGCTACTAAATGTCTGAGATCAGATTTGAAATCTGGTCTTTGTGACTTCAGGCCCAGCCCTCAATATAGAAGCCATCCAGCTGCCCCTTTGTAGATCCTGAAGTACTCTGCACATATGAGTTGTTATCCTTATAACCAAGCAGACTTTGTCCTCATGAAACTTATAAACTAATAAAAAAACGAGTATGCCCTAAACAGTTAGCACATAATTAAGCTTTAATAATAGAGATGGTCTCTGAATTTAAATCTTTTCCTGCAGGATAATGACCAGATTTCTCAATCATTGTAATTCATTCAACAAGTCTTTATTAAAAATGTTCTCTGATAATAACTGTTGAAGCATTTCAGAATTGCTTCAATTTAGCAAACCTTTATTAATATCCAAGGCATCATCTTAGACAAGGGATATGAAAAGATAAAGGAAGACTTTAGAAGATAATAGGAAAGACAAAATAAATAAAAATAGAGCAGGGATCCTCGAGAGTGGCTTAGTAGTCCCTATTTCTGTTTGAGACAGACCCTATTGGTATAAGTGATGCTTTAAAAATCAGAGGTGGCAAATCCCCCTGACCCTTGGAGCCAACAGATGTGTCTAGGTCTGACTCCTGCTGCTGACGTATATGGGCCACATGCATGGGTCACATTGGAAGTGGATGAATGTTAAGCATAAAGTAGGGTCACCTGATGAGATCCCTGCCTTCACATTATGGGCTTCTGGGCAGGCTCTCATGATGTCTGGGGTAGGGGTAGGGAATTTCTTGTTTCCTTTGTTTATGTGAACCAGGGAGAAGTTTGGACCTTTGATCTCTTATTTGGTTCCAGCGGATTGTTGTCAGACAAATTGAATGTTGTAATCGATTTTGAAAATGTTAGAGAGAGACCCTGTGGGCTTTTAGAGTTTCCTTCTAAAAATCCACATTATTCAAGTATTTAGTTTTCCCCAGTGTGATGATTTTTCTTCTCCAATTTCATAAAAATGTTTGCCATACAGCCTTGAATTGGAGCACTAAAAGCTATTCAAAACATTCATTCTTCAAAGAACCCAAGGATTCAAGTCTCCTCTAGAAAGATCTGATATCATCAAAACTACTCTAGATTCTCCAGGGGGGCAGAGCTATCATATTCCATCATGCCTATAATCCATATAATAAGACAACCCCAAATTGTCTTGACGTGGTAGTTAGTTGTCTTCATCGTTTGGGATGCATGACAGCCAGGGTGTCAGGACAGAAAGGTTCATTTATTGTTAAATGATCCATTGATCCCAGGTGTGTGCTGTGGTGCTGAGGCTGTAGTTTTCTCCACTATTTGTGGTTTCCCACTGACAGCTCTTGAGGTAAATAGCAAGAAGATCTTAAGAAATGCTTTAAGAAATGCTCCTTTAGCAGCTGACCGGGGCTGCGAGGGAACTTCACCTAGGCAAGTGAAGGTTTTTAGCTTGCCCCACTCTGCTTAGTTCTTGTCAGTGTGTGAAATAAATAGCCCTTTTGCAACTCTGAGGACCTGCCCTCGATGTGGTACATGCGTGCATGTGTGTGTGTGTGTGTGTGTGTGTGTGTTTGTGTATGTATGTGTGTGTACCTATCTTAGTGAACTTCCTCAGATTCTACTGGAGGGGCCCTGGGGGAAGCTGGGTACAAACCCCAGTCACAAGCTCCAGAGTCCTTGCTCAGTGACCTTTAGTACTCTTAAGTTTAGAAGGCACTTTTCTTATGAACAGTCCTTGTGGTTGAGTGATGTGAACTTCATTATACAGATTTTATTGCTAACTATAGACAATATTTTTTGATTTGTCATTTTAGTGAGAGCTCTGGGGTAGCTTGTCTTTGTTTACTAAAGTAATTAGTAAACCCACAGGCTGGCTGCATAAAATCTCCCTGTGGACCGCATGTAGCCCAGAGCGACATTTTGGACAGCCCTGCCTCAGGACTGCTGCACAAGCAGCAAGCAGTGTGGAGTGGCCTGAGGGATCACTGGGAGTCAGTTGTCTGGACAAAAGGAGAGAAGTCCTTGACACAGGACAATAGCCAAGAGAATGATTAGGATAGGACGGTGGTGGATGTAGCAGGATTGATAGGACTTGGCAGCTGATTGGATTCAGGGGGTGAGCAAGGGAGAAGAATGCTTCTAGATGAGTCTGACCTTAGCTGCTGGGGTAGACGGTACTGCCCTCCGATGAAATGAAATGGATGCAGGAGTGGATTGAGTGTGAGCCACCAGGCAAAAGATCTGTCCTAGGAATTGATGGACTGTTTGACCTCGGTCAAGTCACTTAACCTCTAAAGGGCCCTTCAAAGGCTTCTCTATAAAATAAGATTTCAGTAGCACCTCCCTCAAAAAGTCAATCAAAATCAAATGAGAGAACAAATCTCCATAAAAACTATTCTGATTCCTCCTGCCTCGGCCTAACTATTCATGTCTGACTTCTGGATAATTTTATATAAATACAAAATTGGAGTCTGGCAGACCTGAATATAAATGTGATCTCAGGTTCTTACCAGTTATGTTACCAGGCCACAGCATTGAACCTATGTCTGCCTCAGTTTCCTTATCTATAAAAACAGGCATAATCATTACCTTACCTCTCAGGAATATGGTAAGGATAAAATGACATATTCATAAATGGTGATTGTTATAGCTAGCAGAATGCCTACACACACACACACACACACACACACACCTTCCCCAGTCAGACTGTGTGGGACCTGGTTCATGCCTGGCTTCATCAGCATTTAGGAGAATTGTGTTGATGAAACGTTTACTATACTCCCTTGCTCAGAAACCTGGAGTAGCTCCTATTCCTGTCATGGCAAATTAAGCTCCTTTGCAGCCTGGCTTTCTGGGGCCCCCATAGTCTGCCCTACTCGGTCTCTCTGGATTTTTACCCAACCCATTCTCTCACTGGTTGCTACAACACAATTCTACTTCACCCTCCAGTTTCCCCTTTTCAGATTTGTTCTCTTCTCCCTGCCTTAGCCCCTCTTCTTAACACCTGTCTATATCCTGTCCTGGCCATTCCAGGCCTCTTTGGTGCTTCTTCCTAGCTGAAATTCTGCCAGACTCAATCCCTGTCACTCAAGTCATATGTGGGTTTGTTCTAGAACATCTCATACCATTAATTTTTACTTGTGTGTATAACTCTCCCAACTTGAGTATAAATTGCCTGCAGGTAGAGAGCATATTTTCCTCTTCTTCTTGGTCCTTTACTGTCTCTAACTATGAGCTGCAGGGTTTGGTGGATATCTGGCTAGCTCTCAGCTCACTCTGGCTGCCTTCAAAGCCCAAGTGGGCCTTGCCTGGGCAGCTCTCACCATGCCAGCCTGTCTGCCATGTGCCTCTACATTCCCAGACCTTCAGATGCTTTGGCTGTCAATGGGCAGCATCTAGAGGAAGGCCCTCTTCCACCCTACCCACTGCCACATTGAAGGGGACATAGTGATGGTGCCTACCAGCACTGGTTGTTGTGCCCTTAGCAGTGGTAACAGTTCTGCTTCTGCTCTCCTTCCAGGGAGGCAGCATGCATTGTAATGCCTTTTCTTCTTCTTGTAGTTCACTATTAAGCCTTTGGACAAGAAGATTGACGTCTTTAAGTTTAACTCCTCCAAGCTGCGTGTTAATAAGCTGGTAAGTGGAGACCATAGCTACTGTTGCATTCGGTCTTGAAAAGTATCAGAATGTCATCCTCACAAACTGGAAGGACATGCCAGTAGTGCCCAGTCTTTACTTAGCTTCTTTTAGCTCTGAAGAGTCAGGTTTTAACTATCCTGGTATGGAACATTGAACTCTATCTGGAAGGAAGGTGAGAGACTTCCTCATCCTGTCCTCCTTCAGTTCTGGTTTCCGACCTACCCATAGCACACCTAGCCTTCTCTTGGCTCCTTTCTTCCTAGTTTTCACACAGATCAGCCTCTTTTTCAAGTTTGCTGACCTTTTAAATGTGGCCATTAGCCACACGGTCCATGTGGTATCCTTGGACAGTAATGCTTCTTGTCTTACTCAATAGATTCTCCAGCTGTGCATTGGGAACCATGACCTCTTTATGCGAAGAAGGAAGGCAGACTCATTGGAAGTCCAACAAATGAAAGCCCAGGCCAGGGAGGAGAAGGCCAGAAAGCAGGTGAGTGAGCCCTTCCTTGTGGACAGAGGAGTAGATGCCAGTTGGTTGTATCTGGGACAGGTGAGCTCCTGGAATTCCCCAGCGGGACACCCATGACTGCCCATGGTGGGTAAGCCTGGGCCAGGAGATCCAAGTGCCACTGCACTCTGCATCTAGGCCTCAACTCTAGAGGAAGTTGGGGTGCATGGGTGAAGCTGAGGGTGATTAGTAGAGGGCTGGTCTCGCTCCTTTGCCCGGTATTCTTTTTCACTAATTAGATGGAGATGGAATGCGTGGTGGCATTTCAGAGCTCACCAGCAGAATGCTGATCAGGCCCTGGACTTGCTTCCTCACTGCAGGTCCGCCCCAGCGCTTGGGCCCAGCCCATCCCAGGCAGCAGCATGGAGCCAATGAGCACACATCAGCAAATTGCACTGTCTGAATCATTGTCTTGTGCTCATGGACCTTTTCTACTCACTGAAACCTACACAACTCATCTGAGCCGGCTGCTCAGAATACCAATTGCATTTTTGGCCAGACCACTAGCAGCTGGCTGTTTGCAGGGACTTGAAAACTCCACAGGCTCACCCTGACTTGGCATGCTGTTGTATATATATTGGGGTCCACTGGGTGGGGGGGGGGAGTAGCACCCAGGCTGGAGTTTAGAATGGAGTGGCTGTTTGGGTTCTTGGGAATGGGGGGCATTGCCCATTAGGAAACTTGTGGGTCGTCTGCCTTCACTTTATTTTCTGGAGCAATAGTGTGGGACAGTGCTCTGGGAGTAGCCCTCGGTGGGAAGGGAGAAGGAGGGCTGATGGGCCAGGGCAGGATTGCAGTGACATTCTTACAGGGTCACCCAGTCTGATCCCTTCCAGGGGACAGGACTCAGGAACATGAGGAAATTCCAAGAAGAGGGCAAGAAGAGACTTCTCAAAGTCACAGTAACCATGCTTCAAATGATGTGCCAAACATGAAGGAGGGATGGGTATAGCAAGGATTATGAGAGGGCAGAATGGACTTTTAAGAGGGGGGCCACTGGGAGGTGTGCACTGCATGCAGTGCTCTGGCATGCCTCTGGCCAGCAACTGTATGACCTTGGGCAAGTTCTTTCCCCTTCCCGCTTCTAACTGCTTTCCTCTAACATAAGGGGATCAGGTTAGCTCTCCAAAGGCAGACAGAGTGGCCTCCCTGCCCTTGGACTTGTTTGGGAAGCCTGAGCACCATGTGGCCCCTTTCCTGAGGCCTTCATTTTTCCTTTGATGCTTAGAGTTTAGAAGGAACATACAGCCTTGGAGTCATATGTTGGTGTTTTTAAAAATGAATTGCAGCCTCTTGTTTTTACCTCAAAATTGTTTCCAAGTATGCCCTCACCCAGAAAAATATCCCTTAGAAGAAAGAATAAGAGGAGATGGGGAGAGAAGTGATGAGAAGCTCTCCAAGGGTCTCATCAAAGGGAGGGACTTTTGTATTCTGGCCTCTCTTCTTCATTCAAGATGGATGAGTTTAATTGCACTGCATTCTGAGAAACCATGTCATCTTGGGAAGAGATTGAAGTGATAATCCTAACCATGCCCTCAATGACAAAGGAGAAAAAGAGTACAGCGGTCACTTCTGGCTTCTGCTTCCTGAAGTCAGCCAGGACCCCAGGGTCACAGCACTCATCCTGTTCTCATTTCCTTTATTGATATCCTTGTGTGGGTCAATCAGCAGAGTCATCCAGGTCTTAGATGGTGTGGTGTCTTTGTATGGGAGCCATGCGAGTGCTTCCCTCCCACCAGGATTCTGCCTCTGGGTCCCTCCACAGTTCAGTTCATGTGGGCATGCATGATATGAGACCCAGCATACACATGGAGGCACTGACTCCAGGGCCTCAGATGAGTCAGACTGGGGAGCTCTTCTCCTTGACTAAATTGGAGATGTCAAGGCTCCTGTATTCAGACTTTCTGGGGGTCCTGACTGTCAAGAAGAGTGGGCTGAATTCTGACACAGGAGGGAAGGAGCTGGTCCTAGATCCTGTGGCATTGTAGGTTCTATCAGCATCTTCATGAGATGACCTAGGAAAAGAGGGTCAAAGGGCACACATTTGCTACTACAGAGAGTTGGGAGCCTCAGTGTGGATTCTGGCTTCTTCATTTATTCCCTTTGTGACCTTGGACAAAGGACATGACTCTGTTCCTCAATTTCCTTATCTATAAAAGAGCTATGATAATATTTGTGTCTTTTTCTCTGATAGGGTTAGTGTAAGGACTAGATAAAATAATGCAAATGATGAGGCAGGGGCAAGGCATGAAGTCTGAGATTGCTTTGTTGTCAGCCAGTTTATCAGGAGGATGGGATCCTCCCTTGCTGATATATTCACCAGGGGTTTGGTAACTTAGAGTCTTGGCATGTTGCTGGGGTCACTGAATTATTGGGTGACTAGCCCAGAGTCCCACAGACAGACAGTGTGTTGGCAGAGACAAATCTTCTAGAACTCAAGGACAACATACACTATCTATGTCTGTCTGTCTCTCCTTTCTCTGCTTTTCATTATAAATTCTGCTCTCTATCGGTATGGCACTGACCTGGGATTTCTGAAGGGACAGAACTTCCACTAGTGCAGATTTCTTCCCTTCTCTTCCTCACCTTCTTCAAAGATTGTCTGAAGCTTGGAGAACTAGTGAAAAGCCATAGGCAGTGATAAAGATTGCCCTTCCCCACTGTTCAGGGCTGCTTGCTGAGTGGCCTTCTGCTGCAAAGCTCAGCCCTCAGGCTGCACTCTTTCTCACATTATACTGCATCTTCATATTTTAAATTGTAGTACATTGTCATGTTCCACTTAGTATTGTAAACCTTGGTTATTTTGCACAATGAAAGTTTTGAACTCAAAAAAGTTTTAGCCTATACCCGAGATGACAAAGCCCGTAGATTCCTCCAGAGTACAGAAACTAGTTTAAAATGGCATTGGAAAATATTTAACAAAACAAATAAAAATACACTGCAATGACTTCTGAGTCATAAGAACCAAGATGGTGGACTAGAGATTTTCTCTGATCCCTATAACCTCTTAAGCCACTCCAAAGCAGAAATTAAATACCAAAGATAAAGTAGCTAAAGCTGTTCCATGGTCTGGGACAAGGTCAGAAAAATCCTCCAAAACTCATAAACTGACATCCTCTAACTCTGAGCTCACTTAGCACTCTTGGCCCACCTCCCATGAACAACAAGACTGCCCTAAGCAGACCCAGGCCTCCATCCAACTAGGGAAGACAGTCTTCAGGTCTAGCCTTAGAAGCTTCCTAATTCTATGGCCCTGGTCAGGCCACCTCCTCCTGTTTGCCTCAATTTCCTCATCTGTTAAATGGGGATCATAAGAACCCCTGCTATTGTGAGGATCATGAGGTAATTGTAAAACACCTAGCACAGTGCCTACCAATGCTTAATAAAGAATATTATTATTATTAATAATAATAATACTACATTAATATAGAATACTATGTTCTATGTTGATGATATCAATGCTATTTGGCATTGGTCTGGAAATGAGGCACAATGGAAAAGGAGAATTCCTGGGGTAGCCTCCAAGCCAGTAGCAGAAGGTACCTAGAAGGCAGATCTTAAGATGAATACTTGGGAAGCTTTGATAGGATGAAGAGGAGAGAGAACAGATAATTCTAGCAATTGTGAATCAGACAATCAGAGTCTAAAGTAAATAGAAGGGGCGGTTGGTGGCACAGTGGATAGAGCACTGGCCTTGGAGTCAGGAGTACCTGAGTTCAAATCCGGCCTCAGACACTTAATAATTACCTAGCTGTGTGGCCTTGGGCAAGCCACTTAACCCCATTGCCTTGAAAAAGTCTAAAATAAATAAAATAAAATAAAAAAGTAAATAGAAGGAGAAGGGACATAACAAAGAGAGTCAGAAGAGAAATTCATTTTTGGAAAAGGGCACAAAAAGAATGAAATTTGTAAACTTGGCTGAAGGGGAGGAGATGATGAGGGAATATCAGATGAGAAGAGGAGACCAAAGTAAGGGGGAAAGAATTGGGAAGACAGGACCATCTTAAACAATAACTGAGGTGCATTAGGCCATGTCCCCAGCAGAAGAAGGACCTTGAACTTGGAGAGCTTCTACACAAAGTTAAGCGTTGAAGAGAAGAAGGAAAGTGGGGGAACGAGGGGGAATATCATTGTATCCTATTGTTCTGATATGGCCTTGGTATCCAAGTTAAATAAAAACAACTAATCGTTGTATATGGTAATAGCCATACTCTAACACATGGTCTTCTTTGAGAATGAAGGACAAGCATCATCACTCCAACAGATAAATAATGAATGGATATAAATAATTCACAAAAGAACTACAAAATATTCACCATCACGTGAAAAGATGCTCTAAATCACAAGTAATAATTAATTTAAATTAATATAACCTGGAGGCATCACATTACACCCAGCAAATTGGCAAAAATGGTACCAATCAATATGGGAAGGGTTGTGGGGACATAGGCACACTATCTTTGTTGGTGGAGCTATGAAATGGTTTGGGAAGCAATTTGGAATTATGCATATAGCGTGGCTAAAATGTCCTTACCCTTTAAACTAAAGGTTTTATTACTAGGCTTATGCCCCAAAGAAGCCATTGATAAGAAGACTGGCCCCACATAGATCCAAAATATTAATAACAGCATTTTTTGTGATGGTCAAGGATTGGAAACATTGATTGGGGGATGGCAAAACAAATTGTCTATGAATGAAGGGAATATGACTGATGAGAAATGATGAATGTGATGAATGCAGAGAAGCCTAGAACCATTTACATGAACAGATGCAGAGTGAAGTCAGCACAGCCAAGGAAACACTATATACAGTGACTGCAACAATGTAAATGGAAAGAAAGATAATGCACCAAAAACTCTTAAGTCAAAGTAACAAAATTATGAAGTTCGATGGGACTTGAATGAAGTGAGAAAAGAATCCTCCCTCATTGTGGGGGTGGGAGATATCACAGCTGTCACCTATGGCACAGGTTTTAGGACTTTCTCAATGTGTCAACCAGCTGCACTGACTTTTTCTTCTTTAAAAAATACTATTTATCATATGAGTTAGCTCTTGGGGAAGGAAAGGGATGCATGGGCTACTGAGGGAATGTAAGAAACAGCAAATATCAGTAAAACTTAATTGATGAGTAAGTGATACAACTCAACATGGATAGTGTTACTTTGTGATTTTCTGAATCAATCTTCAGGGGTTATAGGGTTCTGTATGTGGGCTGGATTGTTCTATATTCTTATATTTCTGTTTTTTTGCCCCTCACCTCCCTAGATGGAACGGCAGCGTTTGGCTCGAGAAAAGCAGATGAGGGAAGAGGCTGAAAGAACAAGGGATGAATTGGAGAGAAGGCTCTTACAGTTGAAGGAGGAAGCTACTATGGCCAATGAAGCTCTGGTGAGTCTTTGAAAAGGCTGATTCTACTTTGTGGACCCTGCCCATTGTGGTGGAAAGAGGAATTGGAGCCTCGAGGGCCTGCATCTAAGATAGGGTGGTGGACAGCAGGATGGGCTGCATGATCCCTTTCATCTATAAATGCTAGGCTTCTCTCACTATTGCCATTGGGTATTTTTAATCCGAGTGAGAATCAAAGACCTGGGAGAGAAGAGGCCATCACCGCACTGGCATTTGAGAGGACCTGACAGCCCTGGGATTCCTCTTTTAGCTAATAACCCTCCTGCTGAGAACATCCTCTCATTCAACTTCAGTCTTTTTACTCCCATTTTGCTTTATACATGCATATCTCTTCCTCGTTATCATCAGAAGCAGGCTTAGGTGGAGTTCTTAAAGTTTTACCTCTTCTTATTTTAATGATTGATTTATTTTTCCAACTACATGCAAAGATAATGTTCAGCATTCATTTTTTTATTTTAGATTTTTTTTTCAAGGTAATGGGGTTAAGTGGCTTGCCCAAGGCCACATGGCTAGGTAATTAAGTGTCTGAGGTCGGATTTGAACCCAGGTACTCCTGACTCGAAGGCCGGTGCTCTATTCACTGCACCACCTAGCTACCCCTCAGCAATCATTTTTTGGGAAAGTTTTTAGTTTCTTATTTTTCTCCCTCCCTCCCCATGATAGAAAACAATCTAATATAATTTACTTCTTCCTTTTGATATGTTTTGTTTTCATCAAATTCATTACCAGCTTTATCCTTTTCCCACTTTCATACTTAGAGAGCCAATCTCTTGTATCAAAGAATAAAAAAGAGAAAAATAGGGAAATTCAAAACTAATCAACAAATTACCCATATGTGATAATGTAAATAATATTCTGCACTTGTAATTCCCCACTTCTGCAATAAAGGGAGTATAGAATTTTCTCAACTCTGTTTTAGTCTAATGCTTGACGATTATAATTTCACAGTGTCCTTTTGTTGTTCAATTGTTTAGCCATGTCCAACTCTTTGTGATCCCATGGATCATAGTATGCTGGACCATTCTATCCCCCACTATCTCTTCTCTCACTTTTTTTTTTGCTGCTTTTTGCTTTTTGTTTTGTTTTGTTTTGCAAGGCAATGGGGTTAAGTGGCTTGCCCAAGGCCACACAGCTAGGTAATTATTAAGTGTCTGAGGCCAGATTTGAACTCAGGTACTCCTGACTCCAGGGCCAGTACTCTATCCACTGCGCCACCTAACTGCCCCTCTTCTCTCACTTTTTAAAAAGAAAATTTATTTACTGAAGGCAATGGGGTTAAGTGACTTGCCCAAGGTCACAACAGCTAGGTAATTATTAAGTGTCTGAGGCCAGATTTCAACTCAAGTCCTCCTGACTCCAGGGTCAGTGCTGTATCCACTGCACCACCTAGCTGTCCCATCCCCCACTATCCCTTGAAGTCTGTCCATGTTCATGTTCATTGTTTCTATGACACTATCTTTCCATCTCATTCTCTGCAGTCCCCTTTTCCTTTTACCTTCAGTCTTTCCCAACATCAGGGTCTTTACAAATGAGTCTTATCTTCTCATTACATGACCAAAAGTATTTAAGCATTGGCTTCAATAGTAATCCTTCCAATGAATAATCTGAATTAATTTTTTTAAATACTAATTGATTTGATCTCCTTGATCTACAAGAGACTCAGCAATCCTTTTCAGAAGCGTAATTTTAGAGTATCATTTCTGTGGCACTCAACTTTCCTTATAGTCCAACCGTCACAGCTATACATTTCTGCTAGAAAAACCCTAACTTGGACTATATGGACCTTTGTTGGCAAGGTGATGTCTCTGCTTTTTAGTATGCTGTTCAGATTTGGCATAGTTTTTCTCCTAAGAAGCAAGCATCTTTTAATTTCATGGCTATAGTCACTGTCTGAAATGATCCTTGAGCCCAAGAATATAAAATCTGACACTGCTTCCATTTCTTTTTCCTCTGCTAGAAGCCAGTTGCCAGAAACTTAGTTGTTTTTTTTTTTAATGTTAAGCCAGTTTTTACCCTCTCCTCTTTTAACTTCATCAAAAGGCCTCTTAATTCTTCTTCATTTTCTGTCAAATTTGGTTTCATCATGTTTACATTTTTTTTCTTATTTTATTCTTCACAAACTCATATAAGTCTTTCCACACTTCTGATTTTTGAACTCTTTATAATGCAGCCATATTCCATTACATTTATGCCCCACAATCTATTTGGGCATTGACTGGTGTGTGATTACCTATTTGTTTCCTATTTTTCAGTGTGACACAAAGGCTGTTATGGACTTTTCTTTATCTTTGACATCCTTGGAATTAGATTGAGTTTAAATAATGACATGATGAGACATAGCAACAAGTATTTATTAAGTGCCTACTGTAAACCCTTTGTATGCTAAGTTTCACATTACAAGTGATTGGGGTGGGGGAGGTAGTGAGGTGGCGCAGTGGATAGAACGATGGCCTTGGAGTCAGGAGGACCTGAGTTCAAATGTGGCCCAAGACACTTAATAATTACCTAGCTGTGTGACCTTGGACAAATCACTTAACTCCATTGCCTTGCAAAAACCAAAAAAAAAACAAAATTAAAAAAACCAAGCTATTAGAGGTGCAGTTCTTATAAAATAGTAGAGGAAGCTTCATGTTGCAGTTTTATTTTTTCAAATTCTGTTTACAGTTCTGAAATCTCTCACTTTCTCTTCCCCCTACCCTATTCATTGAGGAGAAAAGAAAAGCAAAACACATTACAAATATGGGTAGTCCTGCAAAACAAATTTCCTCATTAGCGAGAGACAGAGAGAGAGAGAGAGAGAGGGAAGGAGGGAGGGAGGGAGGGAGGGTTGCCCAAGGCCACACAGCTAGGTAATTATTAAGTGTCTGAGGCCAGATTTGAACTCAGGTACTCCTGATTCCAGGGCCAATGCTCTATCCACTGCATCACCTAGCTGCCCCATTTTTCTGCATTTCTTACAGCCCAGTAATATTATATTACATTAACTATACCATAATTTGTTTAGCCATTCCCCTCAGATTCCAATTCTTTGCCACCATAGAAAAGGCTTCTATAAATATTTTTGTACATATGAATTCTTTACCTTTTTCTTTGATCTCTTTGGGATAAAGACCTAGTGGTAGTATTGATGGATCACAGAGTCTGCATAGTTTAATAGCCATTTTGGCAAAGTTCCAAATTGTTTTTTGGAATGATTAGACCAGTTCACAGCTCTTCCATTAGTATATTAGTATACCAGTTTTTCCATCTCTCTTTCAGCTTTTATCATTTTCCTTTTTTTTAATCATCTTATCGAATCTGATGGGTATGATATGATAGCTCAAAGTTGTCTTAATTTGTATTTCTGTAACTATTAGTGATTTAGAACTTTTTTTTTGCAAGGCAGTGGAGTTAAGTGGCTTGCCAAGGTCACACAACTAGGTAATTATTAAGTATCTAAGGTCAGATTTGAACTCAGGTCCTCCTAACTCCAGGGCGGATGCTCTATCCTCAGCACCACCTAGCTGCCCTTTAGAATATTTTTGTATGATTATTGATGGTTTGAATTTTTTCCTCTGAAAAAAATTAATATCCTTTGACTCTTTGTCAATTAAGGAATGACTCATTTTCTTATAAATATAAATCCATTTTTATATATCTTGGAAATAAGACTTTTACTATAAAGAAATTTTCCACAAAGATTATTTTTCCCACTTTTCTGTTTTTCTTCCAATTTTGAATGCATTGGATTTGTTTGTACAAAAACTTTTTGATTTTATATAAACAAAATTATCCATTTTACTTCCTTTGAACATCTCTATCTCTTGTTTGGTCATGAACTCATCCTGTCTCCATAAATGTGACAGGTAATTTCTTCCATGCTCTACTAATTTGCTTATAACTTCATTGTTTATGTCTAAATCATGTATCCATTTGAATTTGTCTTGGTAAATAGAATAAGATGTTGATCTGTGTCTAGTTTCTGCCAAGCAACTTTTCAGTTTTTCCAGTGGTTTTTGGTAAACAATGAGTTCTTACCTCAACAGCTGGAATCTTTGGGTTTATCAAACATTAAAATATGGTGCTCATTGACACAGTAAATTGTTTGCCTAATTTGTTCCATTGATCAACTTGTCTATTTCTTACCTAGTACCAAATTATTTGATGGTTATATTTAGCCAAAACAGTTAAGTAACTAATAATTAGAAAAATACAAATTAAGACAATTTTGAGCTATCATATCATACCCATCAAATTCAACAAGATAATTTAAAAAAGCTGGAAGAGACATGGAAAAACTGGTATACTAATATACTAATGGAAGAGCTGTGAACTGGTCCAATCATTCCAAAAAACAATTTGGAACTTTGCCAAAATGGCTATTAAACTATGCTATAAAACTATATAGTTTTAGATCTGGGGCTGTTAGACTTTTGTTCCTTCCTTCCCTTTTTTTTTTTCATTGTTTCCCTTGACATTCTTGACTATTTTTGCAGATTAATTTTCTTTTTTTTTAATTATAAAGATTTTATTTGAGTTTTACAATGTTCCCCCAATCTTACTTCCCTTCCCCCCACAGAAAGCAATTTGTCAGTCTTTAGATTGTTTCCATAGTATACATTGATCCAAATTGAATGTGATGAGAGAGAGATCAGATTCTTAAGGAAGAAACATAAAGTATAAGAGATAACAGGATCAGCCAAAAAGATATCGGGGTTTTTTTTTTTCTAAATTTAAGGTAATAGTCTTTGGTCTTTGTTCAAACTCCACAGTTCTTTCTCTGGATACAGATGGTATTCTCCATTGCAGACAGCCCCAAATTGTCCCTGATTGTTGTACTGATGGAATGAGCAAGTCCATCAAGGTTGATCATCACCCCCATGTTGCTGTTAGGGTACACATGTTTTTCTGGTTCTGCTCATCTCGCTCAGCATCAGTTCATGCAAATCCCTCCAGGCTTCCCTGAATTCCCCTCCCTCCTGGTTTCTAATAGAACAATAGTGTTCCATGACATACATATACCACAGTTTGCTAAACCATTCCCCAATTGAAGGACATTTACTTGATTTCCAATTCTTTGCCACCACAAACAGGGCTGCTATGAATATTTTTGTACACATGATGTTTTTACCCTTTTTCATCATCTTTTCAGGGTATAGACCCAGTAGTGGTATTGCTGGATCAAAGGGGATGCACATTTTTGTTGTCCTTTGGCTGTAGTTCCAAATTGCTTTCCAGAAAGGTTGGATGAGTTCACAGCTCCACCAACAATGTATTGTGTCCCAGATTTCCCACAACCCTTCCAACAATGATCATTGTCCTTTCTGGCCATATTGGCCAGTCTAGAGGTATGAGGTGGTACTTCAGAGAAGCTTTAATTTGCATTTCTCTAATAAGTAATGATTTAGAGCAATTTTTCATATGACTATGGATTGCTTTGATCTCCTCATTTGTAAATTGCCTTTGCATATACTTTGGCCATTTGTCAATTGGGGAATGGCATTTTTTTAAATTTGACTCAGTTCTCTATATTTTAGAAATGAGTCCTTTGTCAGAAACATTAATTGTAAAGATTGCTTCCCAGTTTACTACATTTCTTTTGATATTGCTTACAGTGGTTTTGTCTGTGCAAAAGTTTTTTTAATTTAATGTAATCAAAATCACCAGATGAATTTTCTTGATACTTTTCTATCTCTCTAATATGATCTTTTGATAGTTTGATTGGTATGGCTCTGATAGGTAAATTGTCTAGCACCTAGTATGATGTCTGACATACTTAATGAACATTTATAGACACTAGTATTGTCATTTTTATGATATTGGCTTGTCTTTCCCATGAACCATTACAATTTCTCCAGTTATTTAGATCTGTCTTTATTTGGGTGAAAAATATTTTGTAATTGTGTTTACACACAATCTGTATATGTTGGCAGTTTGATTCCCAAATATTTTATATTTTCCAAAGTTATTTTAAATAGAATTCTTCTATTTCTTCTTCCTGGTTTTTGTTGGTGATTTACTAATGATTTTTTTTTTTTAGGTTTTTGCAAGGCAAACGGGGTTAAGTGGCTTGCCCAAGGCCACACAGCTAGGTAATTATTAAGTGTCTGAGACTGGTACTCCTGACTCCAGGGCTGGTGCTTTATCCACTATGCCACCTAGCTGCCCCCGATTTACTAATGATTTTTGTGGATTTATTTTCTGTCACTCTGTTGAAGTTTTCATTATTTTGATTACTTTTTTAATGCACTTTAGGTTTTTCCAAAGATACATCATCTACAAAAAGTGATCATTTTCTTTCTTCTTTGCTAGTACTTATTCTGTTCAGTTCTTTTTTCTTGTCTTGTTGCTATGTTTAGCATTTCTAGTATAGAATAATTTATTTCTCTTATTTCTATATTTCTACTACTGTAGAACAGTAATAGTAATATGGACATCTTTACTTCACTTCTGATCTTATTGGAAAGACTTCTGATTTATTCCCATTAGAGATAATGGTTGGGGGCGGCTAGATGGTGCAGTGGATAGAGCACCAGCCCTGGAGTCAGGAATACCTGAGTTCAAATGCGGCCTCAGACACTTAGTAATTACCTAGCTGTGTGGCCTTGGGCAAGCCACTTAACCCCATTGCCTTGCAAAAACCTAAAAACAAAAACGGAAAAAGGAATAAAGAGATAATGGTTGCTTTTGATCCTTGATGCCACTTATTATTATAAGGAAAACTTTGAACCTAGGCAGAACCAAAATGGCTGAGTAAAGGTCAGGATACAGCTGAACTCTCCCAGATTCCCCTCCAAACAACTTCAAAATAATGCCTTAAACCAAATTTTAGAGTGACAGAACCAATAAAAGGGCAAAGGGAGACATTTATCCAGCCTAAGACACCTTAAGAGGTCTGCAGGAGAGTCAGCAGAAAAGCTTAGGTGATCTAGGCACAGGCCCAAAGTGTGGTTAGAGCATCAGTGGTATACCTTGGAGGTGACTAATAGAAATAGAATAGACTGGGAAAATAAGCATATATCAAAAAAAAGAACTTGCCCATAAAAAGCTACTGGGTGGCAGAGAAATCCAAGACATAAACTTAGGGAAAAAATGATGACAATGTAAAAATAGCTACAAACAAAGCCTCAAAGAAAAACACTAATTGGACCAGGGCCAGCAATAATTTCTGGAAGAATTAAAGAAAATGAGAAACTGTAGAGAGAAAAATTGGGGAAGAGGTCGGCACAGAGGGGAGTCAAATCAAAAAAGAGGTAAAAAAAATCACTGATGAAAAGAGCTCCTTAAAAAAGCAGAACTGGACAAATAGAAAAAAGTACAAAAATTAACTGAAGAAAATAATTCTGTAAAAATTAGAATTAGAAAAAAATCAGAATTAGGCAAATGGAGGCTAATGATTCCATGAGACATCAAAAATAATAAAGTCAAAGGAATGAGAAAATAGAAGCATTATCTCATTGGAGAAGTTTCTGACCTGGGTAGAAACAATTAACCTACAAAGGATATGGAAAGGCAATTCTCAGATGAAGAAATTAAAGGTATCTCGACTTCTGAGGTACCACTTCACACCTCTCAGATTGGTCAATATGACTAAAAAGAAAAAATGCTCAACATTGGAAGAGATGTGGGAAAACAGGACACTAATGCATTGTTGGTGGAGTTGTGAACTGCTCCAACCTTTCTGAAGAGCAATTTGGAATTATGCCCAAGGGCAATAAAACTATGCCTATCCTTTGATCCAGCAATATCACTACTGGGTCTATATCCTGAAAAGATCATGAAAAAGGGTAAAAATCCCACATGTACAAAAAAGTTAATAACAGCTCTTTTTGTAAAAGAATTGGAAATTGAAGGGATGACCATCAATTGGGGAATAGTTCAACAGATCATGGCATATGAATGGGATGGAACGCTACTGTTCTATAAGAAATTATGAAGGATGGGACTTTAGAAAAACCTAAAAAAAACTTACATGATTGATCTGAGTGAAATGAGCAGAACCAGAAGAACATACAACAACGTGGGATGACGATCAACTATGATGAATTTCTTCATTTCAGTAGTAAGAGTATCAAAGACAATTCTAAAAGACTTGTGATGGAAAGAAGAAACTGTGGAGTTTAAATGAAGACCAAAGCTTACAGTCTTCCATTTTTAACAGTTTTCTTACATATATGATATTTTTTCTATCTAATTTCTTTTTCCCTCTCATTTTGTAGAGCCTATATTAGATTGCTTTCTGTCAGAGGGAGAAGGGAGGGAGAGAGAAAAATGTAAAACTCAAAACCTTGCCAAAAAAAAATTATTGGTAAAAACTACCATTGCATGTAGTTAGAAAAACAAATAAAACATTTAAATTTTTTAAAAAAAGAAAAGAAACAACTGACTGAAAATAGAGCATTGAGAGATAATATAATATTGGATGACTGGAAAGCAATGATCAAAACAAAAGTCTAGAAATTATATTTTAAGAACTTATAAAGGAAAACTACCCTAATATTTTAGATCCAAAAAGTAAATAGAAATTAAAAGAATCTACCATTGACTTTTTTAAATGGTTTGGTTTTTTATTTATTTATTTTTTTGCAAGGCAGTGGGGTCAAGTGACTAAGTGACTTGCCCAAAGTCACACAGCTAGGCAATTAAGTGTCTGAGGTCAGATTTGAATTCAGGTCCTCCTGACTCCAGGGCCAGTTTTCTATCCACTGCACCACCTAACAGCCCTCACCATTCATTTTTTGAAAAAGATCCTAAAATGAAAACTCCCACTGTTATAGTCAGATTCCCAAGTCAAGGAGAAAATATTGCAAGTAACCAGAAAGAAACCATTCAAGGGGGCGTGGCTAGGTGGTGCAGTGGATAGAGCATCAGCCCTGGAGTCAGGAGGACCTGAGTTCCAATCCTGCCTCAGATACTTCATAATTACCTCGTTGTGTGGCCTTGGGCAAGCCACTTAACCCCATTGCCTTGCAAAAACTAAAAAAACAAAAACAAAAAACCATTCAAATGTTGTGGAGCCATAATCAAGATCAAAAAGTTTTAGCAACTTTCATGTTAAAGGATCAGAGGGCTTAGTATATGATATTCCCTAGGATTACAATCAAGAATAACCAACACAGCAAAACTGAATATAATCTTTTGGGGGGGGGATGGATATTTAATAAAAAGAGAGCTGACTTTCAAGCATTCCTGATGAATATATCAGCAGTGGATAGAAAATTTAATATTAAAAGACTGAAGGAAATCATAAAAAAGTAAACATGAAAGAGAAATTATGAATGACACAATAAGGTTAAATTGTTCACATTCCTATATGGGAAGATGATATATGTGACTCCTGTGAACTATATCATTATTAGGGCAAGTAGAAGACATCTGTATAGACAAGAGAGCACAGATATGAATCAATTATATTGAGTTAATATCCTTTTTTTTAAAAAAGGGGGGGGAGAAGGGGGAAATTTTTCTCATTAAAGAGGAATGCAAAAAAAGAGTTTTCAGTAGAAGGGGAAATGGTCTGATCAATACAATGATCCATGACAGTTCCAAAGGACTTGTGATGAAAAAATGCCATCCATATCTGGAGAGAGAACTAATGAACTCTGAGTGCAAACTGAAGTATAATTTTTTCATTTTCCTTATCTTTTTGTTTTGTTTTACGATGTCACTAATTTGAAAGTGTTTTGCATGATTTCACATGTATGATTCCTTGCCTTTCCCAATGAGTAGGAGAGGGTTAGGAAAGAGAGAGAGAGGTCTGGAACCCAAAATTTAAAAAGAAAAAAAATATTTAAAATGAATAATAAATTTTAAGGGAAAAAAAAGGAAAGCTGCACTTATTTCCTAGGCTAGTGGTGTTTTTTAAACAGGAATGAGTATTGTATTTTCAAAAAGCTTTTTCTATATTTACTCAAATAATCATGTTTTTGTTTTTAATAATAATATGCTTGATTTTATTTATAGTTTTCCTAATATTGAATCATTCCTGCATTCCTGATGAAGAGCCAGCATTATCTATAATGGGGCCAAGTTAGAAACTTTTCCAATAAGATTGAGTGTGAATCAGAAATCTTTATTATCACCATTAGTGTTCAGTATCCACATTGTCACAGAGATGATCTTTGTGATATATGCCTGTTGTCTCTTTGATAATATTTTATTTTAAAATTTAAAATGCACTTTATTTAAAATTACGGAAATTGTTCTGTAGTTTTCTTTCTCTCCTGGTTTAGGTAGCAAAATATATTTGTGTTATAGAAAGGGTTTGGTAGGACCCCCGTCTTTACCTATTTCTTTTTAATACTTTCTGTGTTTGTCTGTGTGTGTGTGTGTGTGTGTGTGTGTGTGTGTGTGTGTGTGTGTGTAATTTATTGTTTCATCCTGGTGGGGGTTTTTTTTGAGTATTTATTCAGTTTCTTTTTCTAAGGTAAGGCAATATATTTATTCTATTTCCTGTTCTATTCACCTGGGCAATTTATATTTTGGTAAGAATTGATCCATTTCATTTATATTGTCATGTAATTAGGCCAAAAACTCTTAATAATTACTTTTATTTCTTCTTCATTGGTTGTGAAGTTACCTTTTCATTCTTTTTTTTTTCTTTTTGTAATTAAATTAGCTAAGGGTTTAGCTATTTTGCTGATTTTTCTTTTCAAAATCCAGATCCTCATTTATTTATTCATTGAGGTTTTTCCTTACTTTCTATTTTGTTCATCACCTCTTTAATTTTTAGGATTTCTATTCTGTTTTTTTTTAATTTGTTGGTTTTTTAGTTTATTTTAGTTTTATATCCCATTTGAAATTCTTTTTGATGAAAGAGTTTCAAAACATACATGCAAGTATTACTTTGGCTGAATTGCAAAATTTGAGATTATGATAGCTACCCCTATCTTTTAAACTTTATCAGAAGTGTAATAGATTCTGTTCAAGCCCCTAATTTTAACTCTGAGTCTTTATTATTTCTTATTAACAACCTATTGTTGAATACTGGTTTCTTTTTTTTTTTTTTAAGGTTTTTGCAAGGCAAATGGGGTTAAGTGGCTTGCCCAAGACCACACAGCTGGGTAATTATTAAGTGTCTGAGGTTGGATTTGAACTCAGGTATTCCTGACTCCAGGGTTGATGCTCTATCCACTGTGCCACCTAGCCGCCCCTGAATACTGGTTTCTAATCCATTCTGCCATCCCCTTCTTTTATATGGATAAGTTCATCCCATTCATATTTACAGTTATGAGTGCTAATTATATATTTTCCCCCTTCCTATTCTCTTATGCTTTTCATCTCTCTTTTTTCCTCTGGCTTCCTCTTTATGAGTGTTTTATTTCTAATGCTTCTTTGAACCTATCCTCTCTCTTATTTACCTTTGAACCCCTATTTGATAGAATGTAGTTCAAATGGTTGATGGGTTGGTTCTTGTCCAAAATGGCATCACTTTGATTGAGACAAATTACAGTGTTCTGACTGTGGGTGATCAGACCAATAAGAGCTTGAAATGATCTGCCACAGGTCAGGCACAAAAAGGCTATGGGAACACCTGGGGTGGGTTCACTAAACGTAATGTATCTCACATTTCCTTCAAGTTACTTCAATTCTGCCTTACTCATAGAGCACACAGTCCCCTTTCTGATGAAGGCACGCCATACTGGGAAGTCTTGTGCCAGGGTCTTCCATGCTGTACAGTCAATTCTAAAGTTCTTAAGAGGGTTTCCCAGTTTTGCTTCTTCTGACCCCATATGAGCACTTGCCCTGTGTGAGTTCTCCATAGAATAGTCTTTTTGGCAAGCATATGTCTGACAATCTAACAACATGACCAGCCCATCGTTGTTATGCTGCCTGTTGGAATGTTGGAATCCTTGGCAGACTGTATTTCTGTATCCAATGCCTTGTGATTGTATATTCTTCCTTCCTTTAGCTAGTTGAGATTAGAGTGTGGTTCCTGTGTCATATTTGTTAAGGTATTGAGGGGAGAATAAACTCCCCTTTGCTCACTCCATTAATGAGATAATTTTCTCCATCCTTCCTCTCTCACTTCTCCCCTCTCCTCATGAATTCCTCTTCCTCACCTCTTCCATTCTTCTTTAGAGATCATCCACCATAACAGAATTATACCAAGCACTCATAGGCTCCTCTAGGATTCCTGGTGAGGATAAAATTCTCATCTTCCCACATAAACAACTCTCATCTTCCCACATAAGAATGTATGCATTTTAACTTTTAGTTAGTCCCTTGTGATTTCTCACTCATGTTTACCTTGTTATCCTTCTCTTAACTCCTATATTTATGAAATGGTCTACTCAGTTGTAGTCTTATAATCAGGAATGCTTGGAAGATAACTATTTTATAAAAGGTCTATTCTATTCTCTGTATGATTGTGCTCAGTTTTGTTGAGTAGGTTATTCTTTTTTTTTTTTTTAGTTTTGTTTTGTTTTTTTAGTTTTTTGCAAGGCAAATGGGGTTAAGTGGCTTGCCCAAGGCCACACAGCTAGGTAATTATTAAGTGTCTGAGACCGGATTTGAACCCAGGTACTCCTGACTCCAAGGCCAGTGCTTTATCCACTACGCCACCTAGCCGCCCCAGGTTATTCTTTTTATAAGTCTAAATTCTTTGGCTTCTGAAATGTTGTACGACAAGCCCTCTGTTACTTTATAATGGTGACTGCTTAATCATATATGATCCTGACTGTGGCTCCTTAGTACTTGAATTCTTTCTCTCAGGCTACTTGCAATACTTTTTTTCCCCTTAACCTGGGAACTCTGGATTTTGGCTTTGATATTCCTGGGAGTTTTCATTTGGATATTTTTTCAGAAGCTGGAGTCTTTCCATTTCTACTTTGCCCTCTGATTCTGAAAAATGATGGTTTTATGAATTCTTGAATTGGGATATTTATGCTCTTGTTTGTTTAGTGACTTTCAGGTAAACTTCTGGTTCTTAAATTGTATTTCCTCAATCTATTTTTCAAGTTAGTTGTTTTTCCTATGAGAGCTTCATATTTTCTTCTATTTTTTCAGTATTTTAACTTTGTTTTATTATTCTTTGTTGTCTTATGGAGTGATTAGCTTCCATTTGGCCAATTCTAACTTTTCAGAAGTGGATTTTCTTCAATAAGTTTTTATGTCTCTCTCTTTTTTAAACTGTTCATTTTCTTTTCACATCTTTCTTCCCTATCTTCCCATGTTTGCCTCTTTATTTCTCTTGGTTTTTAAAATAAATTTTTAGCTCTTATTAAAATTTTTGCTTCAGTTCTTCCAGGTATTCTTTTTAGACTTGTATCCCAGCTTCATTTTCCTTTGAGCTTTGTTTATAGATTGTTTTTTGAGTCTTATTTCTTCTTTATTTATGTCCTGAGCATCATTGTTGCCATAAAAGCTCTTTTTTTTTTTTGCCTACTTTCCTTTAAGCCAGTTTCTTGACCTTGGACTTTATGTTAGTGCTGGGCTTTGTGTACTTCTGAGAGAGGGAGATATTTGACCTGAGTTTCTGACCTTTTATGTCCATCTTCTGTTTTCACAACTCCGGCAGAGGGTCCGTAGGCTTTTAGTGCCCACCAAAATGATATAATCCACAGCAAGATCTGCTCATTGCCCTTCTGTCTGAGCTCTGCAAGTTTCTGACCCAGATTTGGGTCTTTTGGCTTGTCCCTTATTGAAAGTTTCAGCAGCCTACTTCTGGACAGGCTACCACTGGCCCCCTGGGAGATTCTGCAGGTTCAGAGGGTCTGACCTACTAACTCCTCTTTGTTCTGGGATGCTGCTTTCTCCTCCCAGACCTGGGATCAGAGTCACACAGCTGCTCTTCGCTCCCCAAAACTCGTTCCTTGCTCTGTACACAGCTAGAGCCAACACAGCTGTTTCTCCCCACCCGGTATTCATGACCTGAACTGGGTATTGGCCCACAGAGCTGCCCAATGGCACATGTTCCTGCATCTAGCTCTGTTCAAGGATCTCTTGGAATCTCTTTCTGCTCTGGAACTTCTTGCCCTGGCATGTTTACTTGATCTTCTTTCAGTCTCTGGACACTGTGCTGCTTCTGTGTACACTCCTGGTCAGCCTGGGTCTCTGTTATCATCCAGATATTCCACTGTCTATCTTCCAAAACCACCTTGGACTGAAAAAATTACTTCCTGTGACTTGATCAATATTTAATCTGAGACATTTTCTGGATCTGTTGAGATATTGAAGGGGGAAGTGCTAGGCTCTAAGTCTTCCTCTCCTTCCACTGTCTTGGTGCCTTTCTGCATAGTCTTTTTTTCTATTCCTATTTTTCTATTCTATTACATTCCTGAAGGTTTTCCTTTCCTCAGATATTGTTCCTTCCAGTGGTGGAGGAAAAAAGCTTCCCTCTCATTTCTAAAAAGCTGGTCAGTCCATTTCTCTCAAGAGTAGCTAGCTTTTCTATAGAATTTTAAGGTTTGAAAAACACTTTAAAGATATTTTCTGGGGCAGCTAGGTGGCGCAGTGGATAGAGCACCAGCCCTGGAGTCAGGAGTCCCTGAGTTCAAATCTGGCCTCAGACACTTAATAATTACCCAGCTGTGTGGCCTTGGGCACACATTTGCCTTGCTAAAAACAACAACAAAAACTAAAAGAAAAGATATTTTCTTACAACAGTATTTTACAGTTGAAGAAACTGAGGCAAATAATGATGTGATTTGTTCAGAGTCACAGAGCTTAGAAGTGTTTTGAGGTTACATTTGAACTTGGGTTAGTGTTCTCCTGGCTGCCATAGAATAGGGTAGGCTCCCAGCAACTGTGAAATTAGTGGTCCAGTGACCTGATGTCCACTATTGAGGCCATGTAGCCTATAAGGATGGAGTCCATTTCTACCAGAAAGCTTTTAACCTTTCAGATGAGGTCTGAGGAAACAGCTGACCTGTTGGCAGAAAAGGCCCAGATCACAGAGGAGGAGGCAAAGCTCTTAGCTCAAAAAGCAGCTGAGGCTGAGCAGGAGATGCAGCGGGTCAAGGCCACAGCCATTAGGACAGAGGAGGAAAAGCGTCTGATGGAGCAGAAGGTGCTAGAGGCTGAGATGCTGGCGCTGAAGATGGCAGAGGAGTCAGAGAGGAGGTGAGCTGAGTGACAGAGCTGTTCCTCGCCACATTCCCAGCATATCCAGAGGTCACTTGGCTCGGGGGGGGGGGGGGTGTGGCATTTTCTATGGTGGCTCTGTGGTGGGTCAGGGTGGTCAGCCCAGGTCGCTTCTGGCTTATTTTCAGCTCAAGGCTTGGTTGGGGTTGATCTCAAAAGCCTTGGTCACACTTATGATATTGTGGGTAGAGGGTAGCAACCTGGGTCCCCCCCAAGATGGGTATCTCTGTCAGTCAGCTCTGAGGTGAGAGGGGCCCAAGGGTATGGGCAGTCATCTCTCAAAAAGGAAGTGACACTGGCTCAAAATAACTGCCAGCTTTCTTTTAATACTTGAAGGATTAGCAAACACTCTTCCTGTGAGAAAAATAAGGTTGCATGAGACATTCAATGACTTTTCTAAGGTCACACAGCTGGTCTATAGAGGAGCAAAATGGAAAGCCATTTCTTTTGGCACTAGGCCCAGCACTCTTTCTACCACACCTCAGGTGTGAGGGCAATTTTTGCAAACCTCTCTCCTCCTGAAGTTCCTATTTGTTTGCTTTAATAAACTTATTTTTACTTAAAATTATCTTCAGATGTACAGATAAAAGAATTATATCTTTTTATAAGTAATGGGAGGAAATTCTCTTCTTCATGCAGTTTGCAGAATGACCTGCAGAGTTTCAGGGCAGGAAACAGGATCCTTCGAAGTCCTGCTCATTCATATTTCAGCCCATAGACCCTAACCTGATGCCCTGGCTCCCCAACCAAACTGTCTTTCCTCATCCATATCCTTTGGCCACTCGGCAGCCACCCCTTGGAAACCAGGGACTTTGTGTCTTGCCAAGCCAGGATCAGACCAGAGGTAGAACTTTGGCATGGGATACACAGTGCCGTGTCCCCTTTCCAGCCTCAAGGAGGCTCCTTCGTGCATGGAGCACTAGACCTTGAGTCAAGAAGACCTGGATGCAGATCCTACCCCAGTCACTTCCCAGCTGGGTGACCCTTGGCATGTGTACTAAGGGAAGTATATTATGGAACACAGAATAACTGGGGGAAAGAAAGCACTTGTAGCTGAGTGGCCTAGAGCAGACCTCTCAGTCTGTGGAGGAAGAAGGCTGAACTCAGAAGCAGGGGAAGCTCTCAGTGCCCAGGTTCCCTTCTAGCATATCTGGCACTTAATACTTTCCAATCAAATGACTAATAATTTTGTTGACAAATCTTATTTAACTCTTTACTTTGAAGCAAATTTCTTCATGTCGCCCACTTCCAATATAAAGTTCTGAACTTGGGTTTAAAAAAAAAACCAGCTGAACCATTCCAGAATGAGCAGGAGGGCAAGGTTAAGAAGCTGTCCGTATGAAAAAAGACAAAAGGTGTCAGTATTTTAATGGGGCAATCAAAAAGGCTCCTACATATTAGAAAGCTGATAGCATGCTGTTCTCTGTACCCTAGCCTGGTGAAGTGTTTCCAGGTCTGGGCTCCACATTTGAGGCAGGAGATTGACAGGCAGAGGAGGGGACTAGAGAGACTACGCCCTGAGGATTGGTGGGAAAAACCAGTGACATGTAGGACTGAAAAGAAAGATGTGAGGTGAGACTCCCAAAGGCAGAATGAGACTTGGAAGACACCAGTGAGCCTCATCTGTTTATCCTCACCGTGAGAGCTATTCAAGAGCAGAATGGACTGCCTCGTTAGGTTGGGAGGTCCTGGGCCTGGGTACTCTCAATGGAGATTGACCCACTCACTTGTCAGCCATGTCCAAGAGCCATGTGGAGCAGTGATGAAAGGGCAAGGGCTTAGCTTCAGCTCTCCCATGAGAGCACCCAGAAGGTGATCTGCCTTCTGAGCATTAGTTGTTCCTCTATAGAATGGAGATAATGCCTCTATGCTAAGTGTCTTGTGAGGCAGTGGCTTTCTGTTTATAATTTTACCCAGATAGTCACTGTAACTCTGATCCTGGCTTTCTTTTTGCAAACATCCAGAACTGGAGATCATTGAGGCCAAGACTCAATTTGCAGGGTGGAGAGTGAACACTCAGAGAGCCAAAGGAACTCCCCACCCCAGGACACTTCAGTCTTTGGGGCTGAGCTTGGATTCCAGCTGGTGTTTGTCTCTCCCCTCACCTCCTGCTCCCCTAGAATTTGGATCTCATTTCCTTTCTGCTTCTCTCTTCCTGCCAGAGCAAAGGAAGCTGATCAGTTGAAGCAGGATCTCCAGGAGGCCAGAGAGTCTGAGAGGAGAGCAAAGCAGAAGCTCATGGAAATCACCAGCAAAGCTTCCTACATGGTGAGAGCTACACACAGGAGAGCCACTGGGCTATCCTCTGGACAGAGCTTTGGGTTGGGCCATCCCTGAGGCATCAGCTCTTTTGTTCTTAGACAAGTGACCTTGGTTACTTACTGTCTTTTCTCTGTCTTTGTTTCCTCATTTTACATTTCTACCATCCCTTCCAGTTCTCAAAGCCTCTGGTCCTGTCCCTTTACATCCTGATTCCCAGATGGATCTCCTGCCCTCCCTCAAAATGCTGAGCTGGTGGGCAGTGGGGCAGTGTGACCAGTGGGCAGTGGCCAGAGGCAGGACTTGGATCATCTGTGTCTGCATGGATCTCTTGAGTGACTTTTAGTAATGGCATTTGATCAGCCTTGCCTGCTTAGCAGGAGCCAGCTTGGAGCTCGTGCTCTGTAGGAGGGAGGCGGAGAATATGAACCCAGGGTTCTTTCTCCTGACCCTCTTCTGGGGTTTATGATGTTACAGGTCCTAGGACTGTCTACTCAGATTTTGTGAAGAGATGAATGAATAGGATGGATCTTCGTACAGTCTAGCAGACTCACCCATTTGTTCTGGCCCCTTTTATAAACTGTTGAGTTGGTTTCAGTAGCTATCATTTTTTATTTTTTTAGGTTTTTGCAGGGCAAATGGGGTGAAGTGGCTTGCCCAAGGCCACACAGCTAGGTCATTATCAAGTGTCTGAGGCTGGATTTGAACTTAGGTCCTCCTGACTCCAGGGCCAGTGCTCTATCCACTGTGCCACCTAGCCTCCCCTGTAACTACCATTTTTTCAGGGGTTGGGGAGTGATTGGAAGAGAAGGTGCAGAGACACTGTAGTAATCATATTTTCAGGTCCTAGCCCTTCCCAACCATCCTTGCACTTCCACACAAGTCCAAGTTTCCCCCTATTATGGTCTCTAGCTCCTCCAGCTGATCCTCTGGTGCCCTCAGGGCTGTTTGGGGCTTTTGTGGGGAAGTTTCATATCTAAACTGAGTCCTCTCCTCAGCCCCCCATGAACTCGAACACCACAGCCCTGCCAGCTGACTTGCCCAGCTTTGGTCTCATCGGTGACAGCCTGTCGTTTGACTTTAAGGACACTGACATGAAGCGGCTCTCCATGGAGATTGAGAAAGAGAAGTGAGTCCCCTACTCATCTGTTTTATGTAGACGGTAGCCTGGAGTCATGCCTTTAGATCTGACGAGAGGCTGAACCTTCTAAAAGTTCCTCTGGAATATGGGTGCAGTGGAATAGTGTTGGCTTCCATGATGACACATTTGTTCTTTTCTCTCCTCCTGGGAGTGAGAATTTCCTGGTCACAAGTTAAAAGCAATAGGTGTCCTTTTCACCTGCCAACGGCCAAGTCAATTCTGCTAGAGACAAGGTACCCTAAGAAATGACCAGGGAGAAGACTAGGTGGTCAGACCATGTATTTTTCGGCCAATTGAATGATGACCCCTAGTGCTGGATTGTTCATTTTTTCCTAATTTGCCTAGTAGGACCCTCTAAGTTCTTTGGAAGATTGATGGTCTCCACAATTGAGGCTTACCTGAAGGGGAGCTTCCCCTGACCACAGCCTGAACCCAAGCAAAGAGCCAGTGGGACTCGGGCCAGCAAAGTTGTACCCAGAGTGAGAACTGCCCTCAGCCTGCACTATTCTCCATTCCCACCTTTTAGGGCTAGGCAAGCTGTGGCAAGCAAACACACTGGAGAGGGTGTAGTCTTCTGAGGTTCTCCACAGACCCACCCTTGCACTGAATACTGAAGGATGGTTGTGGTCCCATATTGTGAGAGATACAACATAATGATAAGCCGCTAGTTAAGGTGTCTGGCAGCATCTGTCTCCACGGTGGGCTCCCCCAGGCTAACAAAGACATCCTGTACATCTGTTTTCATTGGTTGGCCAGGGGAGGGTTCTGTTGAGTAGGAGTAGGCTTCCTCTCTGGAAGCTACCAGTATGAAAAACTCAAGGCATCAGCACTTCGTAGAAGCTAATCTGAGCATCTCAGAGGGTCACGGGCATCTTGACCAGGCATGCAGTAATGATAACATCTTCTCTCCTTCCTGGCAGAGTGGAGTACATGGAGAAGAGCAAACACCTGCAGGAGCAGCTCAATGAGCTAAAGACAGAAATCGAGGCCCTGAAGCTGAAAGAGAGGGAGACGGCCTTGGATATTCTACACAATGAGACCTCGGACAGGGGCGGCAGCAAACACAACACCATCAAAAAGGTCGGGCTGCCAGGCATAGCCTGAGGGCCACTGGTGGGAAGTAGGGCTAATGTGATGAGAAGGCACCCCATGAGGGCAAGAGCTGTGCACAAACCCTGCCCCCTTCCCCTGCAAGAGGTCAGCAAGAGGTGTTGGGAGAGGGGAACTGACTGACCACCCCCCGAGCTAGGGCTCTAACTTTGAGTCACTGTAGAGTCAGACAATGATTGGGAAACAGAGTTCTAGGTCAAGTTTAGTGAGTTTCTGCTGTTTATTAAAAGAAACAACCAAAAGAATCAAACTGCCAGTGCTGATGGGCCTACACATGTCAGGTTTCATGTTACCCTCTTTCCAAAGAAAATAATAAAATCATGATTTATTACTTTGTTTTTCCCTTGGAACTCAGTTGACCCCTTTTTTGGCCAGTTTTGTTGGATGTGGGGAGGCTGCAGAGGAGTCAGTAAAAGGGCCCTCAATATGGCAGATATGACCCCAGCCCCATGCCCATCAGGAGGCTGGTTGGATGGACACCCAGGGGCCATTCTCACTCTGCTTGGCTTGAATAGGTGCCAGAGCTAGCATCCCATGTCCCTGCCCTTCAAATATTATATAATATTTATATTGTAATTGTTCCAAACTGGCGGAGTTGTGATGGTTCAATTCCAGCCTGGGGCAGAGAGGCCCTTGGCTGCCTTGCTCTGGTGAAGCCAGATTTTTGCTGTGTGATGTCAGGGCCAGAGCAAGAAGGGTCTCAATGAGTCCAACTCCAGCCCATTTTATAGATGAGAAAATTGAAACTTGGGGAGTGGGATTGTTCAAGGCCCTGCACGCAGTCAGCATCAGAGGCAACTTTTGAATCCAGATCTTCTGACTCCGTGTTTTACCATTAGCTGTTTTATCCAGCTGGTGTCTTGGAGGGATGATAGTCTGTAGTTCTCCTATTGGCAGTGGCTAATAATCTGGAGCCCAAGCTCAGGAGTGTTGGGCTCTTTATTGCAGAGTTGGGTAGATAAGTATTGCCATAGCACCAGTCTTGGAGTCAGGAAGACTTACCTTCCCAAGTTCAAATCCAGCCTCAGACACTTCGTGGGCAAGTATGACCCTGGGCAAGTCACTTCACTCTCAATGTCCCCCTCTGGAAAATGAGCTGGAGAAGGAAATGGCAAACTATTCCTGTATCTATGCCAAGAAAAGCCCAAATGGGGCCTCAAAGAGTCAGACATGACCAAAAGGACCAAACAATAGTCTTTGAGTTGAGAATTATGCTCCAGTTGAAGAGATATCTCTTTGCTTTCTGTATTTAAAACTCTTTTCTGTATTTCAAACATCTCCTGAGAGATGTTTGTCAGCTCCTGGGGAAAGCCCTGCCTCCTTCCCTTGGCCCTAAAGGTTGCTGCCAGAGAGGGGGTAAGAGGAAGAGGCTGACTCCCCTTCATCATCTCTGGTCTTTGTCATTCTCTGAGATTCCCTTTGAGAACAAAAGCCTCAAGCAGTTGGCAAAAGGGAATAGTAACCAAGCAGTTGGGGAGCCCGGAGCCAGGCAGCCTCAGCTTCGTTTGCCCACACTCTGCCTGAGGCTGGACCTCTTTGCCTGAGGAACAGCTTAATCTGCAGTGGGCCAGAACCCAGAGTGAGCTGGAGCAGGGGGGTCACAGACAAACCCAGCCAGTATGGAAGGGGCCAAGAATAGCAGCCCTTGGGGTGAGTGTTGTGTGGGCTGTGGCCGAGTAGCTCTGTTCATATCACCCAGGTGTCTTCTTGTTTTCTGTTTTCATTTTATTTTGCTGGTTTAGCCTCAAGCCCAAGGCAGAAGACCTATCTGCATTTGAGCCTTCCAAGTAGGTTATTCCAAGGTACTTTGTGTGTGGTGATGGGACTGCCCTCCGTAACACTAACCTGTGCATGAGCTTGCCTGTCCTCGTGCTCCGGATGTCTTCCCTACCTGCCCCCCCCCAGGTGACCTCAGCAGCTGCATGTGTGGTCAGCACAAGGCCCGAAGGGCCCCTGCCCCCCTCCCAGAGGCGCATGCCACCCAGTCAGCAGGCCTGACTTCCTTTCTGGGTGCCCAGCTGGGGCTGCTCTGCTGCCCCTGAGAGGCCTTCATGGACTGGCTTCACTGGCATGAACTCTGGTCAAGTAGGGCTTTCACCCTTCTTTGAGATCTTTCCTGGGGGGGAGGGAGAGGGGACTGGCCTGACAAGCATGGCTGTCCCAGCTGGTGGAAGAAGAGCCTGCCCTTCCCTTCCACCCCTCCCTGACTTGAGTATCAATTCCTTCTACTGAGTGTTCAGCATCTAGTCGAGGTCGGGAGCCTCACTGCCCCCTAGCAGAATCCCAAGGGCATCTTCACAGGGCCTTCCCCAAAGCGGGGGTTCAGTTTGAGTGACCTTAGATTGAGTCACTGGGAGTTCTGAATGTGTCTGTCCTTTGGACCGAATGATCTCAGAATCCCCTTCAAGCTCTTCCCCTCTCTGAGATAGATGGTGATGATGGGCCTGCGGGGGAGCCTCGGTCGTGGGGTGTGCCGCCTCCTAGGGAAGGGGCAGGGCCCGGCTTTGCAGTTCAGGGGCCTGGGTTCAAATCCTCTCTCTGTTCCTTAATACTTGTTTAGGCCTGATCCAATCTCTTCCTATCTGGTCACCTTCCTGCAGCTCTGAATTCTGTGAAGTGAGTTGGCTTCCTTCCAGTGTTCATGCTGACCATGAGCACTCCGGAGGTTGAGGAGAAAATGAATCCATGACCATGACATTCATTATTATGAAACACCATTGGGTGGGTTCACGTGGAATTCCATGGAAGGGAAGTCAGTTCCGCTGGTACCAGAGAGATGAGATGAGGCCCTGATCTGTGAGGCAGTTTCTCTGATGCGTGAACCCCACCCCCAACCCCACAGAAAAGCTGGACAATTCAACCTCTAATCCTGGGTTTCCTTATGGCTTCTGACCACAAAGTGCTCCAAGGCCAAGAGCTGTGGGGCACAGACTCAGGATGGGTCTTGCCATGGCTAGGCAGTGATACAAAGGAAAGCCCAAATACCCAGAATGCTCCTAAAGGAGGAGCCAGTTTTCTGATTAACTCAAGGTTAAATAGAATAGTCTTTTTATTTAACCCTTGTGGAACAACTTGATAAGATAAATTCATCTACTTTTTTGGCTAAGTACAGTAAACAGAAGAAAATTGAAACTTTGTTTTGTTTTTTTTAAACGGGTGTAGGATCCTTCAGATTTCTCAAGGCTATCATTTTGAATGTCATTTTTCCCTAGGTCATATTGTAGTTGCAGGAGAAATGAGGGAATGGACTGACTCTATCCTTGATCTTATGTCATACTCTAGAAGCTTAAAAAAGTATCTAAAGTTAGCCCCCAATATAAACTTGTTAGACATTTTCCTTCTTTCTCAAGAGCAGGGTAGAAAGTCCAGTTAATTTTTTTTGGGGGGGGGTTCTGATTAGTAGAGATTTTCCTGTTATTTAGAAACTTGGACCTAATTTATATTTACTACAGTTACCTTATAATCTCTAATTAAATAGTTGTTTTGGCCACATCTGTGATGTTTGATACTCTCTCCATTTTAAGGGATCTTGTTTGAGCTCTCCTATTGCCAGATGGCTCAGCTTGCCCATAGTCTGGGCCAGAGTGGCCTTGCAGCTTGCCTTAGGCTAGGTTTGTATTCCTGGGGCTGGATGGCCAGGGCAGATGAACAGAGGAAGGTGATTGGTGAACCAGGAAATTTTCTAATGATCTCCATTAAAATCACCTCATATTGATTTTTTTCTATTTTTCAGCCTTTGATTCATAAAACTGTTTTCTATCCGACTACCTCTTGCTCCCTATTATGACTTATGGCTATCAGTGCTCTCTGCTCTCTTGGGTGACTTCTTCACTGGTCAGAGTGTGGGAACCTTTCTCATACGTAGTCTTTGGGGAAGTCACTGGTTCAAGGCACTGACCCTTCTTCCTGAGCTGAGGCTTGATTTCCTGTTCGTAACCTCACAGGGAGGACAGCAGCTTCAGCTGGGAAAGGCGAGAAGGCATTATTAAAGAAGTATCCCTTGGGAGGCAAGAATCCAGATGTACAATTTCCTCATTGAGTCTGAGTGAGGTAGCTCAGTCTTGGAGTGAAGCCTGGGGTCATGGCCCAGGACTACACATCCCCCGTATGTCAGAGACAAGACCCGATCCCAGGTTCTCCCAGCTCTACCAATCTCCCTGGCCACTTGGATTTTCGATTAGAAACTTTAAAAGGAAAGTGGGGATCAGGGAGGAGGGAATTCATTCTGACTGGTATTAGTGGACTAGCATTTAATGTTTCTAGGGTATCTTAGACTAATTGGTTAATATGAGCATATTGGCATTTTCATCTGAGTCAGAGTAATACAGTGACAAGAGCCTTGTTTGTGATAGCTGCCTTGGACTCATTCTGGAGTGGGCATTGCATGTCTACAATGCAGCTTTGGGGATAGAGCTAAAGGGAAGGGAGCTGGGTAATGAATAATGGGGGGAGATGATGCCCAAACCTCACTAGCCTGTGTCCTTCAGAAGCTACCCTGAAGCCCACTCCAGGCTCTTGGAACGAGGGCTCCCATCAGGATAGGTTCTTTTCCAGGGTTTGCACTTGAACAGCTTCTCTGACAAAATGGTCAGTGTTTCTGCATGTGTGATTTTTAATGGAAACCAAAGTAATAGTAAGTGTCCAGAGGAAAAATAATAGGAGTCTTAGTCAGAGGATGATAGTCAGAGGATTAAAAAGCCAGAATTGTTTAAATCTCCTGACTCTGACTTGAATTTAGGTCTCTAGTTCCAGGGTAGAACACAGAGTATGAGATGCCTCAGAATCTATGACCATCTTCTTCTGGGCCAGGAAGACATAAAAACCACGACATCATTTTTAATTTTGTTGGAATTCACCTCTTACTGTAGCACCATTGGTATCAAATGAGACACTAAACCCCTCAGGAAATAATAAATCACAGAATGGAAATTGCATATTCATGAAAGGCCTTCACTGCAATTAAAACAAATGGCCAGAGCCACCTTGGTGACCTCTGCTCTGCACAACCTACTTTGAAGCTAGCTGCTCAGTGTTTTATGCTTAATTATATAGTTAACATATGAATCCCTTTTTCTGACCCAAGGGAATAGAGGTTTTGTGTCCTCCTAGACAAGTGGACCACCTTGGGGCACCAGTACAGGACTCAGCATCGGTATCTGTAACTGGCCAAAAGTCTCCTCTAAGCTTTCCATCTCTTCAGGAGCTAGCCAGGGCACTTTTGTTCATTGGAGTTTAGATTGGACAAAGATTTAAGTTATTTCCTCTTTTCAGAAGCCTGCCCTTCTAGCTATCTCCTGGCTGTCAAACTTTGGCCTTATTGTAGTTGTTTCGGGTAGCTGTCCAGATGACATCGGTAAGGAACCTTTCTAAAAGATTGGGGATCCCTACTCAGTCAAACTGGTTTTTCAGTTATGGAGTGCTAACTGGTTTCCTTTTTCATGTCTTGCTATATTGGATTAAAACAGCAAATTATATCACTTATTTTCTTGGATTTCCCCATCTGGATTTGACTAGATGCATTTTCTAGATTTATTTGGATGAGATTTTTTTGGTGGAGAGAGCTTGCTCGACTGCTCCTTGCTCCTCCGCCATCTCGGCTCTGCCGCCACTGAAGCTTTTTGAACAGGGGAGTGCTATGGTTAGACATATGCTCTGGGATATAATTTTGGCATCGGTGTGTAGGACAGATTGGAGAGGAGAGAGATTTGAGTCAGGGAGGCCAATTAGGAATAGTTGTTAGGTTCTGGCCAAATTGAACCGTCCTATTTCTCCCCCTCCTATTCTCTCCCATCTCAAGGACTTTACTTACCTCTTTCCCTGAACCGGAAATAGACTCCCCCATCTCTGAAAATTCCTCTCTTCCAAACCCATCGAACCTGAAACCTTTCTGAGCCTTTTCTCGATGAAGGTGATCTTTTCTTCAGAATCCCGGAGCTGGAAGGACCTCAGGCATCACTTGGATCAGCTTGTGGCCCCCAGGGTCCCCTTGAATACCTCCATGGAGCCCATTCCACTTGGGCATAACTGGTTACTAGGGAGTCTTCCCTGTCACCAACCTCAACTCTGCCTCCGAGCAGCTACTCCCTATTTCTGCTTCATGAGCCCAAGTAGAAACAGGCTGACTCTTCCTTTGCCATCTCAGACTTTCAGCTAATTGAAGAGAGTGCTTGTGTTTGTCCTAAGTCTTTTCTTCTTGATTCATGCTGGGCCAGAAGAATTCTACCTAATCTAGCTTTGCTGCACCCAAGCTGTCAAGCTGTCATTTTGAGCCCAAGTGTAAAATTAAATTTTATCTTCATTCAATTTGTCCATAGTTCTAGTTTGTCCAGGCCTTTTTGGATCCTAGTTATCATCCCAAGTTGTTAGCACCCTTTCTCCAGGCTTCAGGTCATCTGTGAGTTTTACAGGCTTACATTCTAAGGCTTCATCCAAGTCATGTTGAACTGTTAGGACCACAGGTAGTTCCCTAGAGACCTCCTTCAGACATCTCTCCTCCCATGAGCATCCTTGACCTTCCATGTCCCATAGGTTTTTGTTGGGTCCCTTCTTCGCATTCTTCTCACTTTCTTTTCTTTGTATCATAGTTGTTCATCTCTGTATCTTCATCACCATGGCATGGTAGGCTCCTCAGGAGCATTGCCAGGGTCATAATTCCCTCTTTAACCTGGTACAGGCCTTGTACATTTGTTGATACCTCATAAATAAAATGAATGGAATTCAGTAGATAAGTCTGAAGGGAAAGTGCATTCCAGGCTGAGGAAAAGCATGAACAAGAAGAGGACAGGAGATTAGGGTCATAGCAAATAACGCAATTTGAAATATCAGGTCTGGACGGGAGAGTGGTGGGAGATCTCCGCGGGATCAGATCTTCTAGTCATGTTGGGGTCTGACACAGGAGTTGGTGGCGAGTTGCTGAAGGATTTGAGGCCTGGGCAGACAGCCTAGCAGCACTCTCGTCTCGATGGTTTTTCTTTGTCTGGTTCAAGGACCATGAATCAGAGCCCAAGGATTCAAACAAATAGTCCTTTTTCCTAAAAACATGTGCCATTACCCCAAGGTCGAAGGAGTTTCCAAGGCAGTTAAAAGCCGTTCTGGATGATAGAAACAGATAAAAGCTACCATGAAGGATGTGGAGGTTCCCTGCTGTCTCAGGAGCTCCCTATCAAAATCTTAAAAAGCTGCTTTTATGGTTTTTGTTGCCCAGAGAATCTGTAGTGAGGTCCAGTGCCCTTGGGAACAAAGTTAACCTCGGCTGCCTGAGGTCTACATTGGCTGGGGCAGGGGGCGGGGTGAACGTGGGGAGGGTCAGCCCCCGGTCCCACATGTTTCTTGGACCACAACCAAACAGGATGGTTCAGAGGAAGGAGACTGACAGCAGGAGGACTAGTTAATACATGATTAAAATTGTATTGAATTGGGGTGGGGATGGGGGGGGCAGCAGTGGAAATAAGGGGAATGCAAACATAGGAAGAGCAAGAAGTGTGAGAGAAAAGGAAACAACAAAGAGCACCCAGATGCTGAGGGAGAGAAGAGGGCAGTTGTGTGAACAGATTTCCACATCCCTGGGAGGTATTGAGGAGCCCAAGAAATACAATCTGCTCACCTAAATCACTTGACTGCTATGTGGAAAGTGATTTGGGTTGATCCACAAGTCCTCTTTGTTTCCAGGTGATGGAGGGGACTCTCCTAGCTTATGGTGGGACCCTATCACCAGAAGGAGTGAAGTTGGCTACATGCTTGTGCCCCCTATCCACCCCCCAACCCCCCAGAGAGGAGCCCTGCCATGAGCTCTCAGATGAACCTCCATCACATCATAACAATGTCACTGGCTGGACCTGACGATCCAGGAGCTCAAGGAGACTCACTGACATCATTTAGTTTCTCACCAGTCTTGTGAGGTGTCATTGCCATTAGCCCAGTTTTCAGGTAGAAAAACTGATATACAGTATCACAGTCAAAAATAGCCTTTGAACCCACCCTGCAGAGTGCCATTTTGTCTTAAACCATTTTACCTTGTTTTGCTGACCTTGCTGTGATCACTTCTCTTCCTCAAGTCTTTATTTTTTTTTTTTAATTAGACACAGTCCCCCAAAGGAGAGACATTTAGGAGAGATCCTCCAGAATTTCCCAGGGCAGCCTTCTTTACTTGGACTGCTAAAGAAGATAAACCCAAATTCAGTTTGTTAATTAGGACAGAACTGCCCTTAAATTCTTCCTTTGACTAGGGGCAAGGCAGGTGAGCTATTGTCTGTGTGTGACTCATTTCCCATTTGTGCATTATGTGAAACCATTTCTTTCAATGAGATTTACCCCCCAGGAGAGGTTGGGGAAAGCTTAACCAATTTCTTTTAAAATGGAAATCCCCTCCTGTACAGCCTTCTTCCTAGTTTGGAAGGGGATGTTTATCACACCCTAAGCCCCAGATTCTATTAGTGCTCAGCGCTGTGGAAGTTGGCTCTCGCCTCTGTGTTCTGAAAGACGGCCTTTCTGGCAAGCCTGGTGCCCAAGCATTTGCACGCCATTTTATGGATTCATCCTCCCCTGCTCCTTCCTCAGTGTTGGATGTGGAGGAGGAGAGGGAGCATAAAGGGATTAGGGGCTTGCATTTCAATTCCATTGCATTTGGATAGGACAAACCAAGTTCCAGGGCCCGCTCTTATTACATTAGGGTTTGTGAAATGGGTTTGCAGTGGTTGGGGAGGAGTGGGAGAGGGTATTTATTTAGTGTTTAAGTGAATGAAATGGTGCTCCAGCTCCAGCACCTTTTCTTCCCCTAGGATTCGGGGACTGGGGAGAGGCCCCCAGAGGCTGCTGGGAAGACTCTTGGCCCATGAGAAGTTTGTTCTTCATTGTAATGCTTCCTCTCTTCACTGAGTGCTGCCTGCCCCTCCATCCTCCTTTGCAGTAGGAACAAGATCATCACAATGCGGCCTTGTAAATCAATTTTCTCTCTGTACTGATGAAAATGTAATTTATTCTTAATCAACCAGCCTTGCTGCTGTAGGCTGCACCTTGCATATACATTTATTTATCCTCCTCTGGCACTTTGGGAAAGCCCTGGAGGGCTGCAGTGGAGGACCCAAAGGACTGTGTGCAGGCATATCTTTACAGAAGGAGATTCCTGTAAGGAGAGGCAGCCCATTGCAGAGCCCTGGGGTGGGGGGAATCTGGTCTCTTTGCCACCGATGCGACCTGCTCCAGGGCGCTTCATGTCTCAGAACTGTCTCCTTATTGGGAAAAGATTGGTCTGGGTTGGCAGTTTACTAGGGAGTCTGCAAGGTCCGAGTTATCTCCATAAACAAAAGCCACGTAATCAGAAGCTCTTTGAGAGGGGAGGGGGTCCTAAGACCCAAAGTGGAGAACCAAAGGCCCTTCGAACTCAGATGATCCTCTGGTGCCCAAGAACCCCAGAGGAACAAAACAAGAAGAGATCACGGAGGCCACCTAGAAGCCAAGCCCTTTTTCTCACAGCTACTAGCTCCCAAACAGTTCAGGGAGCCCTTGCAGGCTCACAGACACTTGACTTGCAACTCTCCCTTTATCTTATAAATTAGGAAACTGAGAGTGACTTTCCCAAGCCCATAGCCAGAAATTGTTGGTATTCAGATTCATCAGCAGGATGCTAAACTCTTGTACCCCATAAGTCCGACTGTAGGAGTTGGTGCCTCTGCACCCTGACAGTCCTCATGGGTCCAGTGGCCATTTGGCAAGATTCTGGAGCAGCAGGAGGAAGTGTCTGCAGCAGGTTGGGGCAGGAGAGCCAGGGAGAGGGGGGCCAGACACCCAGGTTGAGTTTGAGGAGAGCCCTTCGGGGTCTTCTTTCTGGTGGAAGGGAGCCGCTTTCCCTAGCCTGGCTTTCTTCCGTGCAGGCAGCCTCGGCAGAGTTGGTCATTCAGCAGGTGAATGGGCACCAGAGTGCCCAGCCCCAGCAGTTCTGGCAGCAGGGATGCAGACCCCCATGGGAGTGATTCTAGTGAGGCCTGGCAGGCTGGGCAGACCCCAACAGTGCAGCTGCTCCCAGGGTGGACTAATCAAGAATTGGAAAGTCAACTGGAAGAGAGAGGGAACCCGGGGAGGAAACTGTCCTACAGCCCTGCCCCTTCTGCTCTCACCAATGGAAGTGCAACTCAGGACCTGCAGAGCCCATGAGCACGATGGTCATCAGAGCCAGCATTTCTATGGGTGAAGCACTCTTCGATCATTTGATCTTGAACCCCTTGGAAGAGAGGGGTTGCTATTATCCCCATTTAACAGTTGGGGAAAACATGGCAGAGAAGTACTGGGAAGTAGCTGAGACCAGATTTGAACTCAGGTCTTCCTGACTGTCCCCCACGCCACCTCTGAGCCCCTGATTGCCCCTTGGTGTCCATGTTCTGGGGTTCCTGCTGCTGCTCCCGGTTGAGGTTCCGGGCTTCAGTTCCAGGTTGTCGTGTCTGTGCTGTCATCCCTTTGGGGGTCTTCCATTGTCCCCTGGGATGCTTGGCGAGACAGTGTTGCCCTGCCCAACTCCCTGGAAGGTCATGGGCACATTTTCTAACTTGGCTTTTAGTTCCTTATTGTCAAAGACATGGAGAAGAAGTTCCAAGTGTTGTCCCAGAGACCTCAGGCAGCAGTGTGTTCACAGTAGGTGCTGACCACATGTTGGTGCATGACCAGCTGATCTCTGAGGCCCCTTTCAAGGCTACTCCAGTCAGGAGATGGAGAAGCAGGGGAGCCAGGCTGCTGACTCTTTGTCATTAGCCCTCCCTTGAACCAAAGGAAGCCCAGCATTGCCCCTTTGCCCCTTGGCTTCCGTCTTTTCTTATCTCCTGCCCTACCCCTCAGACCCAGGTGGGAGCAAGGCCAAAGGGACCTTGAGGCAGCCAGGATGGAGGATAGGGACAGGGCAGGCCGTCTCTGTAGAAGCATCCTGGGAAACTTGGTGTGCTGAGGCCTCAACTGAAGGCAGGACCCCACAGGTTTGTTTGACAGGGTGACGAGATGGGGACATACCCAAGCCAGGCCCGGCACCCAGGTACATCCATTGCCAGGGAATCTGGGATCCCAGAGGCCATGGGACGTGTGCTGGCCATCGTCGGGGGCTCTCTGATCTGGTGCTGGGTGCTCAGCACCCACTGGCTGGCACCGTCAGGAAGGAGAGTGGTCATCTCAGCCCTCCTTTTCTACCACCAGGAGCCTTTGCCTTTGGCCTCTCTTCCTGGAGCAGAGGCAGAGCTGCCTCTGGGCCTAAAGACCCAAGGCCAGGATGAGTCTCGACAAAGGCCCCGAGGCACTTTGCATCCTAACCAGCCCAGGCTTGAGCCCCTGGAACATGAGGCTGCCCCAACTGCCAGGAGCCAGCCTGGCTTTCAGGTGTGGCAGCCAAGAATTCTTGGAGCTCGCCCTGGTCAGCTGCTTTTGGAGGTCTGCACTGCAGTGCAGCCTGGGAACGTGGCTACCTGTCCAAGGGGCTACCCCCCGGGGCTTTGCTGAACCTGCCTCCTTTTTCTGCAAACACTAGTAGCTCACCCACTCTTTTCATTCAATGAGCTGGCAGAGAGAAAGGAATGGGATGCTGGCAAATAATAATGTAATTTGGAGAACCGCCCTGGGCTCTGAGGCAGCCCTTACAGGAGCTTCACCAGCAGCCACTGCAGCACCGACCATTGTTCACCAGACCCAGGTTTCCCCATACAATGTCGTAGCTGTTTCGCTGTACCAATGCTTGTGGAGGATCTTGCCACATTCCACATATCCCTGTCCCAGGAGCTCTGGTTTCTCCCCTGGTGTTTGTGAGCCAGACGCTTGTGGTTTGGCTGATTCTGGGGAAAAATTAAAGAACCCTACAGCCAGCCACAGGTTTTCCTGGCTTGTGCACCATCCCAAGAAGCATCAGGCAGAATCAGCTCCTTCGCAGGTGATCCTAAGAGCAGGGAAGTGGTTTCAGGGGCAGGATGCCACCTTCCACTCTTTCTTCCAGAGCTTACTCTGTGGATCCTGCCCCATCACCCTTGATCCAGCTGCTGGACCATGCCCCCAACTTCTTTCCTTCCCATTTCAGGGCACAGTCTTGCTCTCTATCTGTTTTTGGTGTCACTGTGCATGGATTTGAGGCCCTTGGACTCTACACAGGGTTGGCGGGGAAGGTCTTTCCATTTGGGCCATTCCAGGAGACAGCCCTTAGGTAGTAGCCCAGGAGGCAAGATTTCCCTTCTCAGGCTCCCACTGGGGCCAGAGAGGGAAGGATTAGCCTTCTGCTTGTCTGCCTGGGTCACTCTGATACCCCAGAGAAGGGGCCAGATGGCACTCAGCGGGGCAAGCCTCACCGCAGATGGGCTGAGAAAGTGGGGACTCAAGAAAACAACGGTGATGACGTTTCTTTGCTAACATGCTTTTGCCCACTCCGCATCCACAGGGAAGTAAGTGGCCACCACCTCCGAGTTTGGGGTTTGGAGGAGACTATGGAACCTCATTTAGTGATCCAGCATCTGGTCCCCATACCTTCCTTTTCTGTCTGAACCAAGATCTGGTTGTGAAAGGGAGTGATCCCTCTGGGAAGGGCAGTGCAGCCAGGCCTACCAATCACCTTGTCCTCCTCTGCTCTCTTACAGCTCACCTTGCAGAGCACAAAGTCCCGAGTGGCCTTCTTTGAAGAACTCTAGGAAGTGACCCAGCCATCCAAGGAGTGGCCACTTCGGTCCAAGCCCCCTTGCGTCAGCGGGAAGCTCTCCCCAACCAAGCTGGCTGCTGACGAGGACCTCCCTGGACTTTGCTCCAGCCAGGCGGTGACCCCAATGCCAACGTTGTGTGAAGGCCCTGAATCCCAGCCCTTGCAAGGATTTCTTGAGTGGGATTCAAGCCCAGCACCATGGATTTTTAAAAAATATTCTATCTTTTTTGTCTAATGTATAATTGTGATATCCCATGTGGTCTTCAAAGACACTTTGGTATGCAATTTTTGCTAGGCAGTCTCAGCCTGTTCTAGTGAGGGAGAAGGGAAACTAATATGAGGGAGGATAGCCAAGTCGATGTGGGAGGCGAAGCCCCAGGGTGTCGTCCTCATCTGACTGTTCTGGGGACGCCCTCTGAAACACCAGGAAGATTGGTAGATTTGTGGCGCCACCCCAAGCCAGGATTTCAAAAGAGCGGAAGATCTGGACTAGCTGTGCCTGCAAAAGTAGCACCACTGTGCGGGTGGTAGGGTGGGCTGGCCTCCCAGAGGATTGGGTCTCCAGGCTCTGGAGGACTGAGGCTGGGGATCTTCCAGAGCATTGGGGGCTGGGCTCGTCACAGTCATCAGACCTCGGGTCCCGGTGCGCTAAGGATGGGCTTTGACTGCCTGACACTAAAACACAGCCTTGTCTTAGAGAAGGAATTGAGGCCGGGCCGGGTCTGGTAAAGAGCAGCTGTGGCTCCTGTGGTCCCTGCAGCCATCCCCAGCTGAGGGGAGCGGTTACCCCCAGAACCCATCCCCCCCTGTTATTCTCTTCCCTTCTGGGCTTCCTTATATGTGAGGGACCTCCTAATCTCTTGAGACCTAGTAACCAGCTGAGACTCCGGGGAGCTCGCAGGGCCTCCTCCCTGCCGTCCATGGCAAGCCTGTCTTGGCACCTAGTTCTCTTGTATTCTCTCTTGGCAAGATCCTTGACCGTTCTGGCTAATCTCTGCACTCTCCATCTTGAAACATCCTGCTCAACCCTTACATCACCTACGTTTCATCTTGTTCCCCTACCCTCGGCCCTTTTCAGAAAACTCCCTGGTAGACATCTGGGCCCTTTTATAGTCTGTTGCCTTGTAGGGTGTTTTGCTTAGTCGTGGGTCCTTGGTTGTCTGCTGCTCCCCCGGTCGCCAAGCCCAGCGTGAGCTAGGAATGGAGAGCAGTTCCCCAGCTTTGACTGCCCATCAGAGTCCAAGAAGTGCCAGCACCATGGCCTTGGTTCTGCGGCTCCTGCGCCACCACTGCGCTTCCCTTTGGGGATGTGACTCCCATTCTCTCCATCCTGGAGTTGTTCGTGAGTCGGATGGTCAGCTCCCCACCACCCGGCCTGTCTCTGTCCCTCCTGCTGGCAGGAGGATGGCCTAAATGACCTCACGATTGCTTGTGGCGGTTAGCTAACAAATGTGAATCTAGTGGGATTTTCTCTGGGTATGTTGCCTATGTTTTTGAATCATAACAACACTTAGTCATCCAGCCAGAGGAAGGCCTAGAATCCTGGACTGCTCTGGGGGCCAGGGCCCTGGCTCCACGGTGGCTCCCGTGCTGGCTCTGGCGCAGCCATTTCTGTGACCAGACGGAGTTCCCTGGGAGCTGTCTTAGCTTAGCCAGGGAAGAGCTCCTGGCCCCTGGGAGAGCCACACTTATTTAATTAGTGGTGCAAGGCCCCGGCCTCCTCTGGCTGCTAGCATGTGCCTGGCTTTCCAGGTAACTTCAGTGGCTCGTCTTTGTTCCTCATCTTACAGGGGCTTGACAGAGGGACACTGGGAGGGAGCAGGCCGAGGCCAGTGATGCCAGGTCCTGACTGCCCTCTCGGTGTCCTTTCAGAGCCTGCCTCGTGTTTTCTATTTTCATGCACCTGAATTTTACCCAAACTCTTATCATATATACTATTGCCCCTCCTTAAAATTGAAGTGACATAGGAAGAGAGACCCCCAAGTTCAAGTAGTGGCCCTCTGATTTACAGGAAAACCTGAGCTCAAATCGGGCCTCAGACACTTGACTCTTACTATCTGGGTGACCTTGGACAAATGACTTAACCCTGATGGCTCCCCATCCGGGGTCACCTGCAGTCCTCCTGATCCATATCTGGTCACTGGACCCAGCTGACTGGAGGAGAAAGTGAGACCGGTGACCTAGCCCAGCCCCCTCCACTTGAATCCAGCTCACATGCATGTCATGGCATCATGATCTTCAGGAACACAGGGGCCTGAAGCTGTTTTTTCTGTGCAGAGACACCCCCCCCAAAGGCAGTGACCCAGGGCCCCCAAGCACATGGGTGATGTGTAAAGATAGGAAAGTGCCAAGTTTCCTTGACTCAAAGGATTTAATGGCCGTTCTCGGCTTCTGGGAAGGGAAAACCAGAGAGAGCCAATTAATTCAACTTGAAAACTCTCCAGTGGAGCCCCCCCTTCCTGGCAGACCAAACACCCTGACGCCCGGTGGGGCAGGAGGGGAGACCACCAGGTGGAGCAAGGAGTAAGAGGGAGAGTAAGGGGTCATTGCTTTTGGATGTTTGTCCCCCTGGAGCTTAGAAGATGGCCCTGGTAGGTATCTTTTATGTCAAAAAGCACATGACATGTAATATCTATCTCTGACATGCCCCCAGAGAGAAGGGAAGAGACAGTGCAGAAGCAGCTGCTGCTTCATTGAGGGGCTTCCTGGGCCGGGCAGCCCCTGGAGGGCCCAGCTGGCAGCTCCAGACTCCTGCACTCCATCCCCCTCCTGCATCCAGACCGAGGCTCAGCTGAGTCACATCACGGCACTTAGAAATTCTTGGGTCATGGGCCCAGCCCCCCCCAAGCTGGGCAGCCCTGGCCTCCCAAAGCTTCCTCTAGCTGGGAGAGCCCCTCATCTCTCTTCCTTTCAGTTTGTCTCTCTGCCCCTCTGTCTCTGTCCTTCCTCTCTTGTGTCTCTGTGAATCTCTGTCTCCCTGTCTCCACTCTCTCCAAAGGAAAAGTCCATCCAAACCGCTTCAGGCCATCGAGACAAAACCGGTCTCAAGCTTTGAGCCCAGAGCTTGGCTCTCATTTGTGCCAATTCCCCGGGTCTCCAATGAAGGGGAGACTGACTGACTTCCCAGACTGACTCTTGGCAGATCACATCCCCAAGATGGACATCTCGCCCCTCTTTGCAAAGCAAAAGTGAGATTTGGATTTGTACAGCATGTCCTGTGACTGGAGGGGTGGAGCCCCCTCCCTGGGCAGGTGGAATACCCAAAAGCTGTTTTCTATTCGGGGGATTGTTCTACTTTAACTGATTGTTTTAATAAAAATTCAAAGCTATAAAAGTCTGGGGTGGCCTTGAGAACTTGCAATTGGAGTAGAGGTTCAGCTCCGTTGCCCCCCCCCCACTTCTTCCTGGGGTGAGGAGCCCAGAGACCAGATTTGGAATCAGAACCCTGACTCTGACATTGCTCTGGCTGAGTGACCATTTTTCTCCTCTCTAAATGAGGTGCTTGGCCTATGAAAGTTGTCCCACCCCACCCCCCAGTCCCAGACCCAGGTCCCATAATCTAGGAATTCTGGGCCAAACTGATGGCCCAGTTTGGGGGGGCATTATTTGGTGTTGGTGATACAAACACCCATTTCAGGGCTGATATTAGTTCAAACAAATGTCATACATGCTGTGGGGGTGGGGAGCAGTTTTAGGGGTGCAGAGATGAACATACAGACTCTTTGTTTTTTCCCTCTGGAGGTGACAGTATCAGGCCCAAGAGCCACATCTTGCCTGGAGGTAGCATCACTCCCAGAATGGAAGATGTGCTCCAGTGAAGATAGTCTAAGATTATCCATGAAGAAGGGGCAAGAGGAAACATGGGGCCCACTGGGGTGTCCCAACAGTCCCCAAGACTTGGAACGATCCTTCCCCCTTCCCCAAGCATTGGTTATAGCTCCCTGGGTCCAAGACACCAGGAAGACAAAGATGCACCTTGGGGGATCCAAGGGCTCAGCCTCGAGTGTTTGGTTGGTGACATCTCCTGAGGTCCTTGCACCTCCAAATCCTAGAATGTGGAGGGGGGTGAGTTTTGAGTCACTGTTTTGAAAACAAACAGCATGGCTCTGGGGTGACTTGATTCTATTTTCCAGTAAAGTGGCACAGATGGTCAGAAGCATTTATTAGGTGCCCCCTGGATGCCAGACATCACCTTTGAGCTCTGTGATACCAAGAAAGTCAAGTGACAGCCCCTACCCTCAAGGAGCTCCCAGTCTAATGGTGGAGAAGTGTGAAAACAGCAGATGAAGACAGAATTGATGGGAAATCATCAATAGAGGGATGGCACTAGTGAATGAAGGGCATCAGGAAGCCAGGAGCAGGAGAGGAAGGGCAAAGCATTCCAGAAACTGGGGGCAGCGGAGGGAAATGCCTAGTCTGGAGATGGAGTGCTTTGGGCAGGGCAAGCTGAGTTCTAATCCCAGCTCCAAGACAGTTCTGGAAGGTGCAGCAGATAAGAGTGACAGCCCTGGAATCAGGAAGACCTGAGTTCAAATGCAGCCTATGTGACCCTGGGCAAGTCACTTGATTCTCTTTGCCTCTGTTTCTGTGAAATGGAAATAACACTGCCCTCCAGGGGTTGTTGTGAAGATTAAATGAGATAAAAATTGTAATGCTCTTGGCACGTTCTAAGTGGTGTATTTTAGGCAGCCAGCTGGCACTGTGGGTAGAGCACCAACGCTAAAGCTGGGAGGACCTGAGTTCAAATCCAGTCTCACACTAGCTCTGTGACTTTGGGCTAGTCACTTAGCTCTGATTACCTTGCATCCAAGACCTTATGCAGGCATTCTGATCCATCTTTGGCCATTGGCCCCAGACGGCCCCAGAGGACCCTCACACAAATCCAGTTCACTTGCTTGCCATGGCATCAGCTCCCAGATGGCATGGGCTTCCAGAAAAAAGGACAAACATCATCATGTTATTACTATTTATTGTTATTGTTACCCATGTTCCTTGGACAATTCATTTAATCTTTCTGAGGCCAAATTTTGTCTTTTGTAAAATGAGGAAACTGGAGCAGTTCAGACATTCTTAACCTTTCTTCTGGGATAGAGACTCTTGGCATTCTGGTGACATTATGTGTTTTTAAATTCATAAATAAAACTCATGGGATTACAATGGAAACCAGTGATTGTTTAAAAAGCAAACTATTTTTCAGAGTTCCCAGACTCTGGTCTAGGTGGCCCTTGAGCATTCTGTCCTGCAGTGCTAATCCCACCTCTATGCCCTCCTATCCTCCGGGATTCCTGGATCATAGAACGTCTAGGTAATTAGTACTGAACTGATTCTCATCCATGTGCTCTTGGAAATTCTCCATAGCAGAAATCCAGAGAGCACTTAGTATCTTCCATGTCCTCTAGTATCCTTTCCTAATCTATAAAAATCAGCTCTGGGGCTTCAGCCCCTCTTCCCACAAGCCGAGTCACCTCTGCTCATCCTGAACAGGCTACACAGGATCTAGCCAGAAGCCAGCACTAAGGTTTATACCCTAACAAGAAGCAAGACCGAACAAGATGGCATTAATCCCAGCCAGCTGGTGGCTTGTGAAGCCAGGACTGCCACCAAAAGCATCTGGGCACCACTTCCAGCTACAGCTCTTGTGGAAAGGTGGAGGATTGGGGCAGCTCAGTGGCACAGTGGATAGAGCACCGGCCCTGCAGTCAGGAGGACCTAAGTTTAAATCCAGCCTCAGACACTTAATAATGACCTAGCTGTGTGGCCTTGGGCAAGTCAAAAACAAAACCAGCTGTGAGAGGAAGGTTGAGGACTCAGGGAGGTGATTCTGCACCGTCCTGGTCTTGCAGATCCAAGCTATTGGTAGACAGCTTCCGCTTTGGCACATCTAGTCATCCATTCAGAGACCCGCACTGGAATCCCCTTCAGCACTCGGGAACTTTCCAGGTAGCGTCAGTGAGAATATGAACTCTCCCTCGGTTATTTCTCCTCCCCTCCCTCGTGTGTGTGTGTGTGTGTGTGTGTGTGTGTGTGTGTGTGTGTGTGTGTGTGTTGGACAGAAAGCCAGACCCATCACTGTGGTCCCTCCTGTACCACTCTCCACCCCTGGCTAATTTGAACTCGGGACTGGCACCCTCCACTCATCTCCCACCACGTCTTGTGGTGTTTGACCCCTGCTCGTGATAGCAGCCCACCGCAGAGGCAGCTGCCATTGGGGATCCAGGGGAGGCAGCCCCCCTCTCTCACGAAGAAGGGCTGCCAGTGGCTGAGCCCTTGCCTGAAGAAGGGGCAGCTGCTGGCATCTGCCTCCCCCAGTCCCTGTGCACGGGAAACGAAGCTCCCCTCCAGCCCGGGGCAGCGGCTGGGGGCCTGCCCTCAGTGGGTGCTTGAGGAACGGGTGGCTCCCAGGCCCCTCCAGAGAGGAGGCTGACGCTGCCCTCCCTGCCCCCCCATGGCAGTGCTCCTGACAAGCTGGCCGCCCACAGCCAGGGCTCCTGTAGCTTCCAGAGAGAGGGAAGTCCCTCTCAGTGCTGACAGAGGCGGCCTGGGAAAATGAGAGGCCGGTGTATCAGGCCTGGAGAGCCTGCCGCTGACTCGGGCTCCAAGGGCTCCTCATCTGCTGGCCTGGAGCCCGGCCTGGGGCACCGCAGGAGCCCCTAGTGGGCTTGTCTGATGGTGGAAAGCAAGGCAGGTGGCAAGACGTCTGTCTGGGGCTGAGCATCCCAAGCCGCCTCTCCCCGCCCCTCCATCTCTGCCGCTGGCTTCCTGGAGAGCCAGGCTCTTTGCTCCCAAGTGGAGCTGCCTTAGGAATGCAGGGAAGGCCGGTGGAGAGGGCCCAGTTCTTCTCTCGGGCCTGGGGGGAGGCCAGCCTCCCTGAGCCTCAGCTTCCTCAGCTGCAAAATGGCAATCGCTACCACCGCGCCATGCCTCCCTCCCGCTGGGAATTGCGATGGGTGGTGATCGGTGTGGGTGCTCGGGGGGAAATGCAGGAACTCAACGGCTGAAGCTGGTAGACTGAGTCATGGCAGTATTTCCATTGTAGGAGGCCCGTGGAAAATTAGAATCTCAGGAGTTGGGAGAAACTGGGGGGGGGGCGCTAATGCAGTCTCTCATCCCCTCCCTGGGGTCCATAGCGAGAGAGAGAGAGAGAGAGAGAGAGAGAGAGAGAGAGAGAGAGGAGACAGTAAAAGTGAGAAAGTCAGAAGGTAAGAGATTAAAGAGAGACAGAACGAGACAGTGACAGAGACAGTGAGAGAGTAAAAGTGAGTGAGAGACAGTCAGAGAAAGACAGAGACAGAGATACAGAGACAGTGAGAGATGCAGAGACAGAGTGAGTAAAAGTGAGAGTAAGAGACAGAAAGACAGAGAGAGACAGAGAGATTGAGTAAGAGACAGTAAAAGTGAGAAAGAGTGGAGACAGTCAGAAGATAGACAGAATGAGACAGTGACAGAGACATACAGAGACAGTGAGTGAGAGTAAAAGTGAGTGAGAGACAGAGAAAGACAGAGACAGAGATACAGAGAGAGTGACAGATTCAGAGACAGTGAGTAAAAGTGAGAAAGAGTGAGAGAGAAGATAGACAGTGAGTAAAAGTGAGACTAAGAGACAAAGACAGAGGCAGAGAGAGAGGCAGAGAGAGACAGAGTAAAAGTGAGAAAGAGTGACAGTCAGAAGATAGAGACAGAGACAGAATGAGACAGTGACAGACACATACAGAGATAGTGAGTGAGAGTAAAAATGAGTGAGAGACACAGAGTCAGAAAGACAGTGAGAGACACAAAGAGAGTGAGATAGAGAGACAGACAGTAAGAGACGGTGAGAGCAAAAGTGAGAAAGAGTGAGAGAATCAGAAGATAGATAAAAGAGACAGTGAGTGAGAGTAAAAGTGAGAGTGAGAGAAAGACAGAAATAGAGACAGAGTCAGAGAGAGAGAGAAACAGACAGACAGGATAGAAAGAGAGTGAGAGACACAGAAAGATGAGAGAGACAGATGCCTTATATTGTATGTAGGCAGCATTCTGAACACAATTTCAATAGAAATGATTCCCCTTGTAATGTTTAAAATTTAAAAATTTAAATTAGATTAAATTAACTTAAAAAATTTAAAGCATAATTCTGAGAAAGGTCTCCTGAGCGCCCCCTGAGGACCAAAGGGGCCCCAGCACCCCAAACGAGGGCTCTTCCCTTGCACTGCAGCCTCCTGGAGCCCCTCGGGGACAGCCCGAGCCTTTTCTGACAGCTCTGATTGTTAGAAAGGTTTTACTTAGCCTGGCTGCTGGGCAGCGGGAGTCTGTCTCCCTCCTAACTCTGCCCTCCTCCCTCCCAACCCATTAAAGTGCCAGTTCCCATCTCCGGACTAACCAGAACAGGGCTTGTCTCTTTCCCACCCTTCCCACTGAAGCACGCTGCCTGGCTGGGGGGTGGGCTGGGGGGGGGGAGCTGGACCTCTCCGGCCCCCTACCCTCTGAGCCCTCTCTTCTCCAGGCCGCCCATCCCAGGGCCCTAATGCCAGCTAGTTCCCGCTATATTGGTCACCCTCTAGCCACAACTGATCCCCGAACTGAGGAATGGTCCGACCAGGGCAGAGACAGAGCCATCAGGGAACTTCAGGCTCATCTAGCTGATCCTTGTGTTTTACAGATGAGGAAACTGAGGCCCAGAGTAGGAAGTAACAGCCAGTTACTTACAACCCCAGTCCCTGGGATCTTAATGCCACTTTGATGAAATCTTTGCTCTGGCCCTTTCTTGATGTGGGACCCCTTCCCCCCTGGAGTCCTTGTTTTCTCTGTAAAATGAGAGGTTTGGACCTTTCACCTGTAACGTGAAGGCACTGCCCCTGGGTGGGTGCTTTCCGGTGACACCTCCCTACCTCCTCTCCCCTAGGTTGCCCCATCCCTTCCCTATGCTCTGGGCCCCTTAGCTCCTGTTGGCAGCCCTGGTGCCCTTTGTCCTCAGCTGCCCCTTTCCCCCCAAGGCCCCAGGGAAACCAATGGGTGACGACCTGGGAGCCCTCCAAGGGCCTAGCCAAGGATCAGCCCATGCTCCACTGAGTGACTTCCATCTGCCCGGGAAGCTTAATGAGCCCTGGGTCTGGGTTGTTTATCGGCTGCTGTGTTTGCACTCCGCCAAGAGAAAAGCCAGGGCGATGATGTATCACCCTCAGCCAGGACTGCCCGAGAAGGATGGCCCTGTGGTGTCACATTTATCCTGCCTGCTCAGGTCAATAGTTTCCTGGCAGCCTAGTGCTTGGGGAGAGCCTCAGAAATGTTCGCCCATTATAATGGCCTTGCCAAAGCAACAGACAAACAAATGCAGATTCTAGAAAACAGCCTTTTGTGAACTGGAGAGAAGCTAGTGGCGGACTGAAATACAGTCAGCTCAGTGTGAGCGTGGAAAGCTCTTGTCTTGGGTGTCACACTCATTCTCTTTGTGGGCACCAGCTACTCGAGGTGGGTATTTTTATTTGTTCAGATTCATTCATTTCTACCAAACTGTCGTGGGTTTTTAAAATAAGTCTTCTGATTTCAATATATCCATAAAATACACCCCCTGTATACGAAAATGGAGATTTCCTGGCAGCTGATGGCAAGAGAGAATCTGGGAAACCCTTCCATTTCCCTCCTTGTGGGGGCCTCTTGACTGGGGGGGGAACCCCACTGCAGAAGCCAGGGAAGGGAGGGTGCTGACCTAATTTCTCTCTTATCAGACAGAAGGAGGGAGTCCTGGTGGACTATTTTCAGGATAAATAATGGTAATTCTCTACCCCCTCCCCCAGATCATCCCTTGAGTTTTTTGGAGGAAGGGGGAGTCTCTGATGTAAAGGAATTGAATCCACCAACCAAGACAAAAGGAGTGCCCAGTTCTAGGGGACCCCGTGCTCTTTGTCTGCTTCTCTCCTGATAGCCTCCCTGCCAGAGCAGGGTGGGAGTCACAAGGGGGGACAAGAAGGGTCTCCTCGGAGTGATGGGGATAGCCTCTCCCTGGTATCTCCCGGTTGGAGCAGCCCCCGGGGGAGGAGGGCTGCCTGCAGGGGCAGCGATGCCCAAGAAACCTCCCTTTCATCCACAGCTGAGTGCCAACAGTACTGGGCTGCCTCCTCCCATACCCTGCAGTGATCAGCAGACTAAATGAGGGCTATTTGTCTCTCCCCTCCCCCTCTTCCCCCCTCAGTAATACTCTCACCTCGCCCGGCCTGGCTTCTCACCTGGAAGCCGAGTAGCCGGTGGGGAGGTGGGTCCTCAAACTGCCAATTGAGGCACTTGGCAGTTCATAAAGCTTAACAGATTTTAGAGCTAGGGATTGTGGGGGTCCGACTGGAGGCCCCGGTCTGAGCTCATGGAGCTGGGGAGGGGAGGGGGCAAGATTTAAAACCCTGCTCCCTTCCTTGGATTCCTGGGAGAAGTGTGCCAAGGGGGCCAGGGGAAAAAGGGCAATTTCCTTTTTCAAGTAAAGAAACTGAGGCCCAGAGAGGTGGTCAAATTGCTTTGTCCATGGTCATCCCCAGACTCAGATTCCACCAGGCATAACTGCCGGTCCAGGAAGGGTTTGGGGCAGGAAGAGAAGACAGAAGAGCCACCATCTTCTGTTTAGCTGGGTTCAAGGACAGAGGCATCACCCCTCACATCTGTCTCCATTTACACTGCTCTATCTCTTCTCCCTCTAAGACATATAGAGCACTGGTCTTGGAGTCAGGAGGGTGAATCCAGGCCCAGACATTTGCCACTTACTCGCTGTGTGACCTTGGGCAAGTCACTTCCCCCGATGCCTCACATCCAGGTCTACCTCCAGTCGCCCCGATGCCTATCTGGCCACTTGATCCAGATGACCCTGGCGGAGAACGTGAGGCTGGGAACTTGGCACAGCCCCTCACTCAAACCAAATGGCATGCCAGAACAAAGGACAAACGTGACCGTGGAGTGCGTATCATAACCCCATTTTACAAGTGAGAAAACTGAGGCCCCGAGCAAGCTTCCCCAAGGCCGCCTCGTTAAGGCAGTCGGGTGGGTTCGCCTGCGTCCTGCCAGGAAGCTGAGGAAACAATGCACGACCCACCAGGAAAACCCTCTGGGAGCACAGAAAACAGGACGGGATTCTAACTTAGGACCTGGCTACCTGTGTGACCTTGAACAAGTCCCTTTCCCTCCCTGAGCTTCCAACCTCCCACCCCTGCAAAGAAGGAAGTTGAGCTTAGTGTTTTGAGGGGCCCCCAGGAGACTGGGATGGCACCGGGTCTCCCGGACAAGATGGAAGGAGTTAATGCTGAGGGAGGGCAGGAGCATCCCGGAGAAACAGAGATGCCAGGAGCACTCAGCCTCTCCAGTCTCCCAAGGAAGCAGCCCAGCTAGCTCCTGTCAGACCTGAGACAAGGGGATTTGGAGGGGAGGCGCAGCACCGGCCTGGCCTGGATGACAGTCTCTCTGTCCTGACATCCTCAGGGGACTTGCCCCTCCTGCCCCCCCAGGCTCAACTCTCTCCTCCCCTCCCCCTCTCCCTGCCCCCCAGGCTCAGCTCTCTCCTCCCCTCCCCCTCCCTGACCCCCAGGCTCAGCTCTCTCCTCCCCCTCCTCCCCTCTCCCGGCCCCCCCAGGCTCAGCTCTCTCCTCCCCCTCCTCCCCTCTCCCTGCCCCCCCAGGCTCAGCTCTCTCCTCCCCCTCCTCCCCTCTCCCTGCCCCCCCAGGCTCAGCTCTCTCCTCCCCCTCCTCCCCTCTCCCTGCCCCCCCAGGCTCAGCTCTCTCCTCCCCTCCCCCTCTCCCTGGCCCCCCAGGCTCAGCTCTCTCCTCCCCCTCCTCCCCTCTCCCTGCCCCCCCAGGCTCAGCTCCCCCTCCCCTCCTCCCCTCTCCCTGCCCCCCCAGGCTCAGCTCTCTCCTCCCCTCCCCCTCTCCCTGCCCCCCCAGGCTCAGCTCTCTCCTCCCCTCCTCCCCTCTCCCTGCCCCCCCAGGCTCAGCTCCCCCTCCCCTCCTCCCCTCCCCCTCCCTGACCCCCAGGCTCAGCTCTCTCCTCCCCCTCCTCCCCTCTCCCGGCCCCCCCAGGCTCAGCTCTCTCCTCCCCCTCCTCCCCTCTCCCTGCCCCCCCAGGCTCAGCTCCCCCTCCCCTCCTCCCCTCTCCCTGCCCCCCCAGGCTCAGCTCCCCCTCCCCCTCCTCCCCTCTCCCTGCCCCCCAGGCTCAGCTCTCTCCTCCCCTCCCCCTCCCTGCCCCCCCAGGCTCAGCTCTCTCCTCCCCTCCCCTTCTCCCTGCCCCCCCAGGCTCAGCTCTCTCCTCCCCTCCCCCTCCCTGCCCCCCCAGGCTCAGCTCTCTCCTCCTCCTCCTCCCCTGCTCTCAGGCCTCTTTTACCCAGGCTGAGAGCAGGCGTTCAGTGAATCCATTAAGTCCTTCATATTAACTGGGAAAGAAAAAAGGGGAAACACAACAGCCCTCTTTCATCCTAACGGGGCTGGATTTGCATTAACACCTGGGGAGTTCTCGGGCCTGGAGAAGGGCCATTGCTATGCTGCAGAGCTCGCGGCTCCCGAGCTCCCAGCCTCAGCCTGGCCTTGGATCCATATTCTAGGCTGACTGCTCCCCTCACCCCATCTCTCCTCTTGGGCCTCTTGCACTGTCTCTCCCGCCCTCTTCTCTCCTTTCTCTTCCTACTCTCTTGTTCTGTCTTGTTCTTTCTCATTCACTCCTTTTCCTCCTCCTCCTCTCTCTCTCCTTCCTCTCTTTTTCCCTCAATCCCTCTTTCTCCCTATCTCTGTCTCAGTCTCTATCTCCCAGAGTCTGTCTCTGTCTCTCTCTGTCTGTCTCCCTCTCTCTTCTCTTTCTATCTCTTGTCGCTGTCTCTTTCTGTCTCTCTCCCCTCTCCCTCCCTCTCCCCCGTCTCCCTCTCTCTTTGTCTCTCTCTCTTTGTCTTTGTCTTTCTCTCTTTGTCTTTATCTTTGCCTCTGTCTCTATCTCTCTGATTTTCTGTCTTTGTTGTCTCTCTCTTACTCTTGGTCTGTCTCTCTCTCTCTCTCTCTCTCTCTGTCTCTGTCTGTCTCTCTCCTCTCTCTGTCTCTGTCTGTCTGTCTCTTTCTCTCTGTCTGTCTGCCTCTCTTTCTCTCTGTGTCTTTCTGTCTCTCTGTCTCTGTCTCTGTCTCTTTGTCTGTCTCTTTTTGTTTCTGCCTGTCTCTCTTTCTCTGTCTCTTTCTGTCTCTGTGCGTGTGTGTGTCTTTCTGTCTCTGTCTGTTTCCTGTCTGTCTCTCTCTCCATCTCCCTGTCTCTCTCTGTCTCTCTTTCTCTCTCCTCCCTCCCTCCTCGCTTTCCCCCCTTCCCTAGCATTAGGGATTCCAGACTGCATTAGGAAGGAGTCTAATCTCCCTGCAACCCAGCAGAAAGCCCTGGGGATCCTGGAGGTGGGAGGAGATGGTGTATCAGGTAGCTGAACTGGCAAGCTTCCAGATGAAGAGGGACTTCCTCCGCCTGGGGCCTAGCCCTTCAAAGGGACCCTGGGGAGTCGCAATGGACCCAGGCCACGGAGAGCAGCTCAGCGCAGTGCCTGCTCCATGGCAGACGCTTAAGAAAGACGTGGTGTTGCGTATTGGTCATCCGAGGCAGTGTAGAAAAGGTCACCCTGGGTCTTGAGACCCACCCCTGCAGCCCCACCCAGTCTGTCATCCTTTCCCTCCCCCTGCCTGAGAAGAGCCGGTGTTGTTACAGCCTTTGTCCACATACATCATTTGATTCTATTCCTCACAACTGAGAGGTCGTAAAAGAACAATGGGGGACCATTTCATAAATGAGGAAACTGAGGCAAGTAATCTTGTAGCATCCATTTCCTCCTCTCTAAAATGAGGTTCAAAAGTTGGAGCTGGACTGCCTGAAGATAAGAGACTGAGTCTCATGGGGGAGAGGGAGTGGAGAGAGTCAGGGGTGAGGTGGGGCGGGGGTGTTACTTGACCTAACCAAGGTAATTGGCAAAGTTAATACTCGAACCCAGATCTCAGACCTCACATTCAACACGCTTTCCACTGAATCCACACACCAGGGGGTCTCCATGGTCACTTCCAGCTCTAACCTTCTGTTGACCTTGAGCTTGAAGGTCCATAAGAAGAGATGATCTACTCCAAGGTCCCCAGCTAGGAATGAATGAATGAATGAACATGTAATGTCAAACCTGGGGTTAAGTGGCAGGGGCATACGTAGCAACTATGGATGGTCTCTGCTCTCAAGGAGGGGGAGGGGAGGGGGAATAACACCCATGGGAGTACTCGGCTGGAAGCCAGATGGAAAGAGTGAGTGGTCCTTAGGGAATGGTAGTAGAAAGAGGCATGTGCTGAGAAAGTCTTAAGCACTATTCCATTAATAAAATTCCATTTGTTTCACCCCATCTGATGGTCCCAAGAACTTCAATGATGAGAACTTTCTTTGGGGAGGGGTCTCCAGTGGGGGCTGCAGCACCTGCAGAGACAGTTACTGGGTCCCATTTTCACAAACCTTGGAAGACTGTGATTGGAGGAGGGTGGGTGGTGCTAATCTTTGGTTTGGCTGTCCATTGGGTGGGTGACAATGGGTCAGTAGTTGCTCCCGGTGGTCCCTTGAATTCTGAATGTGGAAGCCAGTCTTCATGGTCTGGGGGCTCTTGGGTTTAGGTGCCCTAGATGAGCTGACTCCCAGCATTTTTAAGGTGATAAATAACTTTATTAAATTAATAGCACATACTGGAACGGTGTGCCATTTTGTTCTATGTAGCCCAGGGTGGCTGGAAGCCAAGATGAAGGTCCTTTAGAATATTGTATTGGATGGATAGCATGCAAATTTCCCCCAAAGGAGCCTATAAATTGTTCCACGTTGTCACTGGTGGACAAATTGTCCTAGCAGGGACTGAACCCTTTCTATTTCCATTTGGCCCCTCTGTGGCCTTAGGCCAGTCTGTGTTGAGGTGTGCTTTTCTCTTTCCACCTCTGGCTTCAATAGTGACTCTTTGTACCGTGGGATGACTGGAAAAGGGGGCAGGTGCTGCTGCAGTGGATAGGGTACTGGGCTGGGAATCAGGAAGACTCATAATCCTGTCTCAGACTCTTACTAACTGTGTGACTCTGGACGAGTCACTTCACCCTGTTTGCCTCAGTTTCCTCATCTGTAAAATGAGTTGGAGAAGGAAATGGCAAGCTGCTCCAGTTTCTGTGCCAAGAAAACCCCAAATGGGGTCAAGAAGGGGCAGACACAAGTGAAATAACAGCAAATAGCAGGACAGCAAAAATGACTGGAACACTAAAAATTCCAGAATCGTCAAGTTAAAGGGAACCTCATAAAAATCGCTATACTGGATCTGACAGGTGATAGCTCAGCCTCTCTGCTTGATGAAATAATTCTCAAGTGTCTGAGGCCAGATTGGAACTCAAGCACTCCTGACTCCAGGGCTCTATCCGCTGGATCACTTAACTCTCCCAACTGGGTGCCTTTGTAAGGGGCTAGGGTACCACCTGGCTCTGCACTGTCTTGCAAAAACCAAAAGAACAAAACAAAATAAAATAATGGCATCCAACGACAGATGATCAGAATCACTTTTGGACAATGCTTACTGATAATGACATGGAACTTCAGTCTTCCTCTCTGCAGTCTCTACACATTACTCTCTTTTCTGCCCACTAGGGTCAAGCAGAACAGACTTGATTCTCCTATGTGGATCCACTGGATCCTGCCCCCCCCCTCCTTTCCCCTTCCCCTCTGCCTGCCCTATTCATTCCTGGCTGAGATGTCCTGGTAGAGGAAACAGGAACATAGGCTCCTCTTTGATCTAGCCCCCAGGAATGACTTATATGGAACCTGCTCAGCCTCAGTCAGTCCCATGATGCTTCCATTCTCTCCTACCCTCCACCTGCCAGCCATCTCCTCCCAAACCCTCATTAACCACAGGAAGCAGTATGGATATGAAAGCTACCCCAGGGGCATAAACCAGCTGGCCTTAGATGGAGACAAATGAGAGAGCTGCCAGCAGGTTGTCATTTGAGTAGAGCTAGGAGGGCCCCTCTGTCCCACAATGTTCCTTTGCCATTCTGCCAAAGGCCAAGGAACATGTCCATCTGAGAGTCATCCCTTTGGTTTAAGCTTTTCAGCCTCTCCGAATTCTCCATGTATGTAAATGGAAAGAATCCCTCCCCCCGAACAGAGAGCAGTGTAAAATGAGAAAGACCAGGTCTGGCCCCACAGAAGGCGGCAGAAGGCGCCCCTCCCTCCTTGCACTGCAGAGATGAGGCCTAGGGGTGTGCGATATTACAAGCATCAGTAGACTCAGACAATATTTAATAAGCGCTCATTAGGTGCCAGGCTCTGGGAATGCAAATAACAACAGAAAAAAAAATCCAGTCCTGCCTTCAAGGAGCTTTGAAGGGAGGTAGGGGAGGGAGGAGGGAGTCTGGGCAGAGACAAGGTAGAGACAGCCCAGGGCTAGGCAGCCCATTGCAGAATGTGGCCTTCCCTGGGGCTCCTGCCACTGACAGATGAGCTTGGGCCTTCTTTTGGCCAGGTCCATGTCTCTCCATCCCTTCTTGGTCATCTCCTCTCCAGATCCCTCCCTTCCAACTATTTTCACTGGAAATTGGGATTCTTTCCTGCCCCCCTTTGCTTCTTAGCATTTCGGTTTGAGTTGCTTTCCTACATTAGAAAGTAAGCTCCTTGAGGGCAGGGACAGTCTAGTTTGTGCATTTTGTATGTTGGGACCTAACAGAGCAAGTGCTTAATGTTATCTTTCCTCTCCATCTCTCTCTCTCTCTCTCTCTCTCTCTCTCTCTCTCTCTCTCTCTCCCTCCCTCCCTCCCTCCCTCTATTCATCCATCTATTCAGTTCTCTTTCCATCCATCCATCTGCCTATCCATCTCTCCATTCATCCACCTAATCCATTTATCTATGTATCTTTTACCCATCCATCCATCCATCCATCCATCCATCCATCCATCCATCCACCCGTCTGACCATCCATCTATCCACCCATCCACCCATCCATCCATCCATCATCCGTCCACCCACCCATCCACCCATATCTCTCCCTGTTTCCCCTCTGTCTCTCTCCATCCATCCATCCACCTACCTACCTGTCTACTTCTCTATCTGCTTATCATCTCTGTCCATTTGTGGGAATTGCTGGAACAGGGAGAGATATGCTTGGAAATGAATATGATAAAAATGTGTTATAAAAACAAAGGGCATCAACAAAACTAAAATAAAAGCAGGGCAGGACTCTTTGAGAAGCAGCATGGCTTAGCATAGAGTGCTAGATTCCCAAGCAGAAAGCTGTGGATTCAAATCCTGACCCCGACAAGAACGTCAGCAGATAGATATGCCTTATATAGGCACGTATGTGACATCACATACGTACATGTATGTGTGAGGCATGCCCAAGCGTGCACACACACAAACACATGTCCATGCTGCTGTGTGGATGTCCTCACATGTATGTCCATGTGTGTTCGCATGCACATTCTAATACTTCCAGGTCTTAGGGACTGTACCTATGAGTCCCTGGTCATACGGGGTTTCTGATGACCAACTCCTCCTTTGGGTTGGTTTATTTCTCCGTGGTCATAGAGAGTTGCCTTAGCCCTGGGAGAGGAAAAGGCAGAATTTGAACTCAGTTCTTTCTGGCTTCAAGGGCAGCTAGGCTATATTTAGGACCCCAGGTCTCTTGTCTCTCCTGTGTGAAGCTGCCTTCTGGGGGAGCAAGGGCAGAGGAAAGCCAAGGTGTTCCCCCTCCCCCACGGACAGAGGCAGGAAGGGGTAGAACTGCCCTCCCGAGTTCTCTTCAGACCAGGAGGGGTGGTCCCTGGGGTCCAATAAATAGCTTTCCAGCAGGGAAGGAACATGAGAGAAGAGAAAAAAGCTGTGGGGGGGCGGGAGAGGGGACTTTTGCCCCTGTGATGGGGAAGGAGAAGCCCCAAGGAGACCAATTCCCCTTCTTCCCAATTTCGGAGGACCCAGTCAGCCCTGGGGACAAACACGTTCCACTTCGTTGCTTTGGCAACAGGATCTGGTATACACTAAGGGCTTAATAAATGCTTGCTGATTCATCTGCCTGGCAGAGCTGGGATTTGATCTGCTATGGGACCTCACCTGAGCCCCTCCCCATCTCCCCTGCAAGCCTGGGAGGGGCCAGTTGGCTCTGTGTTTTGTGGGATCTTCCCCCCCCCCCCCTCACCATCCCTAAGGCTTCACCTTTCCCCCCCCCACCCCACGGGGAGAGCCCTGGTCCCTCCTGAGACCATGGGGAAGATGCTCTTGAGCAGAGATAGAATCTTTCCACTCCCACTTTCCCAGAGGCAGAAGAGACTTCATTGTTTAATAGACCAGGTGACAGTGCCAAGGCAGAGGAAGGTGTGAAAGGAATCCCGAGCCTGCCGGGTCCTGGTGCCCCGGCCTTGAGGATGGGGGTCCCCAAAATCTGGGGCTGCCTCTAGATAATGCCCCCCAGCTGAGCCAACCCAGCCCAGATGCAGAATTTCTTCTTCCCTTGGGAATTCCCCAAAAGACAGCAGGGTTACCCTGACCCCCAATCATTCTTCCGGGGCGGGGAATGGGAGGAGCCCCAAATTTGAACCCTGGTGATTTCTTGCTTGCTAGGTATAGAAGGTTATAGCTTCCCAGGCCTTGGTTCTCTCCTATAAAAAGTGGGGGTTACATGAAAAAAAAAAGAAAAAGGGAGTCATTACTGCTCCCTTGGAAGGACATCATGAGATGGCATGGGGGTGGGCCTCTGGAGACCTTGCCACACTGCAGCTGGGACAGGCATCCTGCCTCATCTCTCCCCCTCCCCCCAACTACTAGGGGGAAAAAATCCATCTATTCCCTTATTCCATTTCCTCAACAGTCGTTCATCTGTGGGCTCCTGACCCCACCGTTCCACTGGAACTGTTCTCTCAAAGGTTAGGACTGATGTCTTAACAGCTCAATTCACTGGCCTTTTCCAAGAGCTTATTCTCCCTGGCTGCTCTTCTCTATATCAGGGCTAGGTACCCCTTCTCTCATTGGGGTTCTCTGCCTTGACTTCTGGGAAATTGGCTCCCCCTCTTGACACCACTTTGTATTAACTAAGCGTGTCCTGTTGTTCATACTTATCTGACTCTTCATGACCCCATTTGGGGTTTTCTTAGGCAGAGATATTAGAGTGGTTTGCCATTTCCTTCTCCAACTCGTTTTATAGAGGAGGAAACTGAGACCAACAGGATGAAGTGACTTACTAGTTAAGTATCTGAGGCTGGATTTGAACTCAGAAAGGTGACTCTCCTTGACTTCCGGTGCAGTGTTTTATATACTACACTATGATCATGCTCCTGCTCAAAAGTCTTCAGTGGCTCTCAGTTGCTCTCTACCAACCTTTCCAGCCTTTTCTCCTACCATGTTCCTCCACCCAGTTCTTCTCACTTGATATTTCAATTTCCTTCTCTGTACCCTCACAAAGCCATCTTGCCCCCCTTGCACACTTCTCTCATCTCCCAATCCCTGGCTTCTTTCAGGGCCCAACTTCCAGGTCCCCCTCAGGACCCTCCACTTGTTAACACTTTCTCCTTTCTCAGACTTTCCATGTCTTACTTCTCTGTGAAGGACTCTCCCTGGAATGGGGTGAATGAAAACAATCTTCTCAAAGGCCATGAGGTTAGTGGAAACACCTAAGAGCTTAATCAGACATGGAAGATGCCAAGGCTGTCCACTGCAACCTGGGTCATTGCCAGTCATCCTGACTCCTGTCCTGCCACCGGACTTCAATAACTTTGGAAGAAAAAGTGAATGTGCAACTCTACCTCACTTCAATCCAATTCGCATATGAGTCAAAACATCACCTGGGATGTCCCTGGTCTTCAAAAATGAAGGCTGAACAACAGTGTGTCCTTGTTGTGTCCAACAGTAGAATCACAATTTCTTGAAGATGGGAACTAGTTTTTAATTTTATATCGATATCCCGAATGCATTGTACACAGCAGGCACTTAATAAATGTTTGTTGGATTGAATCTCAGAGACCATTGGTGCCTAACAGAAAAGACCTATTCTGATCCCCAAAGATCTAGCAAAGGACTGGGCGAATGAAAGACCCATCTGGAGAATCTAGGACTTCCTCAATGAAGTGGCCAGGGAACTTCCTCCCCTAAAGCAGATCACAAGCTATCTATGACTCTATGAGAGAGAAGTTCCAAGGCACGGCCAGAATTATCTGGTGTCAGAGGCTGGATTTGAACCAAGAACTTCCTGGCAAAACCTAACCCTGTTCATTATTGCCGGGATGATGGAGCTAGAGAAAGGCCCCACTCAGCCTTGATTCCTGGCAGCCCCCAAATCCTCCCTTCTTAGGGGAAGAATTCTAGAGCCTGGGCTCTGACCCCCCTGCTGCTCCCCTTAGGGGATCCTGGGTGAGGAGGTGACATTTGGGGGCTAGGACCAGAGGAGTTGAGCTGAGCATTTTTCTTCCTCCTAAAGGAGGGTCTCAGTGGGACTTTGGAATCCTGAACTGAGGAATCCATATTTAACAGAAAAAAGAGGAGAAAAAAACATTTCTGCAACATTAAAAACAGGTGGGGAGGCTAGGTGGCACAGTGGATAAAGCACCGGCCCTGGAGTCAGGAGTACCTGGGTTCAAATCCAGTCTCAGACACTTAATAATGACCTAGCTGTGTGGCCTTGGGCAAGCCGCTTAACCCCATTTGCCTTGCAAAAAAAAAAAAACCCACCTAAAAACAAACATTAAAAACAGGCCCTGTCCTGGTTACCAGGGAAGACAGCAAGCACATGGATAAGCAAAGCTGAAATCACTTCAGCAGGGGGTATTGGCAAGAAAAGCCTCAAAGAGGAGCTGGCACTTGAGGAAGCCAAGGACTCTAGGAGGAAAAACAGGCAGGGGCACAGCCTGTGCAAAGGCCTGGAGATGGGAGATGGAATGTTAGGCACAAGAAAGGAGAAGTAAGCGAGCTAGACTAGAGCAAGCAGGGAAAGTGGTGTGGGAGACAGACTGGGTAAGTCTAAATTGACAAACAGAGGAATTGGTATTTTATGCTGCAGAAAATCGAAAGCACCTGGAGTTTCATGGGATGGGAATTGTGACCAGACAGACTACCCCATATACCCCCTACACCTCTATGTGTCTAGGATGCTTGCTCTTCATTCTTGAAAAAGGCCAAGACATGGGGCAGCTAGGTGGCACAGTGGATAGAGCACCGGCCCTGGAGTCAGGAGGACCTGGGTTCAAATCCAGTCTCAGACACTTAATAATGACCTAGCTGTGTGGCCTTGGGCAAGTCACTTAACCCCATTTGTCTTGCAAAAACCTAAAAAGAAAAAAAGAAAAAGAAAAAGGCCAAGACAACAGGGAGATGATGCCATGACATGCCAGTGAATTGGATTTGAGTGAGGGGGGAGGCACTGTGCTAAGTCCCCAGCCTCACTTTCTCCTCTGGAGTCATTTGGGTCCAGTGGCCAGATATGGATCAGGATGACTGAAGGGAAGCTAGATGGTACAATGAATAAAGTTCCAGCCCTGGAGTCAGGAAGATCTGAGTTCAAATCTGCTCTCAGACACTTGACAGTGGCTATGTGACCTTGGGCTAGTCACTAAACCTTGATTGCTTCACAGCCAAAGTCATCTCCAATTGTCCTGCTTCACATCTGGCCACTGGACCCAGATGTCTCTGGAGGAGAAAGTGAGCGTGATGACTTAGCACAACCCCCTCCCTCAAATCCAATTCACTTGCGGGTCACAGCGTCACCTCCCGGAATCCATAGTCTTCTTTTAGAATGAAGGACAAGTTTGACTCTAGTTGTGTGACCTGATGTCATGGCCTTCTGAAAAAATGAAGGACAGGGGCAGCTAGGTGGCACAGTGGATAGAGCACTGGCCCTGGAGTCAGGAGTCCTGAGTTCAAATCTGGCCTCAGACACTTAATAATGACCTAGCTGTGTGGCCTTGGGCGAGCCACTTAACCCCATTGCCTTGCAAAAACTAAAAAAGAAAAAGAACGAAGGACAAATATCAGGATGCCTGGAGAGAGTCCTGGATGGGAGACAATTGGGCTTAAGTGACTTGCCCAAGGTCACATAGCTAGAATCAATTCTGAGACTGGATTTGAACTCAGGTCCTTCTGACTCCAGGGCTGGTTCTCTATCCACTGTGTCACCTAGCTATCCCTATGTGTATATTTACAAATAGATATATAAATAAATGTTCATGTTTATTTATTTATAACATATAAATGCTATATTATAAACAACACTAAATAATAAAAGCATTATATAGTTATAGAAACATAATGTGAAATATAAATAATATATAGTCTAGACATTATAATGTATCTATTAGTGAAGACTTGCTCAAGGTCACACTGTACATGATAGACCCCAGATGAGAAGTGGGTTTTCTGCTTGCCTTTCCCAGCCCTTTTCCCCTGGGATCTACTCATTCACCCACCTATCTCCCCTCCCCAACTCTGCTTCCCACTAGCAATGGCCCTTCACTTCTGGTTTAATAGGATGAGCTAAGGTAACGGGAGCTGTTTTGCCTGGAGGTGAGAAGGCCCAGGGGAGACACCAGCACCGTTCTCAAGTCTTTGAAGAACCATCACACAGAGAAGGGATTTTCTACTTGGCCCAGGGGAGCCCAACCAAGAGCTGTGGGTGGAAGGGAGGAGATTTCTGCCAGCCATCATTAGAATTGACTGCCTCGGGAGGTAGTGAACTGCCCGTCATAGGCTGTGGAGAGCAGGGGGTACATTAGAAAGGGGTTCTGATGCATCTCTGGATTCTCTAGGCCAGCCCCAAACCAGCCTTCCTTAGAGTGAGCTGTCCAAGGCCCATTTCCCAGAAGATCTCTCCACTTCAGTGTTTATATCCAGGCTGAGGCAGGCAGCCCCCTACCTGCTGTTAATAGGGAGCTGCCACCTTCTTCACCCCACCAGTTGACTGGTCGGCTGTGGGGCCCTGGGGATAGTTCAGAGCAGGGAGGGGGTGGGGGCCAAGGTCATCAGCATTCCAGTGGTAGTCTCAGCCCTTTGCCTTTGCCACATGGGCCCTGGGAGGAGTGACATTTATCGTTTCTGGAAGTGACCACTGAGACATGAAATCACTCTCGGCCCCAGGCTACCGTACTTCATTAGTAGCTGCCTGGCCCAGCCAGCTGAGGTCAATCCTCCAAGCGCAGGACTGGCAGACGAGGACATGGGAGGGGTGACAGAACACGAGGGACTCCAAGGTTTTCTTGGGAAGTAGATTAGCTGCAGTCAAGTCTCCAGTTCTCTATGCTGGGTCTTGCTTTCCTCTTCCGCCAGGCCACCATTCAAGTATTCATGGAATTTTAGAGCTATAGAGACCTTAGATGTCCTCTAGTGCCTCTCATTTTACAGATGGGGAAACTGAGTCACGGATATGGAACACAACTTGCTGCAAGCCAGTGGAAGAAACTGGGACTGAGTATCCTGGTCCAGTCAGAAGTCTTTCCTTTTGCCCAGGGATTCTTCACATTCGAGGGACCGTGGACCTTTGGTCCAGGCTGGTGAAGCCCATGGCCCGTTCTCAGAATGACATTTTTCAATGTTTCCATGGGATTACAAAGAAATTATGTTGAAAAATAGTTATCAAAATGGGGGGAAGTTCATAAACCCCAGATTACATGAGAACCCTGTTCTAGCTCATTCCTCTTTTGTCCTGGATCGCCCCCATAGCATAAACCTCATCTGCTTCCTCAGGTCTTGTCCTTCCGACTCCCCAACTGATTGTCATTCAGGTTCAGTGTAAGAACTGACTTTTAAGGACAAGCTAGGAGGATTTGGGGATAGCCTTAGTTGTGTCACCTTGGGCAAGTCACTTAACCCCATTGCCTTGCAAAAAAAAAAAAAGAGCTGACTTTGCCAAGGACTACACATGTCTTGCCTTTGAGTTTCACACTGACAATTGGAAATAGAGCTGATCGCTATTCTTATCCCTGCTTTACAGATGAACCGCCGAGGTCCAGAGTTGTAGTTGTTCAGTCATTTCAGACATGTTCAACTCCTTGGAACCCCATTGGGGGTTTTCTTCGCAAAGGCACTGGAGCACTTTGCCATTTCCTTCTCTACTTTATGTTACAGATAAGGAAACCGAGGCAAACAGGGTGAAGTGACTTGCCTGAATCACACAGCAAGTAAGTGTCTGAGGCTGGATTTGAACTCAGGCCTAGTGATCTATGTACCTGAGCCACCCGTTGCAGAATGGAAATAATAACACCAGGGGAACATTCAAAGGTGGCTGACCCTTGTTTGCCACAAAACCAAAAATCACTGCAAGTTGCCTGGGAAGTGACTTTGGTCAGTGACCCAGCCATACTGAAACCGTAGACACGATGATGACCGCTTCCGGGCCCACAAGTCCACAGAGGTCCCTCTGCATGCAGAGGAGAAGCTGGGCCAGCCCAGGAGCCAGGGCCAGTGGGGCCAGACAAACTGTAATTACCAGCCAGGCCCATGGTGATCACTCAGCCACAGGCACTCAGGGTGGAGGTGGGGAGTAAGGGGGGCGACGCTTGGGTCCCAGTGAGCCATCCATCAATGTCTCCTTCGCCCCTAGTGGCTGAGGCCTCCAATTAGCTGCTGGCTGTCTTTAATGAGGTGACTTCAAGCTGATGCTGAAGCCACTGTGTCAGGTGGATCAGGTGAAGGAACCGAGGTCCCTGGGCCTGGAAGGGAGAAGTCTGTGGTGATCCATCTTCCTGTGTTTAGATATCTGTCACTCCTCAGCTCCAAGCCTTCCTGTGGCTCCCCCGTGCCTGATGTCTAGCATTTGTATAATCAGATGAATAACGGCAACAATAACGTTGTTCAAAGGGACAAGGGCAGGGAGGTCATATGGAGGAGGCAATTAAAGGCGACTGGTGTTGGCTGAGGTCGAAAGAAAGGGTGTAAGGACAGATGGGAAATTGTATCTATGGAAGGAGGTGCACCACTGAGGTAATGAGGGAGGGATGGCCGACGGACAGCCCAGATGGAGAACAGCCACCTGGGAGTAAGGGCCTCAGTAGAGACTGGAGGAGAGACTGGGTGCAGGGGATATTATGGAAGGAGCCCCTGACTCCAGCTCTGCAGGTCATGGAGAAGGTTTAGAGTGGAGGGCCTATCCCCTGTGCTGGCTTGGGACTGGGACCATTCTAGTCCCCTCCCTGAACTTCAGTTTCCTTATCTTGAAATAAGGGATTGGGCCTAGGAGACTGCTGGGGTCTCCAACTCTAAGTCTCTATGATGCTTTAAAGCCCACAAAGCAGTTAGCTGTACACTTAATTAATCATCTGATTCTGACCCCAAAAAAAGACAGAACCATGAGGTAAGCATAATTGTTCCCATTTTACAGATATAGAAACTGAGACCAGGAAAGGGGAGTTGCTCACTCAAGGACATAATTGCCTCTCTAGGCCATGAAGACAGGACTCTTCAAATCCAGAGTCATGTCTATTGTACCTGGAGGCTCATCTAATTGGATTCCAGCTCTCCAACTGGGCACTGCAAGCCCTTCACCATCTGGTGCCAGGACACCTTTGCCCTCTTGTCTCCTGCTCCTGTCCTAGAGCTTCCCTTCTCCATATTCAGAACTTTGGAATTGGGAAGGAGGCCAGGAGGCACTTAGGCAACCATTTATGAAGTGTTTAATGAGCATCTGTATCATGTGCAGGAAAGGAGGAAGGAAGGAAGGAAGGAAGGAAGGAAGGAAGGAAGGAAGGAAGGAAGGAAGGGAGGGAGGGAGGAAGGGAGGGAGGAAGGAAGGGAAGGAGGGAGGGAGGAAGGGAGGAAGGGAGGGAAGAAGGGAGGAGTGACATGATAGTATCCTTGCTTTAGGAAAATCACTTTGATGGCTAAATGGAGGATGGATTGGAGTGAAGAGAGATTGGAGGCAGGGAGATCCCCCAACAGCATTAGTCCAGGCATGAGCTGATGAGGGTCTGCACCAAGGAGGGGGCAGGATAAGAAGAAAGAGGTAAGAACATATGTGAGAGATGTTCTTTGGTGGAAATGACAAGGTTAGATCTGTGGGTCCAGGCTGAGAGAGAAGTCAAGAGAATGACGTGAACGTTCCAAACTTGAGTGACTGGAAGGACAGTAACTGGGAAGTCAGGAAGGGAGGCTTTGGGAGAAACGATAACGAGAGCCCAATGAAATCCATCCAGATATGTTGCTGCCCAACTCCAGAGCTGGGCAGATAGAGACCCTTGACACTGGAGTCCTTGGAAATTCCAAGGCCAAAGGAGAGCCAGATTCTAGAGTTCTCCATCCCTGGGTTTGTGAGACATCGACTACCCAGATCTCCCTTCTCTGCTTCCCAGTTCAAATCCTGCACAGTCTAGTCAAATGGCTCCCCTCGTGAAGCTCTCCCTTAATTGCTCACATTTCCCACTTCCCTGTCAGTAACTATTCCCCTTTGGACCTCATCTAGTCCTGTTTAAAAATAGATGCCTTGATTTCTCTGACTTGCATTTTAGTCATTTTCCAATATACCTCTTCTCACAGATTCCTCCTTGTCAGAAAGAAGTCAAACTAAACCCAATTGACAAACAATGCCAGGGAACAATAGGTGAGTCTTTCTGTAGTCTCATACCTGCCTCCTCAGGAAAGGGAACTAGGTTTCATCATTTGAGCCTGGCAGACCAAGATTGCTCCATCCAACCTCTCTGCTTGCATCTATCTTAATTATCTATTTGTATTATCATTTAATTGCCCATTTTTATCATTTGCTCCTGCTAGACTATTAACTCCTCAAAGACAGGGATCACTATTCTGTGCACAGGTGAGATAGAGTGTCATTTGTGAAGGAGGCAGAGGGATCTGGACAGCATGGGACAGTGCCTAGATCCCTGGATTTGGAATCAGAAGACTTGGGTTCAAATGCTGCCTTTTGCCATTGATTCTGTGAATCTTTGGAGAAGGTGTTTAACGTCTCGGGGTCTCATTGTAAGATGAGAGAATTGGTCTCGATGGCCTTAGAGGTTTCTTCCATTTTATCCTAGAACTCCAGAATCTGGGTTCTGGGTCTCAACCCCATCCCAGGCCTGCAGCTGCCCTCCCTGAGCCTGAAATATTCTTCCAAGCTATTTATCGGACCAGACTGGCAGTGTGGTTATAGTAACTTCCATTTCTTGAGAATTTGAAATGTTGCACAGTAAATCTGGGAAGTCGGCAGAACAGCCCAAAGACCCTGAGTCTGAAGCCTGGCCCAGGGTCTTACTGACTGTGTGACCTTGAGGAAATCATTTCCCTTCCCTGAAACTCAAACTTCTCCTCTGTAAAAATGGTTAGATTCCATTCTCTAAGGACATTCCAACTTGGGTCTCTGCCTCAGTCTCTTCTTTGGTCTGTTTCCTTTGGAGGAAGAATTCATAGGAAAATTCATAGGATTTAGAGTTGTTGAGGCCATAGAGATCATCCTATGTCAAGCTCTTATTTTATAGACTTGTGCAAATGACTTGGTCAAGGTCACACAATGAATAGCTGAGCCAGGATTCAGATCAATGCTCCATGCCCTATGGAAATTAGAAAAATGAAACTGGAGAGATCTTGTCTGGTTGGGGGGAGGGTTAGGAAGGCCCCGACTCATTGGCCCCTTGAACATTCAATGTCTCTCTCCTCAAAGTTCCAATCCCCCCTCCCTTGCTCTTCTATCCTGTGCTTTGACCTTTCCCCTCAGCCCCCCTTCCCCTTAGCTGGTGTGATGGATGAGGCTCTGGGTGACGCGAGAAGACCAGCTGTGATGCATCCCAGATGTCAGCTGTGTGATGGATCTCCTCTCCCCTCATTGGGGGGCCTTGGCTCCATCTGGCTCTGTTGAGCGCCTCAGCTGATGGATGGTTCCTGTACCCTGGCCCCGAGATGCTTCAGCTGAAGGAAGCTGCACCCCCCCCCCAGCAGGGCCTTACCCATGCCCCTTTCACATCCCCTTCCTCCCATAAGGTATCTTGTGGAGAATCCTCCCTTCTTCCTCTATTCTGTCTCTCTTCATCACATTTCCCTGCTTCCCCGTCTTCCATGGAGGGTCCCCTTTAGTGGCTGGGTCAGGCAGGGCAGAGGCTGGACAGTCCATGTTTGGATGGCAGATGCCCCCTTGCCCAAGGTTTGATGGAGATTCTCTTTAAGAGAGCAGGAGAGGGTTGCCAAGTGGATAGAGCACCTACCCTGGAGTCAGGAGTACCTGAGGCTAAATCCAGCCTCAGACACTTAATAATTACCTAGCTGTGTAACCTTAGACAAGTCACTTAACCCCATTGCCTTAAATAAAAAAATATTAAGAAGAGAGCAGGACCCAAGTAATAGCTACATGACCTTCAGGACGGGTCAGCTATGGTTCACACCCTCAGTTTCTCCACGTGCTGCACAGGGCTGGAGGAAGACTACAAAGATGGATGAGAGGAAGAGGAGCTGGTCCAAGGGAGTGTGGATGTGGCAGCACTGGGCAGGAGCTCAGTTAGCTCATCTGAAACTGTGTCTCTGTGGCAAAGGAAGTTTGGATTTCTAGGCAGAGAACCTCTGCCAGCCAGTGCCTTTGTGATCTTGGACAAGTCATTTAGCTTGGTGAGCATGGATCCCCTTGCCTAGGAAGGGCTGGAAGGGGCCTGCCAATTCGGAATCTGAGCCTGTGTGAATCTCGGGGGCTCAGAACAGGTAGCCTTGGGGTTCTAGATCTAGATGATCCAGTGACTTCAGGATGATAAGAATGGGAATAGGAAGGAGACAGACTTGGAACCGTGGCACAGGAGAAGCTGTAAGTTTAACAATTTGGTGTTGGGAGGAAGGCAGAGTGAGAGTCCACCCTTGATCCAGCCCCTCACCCATGGCACAGTCTGACCTCCCTAGGAGGGGTGGGGCAGCCTGGCCCCAGGGGGTTGGGTTCTGCCCTAGCTGGAGCTCTCAGTTGGACCTCTTGGGCACAGGAATCCAAGGGCACCTTCTCTCTGAGCCTCTTTCAGGGAGGCAGCTGCCCTCTCCACCACACATAGACTCCTGGGGAAAAAAAATCATGTCATTAAAATGATAAATCCTCTCGTTAACTCCTCCTGAAGGTCCAAGTCCCTTGCTGGGATTTTTTCTGCTTTGGATGACTTGCCAAGGACCCCACTGCCCCTGAGGAGATTAGCAGGGTCCAGACAGGAGGCTGCCTTCCATCCCTCTTTGGGAGAAGTCAGAGTCCTTGCCTTTGCCTTAGGTACCTGGGGGGTCTCTCTTCATCCCCTGTTCTACCAGATTCATTGGGGCTTAGGAGATGGGCCCTGGGCCTGCAGTGAGAGGGGAACTAGGACTCAACCCAGCCTGGAACACTTATTAGTCAGTGACCTCAGGTGAGTCACTGGGTCTCTAAACCTCAATTTCATTATCTGTAAACTGAGGCTAACAATAACAGTAGTAGCTCCACCACAAGCTTGTCTAGAGGCTCACATGCAATCATGGCTATAAAACAATTTAGAACCCTTACATTTCCAGATTGTCCAGTGATTGCCATCATCATCATCATCATCATCATCATCATTCCAGGATCTTCAGAGCGACCCTCAAAACACCCCTGAGAAATGGGCTGAAACCATTCCTCCCTGTCACTCATGTGTGTTGCCACATTGCAGACTGTCTATGCAGTCACATGCATTCATGTGCACACCTGGTCACAAATTTACCATATGGTCTTTGTGGGGTAGGAGAAAATTGCCAGATGATAAAGGGTTAAGTTCTGGCCAGAGTTCCCACTAGGTGGGTGTTCTGGGGTCAATCAGATTCCATTTACTTCTCTAGGAAAAAAGAAAAAGAGCCTGAGCTCTGAAGGGCCCACCCCCACCCCAGCCCAGCCCAGTTCTGGCATTCCCTATCCTAAGATGCCTCCCTCACTAAAGCCTTTGCTCAAATAATTCACATATGTTCATATGTTAGTACATTTGTTCATGTGTATCCACAGATACCCGCACATGGAGCGATCCATGAACCAAGAGTGGTCTGGGTGTCTCTGTGCCCCTCAACTTGGGGGGAAGGGCTCCATCCTAGCCTTAGCCTCCTTTGTTAGTGCTCCCCATAGAGTTCCAGTTTTCACCCCAGCTTTTCTGCAGAGACACCCTCCCTTATTTCCCCCAGATGCCTCTTCAGCAGCTTGGCTGTCCCTGGTAAAGTAAGCCCTGTCCTCTGTGTGTCTGTTCAGAGTACCTTGGACAGAGACAACACTACCAGGGGACAATGTCTGGTCCTCGTCTTCGGGAGGACTGGATTCAATCCTTCATCCCTCCTCCCCCTTCTGACAGCCCAGGATAGTCGTAGTTTGACCTTCCAGGCCTGAGCATTGTCACAAGTAGCGTGGGTATGGGGATCATGTGGCACTTAACTGGGGTTTGGGGGAGGAACAGACACCTGATGAAGGAGATGGAGAGGAGAGGAGTCACAAGCGTTGTGGGGGCAGAGCTGGCAAAGAAGGGTGTTGAGCCCAGAAGTCTTCTCTGCCCCCCTCCTTTTCCAGTGTGGGCCAGATTTCCACCCAATTTTTTTCCTCAATGGATTTCCAAGCACCAAATATGTCATTAAGAGCATAGTCCTTCAGGAAGGACATCCCTTACTCCTCCAAAAACAAAAAAGCGGGGACTGCTTCACTTGCCTAAATAGCAGAGTTCCAAGGTTAAGAACCTTGATAAGGGCATGTCTCTCCCCAGGAAGCTAGGCCAGAGTGAGGAGTTCTGATTGGCCTCAAGATAAAGTGAGAATATTGATTGGAAAATGGAAGAACTGGGGAGATAATCCCTGAGGGGGACTGGCCAAGGGGTGGGGGATGCAGCGGGTGGTAGGACCAAGGACAAGATGTGTCAGGAAGCCTTTGTTTGTAGCTGAGTGGATCGAGGTCCAGGAGGAGAAGATCGCCAGCATCAAGGGAAATGGTTCAGTGCTTGGGCTGGGGAGGTCCTGACATCCCAAGGATGGTTTCTAGAGTTAATAGAGTTAATAGTTTCCATTCTCTGTTCTAAGGCTTCTCCTAATTCTGATATTCCCTGTTCTAAGGACTTTCCCAGATTTGCTTTTCTGTATCCAAAAGCCCCTTGTAGCTATAACATTCTAAAATTCTGTTTCTATGCTCTTTACTTCTCAGGAACAAGGAAAGCAGGCCAGGTTCTCATGTATTACTCAACCTTACACACCCACCGCCTCTCCCATGCCCATGACCCCTACACCTACCTAGAGGGAATTTTCCTCTACCCTCTGGGATATTCTCTCTCCTGGTGGGACAGACCAAGGTCTGTGATAGTGAGCAATGATGGTGAGAAGGGGGGAATGAACATTGTGTGGGGAGGCCAGAGTATAGGAGGGAAAGGGGTTCCATATGGATTCTTCCTGGAGCTTAGAACTATTGAATCTCTGGGAGGATAGGCCTTCCCCCGGAGTCCTGAGGTGACCATAGCTTGGGGAGGCCCCACAGGAATGATGAAAGACTCTAGCCTCTATTTCCACCATCCCCCTTCTCACTATGATCTTTGCCAAAAGCTCTCGGTGCCCCATTAGAATCAATTAGGGAAGCTCAAATGGATTGTTGACTTAGCTACTGAGTAGGACTGAACTGTGTTCATCAGAGTCAGTTGGGACATGCTTTATGGAGTAGAGAGAACATCAGACTTGGCGAGTTCAAAGCCTGGCACTTTGTTGCCTGCTCCTTGATACCTCTGGTGCCATGAACAAGTCACTGCCCCACCGTGAGCCTCAGTTTCCTGTCCTGGGTCAAAAATGGAGGACTCTGTGACCCTTCCTGCTCTTTCCCTTAGGCTCCTTTAAGATCTCCTTGCTGACACTCACCTGGCCTTCCCCATGGGCCTTGGGGTGCACTGGAGACCACTTGTATTTCTCTGAACTCCCAGAGGCCTCTCTGGTGAAAGAGAGCCAGAAACCAAGCTTTCTCTAGCACCCGGGTCCGAGATGGGCAGCACCTGCTGCTGCCTATCTCCTAGCACAGCTCCCCTTAATGGCTCCCATTCATCTTAACTTTCTGGCATTGTTAACCAGAGACATACATCACCTGGAAAGAGCCCTGAAGGCAGCTGTGCCTGGGGAGGGGGGTTAATGAGGAATAGAAGGAGGATGGGCCCTGAGGGAAGGGGGAAGAAGAGATGGGCACTGGAGGGAGAAGGAGGAGGGCAGAAGAGGACATGGAAACTTTCTGGGAATGGGGTTCTAGTCGACTTGATCCAATGGAGTCGTTCACCTTGGAGGATGGAGGAGTTCAGTAGATTCATGGTATCATTCTAGTCCAGAGCGGGAAGGGGCCTGAGAGCTTTTCCCTCTCCCCCTCCCTAAGGGGGTGGGGGTCCTGTCTATGTGCGCCCCTGGAAAGATGAGGGAGGGCTGAAGCTAGCCTCGCTAGTGGGCAAGTGAACAAGTGGGGAGGACAAAGGGAGGGGCTTTGTCTGCAGAGTGCGCCAGCCTGGGTGAGGAAGAGCCAGACGATCAGCAGGTGTGTTTGTGCTGGAGAGACACTGGAGAGGATGAGGGGAGGCAGCCGGGCAGCGCGTGCCCAACTCAGCAGCAGCTGAAGGGTAGGGGAGGTCACTTTTAATGGAGTGCAGGAAGGAGTGGAGCCCATGCCCAGGCAGTGGGGGGGGGGAGTTCAGCACTTCCCCTTGGCAGGAAAGTTGGTGATGTTATCTCCCCCCAACCTTGCCAGCATCCCCCATTAACGGACTAATTTACTGGGCAATTTGTCCTTTGTCAGGAGGGAGCAGAGCCAAAGGGGGAGGGCAGTAAGCCTGACTGGGCAGCAAGAGTGATGGAGCCTGCTAGAAGGTCCTGGGGTTCAAATCCCAGCTGCATCATTCACTACCTGTGTGACTTTGAACGAGTCCCAATCTGTCTGGGTCTCATCTTCCTCTTTTGTAAAATGAGGGCAAAGCTTCTCTTTGCCAGCTATCCCAAGGGCTACCCGTCACTCGGTCAACTTTCTATCATAAAGGTCACATGACGACTAAAGGACTGATGCTGAATTTGAACCCAGCACCATTTTTATAACACCATAAATGGAGAAGATGGGAGGAGTAGCTACTGTTAGAAAGACCTGATCTCAAAATTATGGAGTGGGTTTGGTCTGCCTTTTGTCTTTACATTGATCATTTCCAGAAGCTCCCCCCCCCCCACATCCCAGTAAGCCTTCCCTTATAAGAAATAAAAATAAGCAAAGCTACAGGTGTATAATTCGGCACCCATAGTCTCTCCACAGTCTTCCCTTTAGCTGCCCCTTCCCTACACTGTCTCTCCTCTATCCCAGCTTGTCTTCCCCTTCCTCATTCATTCTCTTTTTCCCTGTTCTGCATTACATTCCTTTAAGACTTGGCACCTCAGTCTTCGAGGAGGACAGCTAGTCTGAGAAACCCTAACACTCTACCCTAAATATAAACTGATAGAGATCTTAGAGATCATTCAATCTATTCCGCCCCCCACTTCATTTTACATATGAGGAAACTGAGACCCCAGAGGGAAAATGTTTTACATGGGCCATCATCAAAAGTTCCAGGATTCAAATCCAGGTTCCTTTTCTATTCTTTGCTTATGTTACTATGTCAGCTACATTTTAAAAAATCTTGTTCTGTTTTATTTTGATTGTATTTTTCCCAGTGTCTTTTGTTTTTATCTCATCACCATTTCAATCTGTTTCCCTCCCACCTCAGAGATCTTTCCCTTGAAATGAAGAAAAATAGGGAAGCAAACCCAGCAGACCATAGATACCAGTCAATGTCAGAGTTACACACCCCTTTGTTCCCCACTTCAACAAGAAAAAAGAGGGAAATTCATTTCCTCATTTCTCAGTATTAAGCTCAGTCATTACAGTGACCCATGACTCTGTTTATTTTTGGTCTTTCTAGGGGTGTTGCTGCAATCATTCTGTATGTTGTTTCCCCTACTCCCACTCACCTCCCTCTTCATCTGCTCATATGGATTTTCCAATGCTTCTCTGATTTCTTCATATTTATTGTTTTCCAAAGCACAGTGATGTTCCATCATATTTGAGCAAATACTTCGTTTCCATTGGTTTTCTTTATATTTGGGGCTTCTCTTTGTCTTTGACTTCCTTGGGGGAAATTCCAGCAGAGGGATTTCTGAGTAGCCAGCGGCATTTAACATCCCTCAGGATTCAGTCCCCCCCCCCAAAGTCTAACATTAATATGGAAGGAAGTATGTTCTTGCTCTCTCTACAGAGGTAGGTCAGTGGGGCAATATCTTTGGGCAGGTGGGTGCTCATGGCCCCCCAGGTTGTACTGTATAAGTATGAAACCCAGGGCACTAACATGGGGGGGACCCCCTTCATCAGCATCAAATAGCCACCCACCGTGACCCTCCCCCACTTTCAGTGAAATCCCCAGGGCCAGGCTAGGGAGGGCAGCCTATCCTGGAAAACTTCTTTTGCCAGTTTGGCTCTGTCAAAAGAAGGCCCAGCAGCCACTCTGCCAAGACTCCTACTCCATCTGAGGCATGGGGGAGGGGCAGGGCCATTACTAGTGGATTTCAATGACCCTTTGGGCATCACTACAAATCCCAAAAATCTGACTCTACTGGATTCACCTGGACATGAGGTGTAGATATCACCAGTGTCTTTTTGTAATAGCTCTTTGGCTGTGGAAACTGAGGCAGTATGGTGAATGGAACTGGACTGGAGTCAGAAGAGACGTGAAGCCTCTTGTCCTTAATTGTTGCGTGATCCTGGATAAATTACTTAGCTTTCTTGTGCCTCAGTTTCCTTATCTGTAAAGTAAAGTAAAATTAAAAATACCTGCAGTTCCTACCTCAGAGATTATTGTGAGGCTCAAATAAGAAAAACAAATAGAGCTTTGCAAGCCTTAGAACTCTGTAGACTCAATCACCCAACCGGCTTTTTACTTTGGGCCAGGGACTGCGATGGGTAAAAGAGATACATAGGCTCCGATGAGACATAGGCTCTCTCCCCTGATGAAGCTAGCATTCTTTTATGTGTCTGTTGATTTCTTTCCTACTACTATTTTAGAACAAACTCAAATTTCTCCTCATCCTTTAAAGAACTGCAATAGACCCTACTGTCCTCCAATCTTTTGCTCCTGTATCTCTCCTCCCTTCCTCAAACTGCTGGAAAAACCCATTTTCATGCATTGTTTCCTTTTCCTCACCTCTCCCTCACTCCTCAACCTTTTTGCAATCCAGTTTCCATGCTCATCACTCAACTGAAACTTCCTTCTCCAAACTTACTGATGACCTCTTAATTGTCAAATCTACTACCCTACTCTCTCTCCTTTTTTTGTTTTTTTGCAAGGCAATGGGGTTGAATACTCACCCATAGGTGAGTCGCATAGGACTGGCCTCATCTCGATCCTCAGCCTTCTCAACCTGTCTGCTTCATTTGACATTGCTGACTGCCATTTCCTTCTGCACCCTCTCTCTCTTGGTTTTCCACCTTACCTATATGACAGCTACTTCTTCAGTCTCTTTTGTTAATCATCATCATCATCATCATCATCATCATCTCTCTCTCTCTCTTTCACACACACACACACACACACACACACACACACACATACACACACAAACACTCTCACAGAACATACATATACACACCCCAATCTGGGTATCCAGCAAAACTGTTTCTTGGACCTTCTTTTTTTCTCCATGTTCTTTCCCTTGGGTCACCTCATAAACTCCTATGATGAAGTGAAGTGAAGATGACTCATAGAACCCTAATCTCTCCCCTGTATCTCCGGTGTCACTTGTATCCTATATTGCCAACTACCCTTTAAACATCTCATTCAATATTTCGTTAAGTGAATTCATTCTCTTTTCTTCAAGCCCCTCTCCACTTCCAAACTTCCATGTTATTGTTAAGGGTCCCCCCATCCTCTCAGTTTTCCCAGCTTGTAACCTCAGCATCGTCCTGGTTTCCTCATTATCTCGCAGCCCCCACATCGATCAGTTGCCAAATGTTTCTGTTTTGACTTTACAGCATCTCTGGCGTTGGATCCCTTCTTTCCATCCACCTAGTTACCACCTTAGCCCAGGTACCCACCACTTCTTGCCTGGACTATTGCACCAGCTTCCAGATGGGGCTTCTTGCCTCACCTATCCCCATTCCAGGCCATCTCCATACTTCCAGAGGAGAGTTCCTTAAGCCCAAATCAGACTATACACCTCTACTATTCCTTGTAAAGTAAAATATAAACCTTTTGCTTACATTTTAAAGCCCTTCACAACATGGCTGGAATCTATCTTTAGAGCCACAGTAAACATTAATTTCCATCTTGAATCCTGTGATTGAGGCAAACTGTTCTTCTCTCAGCTATTCACTCAGGACATCCCACTTCCATACCTGGAATGCCCTTCCTCATTTCCTCCCACTCACAGAATGATTCTTTGTCTAAGTTCATCTCGAGCATCATCCTCTACATGAAGTCTTTCTTGGTTCCCCCACTGCTAGTGTCTTCCCTTCCAGACTATTCCTATTTAGGCTGTGTGTGTGTGTGTGTGTCTGTGTGTGGATTAGCTTTCCATTAGAATGTAAGCTCTGCCCAAGGAAGGAATGCTTCATTCTTTGTATTTGTGTCCATAGGGCCATGGATAGGGTCTGCTCCCTACAGAACATGCTCAATATAGGTGCTATGGATTGATTGATACAACTCTCCTATAGAGAGGAGGGCTGGGAGTGTATGATAATGGAGAGAATCTGGGGTCTCCAGATTCACACACTCTCAGTGTTCCTCCCTGTAGGATCTCCTACATTCTCTGCTCTAAAGTCCCTCCCATTTCTGATGTTCTTTATTCTAAGGTGGGATCTCCAGGCAGAGGCAGGACCTATCCCTTCCCTGGGCCTCTAGATTTCCCCTCCCCTTTGGAAGATTATGGAATTAGTTAGACTTGGGGATATCATTAAGAAGCCTTCCAATGATCCTTCCTTAGGCAGAACCCACAAGGTTGAGAGTTTTCTTTCCTAGAAAGTCAAGAGGAAACAGGGTTGGAAGCCCAGCTTTAAAAAAGGAAGCTAAGTGACTACCTCTCTGAACTCATTTCCCCTTCCTTAACATGGGGATAGTGTCTGATAGGCATTCCTGCCTTGTCATTATGAGGTTAAAATGGAATAGTCTGTCCTAAGTGACTTAGAAACCTTAAAACACTACAGGATATCAACCCATAGGTTAGTTTGATTGCAGACACATGTGGATCCACACAGATGTGAACACAGGACCAGGGGAGAGGAACTCACTGACTGAGCTTTGGACTAGCTTTGAGATCTCCCCGATCTTGAAGTCAGAACTCAGAATCAAGAGAAAAAATAAGACAAAGGCAAGATTCAGTATGGGGTCCCAGAGGCTTGGGAGGTGGAGCGGGTGGCCAGCCCCCAGGCTTGGAAGGTGCAGTGACCTGGCTTCAGGGACCAAGTTCAGAGATGGCATGGTCTTGCTTGGCCCACTGCCCCCTGGCCCCACTCAGGCTCCCAGTTCACCCCAGTCCCCCCTACTGTGCCTCTAATTACATGGTCATAAAGCTGAAGTCTAATGATCCAATTAGTCACGCACTTACTGTGCTATCCAGGATTAAAATGACCAATTAAAGTGCTGTCGATTTTATCATCACTTACACCCGACATGAGCAAGGAGCCCATAGACAATGGGTCCATTAGCTGAACTGCAGGCAACCAAGGATTGGGGGTGGGGGAGAAGAAGGGAAGGAGACCAGAATAGGAGAAGGGGGCCAACAGAAAGGAGCCAAGGAATGCCTTAAAAAGAAGTCCTGCTACTCGACACAGTCTGAAGCAACTTCCTTCTTTCCCTCACCCAAGTTCTTCTGGGGCTCCCCTTACTGTTCTCCACCCAAGCCCATCTCTACTGGACTAAGGATCTAGGAACAGGAAATGTTAGAGCTGAGGGAGGGGGAGGAAAGGGAGGAGGGACAGGGTTTAGAACACTGAATGTCAGACCTGGAGGGTCTTAGAACCGAGAACATCAGTATTAGGAGGGACTTCAGAGCAGAGAACGCACTTTCAGAAAATAGTGTCAGAGCTAGGAGAGACCTAAAAATGCAGAATGTCACAATAGGAAGGGATCTTAGAAAAATCCCCTTCAGAGCTCAATGATTCTGAAGCTTGGCCTGAGGTCAAGTCCCATCTCAGCCACTTACTTGTTAGGTGACAGCAGAGAGAGAGAGGGAGGAAAACACATTGGAGAGAAACAGAGAGAGAGAGAGAGAGAGAGAGAGAGAGAGAGAGAGAGAGAGAGAGAGAGAGAACATTTATTAAGTGATTGCAATGTATCAGGACCTGTGCTAAGCCTTGGGGATACATGGAAGCAAGATAGTCCCTGCCCTCAAGGGGTTTACATTCCAATGGGGAATGGCAAGATTTACAGGGGAGCTGGAAAGAGGGAAAGGTTGAGGAGCACTCTCATAGTGACATAGCCAAGAAATGACATGAAGTTCTGGCTCTAGCCAAGATAAATGAAAAGCATCACCCACCACTGGATGGGCTCACGTATGGACAGACCTGGACTGGAGTCTTGCATTTCTATTGTATTCTTTCCTTCAGTTTCTGGTAAAGACCCTTTGAAAAAAACCCAATCTCTTCTCTTGGTAAAGATAGGAAAGACAAAAAAGGCAGCCTTTCTATCTAGGGCAGCTGAGTGGGGGCTGGGAGTGTTCTGGGAGGGGGGTCAAGATCCCTGAAGGTTGGGGACTGACAGGTGGTAGCAGAAGAGACACAGAAGGGGCCCACCCACTCCTCCCACCTCCCACCAGTTTTGGGGGGAATGGCCTACATTAGAGTGCAGGTAAAGAAATTCTAGGCAGGCCTGAGCCTCGGTTTGGCGCTTCCCACCCCCACCCACCCCCATTCTCACCAGCTTTGCCTTGGCATCTTGGCCAAGCCACACGAATTAGAACGAGTTGTTCTCAGCAGGGCTTCAGTGATGACAGCTCCCTTTGGGCAGAAGGACCAGACAGCAGGCTCTTAGACACCCCCTTCTCTAGTCCGAGGCCCGCCAGACGTCCTAGGTAGCTATGACTGGATTTCTAGAACCCTTGTTGAGACCCCAAAGAAGGTGACCAATGCTGGGGCTTCTGGGCTCTCTAGGGTTGGAAAATCAGGAATAAGCTCAACTGTTCCTACTCAGATAGGCAGCCCCTTTCTGTAAAAAAAAAAAAATTAAAAAAAAAAAAGAATTGTCTTTGGAATCAGCCAAACGCCATTTGCTTCCCAATCCACTGCTTACAACCTTGGTTACCTCACGTAGCTTCCCCGAGACTCTGTTTCCTTATTTGTATGTGAGGGATAAAGGACTAAATGACCTCTAGGGTCCCTTCCATTTCTAAATCAATCATCCTATGATCCCCGTGTCAGAGATGGAGATCCCAGGCTCGGAGATTCTATGCTCAAGGTCATAGAAACAGTGTCAGAGGTATGGTCTCTTCTGACCCTGACCAGTACACTCCTCATTAACAATGCTAAAAGAAGGGAGAGAGACCCAAGACAGAGGTGCTAGGGTCTGCTCCTCAATACCTTATCAGGGTATTCCCCTACTGTGTTTCACTATGCCATTACACAGATGAATAAAGAAGGCTCGAGATATTCGGGTGATTTACTTAGTTACAGGGCTAGTCTGCAGCAGGATAAATCTTTTGACATCTTTTCATTGTAGTTCCAGTTAAACAGATTGCATCCTGGTAAAAGCCTGTGGCTAGACTCCGGATATGCTATTTACATCCTTTCCAGGTCTTAGACAAATAGTTGAATGTTATTGAACGGAATTGGGTGCTTCCTATCCTCAGATCTCCTTTAATAAGCCCCAAGGGATGGACCCAGAGCTGGGCAGAGTCTGGTCAGCTCTCCTCTGGCTATAGGAAGGTCTGAGGTCCCGAGTGGACCCCACCCACCCCCATCTTCTAGCAGCCACTTAGTCAGTTGTCTGCCCTCTCCCAGTTCCAAACCCCCACCTTCTCCCCAACCTTCTTAGGTTCTACTGACCCATTTCTGAGGAGGGCTCTGTCTTGTTCATGATGAGTCGAAGTGAGTATGATATAGGCAGGCTACCAGCCCGGGGAGCCTAGAACTAAAAGGAGCCAGTGTTGGGCAGAGCTGGGACGGGAGGATGGCTGCAAGGACAAGATCAAAGAGGGACAGGCCAGTTCCTGCTTTGAGATCTGGTTGGACCCCAATGTAGGACAGAGTTTGCCCTAATTCTAACCCACCACTTTCCTCTAAGGACCCAGCCTTGAAAGGCCTATCAATCTGCAAGCAATACAGACAGCAATGACCCCCTGATGGCCAGACACAGTCGGATCCAGGGATGGCATCAGGGAACAGCTTGGGATGAAGTTGGGATGTGGGGCAAGGCCAAGCAATTAGTCTGCTGGCTCAGGGCCAGCTCTGTAAGCCAGCTGCTCCAGCTGTTTCAGGAGAAATCAGGGCCCAGGAGCAGTCAAGGGGAGAGGGCCTGTTGGTCATAATAATAAGAATCTTCTTCATTTGTATTGGGCTTTCTATTCCCCAAAGCATTTTCCCATCTAATCCTTACATCGACCCTATGGAGGTGGTGGGGCAGGGTTAATCTCCCTTCTTGACCATACAAACTGCAAGACAGACAGACAGACAAGGGAGAGGCAGAAGAGAGGGAAAAGGGAAGAGATAAGATCAGGGTATCACTCATCTGCCTGTCTGACATTATATGTGGGTTTATCTATATTAGTGGGGTGTGTGTGTGTGTGTGTGTGTGTGTGTGTGTGTGTGTGTGTGTGTCTGTCTGTGTGTCTGTGTATGCGTGGTTAGTGTGTGGATGATTTTGTAGATAAGTGTGAGCCATTGAGTATGTGTCTTCCCTTCCCAGGGGCATGGATCTAGTTTCTTGACTTCAGAATGTATCCTGAAGGATTCTCTCATTCCACCAGCCCCCCAGAGTTTTCAGCTTACTTTGTGTCTTTGGCTCTGAGGTAGCCAGCTGGCACCTGGGGTCTGGAGAGAAGCAGATAAAGGCAGGCTTCCTCCCCACCCATCATCTCACTCGACCCCTTAGTTTCCCCTTGGCTTTTCCCCCTCTTCTTTTCCATTCCATTCTCTTCCTTCCTCTATTCCACCCTGCCAGATTTCAGCCATGGTCTGCCAAGGGCAAGTGGGTTTTCAAAGCAAAGGGAGGGAAGAAGACTTGGAGGGTAAGATCAAATGATTTCTAAAGAACCAGCTCTGCTGTCTATGGCCAGTTGTGGGCTCCCTTATTCCTTCCCACGTCAAACTCCTCTGCTGCCACGGTCCCCTTCCCAGCTTGCTCCTTATGAGAGAGACCTCATCTCACCTTCCACCTCTTCTTTTCTCCTTCCATTTCTGATTCTCATTGAGACCTGGCTTTTTTTCCCTTGTGGTATGGCATCTTCCATTTTAGCACTGGCTTCACTCTTACTATCTCTGACTCACAAAGTGGGAGATCAGAATCCTTCTTGTCTCCCATCATCACTTCCAGACTCTCTCTGTTGATATCACTCACCAACCTCTCCACCACCATTCCACCATTCACATTAATCACCCCATCCAGATTCTGGTAGCTATTTGTCTATTGATTCCCCAAATAGGCTCCCTTCTTTCTCAATTAGTTTAGTGTCTGCTTCGATCTCTCTTTTCATTTCAACTTCTGCTTTCATAATAGGGGACTTTAAAATACATGGTTGATGTCCTCTTAAATACCCTGACTTCCAGCTCTACAAGCTGTGCAGCTCTCCATGCAGCTACACAGAGATACACTTCCATGTTCAAGAAGTTCAGAATTCCTCTATCCAGTCATACTTTTTGATCATTCTGTTTTCCCCTGTGCCTTATCTGCATACTCCAATCCTTCCACCTGTCTGTTCTCTCCCAATTCAACACCTTAGGCCAGCTACACTTTCCTCCCTTCCCTCTCTGGACTCCATGATGAGCCACATTATCTGCTACCTCACCCTTTACCCTCTTGTCCTATGGAGATGGCACTTTACCAAATCCCAGCCTTGCATTCTTCATTCCTAATGTCATGTTGCTGAATGAAGGTGAAGGACTTCACAAAATGGGGCTTCTTGGGTCTATTCCAAGTTTATGTCAACTAATCTCAAATGGGCTTTCGCTGAAGCAAGGCAAGTCATGCCTAATTCTTCCAAACCAGTTCTCTACCCCTCTCTCCACAGGGTCTATAGCAAATTTCCTTTTCTCTTCTCAAGGCTGTTAGAACCCTATTCCCACATTCTCAGCTAAGGACCTCATGCTTTACCAAAAAATTGAGGCCATTTGATGAAAGTTCCCTCTTCTTTCCTCTACCTCATCTCATACCATTCTGGTATCTTCTCCTACTGTCTCCATCCAAGTGTCTTTTTCCTTGCCAAGGCCAACCCCTCTGCAGGCAATCTCCTCCTGTGTTCTTCAGCAAATTGTTTCCACTTTCTCCTAACCTCAGTCCCTCCATGTCCCCACTGCCTATTTAGATATTATGTCTCCTCCATCCTTAAAAACTCTCACCCTCGGGGGTGGCTAGGTGGCGCAGTGGATAGAGCACCAGACCTGGAGTCAGGAGTACCTTAGTTCAAATCCAGCCTCAGACACTTAATAATTACCTGGCTGTGAGGCCTTGGGCAAGCCATTTAACCCCATTGACTAGCAAAAACCTAAAAAAAACCAAAAAAACCCCCAAAAAAACCTCTCACCCAGTATCCTTTTTTCCCATTTCAACTCAATTCTTTGAGAAAAAACCAAGAACATCTACCCAACCTGCTCCCCTCTTCATCTGCAGGCTGGCTTTCAACATCATCATTTAAGAAACTGCTCTCTCCAAAATCATCAGAGATATCTTTTTTTTTTTTTTTGCAGTTAGTGTAGTCAAATGTCTGAGGCTGGATTTGAACTCAGCTCTTCCGGACTCCAGGGTCAGCACTCTATCCACTGTACCACCTAGCTACCCCCCCCTTATTTTTATTTGACACTGATAATTGTCTTCTTCTCCAGGGTACTCTCCATTCTATTGGCTTCCCACTTATCTATCTGAGCTCTCTGAAGGGTCTTTATCTACACCATGAGCCCTGACTTCACCAAGGCTCTATCCAGGGAAGTTTCTTTATCTCTAGTTTCTCATTAGGTGATTTGGTGACATTGCCTTCATGGGTTCAGTTATCATCTCTACTCTGGTGATTCAGAGAGATATGGACTCAGCCCTAGTCTGTCCCCTGAGCTTCAGTCTAGAATCACCAGTCATCTATTGCACATTTTGGACTAGATGCCCCAAAGGTCTCTCCACTCAGCACAGAACTAGCTGTCTTTCTCTACCCATCCACTCCTCTTCCAAACTTCCCCATTTCTGTTGAGAGCCTAATGTTCCTCCCAGTAATCCAGATTTGTAACTTTATTGTCACCTTCGAATCCTTCCTCACTCTCCCTCACCTCCTATATCCAATCAGTTTCCAGTTCCCATCTCATCACTTCCCTCACAAAGCCAACACTCCTCTCATTTGGATTATTGCTACTACCCTCTAATTCAACTCCTTGCCTCTGTTCATTCCAATTTATTCTCCACTAGGTTACCAAAATGATTTTCCTAAAAGGCAGGTCTGACTTTGTCAACACCTCTTTGTCAGCACCTCCTGTGGCTCCCTATTCTTCTAAGGGTCAGAAATAAGCTCCTCTGTTTAGCATTTAAAACCCTCTCTAAATTTTCTTGTCCTTTCTAACTTTCGGGGCAGCTAGGTGGTGCAGTGGATAAAGCACCGGCCCTGGAGTCAGGAGGACCTGGGTTCAAATCCGACCTCAGACACTTAATAATGACCTAGCTGTGTGGCCTTGGGCAAGCCACTTAACCCCATTTGCCTTGCAAAAAAAAAAACAAACCCTTTCTAACTTTCCAGGCTTCTTTTTTTCCTCATTTAATTTAATTCATTTTAATTTTATTTTCAATTCCAAATTCTTTCCCCTCTCCTCCTACCCTTTGAGCAGCCAAAAAAACAAAACAAAAGAAAACCAGATCATTACAGATGTGTAGTTATGCAAAAAAATATTCCCACCTTAGCCATGGAGAAGAAAGGGGGGGAAATATGCTTCAGTCTGTACTCTGAGTCAGTAGCTCTGTCTAGGGGTGAGCAGCAAGTTTCACCATGAAGCCTTTGGATTTGCGGCGGGCCATTGTCTTGCTCAATTGTGCTTAATTTTGCAAAGACTCCATATTTTACAATATTGCTGTTATTGTTTTCATCTAGCCTTTGGTTGTGCTCACTACACTCTGTATCAGTTCATACAAATCCTCACAGGCTGCTCTGAAACTATCCCCACCATCATTTCTTTTTTTTTTCATACTTTGATTTTTTAAAATTAAAAAAAAATTTTTTTAGATTTTGTAAGACAATGGGGCTAAGTGGCTTCCCCAAGACCACACAGCTAGGTGATTATTAAGTGTCTGAATCCGGATTTGAATTCAGGTCCCCCTGACTCCAGGGCGAGTGCTCTATCTACTGCATCACCTAGCCACCCCCCCCCCATCATCATTTCTTACAGCACAATAATATTTCATCCCATTCATATATCACAACTTCTTCAGTCATTCAATAACCAATGATGTTGATCATTTTTTTAAGGTTTTTTTGTAAGGCAAATGGGGCTAAGTGGCTTGCCCAAGGCCACACAGCTAGGTGATTAAGTGTCTGAGACTGGATTTGAACCCAGGTGCTCCTGACTCCACTGCACCACCTAGCCACCCCATTGATCCTTCATTTTTGAAGAAGACCAAGACATCATCAGGGAGGTGATGCCATGACAAGCACATGAATTAGATTTGAGGGGGTGCTGTGCTGTCACCAGTCTCACTTTCTCCTACACAGCCATCTGGGTCCAGTGGCCAGATATGAATCTGGAAGACTGGAAATGGCCCTGGATACCAGGTAATGAAGGTTAAGTGACTTGCTCAAGGTCACACAGCTAATTAGTGGCAAGTGTCTGTGGCTAGATCAGAACTCCTGTCCTGGGGTGGCTAGGTGGCACCGTGGACAGAGCATCAGCCCTAGAATCAGGAGGACCTGAGTTCAAATCTGACTTCAGACACTTAATAATGACTTGCCTTGGGCAAGCCACTTAACCCCATTACCTTGAAAAAATCTTAAAAAAAACCCTCCTGTCCTTCTGACTCCAAGGTCAGTGTTCTATCCACTGCACCACCTAGTTGCCCTTAATTGATAGGCAACTTCTCAGTTTCCAATTCCTTGCCACCACAAAAAGAGTTGCTATTAATATTTGCATACATATGGGTCCTTTTCTTCATTCTTTTATCTCTTGAGGCTATAGACCAAGCAGTAGTATTGAATGATCTAAGAGTATTCAGTTGAATAATTATTTGGACATAGTTCCAAATTGCTTTCCAGAATGATTAGATCAGGTCATAGCTTCCACCAACAGTATATTAGCATATCTGTTTCCCCTATTTCCTCTAGCATTTTGTCATTTTCCTTTTTTTCATCCCCTTAGATGTGTGTAAATGGTACCTCAGAGTTGTTTTAATTTGTAATTCTCTAAGTAGTAATCATTTAGAACATTTTTATATAACTAGTGATAGCTTGGATTTATTCTTCTGAAAATTTTCTGTTCATATCCTTTGACCATTATCCATTAGAGAATGACTCATTCTTTTTTTAGAAATTTTATTTTTTTAAGGCAAAGGTTTTTTGGGGTTTTTTTAGGTTTTTGCAAGGCAAATGGGGTTAAGTGGCTTGCCCAGTGCCACACAGCTAGGTAATTATTAAGTGTCTGAGGTCGGATTTGAACTCAGGTCCTCCTGACTCCAGGGCCAGTGTTCTATCCACTGCACCACCTAACTGCCCCCATGACTCTTATTCTTGAAAATGTGATTAAATTCTCTCTATACCTTAGAAATAATGCCTTTATCAGAGAAATTTGCTACAAAGATCCTTCCTTGTTTCCTACTTTTCTCTTATTTTTAGCTTCATTGCTTTTATTTGTGCAGTCTTCTTTATTTTATATAATCAAAATTATCCATTTTACCTTCTCTCCTCTCTCTCTCTCTCTCTGTCTCTCTGTCTCTCTGTCTCTCTGTCTCTCTGTCTCTCTGTCTCTCTCTCTCTCTCTCTCTCTCTCTCTCTCTCTGTCATGAAGTTTTTCCCAATTCGTGAATCTGACATGGTTCACTAATTTGTTTATGATGTCACCCATTATATCTAATTCACATGCCCATTTGAAGCTTATCTTGGACTATGCTATGGGAGGCTGGGTACACTTAGTTTCCTTTCCAAGCTTCTTACATATTGTTCTCTTCCACAAACTATATTCAGGCCATACTGGCTCTTCCTCTAATAAAATATTCTATGAATCTCTGTCTTTTCATTGAATATCTTCCATGCCTGGAATTCTCCTCCTCTACCCACTTGTGCCTCTTTGCTTCCATATTTCCTTCAAGACTCAGCTCCTGAAGGTCTAGTCCCACATGTCACCCCCAGATGCCAGTATCTTCTTAGAGATCGCCTTCCACCTCCTCTTACATATCTTGACTTTCGTGAGGGTAGGGACTCTGTTTCCTTCCTACATTTTACTACCCTCCACCCTTTACTACCCTCTACCAACTCTTCATGAAGTCATACTGGCACATTTGCTGAGTCTGCCAGTTCTATTCCTTCCATCATAATGTCCTCCAGTAAAAAAAAAATCACTATTTTTGAGGTAACTAGGGGTTACCTCACTGCTCTTCAGTGCACTAGAGGTGCAGCACATCTAGAATCTGGGAGACCTGAGTTCAGATTTCACCTCAAATACTTACTGGCTCTCTGGACAAGTCACATAATCTCTGTCTCCCTCAGTTTTCTCAAATGTAAAATGGGGATTATAATAATACCTACTTCATAAGGTTGTTGTGAGAGCCAAGTGAGATAATATTTGCCAAATATTTAGTACATGCTTAATAAATGTTCATCTCTTTTTCCCTTCCTTCTCCTTATCAGGATGGTCACATGGGGGTGCTGGTACACGTGTGTCTTATATGGTAGTATTATTTTCTCTGCCCCCCCTTGACTTCTTTTTTTTTTTTGCAAGTCAATGGGGTTAAGTGGCTTGCCCAAGGCCACAAGTCTAGGTAATTATTAAGTGTCTGAGGCTGGATTTGAACTCAGGTAATCCTGACTCCAAAGCCAGTGCTCCATCCACTGCACCACCTAGCCACCCCCCCTTGATTTCTAATCCTACCCAAAAGCCTCAATCTCTTTCATTTTTATTAGTGTCAATGCCAAGGTCAATGAGAGTCAGGTGCTTTGAGACCCTTGAAGGAAAGTGGATGGAATAATAGGAGTGGTTCAGCACCTGCTGAGATGGGTTCCTGCTCTTTCCTTCCATCTGCTCCATTTGGAGACAGTCATCTGGAAACTCCATACTCATCAAAGGAAGGAGTGAGTTTGCCCAGGGAGTAATATTTTATTCATTTCCAGACACTGTCCTCAGTGATCTCTTGAGACAACATTGTCCCTGAGCCAAGAAGCCTGAGAGGGAGAGAACAAACTCCTGGGATCTGCCCCTACCTCCTAATCCTCAGCAGGGTCACTGACTGAATTCCCATCCTCTCTTTCACCTGAGGCTTGGAGCAGAAAGGCTGGGAAGAAACAGGGAGGCCACCTAAACCAGCCCTCCTGCTAAAGGAAACTAACAGAGAGAAAAAAGTGACTATAAGAATAGGGTGGAAATTGCAGAAAGGATCTAGATATTTGCTTTTATATAAGGTTGAACTTGCTAACAGTAAAATCTGACATGTCCAAGAGTCAAATGTCTTGCTCTTGGAAATGGTGGGTTCTGCAGTATGGGAAGAAGTTCCCAAGTTGAGCCTGAAAAACTACCAGTTGGGGGAGGGGATGTTGAGAGGTCCTTGTTCAGGTAGGGAGTTAGACAAAATGCTGCTCATATCCCTTCCATCTCTGCAATTCTGGGATTCTGACTTAGCCAAGGTTACATAGGAAGTTAATGATGGAGTAATCAATTCCCTAGGGAACCTGTTTCCTTTCTCCTCACAGTATCAAGTCCAGTATCTTCCCAGCCCCAGACAGTCAGATTGTCTTTATTCACTGTGCCACCTAGCTGCCCCTAGTCAGATTGTCTTTATGTGTTCTTTCCTCTTCATCATTCTTTTATCCACCTCTTTTCCCTTCCTCCACCTTCTAATTTCCCATACTTTCTATCTCTTTCTGTCCTCCCTTCTTCCTTGTCTCTCTCTCCCTCTCCCCTCTTTGTCTCTTCTCCTCTCCCCTTCTCTCTCTCCCCCTCCTGTTTCCCTGCTTCTATGTGTGTGTCTCTCCTCCTTCCCTCTCTGTCACTCTATCTTTCTCTCTCTCCCCCTCTCCCCTCTCTGTCTCTTCTCATCTCCCTCCCTCCCTCCCTCTCTGTCTCTCTTCTCTGTTTCTCTGCCTCTGTGTTTCTGACTCTACCTCTGCCTCTATCTCTCCTTCCCTCCTTTTTCTCTGTGTTTGTCTGTGTCTATCTCTGTCTGTCTCTCTCTTTTCTCTCTCTTGTCTCTTCTCTCTCTCTCTCTCTCTCTCTCTCTCTCTCTCTCCTTTATTTCTCTCCCTCTCTCTCTCTCCTCTCTACTTCTCTCTCTCTCTCTGCCTCTGTTTCTCCCCCCCCCCCCCATGTTGTTTCCTTCTTTGGGCTCTCTGAACAGCAGAGATTGAGTTTTCTCTTTATTTGAATCCTCTGATCCTAGCACAATGTCCAGCACTGTAAAAGTGATTAATGAATGTTTGTTGACTGATCTGTGAACCTCATGACTTTCCCCTCTCCCTTCACTTCCTTTGATCATTTCTCCCTTGTCCGCCTCTCCTCCTCTCTGCTCTCTTCAAAGCTGACTGTAGATTTCTCCTTCCTTCTTTTCTTCCAGCCCCCGTGCAGCCTCCACCCTTTTCCCCGTGCAAAGGGCCCTAAGTTGGGAGTCAGGACCGTTGGAGTTTAGGTCTGGCTCTACCACTAAATTCTGCAGAATGTGAGGCCAGTCCTTCAGGACAGTATCTGTTGTTTCCTTTTGTCCTGGTAGCATACAGCAGGTGCTTACTAAATCTCTGTTGGGTCACATTGAACTAACTAGCTGTGTCCTTTGGGCAGTCACTTTCTTTCTCTGACTTTCTGGTTCATCATCCATAAGCTAGAAATCCTAGCACCAATTGGCCAGTTCACATCCCTTCAGAGCTGCCTCTAAAGATCATTTTGTCTAGTCTCCTCATTTTACAGGCGAGGAAACTGAGACACATTGACGTTGTGACTTGCTCAAAGTCTGGCAGCCTCATGGAAGCATGCCAGCTGTCCTGAATGCACTGTTTCCAAGGACAGCCTTCCTTCCACTACCACCCTGGGATAATGGGATGTTTTGTAAAGTATAAAATGCTTTGCACATAGAAGACACTTTCCAGAAGTGATGATTTGGAGAAATGAAGGGCTACTGGCAGTATTCAATCTGTCTCAACATCCATTTCCTCAGCACCCATCCTTCTCTGCTCTTTTTTCTACTCTTTTAACTATCTACCACCAAGTATGGAGTGGTTGGAGCTCTCCTTGGTGCTGAAATGGAGCCTAGGGGCTAGAGCTGAGTCTCTGAAGAGGGCAGTTCTAAAGACAAGTTGCCTCTTGGCACCTCAACAGTATATACAATAGGATCACAGAATGTCTGAGCTGAAAGTGCCTTCAGAGATTGTCATTTTGCAGATGAGGAAACTGAGGTCCGGAGAGGGAAAAGCTGATGTAAAGTCACACAGGGGGCAGAGATAAGATCTTATAACAGAACATCAGGAAGAGTCCTCAGAGATCATCTAGACTAACCTCCTCCATTTGGGAATGAGACCAATGAAGGGAAACATATATCTGAGTTGGAAGAGTTCTTAAAACATCAAATATTCATTATTAGAATTTGAAAGTGTAGGGGCGGCTAGGTGGCGCAGTGGATAGAGCACTGGCCCTGGAGTCAGGAGAACCTGAGTTCAAATCCAACCTCAGACATTTAATAATGACCTAGCTGTGTGGTCTTGGGCAAGCCACTTAACACCATTTGCCTTGCAAAAACCTAAAAAAAAAAGAATTTGAAAGTGCCTCAGAGCCTAGAACAGAATGTTAGAGCTGGTGAGGCAGGAGTTTTAAACATCAGGCATGATTTCTCTCTCATCACACTCAATTTGGATCAATGTACAACATGGAAATAAAGTAAAGACTGACAAATTGCTTTCTGTGGGGGGTGGGGGAGGGAAGTAAGGTTGGGGGGAAAATTGTAAAACTCAAAATAAATAAAATCTTTAATAAAAAAAGCATCAGACATTGAAAATCAGGGCTGAAAATAACCTCGGGGTCTAGGACATCAGAGCTGGGGAGTTCTAAGAACAGAAAATGTCAGAACTAGAAGGAACCTCGGAGCAGAGGTTGTCAGAGCTAGAAGGACCTGAGGAAAATGTCAGAGCTAGAAGGAACTTAGTATAGAGAATATCCAAACAGTGTCAAGTTCTAACAACACGGTTTGTATTCTAGGATCCTTTCCAACTCTGACATTCTATGCCACTTACCATCCATAATGCCTTAGACAAGTCATAACCTCTCTAGACTTCAGTTTCTCCATACAAAGGGAGGTGAGATTAGGCAACATCGAAGGGCCTTGCAACTCTGACATTCTATATCATAATATCTTAATTCTGCCAGCTTTGGTGGCCATCTTAGTACCTCCATGTCCTTGAGTTAGTTATTTTCCCTCTCTTAGCTTCAGTTTCTTCACTTACAAAATGACAGTGGGCTTAAAATATGGAATGTCAGAGGTGGAAGATCCCCTAAGATAAAGAATATGAAGTTTCAGAGAGGAAACTTATGATGTCATGTCAGAGATAGGAAGTTCTGTAGAGATTATTTGGTCCTAGGGTCCTCGTTAGTGCAGTGAATAGAGCGTCAGGCCTGGAGACAGGAAGACCTAAGTTCAATCTGATTGAACTCTGTTGGCCTTAGTTCCTCCTCTGTAAAGTGGACTGGAGAAGGAAATGGGAAATTGCTCCAGTATTTTTGCCCCCCAAAAACCCCAGATGGGGTCATGAAGAGTCAAACATGATTGAAAATAACTAAACAACAACAAAGAAATCTAGTAAATCTGTCTCCTAGTAGAAAAGTTGCCTGTCCAGGGTCACAAAGAGAGTAACAAAACAGATAGAAAAATTCCCATTGGTACAACACTAGAATTATAAAGAATCTCCTTCAATGCTTGACCTTGTGAGGTAGGTGGTACAAGGATCATTGTCCCCACTTCACAGGTGAGGAGACTGAGGCCCACAGAAGTCATGGTAGAGTAGATTTAGAAGTTTGGTTCAAATCCTGCCCCTGTCCTGACCCAGCTAGCTTATCCTCCCTGTAAAATAAGAGGACTGGACTGTGAAGAGCCCCGTGATCCTGGAACTTCTCCAGAGTCACAAAGCTAGGAAGTGTCTAAGGTGGGATACGAACCGCCCTCATTCCAGGCTGTGCTTCCCCCTTACACACAGCTTTCCAACCTTCTCAGCCCTTTCCACACCTCACTAATTGCCATGTCATCATCCATACTCATTCCTAAGCTGTCTTTCTTTTTGACCCTTATAAAAACGTGCTCTCAGGAAAGAACCTGATTAACACAAAAAGCTGCTAATAATGCCAGTAATAATCTCTGATATTTAAAACTGCAGAAGTAGAGATTTAGAGCTAAAGGGAACTTTAGAGTTAATCTAATCTAATGCCCTCATTTTATAGGGCAGGGAATTGAGACCCAGAGAAGTTAAATGAAGACTAATGAAAGCAGTTGTAGCTAGTAAGCAGAAAGATGAAGGATTTGAATTCAGATCTTTTGATGCAGAATCCAGCATTCTTTCTAATGTGTCTCCCCCCCACCTCCACCCTAAACCTATGTAGCAGTGTGTGACGTGTTCTATGGCCCTTATCTCATTTGAACTTCACAGTGACCCGTTGAGGTAAGTGAATACATTTGATTGCACCAATTTTACAGATGAGAAAACTGAGGCCCAGACCAAGCATTGTGGTACAGTAGCAAGAGTCTGGAGTCAGATGCATGTTCAAATCTTGTCTGTCATGAGCACTACCTATACTTCCTCATCTATAAAATAAGGGGTCTCCTCGATCTTATAGGGAAAAGTGACATGACAGCCTGGATCACATAGAGGGGAGACAAACCCAGCCCAGGTTTTTGTAACCTTCTCGCTGCTCAGGATTCACCTCCTAATTCTATTTCATAAGCAGGCAGACTTTGAAGCCTTCTAATGTTTTACAATACTCATTGCATTCCAGTAGGATTATTTTCATGCCAGTGGACTGACTTTCAAAGGACAAAAATGTAGGCATCATTGAAGCCCGTCCTGAGGGAGATACTTTGTCAAGGGGATGTCAAAGAAAGCTCCAACTGGTGAGGGCCATTAGGATGTTGAATGAAGGGCCTCCAGATCAAGCCATGAGAGGATGATTGCCATACTTATCGTGAAGAAGCCTCAGGGGTAGTGAAGATGCATTTGTGAACTGGGGATGAGATTGTACTATGCTTGCCCCCCCCCCCCCAGGATAGAGCAGGAAGTGATAGGTGGAAGGTGTGAAGGTCATAGACTGGATGCCAAGTCATACTTGCTCCCAATGAGAGCTGTCTCCAAATGGGATGAGCTGCTGCAGAAGGTGGTGGGCTCCCCTTCCTTGGAGGGCTTCCAGCACTTGGCAGGGATGGTACCGGGGAGAGGCTCAGCCTGCATTTTAAGCTCTCTTTAACTGGGCTCCGGCCCAGCTTTGACCTAGAGCTGGTCCCTGTACTCCATGGGTGGGATTCTGCCTGAATCTGTTTGCTCAAGCTGTCCTCCATGATGGCCATGAGCCCTTCCTCAGCTCAGCCTTTCCAAATCCTCTTTCCTTTCACGTTTCTACTCAAGTGCCTCCTCTGGGAAGCCTTCCCTGATTACATCAGCTTTGCCTCTTTATTCTCTTCCTCCTTGGGCTAAAATTTATTTTTCACTCCCTCCTATTCACTTGAGAACATCTTTTCCCTTACCTCCCCACCCCAACATTTAAATAGTCATTGCATGAGGGAAGTGACAATCCCTATTTCAATTTCCCAAGAACCTAGATTTAGAGTTGGTAAGGTTCTCAGAGGTCTTCTGGTCCCATTCTATCATTTTACAAATGAGGAAACTGAGGTCTATCAAAGTGAAGGGATTGACCCAAGATCACACAAATGATAAGCCTAGGAGTTGGTAGTTTTGAGCCCAGTCTTTGCAGCAAGCTGCTCTCTTGCCTTGTACTAGAGGACACCTTTTCAGCATGTTTGCTAAATCTAATTGCATAGAATGAACAAGAGCATTAAGGCAAGAAATAAAGGAGGTCATATATGATGAGGCTGAAAGGCAGGCAGTCAATCATAGGCAAGAGACTTTATGGTGAAAAGGCACCTTGGAGATCTTGTTGAACACTCTCGTTTTACAGCAGATAAAACAACGAAGATGGTGTTCAATTGAGTCATTTGGCCTTGGGGCTCTGGTGCTCTCCATGATTCTTTCTCATTCATCCCTAGCCTACCCAATATGGTTCAGCTCCAGGATTCTATCATTTAATTCAGAAAGCATATATTAAGTGTCCCTTATGTGCACAGCACTCAAATCCAGAAGATACAAAGGTAATAAATAATGAATCAGCCCCTACCCTCAAGGAAATTCCATTCTATTGGGAGAAAATTTTGAAAATTTTGAAACCCCACCTGGGTTTCAATATATTACTGTCAGAATAAAAAAATTAAATGGGAATTTTTGGAGGTGTTTTGCAGAAGCCACAGATGACATGTGAACACCAGCAGACTACAAAGTTTAGATCCTCAAAAATGCATAAAATAGATTGTATTGTGTTATACAATATTCTAATGTATTATATAATCCCAAATTTTACAATAAGATACTATTAAACATGCAACTAAATAAAAATGAGAAATTCAGATTTCTTTTATGGTACAAAGAGAAGGTCAAAACATTTTACTCATATTTTCCAGATCTGAGTTACATCCCCTCAGTTCCTGAGATGTGGAAAGGACATGCTGTAGTAGTATATACTAGATGATGTTAATGATGTTTGTCCTTAGGTCTCAAAGAAGACCAAGCCCTCAGGGAGGTGATGCCATGACAAGCATGTGAATTGGACTTAAGAGAGCAAGGGCTGTGCTAAAGTCACCAGCCTCCCTTTCTCCTCCAAGAGCCATCTGGGTCCAGTTACCAGATATGAATCAGGACGAGTGGGTACAAAATAGCAAGCCAAGTGATATACCAAGTGATTTCCACCAGGAAGCAGGAGCTAACAATGAAGGGGTTCAGAAGTTATAGAAAAGAGATGATGAAGGAAGTTACAGTTAGAGGGTTGGGATTCCAGGCCTGGAGGACAGCCTGGATGGTGATGAGGGAAGCTCTAGGATCAAACAGAAATTCTTTGGGGCACTGAAAGCTCTTCATAATTGTATATCTTTCTACATTTCTAGCCTTACACCTTTTCTCCTCAATATACTCTGTAATCTAACTACAAGAACCTTCTTAGTTTCTCTAATGCCTTTGTCCCCTGGTTGCACCTCACAGATAGAATGCTCTCCCTCCTCACCTCACCTGCTGACTTCCCCAGCTTCCACTTCCAAACCCCAATCAGTCTCACCTCCAGCAGAAGGCCTTTCCCAGTCCCACTTCCCCTTCCCTGCTACTGCCTTCCCCTCCCAGATGACTGGTCATCTTCCTCTCTCTCTCTCTCTCTCTCTCTCTCTCTCTCTATATATATATATATATATATATATATATATATATATATATATATATACACATATATATACATATGTATACATATGTATGTATGTATGTATGTATCTAGTTATTTCCTGTGGTTTTCCCCATTAGAATGGTAATATTTCAAGACCAGGGACTAAGTGGGGTTTTTTTAATTGCCTCTCTCTGTATTCCCAGCATTTAGACTGGAGTCTTCCCTCCTTACAGACGCAGACATGCTGCTGGGAAGCCTTGGCCTTGCCTTGAATCCATGAGGAAAACATCTCCTCCTCCTCTTCCTCCAACTGCCCCTTCTCTTCCTCTCCTCCTTTCCCACCTCTCCTCTCCCTCTTCCCCCACCCCTCCTTCCTCCCTTCTTTTTCTACTCTCCCCCCTCCTCCAGGATTGTTGCAACGATGGTCCCTCCCTCTGGGCCAGTTCCCGCCCCCCCCAGGTCCTTCTGCCCCTTAGCCCAGCCCGAGGCCCCTCATCTCTTCCCCCAGGCCCTCCCAATCTGTGGTTCCCGGGTGGTGCTGTGATTAATCAGTGACAAGACTGAAAATAAGAAGAAAAAATGTAATCAGCCAGGGGAAGGGACCAGCAGTAATTGAAAAAGCGCTTTGGAGTTCAGATCACTTTAATCAGCTCCTTTCCCTGCTGAGGGCCAGTGGATGCTGATTTCGCCCAAAAGCTGGGAATGGGGGAGATGGGATTGGAGGGGGCGGAGCCTAAAGCCAGGCGTGGATTTATGAGTGGAGGAGGGCGGGAGCTGGAGGGTGTCCTTGGGGCATCCATCGCGCAGAGATCATTTTATTCCTCCATCTACATAAATGTCCGAGGAGTGGGGCTACCCTGCGGTGGGGAACCTGACTGGCTTGAACCTGGACTCTGACACAGACTCTAAACAAGATAGCCGTGTCCCCAGCAATCCTTAAGACTTAATTAGTTGTCAATCTGCCTTCGTGGAGGGAGTTTTCCCCCCGGGAGGGTGGAGGGTCCCCCCCCCCCAACTCCCAGCAACAAGATGCACAGATAGGGAAAAAGGCAGGTGAGCTCAAGTCTGTTCGGTGCCTTGAAAGGCTTCGGGTGATGCATTCGTGCTCGTGTCAAGGTGAGCTCACGCGCCAAGTGTGATGTTTCCAGGACTAGATTTGGAGTTCGACGGGCAATCTCGACCAGGGCTAGAGAGTTGGCATTGGAGCTGGGAAGGCCCGAGTTCGAGTCTTACCTCAAGCATTTATAGAACAGGAGAGCCAGAAAAGAACCTGGAGGCCAGCCAGTCCCGAGCTCTCATTTTATGGAACAGTGGCTGGAGGGCTGAGTTCAAATCCCGTCGCAGATGCTCGCTATGTCTGGGCAGGGTTGTGAGGTTCACAGAAGAGAATATCTGTCAGAGAGCTGTGGTTCCCTGGCATCTACCAGGAGCCTCACTTCCTCCTTCTTGAGGAGGGAACCCAGGCCTCGAGAGGGAAGTGACTTGTCCAAGAGCACCCAGCTCCTAAGTGGCGGAGAGGGTTTGGAACTGGGGCTAACTTCAAATCCAGCATCCTCTTCCTGCCCCAAGCTGCTGCCCTCTGCTCCTTGAGACCCCCCCGCCCCCCCTTCCCTTTTCTGCCTTAGAAAGCCTGGTGTCTGCTCACGGGGGGAGAGGACTGTAACGGACTGAAGAGCCGGGGAAGTCGGAGGACCCTGAGGAAGGGGGGCTGGGGGAGGCCAGCGATCCGCTGAGACGCCACTGGCGGCTTGCCGTGTCCCCCCGCCCCCTCTGCGGGTGGCCAGGGCGGGCCCGGGGCGCCCCTTTCCTTTCCAGTCCCTTTTAACTCAGTATGAAGAATCCCGGGGACGTGTGCAAATTCACACACGCGCGGACTCGACACGGGGGGGACGTGGGGGGTGTACTCACAAGTAACTCTGGGAAGAGCCGGGGGCCACGGAGCCCACCCCCAGGAAGCCCTCGTCACCCCAGCACGGACCGAAGGCGGGCAGGGAGCTCCCTGAACTCGTGCCCTGCCCCCGCCTCGATTCCCAAGGGGCTGAGATGCTCTCCTGAAGGCCCCACAGACCCCAGCTGGGACCAAAAGGTCCAAAAGGAGCGTCGTCCCTTCGCAGCGGCCTTAAAAAGCGGGAGAGAGCGGAGCTGGGGCCCGGCCCCCGGGCCGTCCCGCCCCCCGGCCCCCCGGCCCGTTCCGCCATTGCCTTACCTGCTTCCCTGCCCCGAGGGGGCCAAGCCCAGGTAGCTCGGGCTTCGAGGCGCGAGCTGTCAGTCGTACTGGTGCAGGGGTGGGTGGGCGTGGAGAGATGCCCCCGTGACAGAGGGCGCCGGGGCGGGAGGACGGCGGGGCGCCCGAGTTCCACAGAGCCGAGCCCCGCGTCCGGCTCCTCGTGCGCTCGGGGGGCGGCCCGGGGGGCGCCCCTTCTCTGGGTACTTTTCCAGTTTCTCTTCGGTCCCCGGTCGGGATAGAGGGGGGGGCGCGCGCGTGGCTCGTACGTGAGCGGGAGCGCAGAGAGGAGCCGGGCGAGCCAGAGCGCAGAGGAGAGAGGGGAGAGGGGAGAGGGGAGAGCCAGAGCGCCCACACACACGCGCGTGCACCGCCCGCGCACACACTCACTCGCACACACGCGCGCACACACACACTCACCCAGGGACGGCGAGAGCCGGAGCCGGAGCCGGAGCCGGAGCCGGGAGGGCGGGCGGGCGGGCGGAGCGAGCGCGGGAGCTGGGCCACGGGGAGCCGGCTCCCCAGCCAGCCGGGCGCCCCGGCCCGCCCCGGCGGCCCCGCAGCGCCACGCCGCACCGCCCCGGCCCCGGCAAACTTGGGCGGGAGGGGCGAGCGGCTGCGGCCCAGGGCCGTGCCCCCGGCGGGCGCCATGCGGGCCTCGGGCCGGGGGCGCCGGGCGGCCCCCGCGGGGGGCAGCGGGTGCCTCTGAGCGGCCGGGGCGGGGGGCGCGCGGGGGCGGCCATGGCGGGGCGCCCGGGGGCGCGGGGCGCGGGCGGCGGCCGGTAGCCCCCCCCCCGCCGCCGCCGCCCGCCCCCGCCCCCGGCCCCCGAGCGCGGGGGGGAGCGGGGGGGGGGGGGGGAGGGGAGGGGAGGGGAGGGCCGGCGGCGGCGGCGGCGGCGGCGGCGGCGGCGGCGCCCGGAGCCCAGAGCCCCAGGAGCCGGAGCCCGAGGCGCGGCCGCCCTGAGCCGGCCCGGCCCCGCCGCCCCCGGCCCCGCCGCCCCCCGGGCCGGCCCGGCCGGCGCAGTCCACGCGAGCCGGGATTAAAGTTTGCGCTCGGCGCAGGAGTCCCCAAGATGCCGTTCCACCCGGTGACCGCGGCGTTGATGTACCGGGGCATCTACACCGTGCCCAGCCTCCTGGCCGAGCAGCGGCCCGTCGACATCCCCGAGGACGAGCTGGAGGGTGAGTGGGGGCCCGCGCCGCCCTACCTGTTCGCGGCCGCTCGCTGCGCGCCCCCCCCCCCCCGGGCTGCAGGTGCGGGGAGACAGGTGGGACCGAGCTGCCGGCCAAGGGGGAGGGAGCCCCTGAGAGCAGCGGGGGGGGGCAGAGGACCCCAGCCCCACGGGGAGGGGCGCCAAGACCACGAGCGGGGGCACCCAGCCCGCCCTCCTTCAGGCGGCTGGACGTGGGCGGGGGAGGGGGCAAACTTCCCCCCTCCCCCGGGTCCCGCGGGTGGGGGAGGACCCGGAGCCGGAGGCAGAAGTGGCAGAGGACACCCCCCACGCGCTGCGGGCACCAGCTCGCAAAACTTGCTAACCCTCCCCCCCCCCCCGTGAGGTCGGCGGCCCCCCCCCCCCCCCCCGGGAACGGACGGGGTCCCACGGTGACGGTGCGGAAATGGGCGAGGACCGCTGCGGCCCGGGCAGGGGGCGGGGCCCCGGGTGGGGGGGAGCCCCCGGCCCCAGGGGATGCGGGGCTCCGGAAGCTGCTCCCCCTGCGATGCCCCCCCCCCGCCATCACCCTCGCGGCTCGTAGCGTAGCGAGCCGGCTCTGTCCCGGAATTGGCATTCCAGACGTGTCGCTTTAAAAATCCAATCTGTTGGGGCTGGGAGAGGAGGGGAGAGGGGGACAGAGATGGCCGCCGTGCCAGCCCCCCCTTCTCCATCCCCACTCCTGCGGAGAGCGCCCCCTCCCCGGGGCCCCCTCCGGGGGAAGGCAGAGCCGCTCCCTGCGAGCGGACACAACAAGTGGATGGGGGCGGGGGGCGGCGGTGGAGAAGAGCCCGGTGACCCCGCTCTCCTCTCCATCCGCCCCGGGTCCGGACAGCCCCCAGTCCGCAGATGTGTCACCCACTGCCCGGCACCCTCTGCCTCCCCAGGGCCCCCAGCCCCCAGGCACCCCATCCCTCCGGGACACCCGCCTGTCCGGTCTCTGTTCAGCCTTCGAGTGGCCTGCCCCTTGTAGGGGCACCAGGTGGCAGCTGAGGCCAACTTCACCTCCTGCCCTCGCCCCCGGCCTCCCCGGGCTCCCCCCCCCCCAGCAGAGTGAGGCCCTTGTTCTAGGTTGGAGCCGAGGGCTAGGCTGCTTGGGCATCTGCGAGTGCCAGAGCCCAGCGTGTGGCCTGAATGGGAGAAGGCGCCCACAAGGTACCGCAGTGTTAGGACGAGGCCTGGCCCACCCCATCCACTTCCCGGCCTCCCCTGGGCCGCTGTCCGCCACTTTGAGGTGGCCTCTGGACAGGCCAGCTTGTTGCTTGGGGGAATGGTCCAGGACTGAAGAGCGGGGCCTGGGGCCCTGCGGGCTCTAAGGCCTGCCCCCATCACCCCTCTGCAATGTCCTTTCCCTTCCTGGGTTGCTCGGGGAAGTCTCAAGTGGACAGGTGGATGAAGCTGGCAGGGTGGGCAGGCAGACTGTGCCAGGCTGCAGGGGACAAGGTTCCTCTGCCGCCGGGGGGGTGGGTAGAAGGGGCCACGGGAGAGGTTCCAGCAGCTCCCCATTAAGGCATTCTGCCAGAAGCCAAGGGAAACCGCCCTGCACAGAGGCTGGGGCACCAGCTCTCCGTCTGCCAGGCTGCCCTCTCTCTAGCCGGGAGTAGCAGAAGAGTCTCTTGACCCCTCTCCACTGGGTGATTGGGGAGATGAGTGCTGGGCCATTGCAATGGCTTGGTCAGGTGCTTTGAGATCACGAGAGGAAGGCAGTGACTGCCCGGACTGGGAGGGGGGGGGTGACCCCTAGCTGCGAGTGTCCCGTGCCATCAGAGGGTGGCAGGGGAGGAGAGGGGGCTCCCTGCTGCAGAGGGGGTGCAAGCTGCAGCTGCTCGGGCTAGAATCTGCGTCTGTTCTGAACAGCTGGGAGACTGGGGGTGCTGGTGACGAGAACTCCATCCAGGCTCTTTGGGGGCAGGGGAAGCTGGGGAAAGTGGGAGGCTGGACAGATCTACCTCGTGTCCTTGTCTGGGGGAATCTCAGAGCAGCACAGACTGGAAATTGGGCCTGGGGGGGGGGGGCACCGAGTCGGCGTCCCCTTCATGGTTCTGGCTAGTCCTCGGACACCCTCACAACCCCTCGGGAGCCCAGAGGAAAGGACAGATGGGGTGGGGGGAGGTGAAGTGGTGCAGAGAAAGATTTAATGTTGGGGGGGGTGCTGAGAGTCAGAGAAAGAACGATGCAGAGCCGGGACCTCTGAGCCCAGAGACCTCCAGCCTCCACTCCAGGCTAATCCCGTCTTGACCCATTCTGCCTTCTTTCCTGATTTCTCCCCTATCCCCAAGGCTGAATGGAGCCCTACCAGACCCCCAAGCAGACCCTAAAGCCCTTCTCACCTCCAGGTTGGAGAGCCAACAAACGAAAAGGGGGTGAACGAAGCACTTGGCCAGGATGACAGGGAGGTGGAGGACGCAGAGGACAGATGGGGGCTATGTCTGGACTGATTTGGGGCATCAAGGAGAAAATGATGGGTCAAAAGGCGAGAAATTGAGTTGGGGGGGAGAGAAAGGGTCAAACTGGAGCTCCCTGAGAAAAAACAAATGGGGACTTTCCCTTCCTGTCCTCTTTCCTCTCCTTGCCTGAGACTTCCAAGGTCCATCCTCCTCTCTTCTCTGCCCTCCTCTCCTCTCTCCTTCTCTGTCCTCCTCTTTTCTCTTCTCCCCTCTTCTTCCCTCCTCTCCTCCCTTTTCTCTCCTCTCTTCTCTTTTCTCCCCTCCTCTCCTGTCCTTTCTGCTTTCCCTCTGCTACCAATCCCCCACCCTCTCCGTCTTTGCCAGTTTAGCAGTCCCCATCTCTGCCAATATTTTTGCCACTGACAGCAGAAAGGACCCGTCCCATGTCTCTCCTTGCTCCCAAGAAGGGGTCCCCTTCCCCATTCGCTTTCCCTTCTTCTGAACTCCCCACACCTCTGCTTTCTGTTTCCCTCCAGAACTCAAACCAGGCGATCCCTAAACCCCATCTTTCCACTAAAGTGTATAATATGTAGCCCCCAACTCTGGCCTGGCCAACCTCCTCTGGCTTCCTCCTGCCTCTTTCCAGGATGGGAGGGGGGAGACTCTTTCCCTCCTTGCTTTCCCCTTCTTCCCTTCCCAATGCAGGAGACTTGGCTTGGAGTCAGGGTTTTCCAATGCTCAGCCTTCAGAGAGGGAGAAGAGAAGCAGGGATGCAGTGGATCCAGGGTGCTTTGTGGATGGCTAAAGGAAGGGGCACAGGTCCCCACAGAGCCTTGGGTCTAGAGATTCTGGGAAGGACAAGGGATCCCGGCAGCTGCAGAGAGGGGTTCTGTCCCTCTGTAGACTCATTGGCGAGAGACCAATGCTGTATTACTCAGCGGCCAAAACGATTTTATTTGCTCCATTTGTCCCCCCACACAGCAACACACTCTTCCCAGCTCAGAAAGTGTCTGGGGCATCTGAAGGGCAAGCCCAGGTCAGGTAGAGCAGGTAGGAGATTCTGGTATGCCACAGTGGGGAAGTGGAATCTCCAAATTGCCTCCCCCCAGGTTTGAACCTCTGGGTTCCTTCTATACACTGCAGATCTCCATGCAGTTGGTAACCCCTCTCTCCCTTTTACTCAAGTCCCTGGGCCTAGGGAAGACCAGATGCTTCCTCCATATCCCCCTCCTGTTTTCCTTGTGCAAACTCCAGTGTCTATTCTCCATCCCCAAAGACCCTTATTTGGCCCAACGGGTGTCATATAGTCTGGAGGGGCTCTCCCACACCGAGAAGGAAGGTGGGGGTTGGAGCAATCAGAAGAAGGCAGAGTCCAGCTCAGAAAGGACAGACTTGATTCCCATTCCCTTGCCCTCACACCCCCACAAATGGCTGGTTCATGATGAGACTCTTGCTTATAAATATGGTGGGGTAGAGAGGGCTGACCCTTTCAAAGGAGCTGACTCAGAATGGAGGTCATACAACCTTTCATCTAAAGATCTTGTGGCCAGTAGTTCTCATATATACCTTTCCTGCAAAAGAGGAGTGAAGAGATTGAAATCTCGGATCCCTTTGGGCTTTAACCTTATGAGAGGCCCACCCACTAGGAAGGCTAGGGCACCCGCCTCTCTGAGAGACTGCAAGCTTCCTGCCCACCATAGGAAAAGAATTCAGCTCCCACCAGTAAGAAATGGCTAGGCAGGTAGGGGCAGGGAAACTGGACACTGGGACAGTTGCAGAAAAGGCTGTTCTGGAAGGTCCTGGTATCCTGGCAGGGCTGGGGACTAACTTTGGGACCTGGGGCAAGGGTCTTCCCCCTTCTCTAGGTCTCAATTTCCTCTTAAAATGGGCAGATTAGACTAGATGGTTGTTTTATGCTCTTTTCAAATCTGACATAGTTGTATTTTCCAAGATCCCTCCTAGTTGGGTCTGCTGTTCTCTGTTCTAAGCCCCTCCCAGCTCAGAGATCTCTATTACCTGTTCTAAGGCCCCTCTCAATTCTGACATCCCCTGTTCCAAGATCCCTCCCAGCTCTGCCATTCTCTGCTCTTTGGTTCTTCCCAACTCGACATTCTGGGATTCTAGAAGGCAGTTTACCATCTCATTTCTCTAAGTCCTTTAAAGATTAGAAAATGTTCTTACAGTTAGCCTGTAAGATTGGAGATAGGGCCAACGGTATGACCTGTCCCTTCCTCCATTGTCAAAAAAAAAATTTTGGACAAATTAAAGTGACTTGCCTAAGGTCACCTGGCTAGGAAGTTTCAGTGATTGGCACAGATGTGCTTTGGCAAATTTGGCTCCTGGGAATATTCCTAGGCATCAGAAGCTTCGAGAGGAGCACTGGGGCTTGAAGGATGCAAGGTTTTGGGGAGGATTTCAGATTGACTTGTGATGTGGGTAAAAAAAGATGTGATGATGTTTGTCCTTTGTTCTCAAAGACCATGATATCAGGGAGGTGATGCTATGACAAGCACATGAATTGATTTGGGAAAGGGGGCTGTACTATGTCACCAGTCTCCCTTTCTCCTCTGGAGCCATCTGGGTCCAGTGGACAGACGGGATCAGGATCACTAGAGATAGTCCTGGATTTGAGACATCAGGATTAAGTGATCTGCGCAAGGTCACACAGCTAGGAAGTGGCAAGTGCCTGAGGCTGGATTTGAGCCAGTCCTACTGACTCTCAAATCCATTGCTCTATTCACTGTGCCATCCAGCTGCCCCTGTGGGTAAAAGAAGCCCATGTCTGGTTGAGGCACAGCAGAATGACTCAGTTGGACCAGAGCAGGGCTTCAGCCAAGTGACTTAGGGGAGATCAGATTTCAGAAGTGGATTTGGGCCAAGCTATGCAGGGCCTTAAATGCAAAGGTCAAGAATTTCCTTTATCCTTGGGGGTGGGTGGGTGAAGAGATAGAAATCCCAGAGCAACAATGAGCTCACAGATAGAAGTTGTATCTGTGGGCAGGATGGGAGAGGCAGGAGCCTAGGAAGTCCACAGTTCCAGTCCAGATGAGAGGTGGGCCCAGGGTGCAGAATGTGACCAATATGCTGGCTTTCCCATGGGACTTCTAACCCTCCTCAATCCACTCAATCTGTGGGGGAGAAAGTTGGGGAAACTGAGTCAGAGAGAAACTGGAAGGGAAGATAGGATCATTAGTTTAGAACAGGAAGGGACCGTTTTGTCTGATATTTTGTCTGACCTTTTCAATGTATAATAAGGAAACTGAGGCCAGTGAATCACTTAAGATCCACCGCTCCATTAGCCAGGGGTGGCAGTCAGGTTGGCAGTCAGGTTCTTGCTCTTGCCCAGTGCTCTGTCCCTCCCTGCCTCCATTCAAGGGGCCATCCCACAGAAGCCCCCTGATCCTTGCAGAGACCTTGAGAAAGGAGAGGTACTCCTCCAAGGTCATCTGAGTTCTATGTGACCATTGAAAATCCACCCTGGGTCCTCAAAGTTCTTTCTGTTGTACTCCATCCTCCACCCTTACCCAAGGGAAACTGAGGCTTTACCCCTGAAGGGGGGAACTCAAGGTGTTCATGCCCCTTAGCCCATGTGATCTACCCCCATGCAGGGACAGGAGAAACCTGGAAGACAGGATTTCAGAGGTGCTGAGGATGCTGAGAGGAGCTGGGGGGGGGGGAAACAGACTGTTATCCCTACCCAACCCCCAATCTTCTCCAGGTTCTGAGATTGGACCTGCCCTTAGTCAAAATCCCAGGAGGAGAAAGACAGACAGAGAGGCCCAAAGGGGCCTCCCAAGCCAGACAGTGAACAAAGGAGCTCCAGGGCAAATGAGCTGCACCTGAGCCAGGTCTCATCCTCTCCTGAGCTCCTCAGGAGGAACCTCAGAGAACTCCTTGCTATCTAGAACGTGGCCCAGGGATGGGCAGCTTTGATGGATGGCAGACAATTAAGAGAATGGAATTTGAGCAACCAGGCTAACTGCTGGGGGGCAGAAGGGCGGAGGAGGGGGGGGAGAGGCACACGATTCATGGTGAAAAATATCAGCCAAGTCTATGAATTAGGACCCAGCTTGAATCCCTATTGAGGTGGGCAGGAGAGGGAAGGAGGCACTGGCAGTGAGGCTGTGTCTAGGTTGGGGGTGCTACTCCCAGCCTGTCTATCAGACACCCCTGTTCTTCCTTCCCCTTTCAAGTCAGCAGTCATCCATCCAGGATTAGCTTTCACTACCCATCAGTCCAGGGGAAGGCACAGAAACACAGCCTGGGGATGAATCCTGCCAAGCCATGCCAAGGGCTGGGCAGTCCAAACCTGGGTTCTAGTTTAGCTTGGGCACTATCTCCCTGGGTCAGTCTTTGGCCCTCTCCAGTTCTGTGAAAATCAAAGAACTGGAGTCCAAGGATATCAAAGACTCCATGCAGCCAGCAGCTCTGGACAGCTGAGGGCAGAGGAGCAGCCCTGCCCTTTGGTCTCTAGTAAGTGAGCCAACCTTGCCAGTTTGGTGCTTGGGGCCAGGCCCTTCTCTGAGTGCCAAAACAAGGAATAGCCTTCCATTCCCAGGGACTGCTGAGGAAGTTGGGCTTTCGTGGAAACCTTGGGCTGGGAGCTCTACCCTAGGGCCCAGGCCCCCATTTGGCAGATGAGAAGACTGAGACCCATGGAGGGGAAGGGCTTGTCCCAGTTGGGACTTGAAGCTAGGTCTCTTGATTCCTGTTCCAGAGATCTTTTCCATTCCAAGCATGCTGTGGGACTTGCGTGTGTGTGTGTGTGTGTGTGTGTGTGTGTGTGTGTGGTTGTGTGTGGTTGTGTGTGTGTGTGTTTTCAAACTAAAGAGGAGAAGCAGAGACAGAGAGAGAAGGAAAGAGGCAGAGAGAACAAGAGATGCACTGGTATGATCTGAGACTGGGCCTGTACCATTATTTGGAATTCTCAAATGATTTGAACCTGCCAGGGAGCGATCCAGGGTTGAATGATATCCAATGGGATGAGACGGATGCACCACCATCTCCAAACGACCCTTCCCATCCCCACTCCCCCAGACTCCCACTCATGAGCTCCCAGGGGATCTCCCACTGCCAGAGAGATAACGCTTATCTCACTGAGTCACCTCTGGGAACAGAGATGGTTCTGGAACAGATGACAGGAATCCCAAATTCTCCCTTCTTCCTTGAGGGAACCCCCCCCCCCCAGTGAGCAGTGGAGACCCAGGGAATATCAGCAAGGAATCTCTTCAGAGGACATGGCTGGGAGATCCCTCCCCCACCATCTCTGCCTCTGCCATCTTTGTCTGCTAACCCTAAGCTTGGGCGCCCCACATACAAGCCCCCCAAACTGCTAAGTATTTGTGTATTCAGGAAGATAGAGGATGGTTGATTAATTTGCCCCAGGCTCAAAGGGAGTATGAGAGAAGCAAAATTAGAAGCCAGTGTTTAAGTCTGATTCAATCTAATCAGCATTTATTAAGTGCTTACTGTTTTCCAGATGCTATGATGCAAAGCTGGCAAGCATTTATTAGGCACCTACTATGTTAAATGCTAGAGCTACAGAGACAGTTCCTGCCTTTAAGGAACTCCCAGTCCACTGGCAAACAACTCTATCCAAACAAAATATAGCCTACAGGGTAAATGGAAGTAATCCACAGAGGAGAGGCTCTATTAAAGGGCAATAAGGTAAACTTTCCTTCAGTAGGTGGGACCTCAGCTGAGCCCTGAAGGAAGCTGGGAAAGCTGAGAACATTCTAGGCTTGCAGAGAAAGTGCTCCTGATTGTTGTGGTTGTTTGTCCTCTGGCAAGACCTCAGGAAAGTGATACCAGGACTTGCAAGTGAATTGAATTTAAAAGATGGAGGCTGGGCTCCTGCAGCAAAGAAAGAAGTGAAGCTCCTACCCTCAGGGAGCTTACATTCTTTCTTTTTAAAGAAAGATTTTATTTATTTTGACTTTTATAATTTGCCCCCAATCTTGCTCCCCCCGCCCCAGAAGGCAGTCTATTAATCTTTCCACTGTTTCCCTGGTATACATTTATCTAAGTTGGATGTGATGAGAAAGAAATCATATTCTTAAGGAAGAAATATAAAGTATAAGAGAGAGCAAAATTACATAATTAGATAAGAGTTTTTTCCCCTAAATTGAAGGCAATAGTCCTTGGTCTTTGTACAAACTCCACAGTTCTTTCTCTGGATAGAGATGGTATTCTCCATTGCAGACAGCCCCAAATTGTCCCTGATGGTTGCACTGATGGAATGAGCAAGTCCCTCAAGGTTGAACATTGCCCCCATGTTGCTGTTAGGGTGGACAGTGTTTTTCTGGTTCTGCTCATCTCACTCAGGGAGCTTACTAGCCATGTGGCCTTGGGCAAGTCACTTAATCCTGGTCAAGAAAGAAAAAAAAAGAAGAAAGAAAGAAAGAAAGAAAGAAAGAAAGAAAGAAAGAAAGAAAGAAAGAAAGAAAGAAAGAAAGAAAGAGAAAGGAAGAAAGAAAGAAAGAGAAAGAAAGAAAGAAAGAAAGAAAGAAAGAAAGAAAGAAAGAAAGAAAGAAAGAAAGAGGGAGGGAAGAAGGAAGGAAGGAAGGAAGGAAGGAAGGAAGGAAGGAAGGAAATAAAAGAAAGAAATCAATGGCCCTGCCAAGTCACTTCTTGGGCCTTGGTTTTCTAAAGCTGGGGACCCTGGTGGGAAAGTACTCTGTAATATGGTCTAGGGTCAAAGGACCTGGGTTCAAGACCTGTCTCTTCCAGAGTGACCCTGGGTAAATCATTTTCCCCAGGTTTTAGCTTCTTCCTCTGTTTCCACCTGCTCCCACAATTTACAAAAAACAAACAAACAAAAAAAACTGAGGCCCATGGAGACAAAGTTGAGCCCCTTATCCAGGTGGTAGGGTCTTCCTGACTCAAAAGCTGGGCACTAGGGCCAGGCCTCTACCCAAGCTCTGTAAAAGGAATGCCCGGGCTGCTCTGCCCTCCACGGCCTTCCCAGCTTTAATCTTGGAGCCTCTGACAGTGATGTGTGAAATGAGGGGGTCTCTGCCAACACTAAATAATCCCATCCTTCCCTTCCCACACACAGCGGGTTGACAGCTGATCCATCTTAGCGCCAAAGGAGAGGGAGAGGAGATAACCAAGCCCCATCCATCAGAGCCCTGCTTGATAATCTGGTCCCCTAGCTGTCCTGGCTTCTTAGAAGCCTGGGAAAGAGGACCCAGCACTACCCCAGCACCTACCCTAAGAGCCCAGGACTGAGTGACCTTGGACATGTCATTCATATCCTAGGTAAACTCTTTCTCTTGGGTTCCCTGATAGCTGGGAGAATCAGAAGGTAATAGGAGGGGGTCCCCTCCCATATCAGAGGCCTAGCCTTCCCAGGTAGGAAAGATCAGACTGCAGGATGGCTGAGGGTTCTCCCTTTATTCTGGAACCTGGGACCCATCCCAGATCTGAAGGCTTCTCCTTCCCGGAAGCTTCATTTAGCTCTTCATTCCTTCTGAGAGCCTTCTGATTTCTTTCTGATTTCCCTCTTTCCTGGACTCTCGATGAGGCACAAGGCAAGAGGCACCAGCAGCTGAGAATGACTCAGGAACATGGGATTTAATAGCCAGAAGAAACCTTGGGGACCATCCAGCCCAGTTCATCCTCTTATTTTACAGAAAGGCAAATTGGACCAGCTGGGATAGAGCCTTGGACCTGTGGTTGTGAAAGACCTCTCCCCTTGAATTCCAATCCAACCTCAGGGTAGCTAGGTGAAGTGGATAGAGCATTGGCCCCGGAGTCAGGAGGACCTGAGTTCAAATCTGGACTCAGACACTTAATAATCACCTAGCTGTGTGACTTTGGGCAAATCATTTAAATTTCATTGCCTTTAATAAAAACAACCAAAAAAATCCAACCTTGACATTTACTAGCTGTGTGACCCTGGGCAAGTCATTTCACCCTGTTTGTCTTAGTTTCTTCATTTGTAAAATGAGCTGGAGAAGGAAATAGCAATCCAGTTTCTTTGCTAAGAAGACCTCAATTGGGGTCATGAAAAATTGGATGACAGTTGGAACTGTCTCCAAGAGTACAAACAAAAACCTGAGTTTTGCAGTGACACCTAAGCCAACTAGGTGGCAAGTGGGGAGGTCTGGGATTCCAGCCCAGGTCCTCTGATGCTAGATCCAGGTTTCCCTCTGCCACACCACAGAGGGAAATCCTGGCCATCCATCTGTGTGTCTCCCTGTCTGCCTATCTGTTTCCTCTGGCTAGGCCAAAGCTGAAGTCATAGGGTCCTAGGCCATAAGGTAAAACATGTAGAACTCAGAAAGGACCTCAGAGTCAATTGAATCCAACACTCCCCACTTTACAGAGGAGGTAACTAAGGCCAAGTCAAATTAATAAGCCAGTAAAGACTTGCCTAAGGTCACACAGTGTCAGAGGCAGGATTTGAACCCAGGTCTTCCTGACTCCAAGTCTGCATTCAAGCCCAAGTTCCTGAATTCACCTATGCTAGTAAGTAGCACACATATGCACACACACACACACCCACACACACACACACACACTGTATATATCTCCTCACAGATATATATCTTTCCCCATCCTGGAAGGAAATGGATTTCTTTATCAGGACTAGGCTGATGAGGCTGTCAGTGACATAAAAGGGGACATTTGTCTTCCAGGGAACTAGTCAGGATCCACTATGGGAAGAGAAAAGGGTGGAAATCAGCCCCAGGGGAAGGTCAGGATCAGTCTAGACTGGATGGATTAGATAGAATCCCTTCTGGGGATTCCAAGGCCCTGGTTGGGGTTACTGTTTAGGTGTTAAGAGAAGTGGAAGCCTCACGCCACCCATCTTTCCTCACCCATTGCCACTATCTGATAGGGAGGAAGAAGAGAATTATGATGGAGTGGAAAGAGCTTTGGGTTTGTAGTCAGAGGATCTGAGTTCAAATCCAATCCTGCCACTGCCTGTGTGACCCCACAGGGATTATCACTTCATCTCATTGGACCTCAGTTCCCTCCTTTATAAAATAAAGGGATTGGACCAGATGACCTCCAAGGTCTTATCTGGCTCTAAATCTATGAGCCTATAATTTTTGTGGGTGGAAAAACTGAAGCTGAGTGATATCAAGTGACTTTCTTAGGGTCTCACAGCAATGTGGCAGCAAAGTAGGAACCAAGACCCAAGAGTCTAAACTTATTTAGTTGTTCTTTTTAAAAGTTTTTGTAAAGCACTTTACATGTGTTATCTCAATCCTCACATGTGTATAAGGCACTTATTATCCCCATTTTATAGTTAAGGAAACTGAGGCAGAGAGAGGTGAAGTGTCAGGTCCAAGATGTATAGAGGGAGTAAGCTGAATTTGAACTTGGGTCCTCCTGATTCTGGGTCTAGGGCTCTATGCACTGCGCCACCTAGCTGCCACAAGAGCTCACTGACATTGGTCAGAAAAAAATGAGTCCAGTTAGGATCAATTCTTTTTTTTTTAAGTTTTTTTTTTGCAAGGCAAACGGGGTTAAGTGGCTTGCCCAAGGCCACACAGCTAGGTCATTATTAAGTGTCAGAGACCGAATTTGAACCCAGGTCCTCCTGACTCCAGGGCCGGTGCTTTATCCACTATGCCACCTAGCCGTCCCTGAGGATCAATTCTTTTTTTTTTATTTTCTTTTTGCAAAGCAATGGAGTTGAGTTACTTGCCCAAGGTCAAACAATTAGTTAATTATTAAGTATCTGAAGCCAGATTTGAACTCAGGTTCTCCTGACTCCAGGGCCAGTGCTCTATCCCCCTAGCTGCCCCTAGAATCAATTCTTCCTCATAGATGTCTTATACCCATATGACAGAGGAAGACAGTGAAGGCCAATATAAAACATTAGCCCAAAGGTCCAATCAGGTCTAAAATCATCCCATTCCCCGTGATTTCCTTTCAGCTTTGACCTGGGATTCCTCCCTTGGATATAGTGGGGGGGAAAGCAAGGATCTGGGTTCAAATATTCATGCCTAGATGACCTTGGGCCAGCGTCTTTCACATTTCTGGGTCTCAGTTTCCTCCTGCATAATTAGATGTTTGGATTTGAGGGACCCTGGGCTCCCTTCCAGCTCTAAGCCTCTGATTTGTCTTTAATTCACCTCAGAAGTTAGGAACCCAATTCACTTCAATTCACCTTAGCAACATTAATTAAGCACCTACTATCTACCAGATGATTTATTAGACACTGGGGTACAAAGATAAAAGCAAGAAGATTCCTCTCCTCAGAGATCTTACATTCTACTATAGGGGGCCAGGTGTATTTAAAAATAGATCTATTGGAAGAGGCAATGCTATTGTAAATGAAGTCCAGTGGTCAAGTGGCTGGTGTCTGGAGAGAAGAGTTTTGTGGGAGAAGTTCTCTTCCCAGGAGCCTTAGACCAGGTCATGGTGCCAATCCGGTCAGCTCCTGTTCCCGTCAGTTCCCATTCCGGTCAGCTCCCGTTCTGTACAGCTTTTAATTAAAGACTCTGGTGGCATGAGATTATGCTTGGGGAGGGGAGCTAGGAGCCCCAGGCTCCTGACTTCATGTCACTGTCTCCGGTATTCTAGTATCTTCTAGCCACTAAATTTCATGGTGGCTCCCCTTGAAGGTGGGAATGGGGAAGGTGTGTGCTTGGAAATCCTATCTTATCCACTCTTACTTGGGGAGCCTTCAGAGATGGGAGGGGAAGTATCCTTGACCTGGGAGCAGTCAACCTGGACTCAGGAATACCCCTGGGGCTGGGTGTTGAAAGTCAGGGACTTGGGGGTCACTTTAAGAATGGGGGCCCTCATCGTTCTGGTACCAGCACCATAGGGGTTACAGGAAAGCCTTTGCTGTGTAAGCCTGAGAAGAGGAACATCTTCCCAGAAAACTCGTGGACAACTGTTATTGTTGAAATTTATGGTGATGCAAATGATTATTCTAGCCACTTGAACCCTCTTTTGCCAGCTCTGAGTCTATCCTTCTAGGCTGGGGGAGGGGATGCTCTGAAGTCTGGCACCAGCCCCTCTGTCCCTCTCTTCTTGTCCCCCGCCACCTCTCTGTGGCCTTGGAAATAAGAACTGAATCACCGGCAGCTCAGAATCCTCCAAGCAGGCACAGGATGGGGAGTGGGTACGCAAAGCACATTTACCCAAGAAACCCCACTCCCCCAATTCATGCCAGGCTCAGTGCCACTGTTTTTAGAGCTCACCATGTGACCTTGGACAAATCTCTTCTGGTGTGCTTCTGTTTCCTCCTTTGTAAGGGAGATTTTACTCAATGGGGAAGAGGGAAGAACATAGGGTTGGGCTCTGGGTTCCTGTCCCCATTCTGCAGCTTACCACTTAGGGGACTTTAAGCAAACCCCTTCCTCTCTGTCAGCCTCAGCTTTCTCCTCTAGAAAATAAAGGGGTTCAGTCATTCTCTAGCTCTCTAAGGGAGAAGTGGGGAGGAAGGTCCTTGGTGTTTCTTGTGCCAGACCTGAATCTTATTCTCTTGGAAGGATTCTCAGTCCTTGAGAGCTCCACAGTTGGCTCAGAAAGATGATCTATGGACAGCTGTCAGGCCTGGAGACCATCTCTCCAAGGCCAATTGCCCCTCTTCTCCCCAAAAGAGGCACTTAAAGAGATTACATCCTGTTGGATGATGGGGTAGAAGAGGAAAAGGAGGCTGGCTGGGGGACAGGCTACAGGGACACTGTCTTTGCCTCCTTTCTGGGGAGCAGCATCAGAGAAGCAGAATCCTGGGCCAGACAGAACCCTGGCGAAGGACTTTGAAAACCTGAGGTCTCTACTAATAACTTGCTTACTAAGTCTGGGTCAAGTCATTTCCCTTCTCTGGGTCTCATTGACCTCAACTTCAAAATGGGCCCTAAGTAATCCCTCATTCCTCCTCTCCTGGGGTTATGATGAGTATCACATGGGTTTGGCCATTGTGGGAATGCGAGAGAGGGCAGGGTTTGTTCTGGGAGAACAAACTGAGAGTTGTCCTCCAGGATATCTGAGGCTGCTGGATGCAGGCGGGAGAGCTTTGGGGAACCCTCTCAGCCATGTATGGATAAGAATTATTTAAGTCTTATTTAAGATGGAGGGACTGGGTCATTTAAATTTAGGCAAGAAAACTAGAAAGGATTTCAGCTGTTTTACAGATGAGTAAATGAAGCCTAGATTGGGATGGTATTTGCCCAAGGTCAGACAGTCAAGTTAGTGGCAGAGTCAGGTTAAGACCCTGATAAATGAATATCTAGCTAGGCTTTAAGTTTTTTACAAAAACAATTCACAAACATTTATTAAGAATAGGTGGTACAGTGGATATAGCACTGGCCCTGGAGTCAGTAGGGCCTGAGTTCAAGTCCAGTCTCAGACACTTAATAACGACCTAGCTGTGTGGCCTCGGGCAAGTCACTTAACTCCATTGCCTGGCAAAAAAATTTTAAAAAGGACAGTGGCAGGGTGGCTAGATGGAGCAGTGGATAGAGCACAGGCCCTGGAGTCAGGAGGACCTGAATTCAAATGTGATCTCAGACACTTAATAATTACCTGTGTGGCCTCGGGCAAGACACTTAACCCTTTTTGCCTTAAATAAATTTTAAAAAGAATCAAAAGAACAGTAGGCTACCTGAGCTAAGTATGGGAATTATGAGCACAGAAAGTAAAATTATCTGTGGCCTCAGAGAGCTTACATTCTGTTGGGACCCACGATATTCAGTTCTAGTCATTCCCTGGGTAGCTACAGAGTATCAAGCCCTATAGTTACTAAGTAGTTACAATGTATCTGACTCTATATGGACTAAAGCTACAGTGTATCAAATCAAAGCTATTGCTACTAAGTAGCTACTATGTATCCCTATAGGTCCTAACAGCTGTGTATTGGGCCTGTGAAGGCTGAATAAGTACTAAGTATCAGAACCTATAGTGTATCAGGCCCTGCATTTACTAAGTAGCTACAATGTATTAGACCCTATGGTAACTAAATAGCTAGAGTGTATCAGACCTAGAATTTACTAGCTATAATGTAGCAGGTCCCATATTTACTGGGACTTTTTTCTTTTAGTTTTTGCCAGGCAATGGGGTTAAGTGGCTTGCCCGAGGCCACACAGCTAGGTCGTTATTAAGTGTCTGAGATCACATTTGAACTGAGGTCCTCCTGACTCCAGGGCCGGTGCTCTATCCGCTGGGCCACCTAGCTACCCTGAGGGGATACTTTCTAAACACAGTAGCACAGTGCTTGGATAACAATATTTAATCAATAAATCAATTTTTTCCCTTTTTTAAAAAGCAAGTTTTTATTGCTATTTTCCTTTTCTTATATCACCACAATATCCCATCTTTTCTTTTCCATCTCCCTCCCAGAAAGCCATCCCATATGACAAGTAGTATTTTTTTTTGGAGAGGAAAAATTGAGAAAGTCCAAAAATGTGTGTTTTACGTTACACCTGTGGACCTCCCTCTACAAAGGGGCAGGTTGGGGATATCTTCTCATCTCTGTTCATTTAAGTTCTGTTTGCTCTTTCTCATTTCATTACATTCACATTTTTGTGGGTGCCATTGCTCTTTCTATTTACATCGTTGCAATCGCTACATGTATTGTTTCCCTCTGCATCAATTCATGTAACTCATTCTAGGCTTCTCTGCATTCATCACATAACTCTTTTCTTACAGGTTGGTCACTTTCCCTTCATATAACAACTTTTTTTTAACAACTCTTTTTAATGGTTAAATATAATTTCCCTAAATTTGTTTCCAATTCTTAGTTTTCACAAACAGTACAACTATAAATATTTTGGAGTCTATGGGGATTTTTTTCCCCTTATTGATATCTTCTTTGGAGTATAAAGCTCAGTAATGAAGCTTCTGACTCAAAGGTATGGACATTTATATGAATAATTCCAAATGACTTTTCAAGGGGCAGCTAGGTGGTGCAGTGGATAGAGTACCAGCCTGGAGTCAGGAGTATCTGAGTTCAAATCCGGCCTCAGACACTTAATAATTACCTAGCTGTGTGGCCTTGTGCAAGCCACTTAACCCCATTTGCCTTGCAAAAAAACAAACAAAAACAAATGACTTTTCAAAATGCTCGTATCATTTTATAGTTCCACCAACAATGTATTAATGTGCTTATCCTTCCATAATCCCTCAAACATTGAATATTGCCAATTTTTGTCATATTTGCTAATTTCCCAGGTGTGAGGTAAAGCCCCCAGATTGTTTTGCTTTGCATTTCTCTTTTTATTAGTGATTTGGAGCATTTTTAAAAATGTGGTTGTGAATACTTTTCAGTTCTTTTGAGAATTATTTATTCATTTCTTTTGACCATTTATCTATTGTTTTCATGGCTATTAATTTATTTATATAATGCGTCTATATGATATGTATATATGTGTGTATTATACACACAAGTATCTATATGAACATCATACACATACACAAGAGAATCAGAGAAATATGATATAAATTTTTTTTCCTTATTCCTTTCTTATGCTCAGTGCATTAATGTTGTCTGTGCAACTTTCCAGATTCAAGTTCCCTTTTTTACTTTATCTAAAAGACTTTACATAGTCTTCATTTAAGGTGATCTTGTTCCCCCAGCTCTCCTCCCCTCACCCTTATCTCCTCTTTTCATTTGAATTCCCTCATTCTCTATTCTTCAGCTAGTCTTATTCCTTAGTTTTAAAGTTTCATTCTTTTGCACCTTTTCCAAAAAGGAGTTCTGTAATTCTGCATTATCCTGTTTCTCTTTCTGCTTACTCTAGACCCTTATTCTCTAATTCACAACTCTAGAATTACCAGCCTTTCTATTCTCTCTGTCTTTATGTTATCAAAGCTTCCATTCTAGGTTCTCTAGGCATTTTCCATCATGGTCAATATCAATTCTTTTTCAACATAAACCTTAAAATAGTCTAGAAATTCTAGAAATTACCTGCTAACTTAATGGAAAAAAATCTCCTGGTATTTTGGGCATGGTAGTTGATCTGCTCTAAGATTCCTGGGCATCTCAGCCTGGTCTCTTTCCTTTTAGAATGTTTCCTCCAGACTCACCATCCCAAAACTTTTCTCCCTCCCCCCACTGTGATGCCACATTTAGGCTCCTGGTTCTGAATCTGGAGGGAATATGAAAGGAAGTGAAAGGGCCCTTTCTAATGGGGAACACCAGTTCTAGAGCAGAAAGCTCTCCTATTGGCAATCAGGTATTCATTAAGTGTTTAAAACCCAAGGGAAAAGGAGAGGAGGAAGGGAGGGAGAGATTGGAGAGAAGACAAAAACAGAATGGGACACTAAACAAAAATCTCTCAGAAGGAGGCAAGAATCCTAGGTTCCAAGTCTCCCTATGATGCAGACTCAGAATCTTCATTATAAATTCTAGCATATGGGGAGGTGAGCAATCCCACCCTGTGTGAGAGCAGTCTTGTTTGTTCTTTATTCTCAAAGAGAACTATGACATCAGAGAGGTGGTGCCATGTGGGCTGTGCAAAGTCACCAGTCTCACTCTCTCCTCTGGAGTCATCTGGGTCCAGTTGCAAGAAAGATCAGGAGGTGGCCATGCATGTAGTGGAAGAAAGACCTTGGTCTTTTTAAGTCAAGGTCTTTCCCAGATCTCGGTTGGACTGAGTGATTTATACTAGGTAAGAAGGGGCAGCTAAGTGGTGCAGTGGATAGAACACCAGCCTTGGAGTCAGGAGGATCTGAGTTCAAATCCAACCTCAGACACTTAATAATTGCCTAGCTGTGTGACCTTGGGCAAGTAAGTCACTTAACCCCATTGCCTTAAATAAATTTTTTTTAAAAAGGAAAAAAAGAGAAGTGAAGACTAGGTAAGAAATAAAGCAAAGAATGGCCTCATTTACCCAGTTAAAAAAATCAATTTGGGAGGTGGGTGGAAAGAAAATCAGGGTTTCTGAGAAAAACAGAAATAATTGTCATTTATACTTACTCTGAGCCATCAGGGTCCCAAAAATGTGGTGTGACCTGTGGTTGGCCCATCTGTGAGAGCCAGAGTGATTGGGTTTAAGACATGGTCCTTAAGAAATAAGTCTATTACACAAACCCCAAGATATCTTATGAGATTTCAGTGATCAAAATTTATATTCCTTTAGGGGGAACACCTGCAGGTAAAGGTATGATATCTTATGAGGACAATCTGACTAGGGGAAGGAAAGCCTGTCTCCTCCCCAGACAGTGCAGTCTATGCCTCCACAGCCCATCTCTAGGAGATGTATATTGGTGATAGGACCCTCAAGGGTAGCACACTTCAGTTGGATCAGGATGCCAGGTTATTTGAGGGTGGTAGGAAGCCTCAGGCCCAAAGGGTACTGCCTGGATGGGATGAGCCTAGGCAGAAAGCCTCACTGTACCCTAATTATGGTCCCAGACCAATGGACTGTAGAGTAAGTCATATATTTGGCCCCTGCTATGGGGGGGGCCAGAGAGATGGATAGGATGTGGCCCCAGGATTTGACTTATAGAAGGTGAGATTTGCATTGAGACTGGAAGGAAGCCAGGGAAACAGGAGGTGGGATGAGGAGGAAGAGCAGTCCTGGCAGGGGGCACAGCCAGGGCAAATGTCTGGAGTTGAGAGACAGAATGGTTTGTGTGAAGAACAGCCAGGAGGCCAGTGTTTTATATTTGATCTCAGAAGTAAAAAAAAAAAAGCCATGGAGTTTATTGTGTAGGGGAATAACATGGCCAGACTGTGTTCTGGGAAGATTAGTTTGGTTACTGAATGAAATCATGCAGATCTGGGCCATATGGAATGCACCATTAAGTCAGAATATTATAAGAAATCTGCTTTCCCTGCTGGGGCTCAGTTTACCCATCTGTAAGAGGGGGAGTATAGACTGGATGATCTCTGAGGTCAATCAGTTATTGAGGGTCTGCTGTGTCCCAGGCACTGTAGGAGTTAGGGTTTCAAAAACAAAAGTGAGGCATTCCCTGCCCTTGAGAAGTTGAAATTCTATTTCCATTATGTTCCCAGATAAGCTACTCTCCCATGACTGGAAGGTTTGCGGTGTACTTTAGCCACCTTGGCTCATTTGCTTTTGTGGAGGGAGCCCTGGCCTGAAATCAGATTATTGTGGGATGCCAGCAAGAAAGGACCTCAGAGGTCAGCAAGGAGAACCTCTCATTTTATAGATGAGGAAACTGAGGCCCAGTGGAGTGCCCAAGGTCACCCAGGGAGGACAAAACAAAGCAAGACTCTGGGGTCCTCTAATTCTTCCTCTCCATCCAAGTCACTTGCCCCTACATCAGGTCTCCTTTTCTTCATGCCCTGGGTTCGAATCCCAGGTCTGCCACTAACTCCTTATACGACTCTACCTGAGTATTTCATATGCCTGCTCTGGGTCCAGTTTCTTCTTCTATTGAGATTAGACCCATTCATTCAACTAGGAAAGGGTCCAAACCAATGATCTCAACTGTAATACTACAATGAGGGTATAGGTCCTGAGTTCCAGCACCCCCCCATTTACACATCTGCTCTTGGGCAACACCCTCTTCTCTCTGTGCCTCAGTTTCCTCTAAATGATCTCGAAGGTCTAAGGCCAACTAGGTGACACCATACTGCAGGCCTGGAGTCAGGAGGACTTGCCTTTGTGAATTTAGAGCTAGCCTCGGACACTTATTAATTTGTGTGACCCTAGGCAAGTCATTTTACTCTGCTTCAGTTTCCTTATCTGTAAAATGAGGGGGGATGGGTTAAATGATCTCTAAACTGCCCTCTAGCTCTCAGTCTGAAAAAGAATTTAACAAAAGGGGTGGAAACACAATCAATTTGGAAACACAATGGTATTTTCATTCTGTTTGGATCGAATCCAAAAAACATACTGAAGTTCTGGTTCTGTGGTTCTGGATCTCTCCCTTTCTGTCTCTGTCTCTGTCTCTCTGTCTCTCTGTCTGTTTCTGAGTCTCTGCAAAAAATATATTCAGATGAGATAATGGAGATACAGTATGGCAGTGGAAAGAGAGCTGACCTCAGAGTGAGGAAGACCTGAGTTCATGCCCCGCCCCCCCTTCCATGCACTGACTATATGACCTTGAACAAGTCATATGCCCTCAGTGCCTTCAGGAAGCTTTCCAAGACTACCTTATGTTACAAAGGATGAGTTATCTTCATTGAAAACAGGAATTTCTTCACATGAGAGAGTTTTCTTCCAGAGAAATCACTATCCCAGCTTTTAAAATCGACAGTATTGGTTAATACCATTGGACAATTCTGTCCAACACTAATAATGAATCTAAAGAATGGCTAGTAAGTGGACCTGGCCAGAGGAAGGAAACCACAATGGGAAGGTGTTTAAGCTCAAGGAAAGAAAGCCTTTTTATCTTTGAAAGCTACCCAATTGCGGAAAGGGCGGCTTTTCCATCATAGGATGTCTTCCCCTACAAAAGGGAATCTTGTTCAGGTCTGGCTGTTTTAGTTGTCATTGAGGCTTCTTCCAGTCCTGGAAACTGTGGTTCAGCCTTTCAGTCTGGAGAGACCAGAATTGCTGAGTCTCAGAGAAGAGGGATCTGGGAGGAGGGGGAGAAGAGATAAGAGTCCACAGAGAGGAGAATGGGAGGCAAAGGGTTGGAGGTGCTATCAACCTGACTAGAGCAGAGGGCTTCTGGAGGGGGCAGCAGGGGAGGAGCATGGAAGCACATCATTGCCACTGAACAGATTTCAAAAATTCCTCTTGGACCTTGCTTTTTAGGAACTTGAGTTTTGGGGTCAACATCTTTTTTCAGTATCTTATGGTATTGTGGGGCTGATCTTGGTGCCTGAAGACTGTCTGTGGATCCCAGGTTCTAACAGACCCTGCCAAGTTAGAGACACTGACTAACTGACCATGTGCCTCTTATTTGGTTCTTGGTGGAAGATGGAGAGATGTGGATTAGACTATAAATTATACATTAATAACACTAATAATAATTATTAGCATTTATAATACTCTAAGATTTGCAAAGTACTTCAGAAATATTATCTCTTTTTATTCTCATGTCAGCCTACGAAAGTAGGCACTATTATTATCTGTTTTACAGTTGAAGTAACTGAGGCAGACAGTGATGAAACTATTTGCTCAGGATTGCATAGTTAGTAATTAGATTTGCACTCTGGTCTTCCTGAGTACAGTCTCAAAATTCCTACCTGGTTGGATGGCCAGCTTAGTTGTTAATGGAGAAGGATCAGTGTGCCAGAAGGTCTGCAGTGAAGTACCCTAGGGATCTATGTTTGACCCCTTGATGCTTGGCATCTTAATCAATGACACAGATAAAGGCCGAGATGGCCGGCTCAACAAATTTTCAGGTAACACTGTTAGAAGGAAAAACTACCATCCTAAGAAAATTGGGAGCCAAATGGACCTTGCCAGGTTAAATCATCAGGCTGATTCTAGTTAGATGAAATTCAGTAGGAATAAATGTAAAAGTCTTGCACCTAGTTTCAAAAATCAATTCCACCATAGAAAATGGGGGCAGTCTGGACTGACAGCAGTTGTTCTGAAAAGAGTCTGGAGGTCTTAGTGTAAGGCAAGCTCCTTTGTAGTCAACAGCATAAAATTGAATGTGATCTTGGCTGCGTCTGTAGGGAGAGAGCTTCCAGGCCTAGGGTGGTGATGGTCCCAATGGGTTCTTCCCTCATCTAGAATCCTGGATTTGGTTCTGGATGCCATGGATGGGGAGAGTGACCCAGATGGAAAAGGGCCTTGAGTTTCTGATCTGAGGAACAACTGAAAGAAATGGCCCATTTAGCTGGGAGGACCTGAGATCTATCTTCAAGGAAGTGAAGGGCTGCCACAGGGAAGGGGGATTAGCTTTGTCCTGTTGGCCCCCAAGAGCAGAACCAGGACCATTGGATGAAAATGAAAGTGTCCAGGAAAGCATTTCATAAGAATGAGGGCAGTTCCAAAGAAGAGTGGACTTCCTGGAGGAGGAGGGGACTCCCCAGTTGAGGCTGGATGACCCCTTGGGAGGAGTGTCACAGATGGAATTTCTTCCTGTATGAGTTGGACTAGAGAGGCAGCTAGGTAGAAAAGGTCCTGGACCCAGAGTCAGGAAGATCTGAGTTCAAATCCAACCTCAGACACATACTTTTATGATTTTAGACAAGGCACTTTCTCAGCTTCCGTTTTTCATCTGTACAATGGAAATGAGCATCTGCTTCACAGGGTTGTCCAATGAGGACAACCAATCCAATAGGATGGTGTGTATGAAAGACTTTAATAACCTTTCATTGCTCTGGAAATACCTACTGTTATGATCATGGTTACTGAAGCCCCTTTCAGCTCTCAGACTCTGGGATTCAGTTATCTGAAGACAATTAGTCACAGCTTAGCAGTTCTTAGACTAGTGGGGTCTGTCAGTGGGGATGAAATTTTGAGGGCTAATGGCAGAGGCCTCTTCAGAATGTGGTTTCAGATTCTCCCTCAGATGCTTGGTTGCCAGTTGTTTCCTCCAGAAAATGAGGCCCGATGATTATCTGCTTTTAGATCTCTGGTCTTTGATATCCCTGGACCTTCAAATGTTGAGGAAGTTTGGGTTTGTCTGTTTTTTTAATGCTTTGTTGGGTTCATAATTTAGGAAAAGCCAAGGGATCAACCAAGTCTAGTGCATGTTCCTCAGAGACAGAAACCAACAGAGTGGGCAGGGGGCTGGAGGTGGGGAGCCCAAAGCAGGGCCCAGGTCTGGGAGGGACAAAGGAAGGCTCTCCGGGCCTCAGTGAGCCAGGCTCCTTCTCCCCACAGAAATCCGTGAAGCCTTCAAAGTGTTTGACAGAGATGGTAATGGATTCATCTCCAAGCAAGAATTGGGAACAGCCATGCGTTCCCTAGGGTACATGCCTAATGAAGTGGAACTGGAGGTCATCATTCAGCGACTGGACATGGACGGTAAAACCCTCCCCAGAGACCCAGCCCCCAGCCTGCCCTGCCCTGAACCCCCATCCACCCAAGTCTCCCCTTTGTGTCTCTCTCTGCTCCTGAGTGGAAAGAGCCCTAGCCATGAGGCAGACACCAAATGGCAACCTTACTCTCATTTGCTGCCTGTAGGACCCTGGCCCAGTCACTTCTTGCTTTTCTCATTATTATATGCTTGCTTTGTCATGGTTCTCTTCCTTTCCCTCTCTCTTTCCCCTTCTGTTCATCCTTCTTAGTCCCTCCAGTGTTCTCCCCTCCATCCTCAAGTCATCTTGCTCTGGACATCCCTGTTCCCATGCTGTCCCTTCCAGACCTCCTTCCAGACAGACCTAGCTAAAGGAACACTACCCCCGCCTCCAGCACCAGACTGGGACTTAGAAAGGGCTAGATGGGTAGGGAACTGTGGCCCCACTTACTTCTCTCATCCCCTGTTTCCCAAGGCCTATCTCTTGTCTCCAGTGAACAAGGGTAGATCTTTGAATTTCCCTCTATCCTCTCCCCGCAGTGCCCTATACAATGTGTGACATTGGATTAGTCATTTGTAAAATGAAGCAGTTGCCCCAGGCTCCTTCCTGCACTCAATCCTACAAACCTATGCTCCTAGAAGAGATATCAGGATGTGGCAGAGAGCCTTGGATGTGGCATCAGGGTCTGATCCTAGTTCAGACACAACCATCCCTGGACCCAGCAGGGATACATCCCTACTTCCCCCGGGTCTCAGTCTACTTCTCTGATAAAACCTCACTCTACCCACCTCAGGGAGACTGTCTTGGAGTCATCAAGAGAGGGCCCAGGCACCTGGTTCAAAACCCAGCTTTACTTCTTACTAGCTCTGTGACCTTGAGCAAGTCTCTGGTACTTGATCCATATTTTATGTGAAATGAAGGGGGCTTGAAGAACAAGCCAGTGAAGTCCCTTCTACTGAGCTGGTGTAACCCCAGCAAGGATGATAACTGCCATTTCTAGAACCCCAGAAATTTTGTAAAGCCCTTTCCTGACAACTCCCCTATGAAGGGTAGGTGGGGAATGGGGTATATGTGAGTGATTATGACTATCCCCATTTTCCAGATGAGAAAACTGAGGTCCATTGAGGGTAGTGTTGTGCCTAGGTTCAAACAGCAAGTAAGTTAGAGAGTAGAACAGAGCTCTTAACTCTGAGATCATCAGCAATTTTTATTGTAATAAAAACTGAAGGGAAGAAACTGAGGCACAGGGAGGTTAATCATAATAACACATATTTGTAGATTTATTTGTGGCTCACAAAGTGTTTTGTGGATTTGATTTTCTTTGATCCATATAACCCGGTGTGAGGAAGGGAGCATGGGTTTTATCTCCATTTTACTGATGAGGAAGCTGAGATTCAGTTCTCCTTGGACAGTTTCTCTCACTGGGTGGTGGTTAATGGGTGGATGATAGGTGACTCAGGGGACCTGACATGCCTTAGGACTCTGCGCAGACCCTGAACCTCATCTTTGGCCCATCCATCAATTCCATCCATTGTTTTCCCTCTTCCCCTCACTCTTTCTAGGCCTCATCTCCTCCTCTTCTCCTCCTCCCCTTCATGTCCCTCTCTGCCCTGCCCTCTGAGGCTGCCCAGAACTGCTCCTACACGTGGACCAGCTGGGGAAGGCAGCATATGGTAATGAAGTGCTAGGGCATCTGGCCTGGCCCCACTGGCCCACCAGGGCTCATTAATATGCTTCCTCATTAGCTCAGCCTCCTCTCCGCTGTTTACCAAGGAGCCCCTTGGTACGAGGAAGGTTATACTGGGCCCCAGGCAGCCCTCGTGCCCAGTAATGAGATGATCAGAGATGATCACTTTGCTGCCCATCCTGGGAGAGGAGGGAGGTACAGAGTGGGGGGAGTCACAAGGAAAAGGATGGATCTGGGACACTAAAGGAACATGTGCAAAGCAGGTGGATGGGCCCAGAAGAGTTGAATGTTGATGGGAGGGAAAGGAGGGAGGAAGGAGGAGAGAAGGAGGGAAGGAAGGAAGGAAGGAAGGAAGGAAGGAAGGAAGGAAGGGAGGAAGGAAGGAAGGAAGGAGGGGAGGGAGGAAGGAAGGAAGGAAGGAAGGAAGGAAGGAAAAAGAAAGGAAAGAGGGAGAAAGAGAAGGGAGGGAAGGAGAGAAGGGAAAAGAAAGGAAGGAAGGAGGAAAATAAGGAAGGAGAAAGAGAGGGAAGGGAAGGGAAGGAAGGAGGGAAGGGGGATAGTCAGACTAACAAACTGTGCAGCTTGAGGCTTGTACATGGCTGAAGACCAGAAGACTTATTAGAACAAATGAAACAGAAGGACTGTGGGGCAGGACTCCCTGCCTCCCTGACTTCTTGGGACTTCTTTTCCTCAACAGCTGCAGAGGGATTTTCTGGGGAAATGGTAAAACTTAGAACCAGGGGTCCTGGGTTTGAATCCTGCCTGAGTCTTGCTCACTGTGTGACCATCGACCTGGTCTCCAAGTTTCCTTCCAGTTCTAAATCTGTGATCCCTCATTTAATCATTCAACAAACATTTCCTAGGCCCCTACTATGTCCCAGGCCAGAGAAGGCAAAGACAAGAAACAAGATGGCCCTTGTCCTCAGGAGCTTCCATTCTACTGCTCCCCCCCCCCACTTTCCTCCTCACTTGTCTAAATCTTCCCACCCCTTCCAGGCCTTGCCCAGGGGCATCTCCTTACTAGCCCATTTAGTCCCTACAGCCTCAGCTGTCCTCAAATTGCACTTGGGCTGAGCATGGATGACGCAGGAAGCTGGCCCCATCTTCCCACCTCCCCTTAGTCAAAGCTCCAAGGGCTCACACACACATCCAGCAGGGCCTCAAAAACCAATTTACTGACCAAGGTGACCTCTCTGAGGGGAAACCTACCCCTGGTCACTCTCATCTTGCCCACCCCAGCCTCTTTGATCAAACAGCACCCCACCTCCTGCTTTTAGCTCTTAGGAAGTGCTTTTGATGGCTAACTCATGTCCCCCATACTGCAACGGAGACACCAGCTCAGACCTAGTACCAATTGTGCTTATCTCCTCTCCCTCTCCCTTGGGGGTCAAATCAGCTGGATGACAGGATTATGGTACTCAAAACTGGCCTTAGAGTTGATCTTAGAGGTGGTTTGATCCTATGTCATTGTTCTATAAATGGGGAAACTGAGACCCAAGGTCCCCCCATAAATGGGAGAGCCAGTTGTGACTTCAGTCACAATTTAGAGCAAACATTGATTTTGCTTTTTAAGACATTGCAATCAACAGTCAATAAGCCTTTATTAAACACTTGCTAGGGGGCCCCATGGAGAGAGCACCAGGCCTGGAGTCAGGAAGACCTGGGTTCAAAACCAGCCTCAGACACTTACTAGATGAACAAGTCTTCCATATATACACAAATCCATAAATAGTAAAAATAGATACACTTTGTGGGGAGAGGGGGGGATATTAGGTGAAAAGCAGGAAAGACAACCTGAAGGAGGCAGATTGAGCTGAGCTTGGAAGGGAACTAGGGATCCTTAGAAGGTCAGGATGAGGAGAGAACATGGCAGGTGTGGAGAGCACAATGCTCAGTGCTTGAATCTGGAGACAAGAATCAGAGTCATGCCCTTTCAGTGAGTTTTCCCATGACCTCCAGTCTTCTTTCCTCTTTTTTTTTTTTTTAGGTTTTTGCAAGGCAGTGGGGTTAAGTGTCTTGCCCAAGGCCACACAGCTAGCTAATTATGAAGTGTCTGAAGTCAGATTTGAACTCAGGTCCTCCTGACTCCAGGGCCTGTGCTCTATCCATTGCAGTCACCTAGCCCCCTTCTTTCCTCTTTTGACTCTGAACTCTCCCTCCCTTTACTAGGAAGCCCTGGTTCCCTTCTGGGTGTTGTCTTCTGCCATTAGAATGTAAACTCCCTGAGGGCAGGAGCTGTCTTTATTTTTGCTTTGTAGCTTTGCACACTGCCTAACATAGAGTAAGCACTTAAATGCTTTTTGATTGACTTATACAAGTTACACTTGAAAGTGTGCAAAGTAGATAGACTAATAGTGGCCTCGGGAGGAAACTAGAATCCTCCCTGATAGAACTTCCTTTGACTGCCAAACTGAAGTTTCTGGAATGTTTAAGTCAGTAGATCTCAATCTTGACCTACCTCTGTCCCTCTCTTCCTCCCTCCATCCCTTTATTCATTCATCCATAGAGTCATTCATTCATTTATTCATTCATCCATCCATCTGTCCATCATTCATTTAGTCCCCCACCCATCCATCTATCCATCATCCATTATTCAGCCACCCATCTATCTATCCATCATTCAGTTATTCACCCTTCCATCTGTCATCTGTTTATTCACCCATCATCCATCTATCCCCCTATCATTTAGTCACTCACCCATCCAACTATCTATCATTCATTCATTCATCTACCCAGCCAGCCAGCCATCATACATTCAACAAACATTGGGCCCCTACTGTGTACAAAGTCACACATTCAAATCTCAGTCTTTTCCATTCAAAGTCTGTAATCACAACTATTGTCTCATTTGATGCTAGAAGCAAACTGGTTGTGTTCTGTGTGGCCATTTTTTAGATGTCAGACATGGGTCTAAAGAAGGGAAGCCACTTGTCCAAAGCTGACTGGCCCCTCCCCTTGACAACGCCCCTTCCCCTACTTGGGTCCAACTGAAGTTGATGCTCACTCCTTCTCTGTGTGGTTAGGTGATGGCCAAGTGGACTTCGAAGAGTTTGTGACGTTACTGGGGCCCAAGCTGTCCACCTCGGGGATTCCTGAAAAGTTCCATGGGACTGACTTTGATACGGTATTCTGGAAGGTAGAAACCCCCCAACCTTCCCCTGCCCCTTAGGTGTGTGGGGAGGAGACACCTAGGTAAGGCTCAGTGATCCCTGGATCGGGTTCAGAATTTGGGAGTCAGAGGCAACTGAGAGGTTCAGTGAGTGGCCTTGGGAAGGGTCATAGAGCAGGGAAGCTTCAGTGACCAAATAGGGTTGTTCACCCAGTAACCTGCAGAGCTCAGTTGTTTTATATGGGATGTGGATCCTGGGACGGCCAGCCCTCATGGTCCAAGGCAAGGACACAGGGAGGTTAAGGAGCATCCTCCCTCTTTTTGGGTGCAGGCAAAGAGATGCAGGACCTGAGGTCTTGAACCCTCAAGCAGGCCTAGCTTGGACACAATTTCATAGACTCCAGAGCTCTAAAGGCATGAAGTGCCCACAAGAGTCCTGCAAATGAGGTGTAGCCTTGGGGGACATCAGTTGGTTTGATGAACCAGCTCCTCCTGGGGAAATCCATGGAGAGCAGTGACCCTACCCTTCTTCACTGCCCATAAGGGTCTTGGCCTTTGGGGAAGCCAGGTCTTTGGTCAGGGAGCAAGTAACCTCAGTGGGCTGACCCATGGCCTGGCCCTACAGTGTGATATGCAGAAGCTGACAGTCGATGAACTGAAGAGATTACTCTATGACACCTTTTGTGAGCATCTTTCCATGAAGGACATTGAAAACATCATCATGACAGAGGAGGAGAGTCATCTGGGCACTCCTGAGGAGTGTCCTGTTGATGTGGAGAGTGAGTGTCCACCATGCACTTGGGCAGGGCAGCCAATAGGTGGGCCCCGGGGTTGGCATGGACTGCCCAAAGAGTACCTGGAACCTTCCACTCACAATGGGTGGCCCTCAAGGATGTCTAAAGCTCAGCTCACAAGGGTGAGACCACCAGGGTGTCCCTGGCCTATACAAGGTCTCATGGTAACCCCCTTCCTCAGAGCCCAAATCCTTGTGGGAGTGGGGAGGAGACTGCTGCCCCCCAGGGGATCAGGACCTGTTTCCATGGGAACAGTTAACTCTTCCCCCTATAATTGATTTTCCCCTGATGTTCTCTTCTTCTTCTTCCCTTGCTGCCTCTGGTGCCACACCTGGTCACTGCCCATCACTCTCCCTGGCCCCCAGCCTGCTCCAACCAGCAGATCCGCCAGACGTGTGTCCGCAAGAGCCTCATCTGCGCCTTTGCCATCGCCTTCATCATTAGTGTCATGTTGATTGCAGCCAACCAGGTCCTGCGGAGTGGCATGAAGTAGCTGATAGGTGGGGGGCTGGGAATGATGTGGCTGCCCTGGCCACTACACCCCCACCCCCCACCAAGCCAGCTGCACAGTGGCTGGGGCCTCCTTCAAGGTTCCAGGAACAGGACAGTGCTGGGGGCTGCCCAGGGTCATGGCTGGCCCGAGCATGTGGCCCTGGCCCCGGGGGCCCGGCTCGACCAGGCCCACCATGCATGGCTGTGGTTCCCAGCGCATGTCTGTGCATGGGGGAGGCCCCACCCCGGTATAACTCTGAGTGATGCAATCCATGTGCCGATAGGATATATTCTACCATAAAATATAATCTCTCTCTATATAGCTATTTATGATAAAAAGAAAACACCAAAACCATCTGTGAAGCAATACAAGCCCCCTTCCCTTCCCCTTCTTTACCCCATGGGCCTTGCATGGACCAAGGATGAGGCTAGAGGCAGATATTCACTCTGGCCTGAGAAACAGAGACCCTGGCTCTCCCCCAAAATCCTGCTAAGGGGACCCTAAGAGAGGACTCAGAGAAGGCAGATGGGCAGATGGACGGTTGCAGGGAATGGACGTGGTCGGGAGAGGCCACTGGGCCCTGTCCTGGAGAGGCTGAATGGGGTCAGGCTTGACCACTCACCAGGGCCCTAAAGCCAGCCCCCTCCTCCAGTCCATCTCCAGGGGAGAGGGCAAGCCCTTGAGGCTGGGGGGGATTCTGGGAGAGGAGTGCTCCTTTCCCCTGAACCTCCATGCCTGCAACACCCCCCTCTTCTGTCTTGTCCCTGCCCCCTTCTTCCTGTATGTCTGTTTCCTGATGTGATTGCTGGTTCTCTAGCCTGTATGTAGCATCACCTTGTTCCTGTCTGTTTGGGGGTGTTCAATCTCAATAAAGATGGACTTTATATATGGGTTTATTAGCCCCAGAGATAAGTAGATGACTATCCTTTCTGCCTTACTGGGCCGGATCTGAGCGATTACCCAGCCTTACAGCCTCCTGGAATGACAGAGATGCCCATCGAGATCTCTGCCAATTCTCAGCCCCGAGACTTGGGTCTATTACCTGCAGGCCGGCCCCAGCAGGCTTAACCTCATGACACGGACACATTGGCCAGCCCTGCCTGGGTTTGGATACTGGTCGATACAAGATTTATTGGCTCTAGGGCTAATATTGGTCTTCATTTCACATCAACTCGCAAGACGTCAATGGATCCTGCTCCCAATCATGGAATAGTCAATACCACCGTCTCCCCTCCCCCCAGGCAACTCTCCTGTAGCTCCCTATGCCACACCAATACTCAAAGCCTGAACAGGAAGAAGCCACTCAGAAAGAGGAGACAGGGGACAGATGGGTTGGGGTCTAATGGGGGAGATGAGGCTGAGAGGAAGGCCTTAGGAGAGGAAGGACTTCTGCTGTCCCCCTCTTTTCTCAGGGATAGGCCCCCCTCTCCTGCCCTGTGATTAGGAAAAGATCCAGTGCTTCCAGGTGGGTCAGGACTGGAAGCCCAGACCGTAGACCTGACTGGAGAGTCTTCAGATTGTATAAGAAATGCAATCCAAATTCAACTCATAGGAGATATGAAATCGCATCTACTCAGCATATCCTTTTCTCTGAAGAGGAAGGATGTTAGGAGGAGAGGTCTTAGACAGGAAGGGACTTCAGTTCCAAGCTCCTTATCTTACAGAAGAGGAAACCAAGTCCTAGAGACAGGAAGTGACTTGCCCAGGGTCATACAGCTAGGAAGTCACTGAGGGTAGAGTAAAGAGCTCTGTCTACTTACTACTCAATGCTAGGACAGGACCTTTGGAGAAAGAAATAAACATTTATCCTCTAAAGAAGGAAGATTGCCATGATGGTCTGCCTCTTGGCGAGAGATCAGAGGTCAGAGATAGGGTTGTACATCGTGTACACAGTAAACAATTAATTAATGCTTGCTGATTGATTGGCCATTTGGTTGGTTAATGAATCCCAGTGGAGGTATCCTGTTTATTGGCAGGGGGGCTCTCCTGGTTTAGGGGGTAATTGCTCAAACACACTGCCACACATTCCATCAAACAGAGTCTAAAAAGCTTCTTTAAGGATTAGAGATTCCAGCAAGGTATTGAGATCCATGGGCCACAGGTGGTGTATTCATCCCTGCCCCTGGTGGACGGCAGGGTCTTTGGTTGAGAAAGGTAGATCAGGCAAATGAACAAGAGCATCTGAGCATAATTCTTGGGTTTCTTGGATTCACTTAAGAAGGCCTAGATCAAATATATTTGCTGAAGTCTTGTGATCAAAATGGTTTCATATCATCAGTTCTTAACCTGGGGTCAAGAGAATTGGTTCCCTTTGTAATCCTATGTATTTTATTTTATGCATTTAAAAACATATTCTAAGAAGAAAAGAGTCCAGGGGCTTCACTGGACAGCCAAAAGTTGTTTGGGGTTTTTTTAAAGATCTCTAGGGGAAGGCCCCAGGGATCCACCCTTGGTCACAAGCTGTTAGACAATTTTTGTCAGTATCTTGGAGAAAACCATAGATGGCCTACATATTATGTTTACAGATGGCATAAGATTTGAAAGGATTAAGAATGTTGAACAGCTGAATCCAGATCCAAAAGTATTTTAATAAGGTAAAACATTGCGTCAAATCTAATTAGATTAAATTTAAAAAGAACAAAGGTAAAAAATCTCCTGCTTAAATTTTAAAAATACAACTTACAAATGCAAAAATGGTAGAGGCATGATTAGACACTAGTTTATTTGAAGATTTGGAGGATTTAGTTGCCTACAAGTTCAATGAGTCAATGGTCTGATCCAGTCATTGGCTATCTTGATTCCTCTCTGGCCACTGGACCCAGTTGACTCCAAGGGAGAAAGTGAAGCTTTCCAGCCTCCCTCACTCAAATCCAGTTCCTGTGTGTACGGTGGCATCCCTTCCCTGAGGTCATGGTCTCCTTCAGGAACGCAGGACACACGTATCAGCCTTGAGAGGTCTGTGACTCTAGTCTAGAGGGAGGGGGGAGCCCTGCTGTTCTCTGGCCAATCCATAGTTAGGTTGTGCCGTTTGGTAGCACAGTGGCCCTGGAATCAGGAAGACTTAAGTTTCAATCCAACCTCAGATACTCTGTTTGCCTCAGTCTCTTCATCTTCATCTGGGCTGGAACAGAAAATGGCAAACCATGAGAAGGAAATGGCACAGCACATCTTGGCCAGATACAACTGAACAACCACCATTCAGTTCTGGGTACCAGCCTTCCAGAAGAACATTGGTACATCAAGGAAGAGTCAAAGAAAGACAATTGGGGTGATAATGAGGCTAGAGAGCATGCCTCATGAAGACCAGTTAGGCTGCTTGGTGACTTCAGTGGACAAAGGGTGAGTCTTGGAGTCTGGATGTTCTGAGTTCAAATCCTGTCTCAGACACTTACTAGTCATGTGATGCTGAATAAGTTCAACATGGCTTGGGGCATTCTGGTCTTACTTTAAGATGTTACCTCATGTTATAAAATGGTAAACAAGACCCATAGAGGGGAAGTGACTTTACTCAAGGTCTTGGCAACCAGTCAGGCAAGCAATAAGTATTTATTAAGCTCCTACTGTATACCAGTCACTGAGTCTAACACCAGGGGTAGAAAGAAAGACAAAAGACAGTCCCTGCCCTCAAGGAGACCATAGTCATGGAGGAGACAATCGGCAAATGACTATGTACAAACAAGCTATAGACATGTTGGTTGGTAGGTTGGTTGGGGGGGGGGGTTGATTGGAGATAATCACCAGCAGGCAGCCTTAAGGGAAAGACTTCCTGTAGAAGGTGAGATTTTAATTTTTTTTTTTTTTTAGGTTTTCTTGTAAGGCAAATGGGGTTAAGTGCCTTGCCCAAGGCCACACAGCTAGGTCATTATTAAGTGTCTGAGACCGGATTTGAACCCAGGGACTCCTGACTCCAGGGCCGGTGCTTTATCCATTGTGCCACCTAGCTGCCCTGATTTTAATTATTTTTAAATTTATTTATTTATTTTGAATTTTACAGTTTTTCCCCCCTAATCTCACTCCCCTCCCCACACCCGCACAGAAGGCAGTCTGTCAGCCTTTACACTGTTTCCATGGTATACACTGATCTCAGTTGAATGTGATGAGAGAGAAATGATATCCTTAAGGAAAAATAAAATAAAATATAAGTGATAGAAAAATTACATAAGAAGATAATGTTAGAAGGTGAGATTTTAGTAGAGATATTAAGGAAGGCTGAAAGGAAAGGAGACAGAGAAGAGGAGAGAGAGCATTTCAGATATGGGGGATGGTCCAGAGCTAAGAGAGGAAGGGTCTTTCTTGTGGAACAGCCAGGAGGCCGGTGTCATTGGATCCAAATGAGGGAGTGAGATGAAAGAAGACTGGAAAGTTGGAGGGAGCCAGGCTATGAAGACTGAATATCCAACAGACCATTTTGTATTTGCTTTTAGAGGCAATAAAGAACCACAGGAGTTTATTGAGTAGGAGGCGACCTGTTTAGATCTTCGTTTTAGGAAAATCACTTTGGTGTCTGAATGGAGAATGGATTGGAGTGGGGAAAGACTTGAGGCAACAGAGTCCCCCAGCAGCTCTTGCAATATTCAGGCATGAGGGGGCAGCTAGGTGGCAGCGGATAGAGCACTGGCCCTGGAGTCAGGAGGACCTGAGTTCAAATCCGACCTCAGATACTTAATAATTACCTGGCTGTGTGGCCTGGGGCAAGCCACGTAACCCCCATTGGCTTGCAAAAGAAGCCATATATATATATATATATATATATATATATATATATATATATATATATATATATATATATATATATATATATATTCAGGCATGAGGGGATGATGGCCTATATCAAGTGGGGGCAGGGAGACAGGAGCAGGGAAGAAAAATTCCAAGAGATAATGAAGAGGTGACGTCGCCAGGCCTTGGTATCATGTTGGATCTGGAGGGGTGAGAGACAGTGAGGAGTCCTCAGGATAACTCCTAGATCAGAAATCTAAGGGATAGGAAAATGGCGGTGTCCTGAAAGAGGTGGGGGAGGATGAAAATGAGTTGTGTTTTGCACATTTTGAGTTTGAGATGTCTACTGGGGTGACTGAGGTGTCCTAAAACCCCAGTGGTCACTCTTGCCAGCACGCCATAATCTCTGAATGGCCGCTCAGTGCACCTCCATTCTGTGGTGATCTCCCTACTTATCGTCAGCTGCTTGTGAGGCCAGTCGGTTCTGTGGAGCCCGACTTCCCGCCTAACTCACCCCTGGGCATTGCCAGAGCCTTCCATGGGCCCTTTCTGAAACTTCCTATGAGAGCGTAAGAGAAATCTAGGAGAGTGAGGCCGCTGCTCTCGGGTTTCTTGTAGTCAGAGAAAGGCTGAGGAGCTAACCTGTAAGAGAATAACAATTATGAAAAGACACTATAACCCTACTAAGGGGGCGGTGTAGACAGAAGGAAAGGTAGACGTGTATAGACAGAAAGGGACCTGGTATAAAGGAAGGTATCCTGAGTGGAGAGTCAAGAAACCTGCCTTCTCACCACATCAATACACTCTCTTGGTCTTTCTGCACCTCAATTTCCTTCTTTGTAAAATGGAAGTGTTCGAGTGAAATAGTGTCTCAAATGCCCCTTTCTAAGTTCTTTCCCCAGCAACCCAGAAATATTTTTAGGAAGCCCAGGGGATGCTCCTCCCAATGCCTGCACTAGGGGAAGGCAGGATAGCCCTAGGAGGGGAGGAGGTGCCATGTCCCCATGCCCTCTGAGGCCAGCCTCCTCATGGAGTCTGATCTATTGGGCAATGAATGACAATACCTCTCCCCAGAGGCTGGCAGTCAGGGAGTTTTCCTGGAGCAAGAGGAGGAGATGAGGTTGGGGCCCCAGGAGGGTACCATTCTGCCTGGGGCCCACAGCTCACACTTAAGGCAGGAGAGGCCAGGGGAGGCTGAGGGAGTTGTGATCATATGGAAGTCAGAGTAGGGCTTCTCCTCAGGTGAGCCCTGAAGGGAGAATGTGCACAAGTGGAAGGAAGAGAGGAATTGTGTAGACTGGTACCCGCCATGGATGGAGCAGAGAAATGGGTCAGACTTCTAGGGTCCAGGAGTTCAAATTCAGGCTGGAGGGTGCCAGTGCCCTGTCCCCACCTACTGAATACACATATACACCCACAGCACACCTTCACATACCACACACACACACACACACACACAATCTTCCACTTCCAGCAGAGACCTGTGACCAGAATTCCTCCAGCCTGAGGGGCCAGTGGGAACCCAGATACCAGGAGGGCAGAGATGGAAGCCCTTGATACCTGGCCCATTCTGCCACTGCCAGGGAAGAATATGAATGAGAGCTGGAGAGCAAGGGAGGGAGGGAGGAGGAGGAGGAGGAAGAGGAGAGAGACAGAGAGACAGAGAGAGAGAGAGAGAGAGAGAGAGAGAGAGAGAGAGAGAGAGAGAGAGAGAGAGAGGCCTGCAGGGATGGGGAAGGAAGGCTCTTTCCCTTAGGGAAGGGAAAAAAGAAAAGAAAAAGGGAGAAAGGGCAGGGAGGAGAAGGCAGGAGGGAGAGAGAAGGAAGGAGGGTAGGTGGAAAAGTGAAAGAGAAGGAAAAAGACAAAGAAGGAGAGGGAGAGAGAAGAAAGGGGATGGGGGGAATGGGGAAAGGGAAAGAAGGCAGGAGGAAGAGAGAAAGACAATGGGATGCAAAGGGACGGAGAGAGATGAGGGGAAAAGTGGGCAGGAGTGAGAAAGAAGGAACAAGAATGAGGAAAAAGAGAAAGAGGAAGAGAGAGAAGCTTAAAAGGAATAGTGATGGGAAAGAGAGAGAGAGAGAGAGAGAGAGAGAGAGAGAGAGAGAGAGAGAGAGAAGAGCAAGAAGGGGAGAAGAAAGCCAGGAAGGGGCTTGACCTGGAGGTTCCTATTCCTGTTTCTGGAATCTTGAAGTGGGGACCATCCCCCAGGCCCAGCTCTCCTTGAAAAGCAGGGCAGGAGCCAACTCAGGATGTCTGCAGTGACAAACAAGTTCACTCAGCTGCTGCATCAAGCTGGCACTAACGGGAAACACTCATCCCCCAGGAACTGAGACTTTCCTCCCATATCAGTCCTCCCACCTGCCACACCAGCTCGGCCTTCCTGAGGACCAGGGAAGACAAGACTGATCTCAACCTTCAAACTATACAATGTACAAACAAGATGTTCAAACTGGGACAATGAAGCCCAGAAAGGAAAAAGGATTCCTCACACAGCAAAGGAGGAGCAGAGGAGGGGTAAATGAGGCCTGAAGCCAGGCTGCCCAGGCAGGTCCAGAGCTCTTTCCAGGACAGGGTACTGGCAAGGCTTCAGGGCAAAAGGTGAACTACCAAAGTGACAGAGCTGTTCCAAATGGGACCCCCGAATGGGGGTCAACTTGCCTTCAGTTTCTGACAAAAGTCTCGAACACAATAGTAAAGGGAAGGTCAGTGAACTTTTAGAGAGGAGGCAGCGGTCAACATAAAGAGCCAGCAAGGCTTCATCCAGGCCGACCTCATTGCTTTCTCTGACTAGACCAGATCAGGAGAATACTGAGGACAGGGTAATTTGATTTGACCAAAGAATTTGACACAGTTTCTCCTAATATTCTTGCAGACAAAATGGATGGCTATGGGCCAGTAGAATAAGGTATATTTTGTTCAACCCTTGAATGGCTGAACCTAAGTCAATCAGCCCACAATCACCTACTAAGGTCAAATATTGTGCTGGGGCTACCATGAATCAGAGGAAGCCTATTCTGAAGATCTCTAGTGGAGGACCCTAGGAATCTGTCCTCAGCCATACAGGTTTCATCAGTAACTTGATATAGATGGCAAGCTTAACTAATTTGAGAAGGGAACAAAACAAAAAGCCAGGACAGATCACCAACATCCTGAAGAAGCATTTGAACAGATGGATAGAACACTGGACCAAATCTAATAAGATGAAATTTAGCAGAGATAAATGTTTTCTCATACTTAGATTTTTAAAAAATCACTTAGAATTAAATCACTAGGAAGACTCATCTTCCTGAGTTCAAATCTGGCTTCACTTTCTAGCTATGTGACCCCAGGCAAGTCATTTCACTCTGTTGGCCCCAGTTTCCTCATCTGTAAAATGGCTTGAGGAAAAAAATTGTGAACCATTCCATATCTCTGCCAATAAAACCCTAAATGGGGTCATGAAGAGTCATGATGACTTCACAACCAAAAAACACTTAGACCATGGGAGAGGGCTGCTAGCTAAGAGTTTGTCTGAAAAAGATAGGAGGGTTTTCATGTCTCCTACATATATTCAGGGCAGACACCCAAGCTGAAGCATCCTTCAGCAGCATTAAGATAAAAGCTGGCATTTTCTATAGGTTTTTAAGCACTGATTTGATGCTCGCCTCCTTGGGAGGGAGGTGCTGTTCTTATTATCTTCATTGTACACATGGGAAACTGAGGCAGATAAAGGTGAAGTGACTTGTGCAGGGTTCCACAGTTACAAAGTGGGGGGGGGATTAGAATTTGAGTCTTCCTGACTCCAGGACCAGTGCTCCATTCACTGTGGCATCTCCTAGTTGCCCATGAAAGCTCTCATTAAGGGGAAAGAATGTCCATATTAGGGAATTGAAGAAACTGAGGTTCAGTGGGGCAGGAAATTGGCCAGGATAGGAGAATTCAGCAAGCATGAAGACTATGACTCAAACACCTTAAGATAGAAACTCTTGAAGGAAATCCTGCTGCGGCTCCCTCCTTTTGAAGAGCAAAGCATCCTTTGGCCCAATGAATAATGGATGTATCTTTGGCTTCCCCTTTTGAGCTTGGGTAAAAGGAGCCCCCCCCCCCACCAGCTGAGGCCAGGGTTATTTCTGAGGATTGCCCTTCAAGGTCCTCTTCTCTGGATACCCTCCCTCTATTAATACCCCTGCCCAGGAAATGCCTCCTTCCTTGGTGCCCCTCTCCATTCCCCAGAAAACAAAAATCTTTCTCTGTCCCCAATCCCACTTCCAAAGGACTCTGCTTTCTTCTGGTCCCAGATATCATACATAATAACTGAAATTCTAATCCTTTGGGTAATCTCTCTTGAATCACCTTTGCAAATACAAAATCCCCTGGAAGAAGGGACACCTGGAATTGCTTCTTTAAGGCCAAGCTTAAAACTTTAGGGGATATTTACAGGAGTTAGCAAGTTTTAGAGCTGGAAGTGTCTCATTAACCATTGTCTAGTCATTTTACAATTTTATAATAACTTGTCCCCAATGAAAGTCAGCGACTAGCCCTGCAGGGACTCAAACTCAGGAAGGGTCTATCTACTCTACCACCGTCTCTCTGAGAGAGCCCTGAGAATGCAAGGAGGGAGGGCTGAAAGATAAATGAATGAAGCAGGACCTAGGGTGGAGCCACGAGTACAAAAAGTTTTAGAGGGATGCCCCCTCCTCAGTTCCTCTTTTGTGGAAAACTTAAGAGATCGATCCATTTATGATGAGCTTTCTCTTGCCCTATGCTCCCGGTAAGGAGGGAGCTTATCCAGCTCCATCCCAGTATAGAAATTAAAATGACTAGTTACCTCTTTTGATGGAAAGACCAATGCTGAAGCCTTCCTAATGTGACTGAGAGCCAGGCTTCTCATCCTAACCTGTTTGGGTGTATGATTCTAGGTTTTTGTTTTTGTCTTTTTTCCTCCCTGCCCCCAATTGGCCACCAGCAGGGAAGCCAGGGAGGTGAAGCCATCAGAGGAGGGGTTGCCTCTTCCTCTGCCTTCCCTCTCTTTCTTCCCAGGGCCCCAGCACCCCGCATCCCCCATCCCCCATCTCCTATCCCCTCTGCCGGCCTTGCTGCCTAGAGCTGGGGACAGCAGGAGTGGAACGTGCATGGATTTCATTTCTTTTCTTTGAAAACAGGAATGAGAAGAACTTTGATTAAGGTTGTTCCAGTCCATGGTTCAGGGGAGAAGAGTGGAGAAAGGGGAGATGAGGACCTGGGCAGCAATCTAGGTGTGTATGTATGAGTGTGTGTGTGTGTTGTGTGTGTATGTATGTGTTTGGTGGAGGGGAATATACTGGGTTTCAGAACCACAGGAAGAGTCCCTGCCATGCATATGAGAGAGGCCTCAGCTCCTACCCTGCAGGAATGGGGGTCCCTGCTGTGATGAATGAGAATATTCACCTCCACAGGGATGGGGGTCCCTGCTGTGTATGAGTGAGAGCCCAGCCCTGCAGGGGTAAGGATCTCTCTCATGTGTAACTGAGCCCCCCTCGGATGCAGCACTGCAGGGACTGGCTCTGGCCCAGTTTGTTCTGTATGCCCCCTCCGTCTCCAGTCCTGGGGGCATGAGATCCTTGTTAGGTTAGCGGGGCTCCCATCAGTGCCCCCACTGCTGTCTGTGGGAAATGTCCCAGGATCATCATGACTTGCTAAGGGAAACAGGAAAGAAGTGGAGAAGTCTGGGGTTCTGGAACTGCAGATCAACTATCTTGAACTTGGGGTTGGTGGGGAGGGGTTGGGGTCCCGTTTCACATCCACTCCTCTTACTGTTGGTTCCTACTCCTTCCCCGGGACCAGGGCAACAGAGGCAGGCAGCAAAGAAGGCCCCACCCCCAAAGGATGCCCCCTAGGGCTTCCCAGCTCAAAGCCAGCTTCTCAGCAGGGGCGTCCCCTCTGTCTCTTCTGCTCAGATTGCTCAGAGCTCTCACTGTCTGCACCACTCACTTGGGTACCAGATCAAACACAAGCAGCCTTTTATCTTTAACTGGCTCATGCATGAAGTTTGCCTCAGCAGTGACTGGCTCTTGAGGGCAGAGATGCCATCTTCCCCTCCTTCAGGAGGTGCTCTCCTCGGGGCCTGTGGGGCACACAAGTCCTACACCTGGCACACCCTTTGCCAAAGAGGCATTAGTGATTATAGATTTGGAGCTGAAAAGCACGGCACTAGCGAGATCTGGGATGTCCCCTCTTTGGGTCACCTGACCAAGCTCCCCCAGACTAAGGAAGCAGCAGGAGAACCCAGACCCCTGCCACCCCATCCAGTGGGATGACTACAAATGACAAACAACCCGAGGTCAGATATATCTCCTTTTATTGCAATCTAGGAAGAAGCTGAGGCATCTAGAGAAGCTTCCATGGCAGGGTCAGGGTGAGCCTTCTCAGCCCCACTGGACATTGGGCTGCTGGGGCCAGCCTCCGGGAGGTGGGGCCCGCAGGGATGGTGGCAGGTCCTGGATGGGTGGCCACCCCGGTGGGTATTGGAAGACGACAGGTTTGGCTGAAAGCGTACTAGGAGAAAGAAGTAAAGAATTAGCAGGGAGACTTGGACCCTGTGTCTCCATCACTACTTGGGGAGTGCCCATCCTGGAAGCCCTTCCCCCACTGCCCATCCAGAATGATCTCCCCCATATGTCTTCCCTAAGTCCTCCAGTCTTGGACCAAATCAGACAGAGTAGCCCTCCCAGCAGATGGATGAGACTTCATTGCCCATTTTACACTCCCACATTTCATCTGTCCAATTAGGCAACACTGGGCTCCTCTTATCCACCCAAACAAGAGGGCAAGCCCCTTGGAGGGCACTGATTATTTTTGCATCTCTCCCCCCCAAACATGCTCCCTGCTCAACTCCGCTTCCCTTTGCTGCTCCTGAAGTAACTGAAATAAGGAGCAAGAAGGGCTCAGAAGATGCCCCAAGGTGTCCTCTTGGAGATGGCCTCGCTGGGGGATTCGGAGACACTCACAGACCCCAAATGGCTTTAGCTTCTTGGAGCATGAGCCTGGGGAAGAGTCCTGGCTGGGTGGACTCCTTAAACTATCTGATGAAAGCTCTTTCCTTGGTGGGGGGGGGACAGGGAAGGTCAGTCTCTCAGGGAAGACTCAACCCCCCAGCTCAGCTTGGGGTAGCAGGGAAGGCCAGGAGGCTGGGCCTCAGAGAACGGGAATGTCCCATCTCAGCACTCTCTCATAGCCCCCAGAGGTGGGGAACCAAAACATAGTTATTCCCATTTCACAGATAAGTAGATTATCCCCGTTTGTTCGGATTAAGGTTTCTTCACAGCTTGGGAGATGGGCGTGGAGAAGTCTCTCCTTTCTTCTTTTACTCAGAGAGTGGAGGTCACTGGCCCAGGGTCACACAGCTAAGGAGACTAGGAGAGAGGATTCCCATCTGGGGTTTCTCCTCCTCTGTCTCCATCTTTCTCTATGTGGAAAATGAGGGGAGGTAGCCTGGCTGATCTCAGGGGGCCTCCAAGTCCCTGGCTATCCAGCTATCCAGCTCTGCCAGGTCTGGCTTCTCCCTGCCACCACCCCCCCTTCAGGGATGCTCCTCTCCCCGCCTCCTCTCCAGACTCTTACTGCCGCAATTCAAGCTGAACGATGCGGGGATTCTGCCGATCCAACATTAGGCCGTAAAGTGGTTTATGGATGTGATTTACGCCTCTGAAGAGGCTTCCTAGACTGTGCGCCTGGGAAGCGGGGGCTCCAGAGGAAGGAAGCTTCCCTGGGGCCTCTCCAACCATAGCACAGAAGGTGGGGATGGCTGTCTGGCCTGGGGAAGGTCTGCCGAGACCCCAAGCATATCCAGACGCGATGAGATGGGAGCTTGGGGAAGGGAGAAAGGGAAGCTTCCCCTCTCCTGGGAGGCAGCTGGCTCATCTGCAGGAATCAAGGGTTCGATCTGTCTTGTTCTTCCTTTGCAATGGAGTTGGCAGGGTCCTGCCAGGTGCTGGCTCGGTTCCCACAGCCAAGACCCAGCAGGCATTTAAACGGCCATTGAGTCCCTCCCGAGCTCCCTGTCCATGTTCCAACTGCCTCCAAAATGCTCCTCCCAGGGTTAGGGCATGGAGGCACCATCTGTGGGAGGCTCCTCTAGAATCCGGTTCCTCAGCCCCCTTGGATGGGATCCAAGGCAGACTGTGGCACCATGACAAAGGGTGGTGCTGGGAGGAGAGTAGGTGGGTCCTAAGTCAGAGGTACTGAAAGGGGGGAGGGGAGTGAAGAATGGGGTGGGGGAGACACAAGCAGGGAAAGTTCCAAGAAGGAGGGGTGAGACATGGAGACTCAGAGCCAAGCATGAAAGGCTGAAGAGAGGTCATTTTCAAGGTCAGGAAAGGATAGAAAGGACTTAAAACTTTCAGAGGAACAGTTCAATCAGTCCAGGAGAAGTGAAGAGGGAGGCTGGGGTGTAGAGACCCAGCTCCACTACTCACTGGCTCCCGAACTTTGGGTATTGCCCCTCTGTGACACTTTATTTCCCCACCTGCAAAACGAGGGATATTGGCCTCAATATTCCCCTCTACAGTTCGTTCCAGTTGCATCCTTCTTTTAACGTGTTCCAAGGTCTCTCCAGGGTCCAGAACTCAGAACTCATACAAACCATCTTCTCTACACCTCTCAAATGCCCCCTCACTCTTCCTCAGCCACCCCTAATCCCCAGACTTCAGATCTGAGACCAGGAGAGTGGAAATGAGCGGAAACAGAACCAGAGCTTGTCAGGGCCGAACCCTCTCCCCAATCAGATGGCAATTGAGCCCGAGTGAGGTTGACAGAAAGGAACGTCAGCTTGGGCAGAAAAGCAGAGGGAGATTAGGAGGGATAAAGCAGAAATCGGAAGGGCCAATCAAAGCAGGGCAAAGGGAGCCTGATGCATCAAAGGAAATGACAGCTCTGGCAGTGGTCCTGTCACTCATTAGAGAAGTACTGACCGTGCTCCCATTGGGTGAGTGTGTTCAAGGACAGTGGCGGGGGGGTGGGGGGGGAGGCCTCGGGGTAGAACTTTAATCATCCTGGGGCTGAGCCGGCGTACCCCTAAGAAGGCTTTTGAACCACTCCACTTCTATGCCATCCTGGGGTTGATGAATAGGCTTAAAAACTCACCTGTGCTCTACACCCCAAGATAGGCTGGGGTCAGAGCCAAATGGGCCACCCTTTCCCTTTGAGTGGGTGCACTAGGTCATTAGTGTTACACTTCAGGAAGGGGATTCAATTCCCCATTTTATAGGAGAGGCAACTGAGGTCCAGAGAAGTCAAGTTACTCGAGGAGAGTCACACATAGTGACAGCTCCATGGCCCTGACCCTTAATCCTGTGCTCTGAGGTCAAGGGCTTAGACATGCCTTCTAGGGGACACACACACACACACGTACACACACATGCACACACACACACACACACGTGTGCACGCACACACACACACACAGCCCAAGGCCAAGATTGATACAAGCCCCTTCCTCATCCCCACTGAAGTACCAATGGAGAAGACTGCCTGATGAATGTAGTTTAGTACGTTAGCTGCTGCTGAGAGTGGGGGGCTGGGTCAGAGCTCTCCAGTCAAAGAATGCAAGCCTTTCTTAGGAAATGGGGAGCCTTGCCATACTCTAAAAACACAGGTTGCGTCATTGAAGAAACTGTTTTTGGGAGAGAACAAGGAATGAAAATGGTCAAGGCTCCCAAGACTCACATGGCATCTGTCATGAGAATGAGCCCCCATTGGAGAACGCCAGCTGGCAAGGGGCCAACCCTCCCCATCCCCATCACTATCCTCATCAAAGTAATAGCTTCCCACTCAGTAGTCCAGTTTTCTAAGATGGAACAGACTTTAAAAACAGGAATTGATTCTGGCTTCTAGCCCCCTGGGGAGGCAGGCAAGGGAAGTGGTAGTGGCTGCCATTGGCAGTTGAGAAAATGGGGCACTCAGGGAAAAAAAGCCTGTGTTGCACAAGGTCAGGAGGCATGAGGGGCTGGAGAAGAAACCTAAGAGCCGTCTCTACCCAAAGGCTGTTCTCAAAAGCAAGCCATCCTGAAGAAAAGAAAAAACAGGGGACTGATCATACGATTCTGATTTTATGAGTTGAAAGTGACCTTGGAATTCATCTTGTCTGAGATCTAAAGTGATCTTAGACTGAGTTGGAAAGGATCTCAGGGGTCAGCTAGCCCCTCCCCCATATGAGGTCATCTAGGTGAAGGGCATTGCCCAAGGTCACACAAGTTACAAGTGGCGGTTAGGATTCGAATGCAGGGCCCAGGATTCAGTTGATTCCCCATATTTCAGTAGGAATCAACAGTCCTAGGAATTATTGCCCAATCAGTAACATGAAGAGTTGAGGAAACTATAGATGTTTAACTTAGGGAGGGAAAAACAGAAGGGAGAAATCCTGGAAGAGGGTTTATTTATTCTGTTAGGACCAACGGGCAGTGGGTGCAATGGCATAAGCAGCTTCGGGTCACCGGAGGCATCTGAGCAGAAGTTGTCACCAAGTTAACTGGAGATATTACATAAGGAACTTATTACTTGGATATGGAGTTGGGCTAACCCATCCTGAGGGTCCCTTCCCACTCCAGTTCAACAATGCCCAGTCTCTCCCTTCTCCAAGGCCTCTGTTTCTCCTCTCCTTTCTCTCTAGCCATCCCCCGGGGACTGGCTCAGATCCTCTGAAGAGGGTGCCATACCCTGCTGTCCTCTAAGTTGGAGCCCTTCCCCCCCTCTCTCCACAGTCTTGGGGGCCACCTAGAGAGGGGTCCCTGTCATTCTCAGAGACTGGAGACACAAAGGCTTTGCTCCAGACAGGCAGGCCTGCCAGCCCCATCCCTTCAGGCAGGTTCATTTTTATGGGGCCCAGGGTGACGCCTGAATTCCGTGGCCCTTGGTCCCTTCCCAGTCATCCGCCTGCTCCTCTGGCCTAGAGAATCACCTCCATGGTCCTGTTGGTGCTAGAGCTAGCCAGCCAGCCAGCCTGGGCGTCTTATCCCCTCCCCTTCTCTCCCTTTAAGAACAAAGTCATGGGGCAGCTAGGTGGTGCAGCAGATAGAATGGAGTGGGTAGAGGGAGGCAGGAGGACCTGAATTCAAACCCGGCCTCAGACAATTAATAATTGTCTCGCTGTATGACCTTGGGCAAGTCACTTAACCCCATTGCCTTAAATAAATAAAAAAAAAGTAAGGGGGGGAGAAAAAGAACAAGGAGTCACCCATTCCTGGTTGGGTCTTATTCACGGAAATAAATCCTGGATTTGGAGACTGAGGACCCGAATCTCAGCTCTGTGATGTAGGAGCTTGGTCTAGTCACTTTATCCTAGAGTGCATCTTCCACCGTAAAACTAAGGGCATTCTAATCTGTGGAAATGGCATGGAAGGCGTCACCCTCCACTCTGCCACTGGCTCCTAAGGACCATGAGACCTTTCCTTCAGTCTAGTGGCTGGGTCCTTTGTCGCCCCTGTGAACTTTTGGACACCAGGGCACAGTAAGCATTTAATAAATGCTTTGTTTATTGTTCATTCAATCATTCATTCATTCATTTCCACCTCTAAATCTAGTTGTCACGAGGGATTTGAACTCAGAAACCAGAGTTCAAATCCAGCCTCAGATATTAATATCTGTGTGGCCCTAAGGCAAGCTCCTTAACTTCTACCTATGTCAGTTTCCTCATCAATAAAATGGGGAAAGTCCTAGCACCCTCCAGTCCAGATTTCTAGGAGGACCAGAGCACTTTAGTCAACCCTAAATATTAAATCTGAACCCAGGATCATCACTCTTTTGTGAGGGGCTCCAAGGTACCAAGTGGCAGGGGCAGAGGCAGTGATGAGGATGAGGCCCAGTGACCCTGAGGCTCCCCGACTCTAGGGTCCAGACCTTCTGTCAGAGAGGGCTCCTGGACTAGAGACCAGCCTTCCTGGCTTCCCAACGTCACTTCCCCTTGCCCATAATTCACTTCAGCCTCCATCTAACAGCCCCACTGTGACATGGCAATAGGTATAGACAACCATCTGTAGCGGGGGGCCCAGTGGTTGGTTGAATCCAACACTCAGGGAGCCCCAGGATGCAAGGCAAGTTTGACCCAAAAAGGTTGGGCCACTCATATGAGAGCAATGCCAGACCCAGATGGGCTCAGACCAAGGGCTTGAGCACCACCTGGACCACAGCCCTGAGCATCTCCTTTGGGAAGCAGAAAGGGAAGGGGTTCCCCTGCTCTGGGGAGGGTACCTGCTGCTCTGGACAGAGCTCCGACGTTTGGCCCGCTTCTCCAGCCAGTCTTCAATGCCTCCTTCTGGCACCTCCACAATCTCCTGCTCCCTGGACAGTCTTTCCTCTGGATTGGGGGGGAATAGAGAAGACAGATGAGCAGGTGCCCATCCTTGGCCCGGCCTGGCAATCCTTCCACCCAATGAAGCCCCTGGTCCTTCTGCAAGAGCTGGCTCAGATGCCAAACCACTGGTGATGGCTCCTTGGGGGCTCTGCCACTTAGGGCACCGTGCTCATTCCCAGTCACCCATCAGGAAGTCTGTAACACAGCCCTGGCACAAGGGCCAGGGTACTAGATGCACTGCTGGGGAAAAAGCCAGACACTTGCCAGGAGGCTGTCTTTACTGCTAAGATGGACAGTCAGACTCCCTCTTCACCAAGACAGAGTTCAGCCTCATACCCCTGCCCGGAAACATGGAGGAAGGCCCAGAGTCCTGGCTTGAGAGCTGGAAGGGACATCAGAGCCCACTGAGTCCAACCCCCTCCTCTTACAGGAGAGGAAACTGAGGCAGATAGCAGTCAGACGACTTGTGCAAGCTCATAGAGCAAGGAAGTATCTGATGTGGGCCTCAAGTCCAGTCCATTCTGGCTAGAGGTCCAGTAGCCTATTTACTGTCCCAGGCCGTCTCTCTAGCCCCTTTCTATGACCCTTGAAAGGCCAGAACAAAGGCTCCAGGGAGAAGATGATGGTGAACAAGTCACTCCCCAATTCTCTTCCATAGAAGATTGAAAGGCAAGATGCCAAAGGACCGTGTGGTGAGATGGATTCAGAGACTGGCTGAATGGACTCAAGGAGGAGGCATTCATGGTCTGGAAAGAAGTCTCCAGTGGGATGCCCCAGGGATCTGTGCTGGGGCCTGCCTCACTGAACATTTTAATCAACAATTTGAATAAAGGCCTAGATAGCATGCTCTTCACCCAAACAGATGACACCAAGATGAGATGGGAGAGGCAACACAGGGGAGGAGATAGTGAGGATGCAAAGAGAGCTGTGGCAGGCTAGAAAATCAGTTAAATCCAAGAAGATGAAATTTAATAGTGACTGGTATAATAAGTTTTACACTTGCAGCCCAAGACTAAACTTTACAAGAACAGGGTGGAGGATTGGACAGCAGTTCATCTGACAACAATCTAGGGGTCTGAGTGGACTGCAAGCTCTGACAGTCAATTGCATATTGGGGCTACCACAAGAGCTAATCCTGGCTAGAGGAAACCAAGAAGGAGGGGGCAGGAGTCCCTCCAGGGAGGACTGGATTCAGTCCTGGGTGCTTTGGTTGAATAAGAGCAAAGCAAGAGGGATGGGGTCCAGAGGAAGGGGACCAAGCTGGGAAGGGGCCTTGAGAATTCATGTCATAGAAAGATGGTTGTGGGGTGGCTAGGTGGTGCAGTGGATAAAGCACTGGCCCTGGAGTCAGGAGGACCTGGGTTCAAATCCGAGCTCAGACACTTAATAATGACCTAGCTGTGTGGCCTTGGGCAAGCCACTTAACTCCCCATTTGCCTTGCAAAAACCTACAAAAGAAAGATGGTTGTAAGAACCCCAAGTAGAGAAAACTCGGCAAGTGGGAAGGGGATGAGGGGACGGTCGCTGAATGCCTGTTGTCCGGGCTCTATTTGGCAGCAGGGGACTGGGCCAGGGGCAACAGGCGTCTGGCAGGGGAGGGGTGAGTGAGGGGAAAGGGAGGAGAAAGTGGAGGAGGGGAAGATGGGGGGAGGGGGAAGAGGAGGGGAGCGATCAGAGAGTCTGGTTCAACAGTAGGTCGCCAGGCAGACACGAGTAGCTCTGGGAAAGGAGCCGGAAGCGCCAGCCTCCCTCCCACCCTGCTGCCAGCCAAACACCATCTGCTACAAAAGGAAGAGACAGTCACAGAAAGTTGTCACTTCAGTGGGCCTTTGAGATCCCCATATGCCCAACTTGGCCCCATCTTCTAGATCAGGAGGGCTGAGGCCAAGGGCTGAGGGGATCTGCCGTAGCCGGAAGCCCAGCCATGGTCTCTGATGCCAAGGCCCAGGGGCCCCTCGACACCCCCCACTAACTATGGGGCTCATAAATATTCCCAGGAGGCGTGGCTTATTTGATGACAGAGTTGGGGGGGGTGATCATTGGTGGGGGGGGTGAATAGGAGTCACAGACTTTCAGTGAGAGTGGCCAGTGGCCACAACACCCCACCCTCCCGGTGGTTCCCCATCTTCTGCTTTGGAAGCTCACAGGTACCCACTGGAGATGGGACTGGGGCGGGGTGGGGTCCCAGGGGAGCAATACAAATGAGGGCCATTAGAGGTCTGGCCTGCTGGGGCCTCCCTCCCCACTGTCACATCAGCCTCCTCCACACAATCCATCCAAACTGGATCTCCAGCCCCCTAGCCAGAGGGTACCTGTGGCCCCGGGCTCTGCCAAAAGACTCTGGTGAGCAGTCAGTTTGGTCAGCAGGGGGCACCATCCCACGGACCTCCCCAGGGCTGTGGACCTCCAGTCTGAGGGAGGGCCCAGCTGAGCAGCCGGACAGGATGCGGGCATCCGTACTGACACTCCACTCACCTCCTGCTGCCTGGCAAGCCTGGTCCAGTCTACCTCCTGCGTGCGCCAGGAAGGACCCAGGGCACCAGGCAGAGCCACCCCACAGGCTAGCCTGGTCCTCCTAGCCTGGCCCTAGTTAAGTCCCTGCTGGTGGGGGCTCCTGTCTGATACTGCCCATCCCCTCCCTCCTAGGGCCTCCAAAGAGAGGTTAGCAGGGGCCAGAAGCTGATGCTCTCCCAAGTCACCAGGTGGGGATGGCCCAGCTGACTTCTCCCACGCCCACCAGGCATCCCCCTAAATCACTTCTAGTGGGTCCACAAGGCTGACCCCTCTGCCAAGGGCCACCCGCCAGTGGGCAGATCTTGCTTCAGGGTAGCCAACATTTGTTACCATTGTTGGGGGCGAGGCTCTGTGTGCCCCAGTTTTCTAATCCATAAAACAGGGTAATAATACCTAAGTGTTAGTTCCTCCTTGTGGGGAGGGGGAGGAAGAAATACTTTGCAAACATGAAGGATCATATTTCAGAATCCTGGGACAGAGGGGTGATAGCCAGGGGTTGGCCTGAGGCTCTGGGTGGGTTGGGATCCTTTCCCTTGTTCCCCTTCCAAGGATCATTACCCCCCCCCCCCCAGGAGGCAAAGAGACCTCCCCTGCTGCTACTCCCCCTTGGCTGGAAAGGTCAAGAGAAAATCAGACTGGAGGAGCCTGGGGACCAGGGTTTGTGTCACCCAAGGACACGCACACCCCCCAGGCCACCCTCACACCCCTCTACCAACTTCCATGGACCTGGTTCAAATTCAGGCTCCCAAGCTTCAGGGCCTGTGTTCATCACTTCACCCTTAGCCTCAGTTTCCCATCCTTAAAATGGACATGATAACACTGCCACTCCTCCCCTTCCCTCTGCTGGTGATGGAAGCCCTCACTAACTCCTGAAGGGTCATTCTGATCATGCCCAGGAGGCGTCCCTCCCCAGAACACTCACCGTGTACCTGGGCCGCCAGCTGCTCCAGGTCCCCCGCCGTCATATGGGAGAAGCGACAGTTGGAATCAAAGTCACACTGACCTATGGCAGATGAGGAGAACGGGGGCCTCTTAGGGAGGGAGAGGAGGAGGGGGGCCCCTCAGGAGGTGGGAGAAAGAGGTCCTCCAAAATGGGGAAGGGGACCCCCAGAGCTAAGGGGGAGAGGGAGAAGGGAATGGGGCCCCCCAAGAGGCAAGAGAGGGGGTACTACATGGAGAAAACAAACCTGAGAACAGGTTTGAGAAGTCAAAAGTTAGGATGTGAACCTTGTGCCCCTGAAGCTGAGCCTTCTAGGGGGTCTCAGGGGTGGGCCAGGAAGGAGGGAGGGGAGGGAAGGGTGCCCTGGGCCAGCAAGTCAGTCTTCACAACTTTGACCTCCCCTCTGGATCCAAGAGGACCTGGGAAGAAGAGTTGTCTCACCTGTCTCCAGAAACTTCCTGCAAGGCCTTTTGTTCTGCTCCTCCACCAAAATGGCTGCAGCATCTACCCAGGGAAAGAAGGTAACAGTGAGGATGGGGCAGTGGGGGGGGCACCACGGGGGTCGGGGCACCAAAGGGGAGGGCCGGCTCTCAACATCAGGACCAGGGATAGCAAGAACAGGCACAGGGAGGCCAAGGGGCCCCCCACCCAATGTGGAACCCTGGGCTCCTGGGACTCATCCAGAGGATGGTCCTCAGCATAGAGGGGGCTCGTAGAAGGTGCCTTTGGGGGTTCCTAAGGGAGAAAGCTCAGCTTTGTCCTTGGCCAAAGGGCAGAAATAGAAGGGTGGGAAATGAAAGGCTCAGATTCTGGTTCAACATTAAGAAAAGCTTGCTAACACTTGGTCACTATGGCCTCCTGAGGAGGCTCTGGTCAGGCAGGACCTGACTCCCTTTGGCCTCCGCAGACAGATTCTGTTACTCAGTGACAGTGAGGAAAGGCCCCGGCCACCCCCTGGGGCAGAAGACACAAGACATCAGGGTACCGGGCTGTCCCTGAAACCTGCCCTCTTCTCACCTGCCTCTAACGTCCCCTGACAACAGCTCTCTTCCCTCCTTTCTGCCTATGCCGATCCCACAAATCTCCATGGCCACACTCTGGGCTCCCAGATCTTGGGTTGCTGTTCCCCAGTATTTCATACACACAATCTTGACAAGGCCTAAGATACAAGGGCAGGGACTGCTGCTTCCACTTCTTGTCTCCCCTGCCCTCGGGCTGGTGCCTCCCACGGGGCCAGACCCAGAGTAGGACCCTCTGTTCTCGAGATGCCCCTCCTGTCGCCAACTTCCCACTGCCAAGACAGGTGGTGACATTCCTCTAATGGGGCGGGGAAGATGCCCATTCCCATCTGTAGCTCATTAGACAGGATGACGTCACACAGGTGAAGCTCCTGTCCTCTCTCATTCTGGGGGTGGCGTGGTAGCAGCCCGTCTGTCACCCAGCAAGCCTGGGGAGAGGCAGGCTCCTCGCAGATGCCTGCCTCTCCCAGGGGAGTAGATGTCTGATGTACAAAGGCTGCTGCTGAGCATTGGACGCCCTTCCGAACCTGGCCCTCTTTCTTCCCCCTTACCCCTTCCACCACGTATTCTTACATCCCATGACACTGGCCTTCTGCCTGTTTCCCTTTATCTCCAGACTCCAGGTCTTTCTCTGGCTGTCCCCCCCACCTAGAATGCCACCCCTCCTCCCCCTCTGCCCCCTGGTTCTCTTCCCAGACGTTTTTCAGGAAGCCGTTCTGCCTGCCCTCTGTCCTGGACCCTGTCTGACTCAGTTTGCCTCCTGAGGGCAGGGAACACAGTGGGTGCTGTGCAGCAGGCTTGCCCCCAACAGAATGGCCCCTCTGACCCTCTTCTGGGCGATGGCTCCAAATTGCTGAGGTGGGCCTTGTTGCTGAGTCACGTCAGGACTCTTCCTGAGCCTGTGGACCATGTTCTTCTCCAGTGGATTAAGGTAATCAAAGGTGAAGTGACGTGCTCAAGGTCCCACAGCTAGTAAGTCTCTGACTACATTTGAATTCAGGTCCCAGCTCAAGCCCCATCTCTGGCACCATGACCCCAGGCGACCTCTATGGACTTTAGAAAACTCTCTAAGACAAAACTGAGAAGACAGTGAACGCCTGCTACAATGGAAGGAGTTCCCTCCCCTGGGACTTCCCCCCACTGAAAGAAATTCAATCCATCCTCATTCATTTGGAGTTCACAACCATCCCCTAGGGGACCATGCAGGGACCATGCTGGCCTGGGGCTGGGCCAGGAAAGGTCTCCTGCAGAGCATGGCCTTCTTCATCCAAAGTCCACAACCTGAGGTGGGAGGCCTGAAGTTACCTGTTCCTTCCAAGGTATGTGGTGTATTTTTGGAGGCTGGGGGCGGACTAGGGAACCCCAGCAAGCATTGTCCCAAAGGGTCTTCCTATGACCCAGATGCCCTGAGACTAGATGGGGAGGGGAGGAGGGGCACCTTAGTGGTCTGGGTCTGAAAAAGTACTGGGAGTCATATGACTCCAGCTCATGATTAGAGACTCAGAAACAGAAGGGGGCCCCTAGAGACAGCAGTGGGAAGCCCAAGCCAGGAATAGATCAGCCTTTTGGGGCCTAACCAGGGGAGAGAAACATCTGGGCCTCTGTCTATGGGCAGTTAATCTCCCTTGTCCATGAGCTCTGACATGAATTAGGAAAGACAAGGTGTAGGAGACAAAGTGCCCCAGGGAAAGACCCATAAAGTGGCGACCTTCAGGCACCTGATTCCCAAGGTCCAGGGTCAGCCCTCCACACTTTACCAAAAGTATGCCAACAGTTCCCCATTCTCCAAGGCATTCCCTCTGACTTCTAGAGCCAGGCGGTTGGGACCCTATCTCCCTGAGCCCTTAGCCCCTGCCTGGGCTTCACTCCATCTCAATCAGCTTGGCAGAACCCCCCTGGGAAGCTCTGGTCAACTGAGATCCAGCTTGTCCCATCTGAGCACCTGCCCCCCCACCGGCCAGGAGCTCCAAGGCAGCTCAAGACCAAGAAGCTATGGACAAATTCCTTAGAATTGTGTCACACACACACACACACACACACACACACCAGTTCAGGTCTGTGCATCAGGGTCAGGCCCCCCCATCTCCAGAGGGCACCCACCTCGGAAGAGGTCATACCAGACCTTCTTGGCTCTCAGATGCTGGACGCCGTTCAGGTGCTTCTTCCGATTGTGGAGATTGTCTTGGAAGGAGCGGTCACAATAGTCGCAGAAGTATCTCTTCCCCATGAGGTTCTATGGAAGCCACAGGGAGAGGCCACTCAGACCCCTGGGAGGCAAGAAGAGAAAACAGCACCATTTATTTAGGGTCTTTGGGCACCATCAACTTTTGGGCAGGTGAGGGAGTTGGTGCATGGAGCTCTCTCAAAGTCCATTTTAGTCCAAAGATTGTAGGGGTTCTCACCTACATTTATTTTGGAACAGGGAAACTGAGGCACATGAGAGAAGATGACACCCCCAAATCCTTCTAGTAAGACCCAGAAGAGGTCTATGGGATTGTCTCTAAGTCACTCCTGTTTCTATTTGACAGGGTCAGACAGAAACCCCTTGGTCAAATAAACACATCCAATCTAGGGAGCTGCCATCCTTTCCAGATCAGAGCCTGTTACTCCTCTTCAAGTATCCTAGGCCTTCTCCACCAGAGTAGGAGCCATTTTTCTTGAGTCAAGCTGCCCATCTGCCACCTTAGGGCACTTTCACAGACCCATTCACAAGCCCAGGACACCTCTCTGGTCTGTCTTCATCTCATCTATCCACTCCTCTTCCTTCCAACTCAGGAGCCCCTCCTTCATGATTTTCTCTTCTTTCCCTCCCATCTTTCTAATCTTCTCGGGTCATTTTCCTTGTCTCCATCCTTCCTTACCTTGTATCAGGGTTCAAATCCCTGAGTTCCAATCCCCCCTCAGAAACTTACTGGCTAGGTGACCCTGGGCAGCAAATCACTTCAGCGCCCTCAGCCCCAATTTCCTCATCTGTAAAATGGGGCTAGCAGCAACACCACCCACTTCCCAGATGTTACTCAGAGGCTCAAATGGGATAATAATTTTAAGTGCTCTATAATGTAACAATCCCAATCAGAATGATCATTATCTTTATATTGTACCCCCGCCCCTGCATGTCCACAAATAGACAAAATCCCTGAGGCAGAGCCAGTCCTTTCTTTGCATCTGTGTCCAGAGAAAAGGTAGAAGGGCTGCAGCCAGGGCCAAAGGAGGAGCCCAAGAGGCCTCACTGGCTAGCTCACCAAACCCAGGCTTCCAGAGGGACTGGCCCCCCTGGAAGACTCAAGTGGTAAATTTAGGTCCAACAAAAGAAGTCCTACTTTACTGGGCAGCTCATGAAACAGAAGTGGGCTCCGCTAAAAATATCACTAGGTTCAAAAGAGGCTTAGTAGAACATAAGGATGAGCAGCCCAGAATGGGTTCCTGAAGGTGGAGGCTGAAGGGCCCGTCTCCATCCTATCAACACTGGGAGCAGGCATGCCAATGGTGGTCACCGAACCCAAAGGACCAATGTTCATGCCCAAGGGTCCAAGGTCTGCCCTACAGTCTGGGGTCAAGATGGCAAACATGCAACCAGGAGCCACAAGTGAGGAGGGAAATCAATGCCTTCAGCTCCTGCCTGAGCAGTTACTCAGCCCTTCCAGCCCACCTCCTTATCCAAGGAACAGCTAGGGAGCACAGGAGTAGAGTACTGAGCCCAGAGTCAGAAAATCCCAGGTTCAAATCCAGCCTCAGACGCTTACCACAAATCACTTCACTGCCTGCCTCTGTTTCCTCAACTGTAAGATGAGTACAATAAATAGCATCTACTTCCCAGGGATGTTTAGAGGATGAAATGAAATATATTTGTAACAGGCGTTTCACATACTAGATACTTAAAAAGTGGTGGTGACAGGGAAAATGGTTCGTCTTAGATTTTAATTCACAGATTACTGCAAAGTTCACGGGTTAATACACAAAGTTCACAGGTTAGTACACAAGATTCACAGGTTAGTACACAAAGTTCACAGGTTAGTACAAAAAGTTCACAGGTTAGTACACAAAGTTTATGGGTTGGTTATTAAGTTCACAGATTAATACACAAAGTGTATGGGTTAATACACAAAGTTCATAGGTTAGTACACAAAGTTCATGGGTTGGTATAAAGTTCACAGGTAGCCACAAATAATTCACAGGTTAAGCTCTCTGGAGAAGCAGCAAGACAGTGCATAACTTGAAGCACAGGTTAATTAGCAGAAGTTGAGGTTAAAAAGGCTAAAGTGCTTAAAAGGAAAAGGGAAGGAAAGCTTAGTTCAGCATAGAACCAGCCACATGGGCAGGGGTCACACTGTTCCCCTCAAACACCTGTCATTGGGGGAACAAGGAGTTTAAAGAGTGGTTTAGCACCCAACTTCAGCTATTCTCCAATGTGAATGCCACTGGGAAGGGGGGGGGAATCTCCAAGGAGTCACTAAACACATCCCTCATCACACACGAGTGGCATTCTACATGCTACACCTTCCCCTGGCCCCAGAGGGTGTGACCAAAAGTCCAACATGACTTAGGAGCTTAGGAAAAGGAGATAGCATGGAACGGGAGGATGCCTTCCACAGTATAGAACAGCCTCAATAGATATCAGCATTTTCTCTGTGCCTGGCTTCAGTGGAACCTCGATACTTGTGGGTTTCATAACTCATCAACCCATTACTTGTCAGGGTTTTTTTTTTGGGGGGGGGGATTAGTTTTAGTTCTTCCTGATTTCTTGCAAAGTCTTCAGCCTCCTTTAGTTCCATTCTACATTTGAAGGAGTTATTTTCTTCAGATATCTTTTTTATCTCCTTTTCCAACTGGCCATTTCTGCTTTTTAAGGCATTCTTCTCCTCATTTGCTTTTTGTATTACTTTTTCCATTTGTCCTAAACTGGTTTTTAACATATTTTCTTCAGTTTTTTTTTGTATTTCTTTCACCAAGCTGCTGACTTGGCTTTCATGATTTACCTACATCACACTCATTTCTCCTCCCAATTTTTCCTCTACCTCCCTTAATTGATTTTCAAAGTCTTTTTTGAGCTCATCCATAGCCTGAGCCCATTTTCTATTTTTCTTGGAGGTTTTGGATACAGAAGCTTCGATTTTGTTATCTTCTGAGTCTTCCTTTTATTTACTCTTTGACTCTGTGCTTGTGCCTTCAACACCTTCACAACAATTTTCTGCTCCTCAATCAGGAAAGCATGCTTGATCCTGTCACAGACACATGGAGCCACCATAAGCCCTGCTGACATGCTTTTTTGTCTTTGATAGCCTCATAAGAACTTTAGGTCTTACTGCCTGAACACCTCGAAGTCTTCCTGGGCACACACCACAGGCTGATTTTGGTGCTTTTCCAACTTTCTTGGTGTAAAGGTAAACAATCCTATTACCTGGAGTTTGTGACAGTTGAATTTTGTTGGAAGCTGTATTGTAGGACAACCTATGCCGATATGTCAGGCACTGAACCATTTTTAATTTCTTGTCAGGTTCGCTGCCAGAAGCCAAAGTAATTTTCTATGGTAAGATTCTTCTTTTTCTTTTGTTTGCTCATTTCCTCAGCCTATGACTGATTTACCACATTTCCAAGGCTTCAGGAGGTTTGGGGACACCCAACAGGGACCTTAATTCCTCCAAGGTCTTATGAGAGGCTCTCTTGCCTGTGCTTTGGAATGTGGATGACCACAGGACCTCTGCCCTGGAGTGGTGAGGAGGGTCCCTGCTTGGTTATGGTAGTATGGGAGCCCGGATTGTAACCTGGATCTGAGTGTGGGCAAACAGCTGAGTCCTACCCCAAGGACAGTAGAGTTTGTTTGTCCTTGTTCTCAAAGAGGACCATGACATCAGGGAGGGGATGCCACGATAAGCAATTGAATAGGATTTGAGGGAGGGGAGGCTATGCTAAGTCACCAATCTCACTTTCTCCTCTGGAGCCTCCTGGGTCCAGTCACCAGCTATGCATCAGGACCACTGGAGATGGTCCCTAGATTCAGTGGGAGATCTTGGCCTTTAAAGTGAAGGTCTTTTGCAGGTTGCAGTTAGCTGGAGGCAAAGCCCTTTCAGTGATTAAGACTAAGTAACAGAAAGCCGAGGCAAAGAGGACAAGACCTTCAGGACTTCTCAGTGATTAAGGCAGATAAGTAAGAACTGAAGCAAAGAATAACCTCTTTTTCCTAGGGAAAAAAAATCATTCTGAAAGGAGAGGCTCTCCGGGTTTCTGGACAAAATAGAACCAATTGCTATTTATTTACATTCACTCTTAACCAATTAAAGTCCAAATAATGAGCAAGTGAACTTAACCTGGGGATCCATACCATTCTGAGCTAAAAAGAGAGGTGGAAAGCAAACAACAAGTGACAATGAAACATTTTTTTCCTGCTTGGACAGCTTTTTGACCCTTACCAGTTCCAGCAAGTGTGACTAGTTTCGAGCAATGAAACAGGACTTTCAGACTTTCCTATTGAAACAACCAGAGCTGAGCAGAAATTTTAATCTGCTAGTAAAGGACTCAGATGAACCATAGAGGGGGTGGAAGAGAAGGACTAACTATGAGGAACTTAATGATGCTGAACTGCTTGTATTCCTGCATGGGGAGAAGATACTTGTAACTCATGAAACTTTCTCATTTATAAGAGCTGTTAGAAGGAGCATATATAGAAAGGACACAGGAGGGAGCTGAATATAGTAGTATAATTTAATAAAAAGATAGAGTCAATGGGTGATAAAGGAAAGTGCTGGGAGGAAGAGAAAGGAGAGGAAGAAGGAGCTAAGATATTCCACATAAGTGTCAAGAAAAAGCTTTTTCAGTGGAGTGGAATGGGGGACAGCAAGGGGGGGAATGAGTGAGCCTTCATTCTCATCAGAAATAGCTCAGAGAGGAAATGATATACACCCTTAATAGGGTGAGGAAATCTATCTTACCCTAGAGAAAAATAAGAAGAAAGGGATGAGATAAGGGGAAATGGGGAGAGGGAAGAAAGGGAAGATTGTGGGAGAGAGTACTCAGAACAGGGACAAGGTGAAAGGAGAGAGAGTATAGAATAAATGAAAATGGGGAGGAATCGAGTAGAGGGAAATACAGCTAGTAATAGCAACTGTGGGGAAAATATTGAAGCAACTTCTCTGGTGGACTTATGACAGAGAAGGCAACTCATCCCAGAGACAGAGTTGTTGGAATCTGAACACAGACTGAAGTATATTTTTCTCTCTCTTGTTATTCTTGAGGCTTCTTGTCTTTTTTTTGGGGGGGGGGGGGTTTATGTTTACTCTCACAACAAGATTATTGTAATAATATAAAATAAATAACCCACCCACCCCCAAGAAAAATAGAATCCCAAGACCTAGATTCCAACTGTTGCCTTCTTGCTCAGCCATGTGGCCCTGGCTAAGTCGCCTCCTTATCTGGTCTTCAGTTTCTACCTTTTTAAACCAAGGGATGGAGATCTGGCAACTGGTTCTTGAGGTCTTGACCTACTGTAACTTCCTCCAAGTCTCATCCCTTCTAATGAAGCATAGGACCTGGGCAGAGAGAGAGGCATTGTAATTTTTTTTCCTTTTTCTACATTCTATGTTATTATAATACTTGGTCTTGTACTCAGAACCCCCTTTCATCAAATAATACATGTAGTAAACAGTCAATCTTTAGAACTGTTACATCTAAACTCCAAGTTATCTCACCAAGAAAAGCAACACTAACTTGTGTTAACAAAGACCCTAATTCCCAGTCAAAGTGGAGCTTTCAGTTAAGGTTTTCTAAATTCCTACAGTTAACTACAAACCTAAACCCCTCCAGACACATGAAGGTCCACAACCTTCTATCATGCATTAAATCATTCCTTAGTCCTGTCCTGGTATTTCCCTAACCCCTCTCCTTATTCTGCCCTACCTGACCCCTTCCCCAAGAATTCCCTGAGAAGTCTCTCTTTCCCTCTCCCCAAAGCTGACTTTAGTTGATCTTAGCCCAGCCACTATCTTGTGACTGTTCCTATCTTTTCTTCTCCTCCTCCCTTTTTCCCCTTTCTTTTTTTTTTTAGGTTTTTTTTTTTTTGCAAGGCAAATGGGGTTAAGTGGCTCGCCCAAGGCCACACAACTAGGTAATTATTAAGTGTCTAAGACCGGATTTGAACCCAGGTACTCCTGACTCCAGGGCCAGTGCTTTATCCATTGCACCACCTAGTCGCCCCTTTTTCCCCTTTCTTAATTGTCTTTGATGTTCTTACTAGCCCAGCTTGTAGCTGTCTCCTCCTTTGCTTAACTTCACTATCTCTATCAAACATTCACTTTCTTTACTTTGCTGCCTCCATAAAGAACTCTGTGAATTAACTAGTAATTTTTTGAGGTAACTTGTGAATTAAAATTTATGAACTTTTCCTACACTTCCGAGACAGAAGCCTTGTGATTTCTTCACTGATAAATGAATCCCTACAGACCCTTGTGAGCTCCATCCCCCAAGCAATTCACCTATCATCACCAAGAGGCTGAAGTATTTTTTTGTACATGGTATTTCCCCCCAATTATTTGTAAAGGTACTTTTTAAGATTCATTTTTAATAAGATTTTTGAGTTCCAAATTTTTTCCTTCCATCCACCCTCCCCAAGATGGCAAGTAATCTGAAGTAGGTTATAAAGGTACAATCATGTAAACATATATCCACATTAGTCAAGTTGTGAAAGAAGAAACAATAAAAGGAAAAAGTAAGAGGCTTAAGTATTGACACATACAAATGTACTTTTAACAGATACCCCTCAAAATTCCCACAACTTTATCAAGAAATAAATCTCTAATGGTGGAATTTGGGGCTCATTGGTTGGTTCTTGTCCTTTGTTATCAAAGAAGACCAAAACGACATGACTGTGTTAGAGACAAGTTGCAATGTGTTCACCTGTGGCTGCCAATGGGCAGGTCCTGCTCTAGGTACATTCCTCTGCCAAATACAGGAGAGGCCAGAAGGACTGCAGCAGCAGGCACCTGCTCAAATCGAGCCTGTCAAGGAAGTCCATTTGGCAGATGAGAATAGAAGGCCTTTGCAGGGAGGTGAAGGAATTTCCTATGGTAAGAACACAAGGTAAGCTTTGAATCCAAGTCCCTCCTGGCTGCAGCCTTTAGGAGCAGAGGCAGCTGGCAACAAGGGATAGAGCCACCAGTTCCCCATCCTGCTGATGAGCTGGGTCCTCTGAGGGAGGGTGAGTCCCTTGGCCTTTGGGGGAGACAATGACTTCAGAAAAATGGGAGGGATCTGGGGCCTGCCATGGAGGGTCCAATTTGGACCATCCTCCCTTCTCTTTCTCCTCCTCCCTGCCTCCTTCAGAACCCTGTTCTCCCTCCCTTCTCCCAGGAGCCCTCATTCTCTCTCAGGTCTTTTATACTCAGCATCCAGGATATCTCGTAACATCCCTTTGTACACTGTTTTCAGAAGCTGCTCAATGCCTGCTTCCTGCCTCCCTTTCATAACAAACCTCCAATAACTTGCCACAGTCTTTGGAACACATCTCAAGAGGCCTTGGTTGGGCATTGAAGGTTCTCCACAATCTGGCTCCCACCCATGACCCACTGGCATTCCAACTTGGGTGTTGGATCAAAAATCTGGAGCTAGGAGGGCCAGGGACAGGAAGAGCTCAGAGAATGGTTCACCAAGTCCTCTCTGCCTGAAGCCCCACCCCCAGTCAAACCAGTCTCTCAGTCCCCAATCTGCTCATTCCTCCCCCTTGCCACAAAGTCCTCTATTTCATCTGCCTGTTCCACAAGTACAGACTCCCAATGGGTTGCCAATGTGGAAATAGGATCTGGTTCTTCCTGCTTGACCCCAAAGGGCAGGTGACAAAGGAGAGTTGATTTTGGCACCATGATGTCTAGAGATGAAGAAGCTGCCTTGGCATTCCCTGGGCAGGGATGGGAGACAAGGGATTTCTGCTTCAGGCAGAGGTGGCTTTACTCCTGACTCCTTCTCTAAAGTCCTACAGAATTACTCACTTGGGTTATTCCTACTCTCCCTGCCACATACCAAGGACACTTGACTTGGTTGGTCTTATCCTTCCCCCAAGGGTAGGAATTGTACCCTCTCCCCCACAATCCCACCAGTATCCTGCACAGCTCAAGAAAAATTTGAGTAAACAAACAAACCCATAGTGGTAAGCCCTCCATCTGCAGTGCCAACAGACTGGCGAGGCTCAATTTGTGAGTGCCCTTGGCCATATTTGGGGAAAACCAAGGTGGTGCCTTTGGAGGGTGAGAGGAAGCTAGAGCATCTGACGGGGAAAAGTTGAAAGAGACTGCCATTATGTTAAAGCCTAAAAATGGGATCAGAGATATTTATTCAAAATGAAAACATATAAAACCTCTCCCCTAATATCACTGCAGAGCCCCATCCTAGATACTGGAACTTGATTTATTAAATTTGGCAGCACTAATCTGGCCATCTTGCCAATAAACTTATTAGAATGGAATTGAAATTGTAAAAGATGAACGTTTAACAGTTGAGTGCTTAGCCAGGCCATTCACAGGGGCTTGCGGCACTCATCAGAAGCAGCCAGGAGAAGGGGGTGATCCTCCCAGGGCCCTGGGAAGCTTTGGGAGATTGGCTGCTCACATACCCCATCAAGCAGCAGGAATGAAGTAGAAGACAGGAGGAGAGGGAGCCTTCAGCTGAGACCCATCAACTGTGCAGGGGATGCCAAGGATTCAAACTTAATGACAGATGCCCTATGGCTGCCTGCAGGCTCCCATTCTCCCACCTGAGCTGGAAAAGGGCTCCCTGTCCTCTGAGCTCTGCCTAGGTCTCATTGGCCCTCTCTGCACCAGACTTTTAATATGTACACAGATAGATAATGCAGTGGTGAACTGGGCCCACAATTCTGTTCACATCTTCAAATCCATTGGCTCCTGAGGTAAGTCCTGGAGGACGGCTCTGAGTGGCCTGCTCTGGCCAGCTCCCAGCAGCCACTGCCTCACCCACCAAAGACCCTGCAGCTCCCCAAAGTACTGAGGGCCATCACAGAGACCTGGCCAGCCCATGGAGTTTAGGTCATGTCCCATTCAGATCTTGGTAGTAAACCAAGGAGATGACCTTGGCCCTTAGCCTCTGTTTCCCAGGGTCCAGATGCCCCATTTGTCTGGAGCAGTCTGCTCAGTTTTGGCTCCAACCCTATTCCGGGCTGTTCCTGAGAAACAGGTCAAACCCCAGGGTCCAAAGCATCAAGGTTGCCTCATAATAATAATCCCCACTTGGGTGGAGATGAGAAGTGAGGGAATGAGAAGACAGAAATCCTGATGGAGCAGATATGAGTGAAATGTCTACTGGGCAATACCCCCAACTCCTTCTAATCATGCCAACAATCGGGGCAGCTGGGTTGCACAGTGGATAGAGCACTGACTCTGGAGTCAGGAGGACCTGAGTTCAAATGTGACCTCAGACACTTAATAATTACCCAGTTGTGTGAACTTGGGCAAGTCACTTAACCCCATTGTCTTGAAAAAAAAAAACAAAAATAAATCATTCCATCAATCAATAAGCAATATTAAACAGTCAAGGTTACTACTACTACTACTACTACTACTACTACTACTACTACTACTACTACCTCTACTACCTCCACCATCACCACCACCAACAACTACCATTACTATAGCTAGCTAGCCAGCATTTCTATGGCTCTTTAATATTTACAAAGCATTAGGGGGCAGCTAGGTGGCGCAGTGGATAAAGCACTGGCCCTGGAGTCAGGAGGACCTGGGTTCAAATCGGGTCTCAAACACTTAATAATGACCTAGCTGTGTGGCCTTGGGCAAGCCACTTAACCCCATTTGCCTTGCAAAAACCTAAAAAAAAAATTTACAAAGCATTTTACAATTATTATCTCATCTTATCTTCAAAATAACCTTGGTGGATTTATTATCCTCATTTTTACAGTTGAGGAAACTAAGGCAAAGAGCATGAAGTCCCTTTCCCAGGGTCATACAACTAAGCAGGATTCAAACTTGTCTCTTCTAGACCAGTTCCCAGCTTCTACACTTTTTAGCCTATGGTTGATGCCACTCTATAGACCCTCTGGAGCATACCCAGGCCCAGATGGAGGGAGACAATCCTGCTTCTGGGTTAGGGATAATCTGGGTCTCTTCCAGCCAAGCAAACCCTTTCATTTAAATACCCCATGCCTCAGCTCCAGTCTCTAGAGCTATTAATCCCCCTACTATGACCAGAGACCACTGCTGTGGTAAGATATCAAACACCTCTTTAAAAAGTCCAGCCAATGAGGAGAGAGGACTACAGACGTGAAGCCCCCCACTTGCCCAGGCTGTCATGAACCCACTCAGGGTCTTTGGAATCTCTCAAAGGGTCATCAAGAGGCAATTGGCTTTGGCCATTTTCTCCCAAGTCTGGCAAAGAAGGGTCTCAGCCCAAGACCCAGTCTTCTTCCAGAGGCAGCAGGCTTGGGGAAACTGGACAGGGGTGGGCAAGGATGGTCAGAACCCCCACTTGCCTGCTGTGGGCCCCTGACTAAGCTTCCTCCCAGCCTCTGTCCAGGACACAGACGAGGGACAAATGTGCCCCTGGAAAATCACAAGGGAATCTAGGCCTGAGCAGGGGTAGGCAAGACTCAGAGGAAACATCTCTTTTGTGGGTCACTCTGACTCTTGACGGAAGAATTCCTCACTGGTAGAGAGGGTATCTGTCCTTCCTTTGGGGTCCTGGTTCCATTTCTGTTCCAGGATTGCAAGTTTGACATACACCTGTTCTGAAACCTAGTGATGCAATAAAGCAAGCCCTGGCCTGAGTTCAAATCTAACCTCAGGCAATTCCTAGCTAACTCAGGACACATAACTTAGCTTGTTCACCTCAGTTTCCCCACCTGTAAAAGCGTGAAGATAATAACTTTGTAAAATATTTAACATAGTTCTAACAGTGGGCCTTCAAGACCTAGGTCCATTAGAACCCAACCTCCTTGTCCACAGGAACTTTTCTGCCTTTCTCGGACCTCCTGTACCTCAGTCAAGTCCACTTAAATGCCTACTACATGTTGTGTACTAGGCTAGACTTCCCAACACACCATAAGAGCTTAATAAATGACCCTGGTCCGTCCAGACTTGAGGAAAGCCATGTACTCCACCTCTCAAGAAAAGCTGGAGACCATCTGGGCCTATGGACACAGAACTCATTTTAAATCCTAGGATGGTTTGGGCTGGAGGAGACTGTTTTTACTTTCCTGACAGCCCTTGGGCCTCCCTCCCCATCCCCCAACACACTTGCCTTGTTCTCTGTGGACATGGCCGGTTGTGATCATGGGCCCAGGGATCCCACTTTAATTACTCGGGCCTCTCAGACACAGAAATAGGCCATTCTCTGAAGTCTCTTTCTTCCAATGACCTTCTCTCCATTCAGTGGGGAGCTGTGGTCAGGGATGCAGAATCCCAAAGCAGGCCAATGCCCTAGGCCTTCCAGCCCAGATCAGAACCCCACCCCCACCGCTGGTGCTCTGTTGGAGAGTATGATTGGTCACACTCTCAGGAGCTCCAAAAGGTCAGGGAGATCCCCAAAACATGGTAGTAATGGGGACAAATCCTGCATCTGAAGTACTGAGAGACCTGCCTCTGACCCTGACTAATCGGGACAGCCTCAGCTGCCTCATCTGTAAAATGGGATCATATCTGTGTGCTTCCCTCAGTGGGTTTTGGGGAACATCAAATGAAATCCTTCAAGTTCAGCTTTTTAATTACTTGTGCCTATCCTAACTTGCCCATAAAATCTCATTCATGTCACTTCTCAGGGGGGTGGGGGGGGGGGCTGTTTCTAAACTAATTTCCAAAACTCAAGGATTTAAAAAAACACAGGGATTCTGGACCTGGGACCTGTAAACTTGTTTTTAAAATGATTCTGAATTACCTAGCTATGTGACTTTGGGCAAGTCACTTAATCTCACTGCCTTGCAACACCCCCCCCCAAAAATAAATAAAATGGTTTTGATAGCTGAATTGAATTGTAATAGAATCGGTATCTTTTGAGATCCCATTAAGTATTTAAGCATGTGACTCTGAGGAGGGGTCTCTGGGGGGGGGGGTCATCAGACCAACTACCTGAGGGTCCGAGGCATATTTAAGAACCCAAGGTCACTGAGGACTCAAGACCTCTTGCAGAGCTAATGTTCTAGCCTCCCTGCTCGGGCTCTATCATCCATGCAGTTATTTTATTTCTCCTTGAACTTGGAATGTGTCTTTGAGGGCAAGAATTCTGTAAGCCTGCTCCCCACTGTGTGAAGAAACAGATGGCAGACTGAAGAACAGAGAGGTCGAGGGACCTGTCCAAAGACACACAGGATTGTAAACAAAAGCCACAGGCTAATTTCAGACAGTAGCACTCTGTCTAGACCCAGAGTCATGAGGAAGAAATGGCTAAAATGAATAAGTTCTGTAACACCTAAAGAGGAAATACCTCATTCTCCTGGGGGTCTGGGTTCTGATCTGCTGTGGTCCACAGTTTCTTGGTCTGAGAACAATGATTCTTTTCATGGTTCTGGGCCCCAGGGAGTGAAGGATACATACAAGTATCTGGTATGACCCCAAAAAAAGCTTCTAGATGAGAAAAGGAGTAAGAAACCTTGGGTCTATTTCTTGTTCAGGTCTGTTCACCAGTTTAATTGAAGAATGTGTGTGTGTGTGTGTGTGTGTGTGTGTGTGTGTGTGTGTGAGAGAGAGAGAGAGAGAGAGAGAGAAAGAGAGTACACCAGAGTACAACTCAAGAGGTCTGAGTTTGAATCTTGGCTCTGCTATGCACTATGAGTGTTCAGGGAAATTATATCCTCTCTCTCTAAGGACAGTTTCCTTATCTTGCCAAGAGGCCCAAAGATCCCGTCATCTTCCAAATTCCTCTCCTCTTTAAATTAGGATGACTTGTTATCATCTGCAGGAAGCAGTATAAAACAAGGTGCACTTTTGTGGGGGCAGAAGAAGTGAGTCATCGCTCCCCAAGCTACAGCAGAGATGACCTTGGCTTGACTGTTTGCTGTGTGTGTGGATCATGGAGGAGACAGACAATACAAGGTGTCTTCTAGCCTCATTCTCTAAGGATTGTGAACTAAGTCCTACAGAAAGTTAAATTAATAACCATCATTCCTTTTGCTTAGAGCATAGTAAGAAGGGATTCTGCCATGCAGTGAAGAGAGCACTGAATTTAGAAAGAAGTCTGTATCCTGCCCCAGACAATTGCTAGCTGGGTCATTTCTCTTCCTGGGGTATTGATTTCCAAGTCTATAAAATGGGAGGACTGGATTCCATGTCTTGGGATCCTATGACACCATGCAGAGTAGACTCCTTCTGTTATGATCTGCACTGTTGGGGGGAACATCTAACAGGCCACAATTCCAACTGCAATGAAATATTACAGCTCTAATTATAATTTGAGAGGAAAAGTTCAAGATTTGAATGAGGTGAAAACTGGAAAGTTCATCTGTAAAATGGAAAAGGAAATAGCAAACCACTCTCATATCTTTGATAAGAAAACCCTAAAATAGGGTCATAAAGAGTCACCAACTAGCTAACTAAACAACAAGGTACAGACCAACATCTCACACTGTGTATCATGATACAGTCAATACGGTACATGATTTAGACATGAAGGGTATTAGAGGAGCAAGGAATAGTTGCCTTCAGCTCTATGGATAAGGGAAGAATTTTTGACTAAACAAGAGACAGACAGCATTACAGGATATAAAATAGGCAATTTTGATGACATGAAATCAAAAGGTCTTTGCATAATCAAAAGCAATGCAACCAAGTTTAGAAGAAAAGCAGAAAACTGGGGGGGGGGGGTAGATTATACCAAGTCTGTCAGTATGAAGAACTGAATCAAATTTAGAGGAAGTCACTCCTCAGTTGACAAATGGCCAAAAGATATGAGCAGGTAGTTTTTAGGTAAAGAAATCAGTTATCTATAGCCATATGAAAAAATGCTTTAAATCATTATTGATCAGAGAAATGCAAATTAAAACAATTGAGGTACTATCTCACTTCTATTAGACTAACATAACAGAAAAGGAAAATGGCAAATGTTGGAAGGGATGTGGGAAAATTGGGACACTAATGCAGTGCTAGTAGAACTGATACAAATACTCTGGAGAAGAATGTGGAATTATGCCTAAAGGGCAATAAAACTGCATACCTTTTGACCCAATGATATCATGATTAGGTCCATGTACCAAAGAAATTTTTTTTTTAAAAAAGGAAAAATATTTCTCTATATAAAAAATATTTATAGCAACTCTTTTTGTGACACCAAAGAATTAGAAATTGAGGGGATGCCCATCAATTGGGGAATGGCTGAACAAGTTGTGGTATATAATTATGATGTGCTATAAGAAATGACAAGTAGGTTGCTTTCAGAAAAACCAGGAAAGACTCACATGAACTGATACAAAGCAAAGTTAGCAGAACCAAGAGAACATTGTACACAGTAAGAGCAATACTGTTACTGACCAATGGTGAAAGACTTAGCTATTCTCAGAAATATGATCCAAGACAATTACAAAGGACATATAGTAAAATATGCTATCTAGAGAACGAACTAGTGGAAATTAGATGCAGATTGAAGCATACTTTTAAAAAACTCAACCAAGTTTATTTTTCTTGAGTTTTGGAGGATTTTTGGGTCTGTTTCCTTTCACAACTAATATGGAAACATCTTGCCTAACTGCACACATATAACCTATGTGTTTGCCATCTTAAGGAAGAGGGGAGGAGAAGAATTTGGAACTCAAAATTTTTAAAATTAATGTTAACATTCAGTACATGAAACTGGAAAAAATAAAATTTTTTTTTAGGTTTTTGCAAGGCAAATGGGGCTAAGTGGCTTGCCCAAGGCCACACAGCTAGGTAATTATTAAGTGTCTGAGGCCAGATTTGAACTCAGGTACTTCTGACTCCAGGGCCGATGCTCTATCTAGAATCCCTTCCTACTATGCTCTAAACAAAAGGAATGATGGCTATCAATTTAACTTTCTGTAGGCCACCTAGCCGCTCCCAAAATAAAATATTTTTAAAAAACAAAATAATTTTTAAAAAGAATATGAACAGGGGTCTTTTGACTGGAAGTAAAGAATACTTTCCAACACACACCCCACTTCTACCCTTCCTAACATGCTTGAGATTACTGCAGGATGCAAGGGTGATGAGAACCAAAGAGGATAGAACCTGTAAAATGGCTCTATATACTGTAGAGTAAGATTTAGGACTAGATCGTTTATCAATGTAAGGAACTCCAAGGTAGGGAAAATCCCTCCCCCCATGCAAGTTAGTAATCCTTTTTGACAGATTCACACAGCCAGGATGTGTCACAGGTAAGACTTGGGCTCAGGTATTTCTGGCTCTTGGGTCAGATCTCTCAACTGGGCCCAAGTGACATTTGTTGAATTTCAACATTAAAAGGAACTTTAGAAATCACAACATTTCGTGCATACCATTTGATCCAGCAATACCACTACTGGGTCTATATCCTGAAGAGATTATGGAAAAGGGTAAAAACATCACTTATACAAAAATATTCATAGCAGCCTTGTTTGTGGTGATAAAGAATTGGAAATTAAGTGAATGCCCTTCAATTGGGGAATGGCTTAGCAAACTGTAGTATGTGTATGTCATGGAACACTGTTCTATTAGAAACCAGGAGGGACTAGAATTCAGGGAAGCCTGGAGGGATTTGCATGAACTGATGCTGAGTGAGATGAGCAGAACCAGAAGAACATTGTCCATCCTAACAGCAACATGGGAGTGATGATCAACCTTGATGGACTTGCTCATTCCATCAGTGCAACAACCAAGGACAATTTGGGGCTGTCTGTGATGGAGAATACCATCTGTATCCAGAGAAAGAATTATGGACTTTGAACAAAGACCAAAAAACTATTACCTTCAAATTAGAAAAATGAAACCTGTTATCTTATTATGCAATTTTACTATCATATACTTTATGTCTCTTCCTTAAGGATATTATTTCTCTCTCATCACATTCAATTTGGAGCAATGTATACCATGGAAACAATGTAAAGACTAACAGACTGCCTTCTATGGGGGGTGGGGAGAGGGAAGCAAGAATGGGGGAAAAATTATAAAACTCAAAATAAAATCTTTCTAAAAAAAAATCACGGGGCAGCTATGTGGTGCAGTGGATAGAGCACTGGCCCTGGAGTCAGGAGTACCTGAGTTCAAATCCAGCCTCAGAGACTTAATAATTACCTAGCTGTGTGGCCTTGGGCAAGCCACTTAACCCCATTGCCTTGAAAAAATCAAAAACCAAAAAAAAAAAATCACAACATTTTCAGCTGAAAAGGACCATAGACTCTATCATGACAGAGATTCTCTTTAAATAAGAAAGGAGGGGCAGTTAGGTGGCACAGTAGATAGAGCACTGTCCCTGGAGTTAAGAGAACCTGTGTTTAAATCCATCCTCAGACATTTAATACTTACTTAGCTGTGTGACCTTGAGCAAGTCACTTAATCCACTGCCTTGCCAAAAAAAAAAAGGAAACTGAGGTTCAGAAGGGGAAGCCAGGCCCAGGTCTAACCCAGAGACTATTCCCTAGGCTGGGATGGCTTTCTCCAGTCCTTCAATCTCCAGTCTACTCCCTTCACTTGTCTGATATCTTTGAAGGCATCAGAAACAAGCCTTCTCCCAGAAGCTTTCCCTGATACACAGTCCCCTTCATAACCTGGAAATCTCATTTTGCATCTTCTGGTCTGTGTGGGGTCTATTTTAGTTGAATGGGTTGGGGGTCTTATCACTGGGTCATAGGAATTTCACCTGGAAGGGCCATCACAGATCATCTAGGCTAGTGGTTCTCAGACCATTTCAGGATCCTGTCACACTCTTTAAAATAACTGATGATTCCTCACCAAAGAGCTTTTGTCTCTATGTGTTATATCTATGAATATATGTTATATCTATGAATATTTCCCATATTTGAAAACTGATAAATTTTTAAAATATTTAATTCTCTAAAAATAACAAAGATACTTAATACCTGTTAACATTATGTATTTTTATGGAAAACTACTATATTTTCCCCAAAATAATTTTGAGTGGTATCACTGAATATATTTTTGCAACTCTTTAATATCAGGTTTAACGGGAGACAGCTGGAATCTCCTGTCTACGTCTGCAGTCTGTTGTGACTCATTGTTCTGGTTGAAATCTTTGAAAAAGTCCCAGCCTCATAGAGACACATAGTTGGCAAAGGGATTGGGGGAAACAAATGACCTCTTAGAATCATTATGAAAATCGTGTTGACCTTGTGGGGATCAGCATGGGAGCCCCATTTTGTGAATACACGGATCTAGATTAATTGACCCCTTCATTTCACAAAAAAGGAAAAATGAAGCCCAGTGAGGCAGCAGGCAATAAAGTTGTCAGAGCCACTGGATCTTAGGTCAAAGCTAGTAGTGACTTTGGAGCTCCCCAATTTAGAAAAGAATCAACTGCAGCCTAATGAGTGTTAGTGACTTGTCCAAGGTCACACAGCTGACCCTGATGGGAGTCCCCTGTTTCCTAATCCAGCACCCAAGTTTATTCTTTGATTAGCTTCAGCTTCCTTTTCCCCCTATTGAATGAGTTGCTCCTTAAAGGGGAAGAAACCTTGTTTTAGCTCACATTTCTAGCATCCCTCCCCAGGCATAGGGCTCTGAATACAGTAAGAGTGTAATAAATGTTTGTGCTGTTTTGAAGAAGTGGGTCCAGTTTGAGTCCCACATATGGGTAGGAATTAACAAACAGGATGAATTCTGATGAGCCAGTATGAAAATGACAGAAGAAGAGCCTGGGAATGGGTCACAGACAGAAGACTGAGGGAGGTAACTGTCTGCACAGATCTGGTTGGCTATCCCTGGGGCAAAAGAATGCAGAACTATGATTAATGGGTGGGAGCTATAGACAGATGGAGACAGGGAGCTGTCCAACAAAGCCTGGGGCTATTGGGGGAGGGACACATCACTCCTCCCTAGAAATGATCTGCAAACCTGGAAGGGCCATATGTATGCCATCTATTATTATTGTTGTTATCATCATGAGAACACATATGTACAACTGACATGCCCTCCCCACTCTCCCAGGTCATCTAATTTAACTTCCTCAGGAATTAATTGACTTACCCAGGGTCAAACAGCTTCTAAGGACCTCAGGTGGTATTTGAAACCTAGGTCTTTGAACAAGGAGTCAGTCATCCTTACCCATGGTTTCACATCGGGCAGGCAGGCCGGTTTAGCTGAGACAAGAACCATATGTACCAGACAGATCAAAGTCCTATGTGATGGTGTGTGTCCATCTCATCTCCTCAGACCCTGATGGGGATGGCCCAGGACCCCGAGCCCTTGGGAACAGCCAGACTTCCATCCCAGCACCCCTCTGCCAGCATGCTGAGAAGCTGCCCTGGGGAGATGCAGCCTGGATCCTCTCCTGGAGCCTCTGGAGACCCAAGGAGGAAGGCTCTGGACACACAGTCCTTGGTGTTGTCAAATGGCCCAACATTCGAAACTAGTAAGTGGGGATGACATCAAGGAAGCCTCTCACTGTCTGCTTTGCCTCTGGTCCCAAGGACCCTGGCCCTTTTCCCTCTGACTTGTAGCTGAAACCCATCACTTGTGCTATCATCCATTAGGACATGGGCCCCTGGAGAGCTGGGATTCTCCCTAGAACTCAGCACAGGAAGAGTTTATGAAGTGCTGATTGCTAGAGCAGTGGTGTATTCAGTGGCTGAGAACAACAGTATAGAAGAGGGAATTGTAGAATGGTTATAGGTTGGAATGGAAGACTTCTGAGGTCCTGGCCAAACCTGATTCAAAATCCAAGGTTCTTTCCCCTAGCACTCACTGCCTCCTTTCTGGACCAAGTCCCTTCTTCTGATAAAGACTGCTAAGCTTGAAGTTAGGAAAGACTTGGATTCAAATCCTACATCAGATCTCTGATGTTTACAAGCCCCGAGCTCTTCACTTAACCTATCCTAATCTTGGTTGTCCAATCCATAAAATGGGACAACAATAGTCAACCTTACCAGGTTGTTGTGAAGGTGAAAGGTGGTCATGCATGGGGAAGAAGATTTTGTAAACAGTGAAAAATCATAGGAATGGCGATTGTTATTATCATGAGTCACCTAAAGCAGTGTGTAGGTGTCAGTGCAAGCATCTTCCCAGCAGGCACCTTCCTAGTGATGCCCGTTTCAAAAGACTCAATTTATTAAGTGACCCAAAGGGTGATGGAGTCTCAAACTAGATGCAGGAATGACTTAAGAAAGAGCATCCAGAAAATATGGAACAAGAAAAGAAGTAGGAGTCAGATGTTTTCAGAGAGACAGGGATGACAGATGGGTTTGTGGATGACCCCTAGAGATGTAAGAGAAGCACCTGGGTAGTGCAGTGGATAGAGCACCAGCCCTGGAGTCGGAAAGACCTCAAATTTGGTCTCAGATACTTAATAATTACCTAGCTGGGTGACCTTGAGCAAGTCACTTAACTCCACTGTCTTGCAAAAATAAAAAATAAAAAAGACCTAAGAAAGATGATCTGTGGAGGACATGAGGGAGAAAATGGTTAAGAATCAGTTCTCAGGGTGGCTAGGTGGTGCAGTGGATAAAGCACTGGCCCTAGAGTCAGGAGTACCTGGGTTCAAATCCAGTCTCAGACACTTAATAATTATCTAGCTGTGTGGCCTTGGGCAAGCCTTGCAAAAACCTAAAAAAAAAAAAAAGAATCAGTTCTGAAAGAAAAGTCATGAGAGGGTGGTGATCAGCACCTGGGTCTCATCTGTCTCTCCTCAGAAATGAGAAGGTCACTTACAGCTCTGTTCCAAAGAGGGGAAAACCTACCCCAAAGCAGCAGAGCAGAAAGACACACTGGGACCTAGATCTAGAGTTGGCAGGGCCTTCAAAATGCCTCCAAGCCAACTGTCTAAGAAGAAACTGAGTTCTAGGGAGGCGAAATCATTCTGTCTGAGGTCATAGAGGGAGTGAGCAGCAAAGCCAGGATTCACATCCAAGTCCATGACTAAATACAAGTGGCAGTTCTGGAATGAGGAGAAGACACGTGTGGGTGTGTGTCTCCATGATAATTGCACCCTAGGACATTACCATATCACCACCAGAGAAGAATGCAAAAAGCAAAAAAAAAGGCCCACAGATGTAGATATGAGAGGTCAGCTCCTTGGGGTTCAGAAGAGAGATAGGGATCTTCAGGTAAAAGAATCTGAGGAAGGGAGGACAAAGCAGTCAGTGGAGTACCAAAGGAGAGCGGCTACCCCAATGCTAAGGCTGAGGGAAAATGGAAAGCACTGGAGAGTCATCAGATTATTGATGGCAGCTGAAGAAACGGTAGTTTCAGCTGAGCAGAGGCAGAAGGGGCTTGAGAAGTAAGCAGGGTGAGAGGAAGAAGAGGCAGTTGGGGATCTTTCTAGGGCTTTGTAGGAGAGGTACGGACTCATCTCTAAGCAAACAGTGAGGAGTTCAAAAACCCAGGACATCTGAAAGAGGGGCAGGTGCATTAGGGCCAGAGATTATATCCACACACATATGCTTGTGCAACCATAGAGATAGAGCTATAGAGATGCAGGGATGGATATAAAAACAGACATGGATGTGGGTATGGATACAAAGACCTAGACATAAATGTGGCATGGATAGAGACATAAGACATGGATGTGGGTATGGATATGAACATACACATAGATGTGGGCAAGTATGCAGACTAGACATACATGTTGGTGTGGATAGGGATGGAGCCACAGACGTAGATATGGGTATGATGTGGGTATGGATACAAAGACCTAGACATAAATGTGGCATGGATAGAGACATAAGACATGGATGTGGATAGAGATCTAAGACATGGATGCGGGTATGGATATGAACATGCACATGGATGTGGGTAAGTATGCAGACATACATGTTGGTGTGGATAGGGATGGAGCCACAGCTACATGGGTATGATGTGGGTATGGATACGGGCACAGACAGAGACAGCCAGGGCCACAGGCACAGAGAGAATTCGAGTTAGAAATAGGGCCAGAGCTGAGGAGAGGCAGAGAGGAATGGAAGAACAGGCTGAAGCCCCCTAAGCTAACCCATTCACTGTGCAGAGGAGGAACCCGAGAACCGGGGAAGGGGCGGCTGGCGCATTTTCCAGGTACGTTTCAAACTTGAACCCAGGTCCAGCGGCTGCAGATTCAGCTCTTCAGCGGGGTCGGAAAGCCCAGAGGTTGGACCCGACCCCCGACACTTCCAGAGCTGCCCCGGTCACATCAGCCAGGCCTGGCGGGTGGCGGGTGGGCTCTGGGGGTCCCGGGGCGGGGCGGGGCGGGGCGGGGCTGCCCTCCCGGGGGGGGGCCCGTCTTCCCGCCTAAGCCTCGAGTGAGCGCTTTTCCTTGACGCCCCCATCCTCCACGTGCCTCCGGTGCCCCTCTGTCTGTCGGGCCACAGACCCCCGTGTCTTACCTCCCCTGCTCCGGAGGACGCTTCGGGAGCGCGCCCCCCTCCGGCGCGATGGTTTGCCCCGTGCCCCTCCCCGGGACCAACGAGGACGAGCCCAAGTGTCCACTGGAAGTGGGGAAGGGAGAGACCGACTGCCGTCGCGTACTCCGTGACGTTATCTTACCTGGCGTCGCGGCCCCGCCCGCTCCTTGCGCGGTGCGCTCTGGGAATCGTAGTCCGTCCGTCGACTTCAGCCTGAGACCAAGCCGCCGCTCCCAGAAGCCTTTGAGTCCCGGAATAACGTGAACCTTCGAAGGGGGAGAAGAAAGGAGATGGCTAAGTGCGCGCGCTGCCTTCTGGGAGTTGTGGTTCAAGCGCCTCTCTTGGCGAGCTTGTCCAGGAGAATAAAAAAAGATTTTAAATCGACGCTTGGCTTAGTCCACCCACAGAGTGTGAGACCCGACTCGCTGGCCAAGTTGAGAGCAGGAGAGTGCCGGGGGGGGGAAGTTCAGGGGACGCCTCCTTTCCGGAGGAACTACAATCCCGTGAAGCCGCTGGTGAGGAAGCTCCTCCCCCTGGCTAAGAGACCGCTGCCGCGCAGGCGCGGGCGCGGGCGCAGGCGCGGTTAAGGCCAGGCCCGGGAAACATGGCGCCCTCGACGCTGCTCGGGAGGGTGTACTCCGTCTTCTTCCGCAGGACCTCCACCTTCGCGCTCACCATCGCCGTGGGCGTCTTGTTCTTCGAGCGGGCCTTCGACCAGGGCGGCGACGCCATCTACGAGAGCATCAACCAAGGGGTGAGGGCGGCGGGGGCCAGCGACCCAGCGACCCCTGACCTTGGGCCGCGGGGGACAGGTCCCCCCGGATGTGACCCTCAACGCCCGATGCCGCGGAGGGGGGCGCCGAGGCCCGGGGACGGATGCCCTTCCCAAGGTCACGGGGAGGACCGAGGGGGCACCTGGGGGGCCGCGTCACGTGCTTGGGGGGAGCCCCCCCCACGGACGGGGCTTTGCAGGGGGCCCAGCCTCGCCCCCCCCCGGGGGCTTGGGGGTGCCCTGGGCCTCAGTTTACCCATCCCTGGGGGGGGGGGCGGTGGTCAGTGCTGGAAATAAAAGTCTAGTTAGAAGTCCTCCCTGGGCGGAGCCCGGCTGTTCGGCCCCATTGCTCGGGTTCCCCCCTTTCCTTCGTAAGGTGACGGGGTTGAGGCCCCCCGCGCGGGGGGACCCTGTGTCAGGACCCTTCATCCCAGGGAGGGGCCACCGAACATTCGAGTTAAGCCTTAGAATGGAAACCCACCGGCTGAGAAGGGGGAAGAGCCTGGCAGAGGCAGGAGGGCAAGGGGCACCGCAGTTAGGCGGGGGTTCTTAAAGCCTGCGAACCTTGACGGGCCTTGAACTTGATCTAAAGGCAATCATCAGACCTTGGAATGGAAACAAGCCTGCAGTCACATAGGTCTCCTGGGAGGACTTGCCCCATGGACCAGGCGCCTTATGTTTTTCCTACCCAGCATCTTGACTGGTCACTTCAAGCTTGACCCTTGGCCCTCTGCCTCTTGGTAATATCAGTCTTGAAAATAAGATCAAGGTGGTCCCAGGGGCCCTGTCCCGCTGTGGAATCTCACTTTCCCCTTCTCTTGGACAGGGTCCGAAGCTGCCCACGGCACTAACATTCATTCCCCTGTGGTCAGCATCAGTGACTGCCCTTTCTCTGTGAAAATGCCACAGCCACCCTGATAAGCTAATGGTGATTCCTGGATAATTTGGGGTGGCGTGCCCCTGCCTGATGTCTTCCTAACTGTCCAAGCCTCTGGCTTGTCAGGACAGTGCAGGAAAAGAGGGCCTCAAGGCAATGTTCAGTCCTCTTGGACCTTGTGGTCTTCAGGACCTTCTCCTAGAGTTTTCCATAATACAACTATTGTCCTAGAATGGGTCCCTGCTTCAGCAGTGTCTTCCCCAAATGTACCATTTTATGGGTTTGCTAATGACATTCAGTAACCTGTGTTGTCTGTGCCTGCATCTGCTGTGGTCCAGGGCTTGTTTTCTGTTAACTGAACCAAAGATCTGATGAGGATAAGTAAATCTGGAGTCTGCAAATTTGGGTTCCAGTCCTGTTTTTTTTTTTATATATTTTATTTATTTTGAGTTTTATAATTTTTTTCCCCTAATCTTACTTCCCACCCCCACCCCTTAGAAGGCAATTTGCCAGTCTTTACATTGTTTCTATGGTATACAGTGATTTAAATTGAATGTGATGAGAGAGAAATCATGTCCTTAAGGAAGAAACATAAAGTATAAGAGCAAGATCAGACAATAAGATATTTTTTTTTTCTAAATTAAAGGTAATAGTCCTTGGTCTTTGTACAAACTCCACAGTTGTTTCTCTGGATACAGATGGGATTCTCCATTGCAGGGAGCTCCAAATTGTCCCTGGTTGTTGCACTGATGGAATGAGGAGTCCATCAGGGTTGATCATCACCCCCATGTTGCTGTTAGGGTATACAGTGTTTTTCTGGTTCTGCTCATTGAGCTCAGCACCAGTTCATGCAAATTCCTCCTGGTTTCTCTCCAGTCCCATTTCTGCTGCTTACCTCTGGACCTGGGTTCCATGCTCTGTAAAATGAGATTGAAGTCTATTGGCCTAGATCTGTAATGGGATGAGTTTGATTTTCTGTGCTCCAGGAAGATGAGTTTTACAATTGGGAACAGCAGAAGAGACTCCTTTAGGCTCAGGGAGGCCTAAGAATGGCAGGATCCCCTAGCTCAGGAAGTTTCTGTAGACCAGTAGGTCTCAATCAAGGAGTGTTTGGATCAAAAACCTTTGAAGAAGTTACTTAAAAGAACTCGTCTGAAGTCATCCCCTAACTCCTGGGGGAATGAGGAGCGACCCCTGGTTGTCCTAGAGGGTCAGTGTGACTCCAGATGTGCCCCATGCACCTAAAGGCTTGCCTGGTGGGTCTCCCAGCAGACTGCTGCTGCTACCAGGTACCTGTTGCTTTGACTGAGAGATAGGGCACATCAGCAGTCAGACTTAGGGGAAATGAGATGGCTCCTTTTCAGGGAAATTTTGAGGGCCCTTGCATCTGACAGACTCCATGGGGTGGGAGGCATTTAGGATGATGGTGGAAAGGAGGGCCATGTCACCTTTAGATGTTCCCTCATCAAATAGAAGACAGTGCCCCTTAGTGTGTAACCTCTTCCTGCAACTAAAGCCTGCCAGAGTTCCCTTTAAGATTTTATCCAAAACCCAAGTTCCCACTTATGGTTCATTCTTGTTTGGGAGATGGGAGGCAGCAAGGCCAGGAGATTTCAGTTGGGCCTTTGTTTTCCCAATGCAGAAGCTCTGGAAGCACATAAAGCACAAGTATGAGGAGGAGTAACTGCTGGTGGCAGACCTGGGCGTGAGACCAAGGGGACCCGATTCGTGCTCTATCAACAGCAGCCCCCAGTCAGACGCTGCATGGGACGTGACGTGTTTGTGACTTTCGTTATTGGACTTCTGCTCCATCTGTTCGAAGAACCTACAAATAAATAGGATGTGAATTATCTGTGAAGCCTGCCTCTGGTTCAGTCCTGTTAACATTTCCTGAGTCACATGGGGTCCTGGGCATGACATGTGATGGGGTGCGGGGAGGGGGGGGAGCATTATCTGGCATCACAGATCTCACCAGGAGTCAGTGAGTCCTGCTCATTTATCCCTTTTACCAAGTGGAAGAACAAGTGAGTGTAGCTGCCCTCACCTGTCTCCTGTCAGGATGTGTCCTCAGTGATCCCCTGATAAAGCAGGGAGGTCATTGGGGTCGGGGGGGTGGCCTCCAGGACCCACACCCCAACATCAGCCTGATCTCCTGGGGTTGTTGGGCTGCACGGGTTGGGCTTCAGTTAATCAGCAAAGTGCCCAGGTACCAAGGGAAAGGCAAATCCAGGCCCTGCCCTGGAGGAACTCCTGTTCAAATGGTGGGGCATACCAGAGGTCCAGAAGAGACCGGAGGTCACCTTGGAGTGTCAGACAGAGTCAGAAGACCTGGGGTGCAGGTCTGCTTCTGACAGGCTGCGTGACCTTGAGCCAGGGACCTCTCTGGGCCTCGATTTACTCATCTGCCAAGCTAGAAGTTTGCTTTCTGCTCAAAATGAATTCTCTAGAATTCCTAGAATTCTCTAGAATTAACCTCTGCCTCCAATTTGCTGGGTGACCTCAGGCAAGTTACTTCCAGGTTCAGATCTCCCACAACTATTTCTCTTTCTGTTCTAATCATCTGTTGGCCAACTTGTAATTTCCTTTATAAGCAAAACACTGCAGGCCTCGAGCATCTTTACTTAACTCCCAATCTCACAGACAAATCTTGGGGTCCTCAGCACTTGGCTACATCTCCCTGTCAGGATCATGGGGGGTTCCCCTAAGTTATCAGGAGTAATTCTCTATTGCCTCTGGCACTGAGCCCTGACCAGTGGACTTCCCCACCTGTCAAAGTGATCAGTTGAGAATTCAGTTAACCGATTGAAAATAGTTTCTAGACAGAATAGTCACTAAAGGGGTCCAGTAAGTCCCCTGGTAGTAAATATCCTTCCTCATATACCAAGAGTCTAGGGTAAAATAGTCTCAAACTGAGCACAAGTGGCAAAGGAGTCTCATAACTGTTGAAAAGTCTTTATCTCCCATTTGTGGGTGACTCTATGTTCAGTTTGTTCTTGGCTCCTGATACTGCCACCGATTGATCTGGGGGAGCTATTTAGGATGCAATAGGGAATTGGAAAGTATTAACAGCCTTCAGACCCTTGCAACCTAAAATATCTTCCTCTAAAGGGTGGGAGTTAGGGAGGGAAGAGGAGAAACAGCTCAGTCAAGGCCTCTCCTTCCTGTCCAGTCTGGTGGCTGGCTAACAATGACTTAGAGAAAGGGAAAGAAGAAATGCACATCAAATTGAGAGATGACATCAATCTATGAGGGATAGCTAAGAAAGGCCATGGTTCAAGGAGTCAGGATCCTGAAAGATCAGAGGGCTGGATCTAGTTAGATTAAAAGAGATAGAAGTACAATGGGAAACGATGAAAAGTCAACAATCCAACTCTCAAGTATGAGATGGTTGGCCAACAGTTCTGAAGGTGATCTGGGGGCCTCAATATGTATTAGCAGAAAAAAACAAAAAACGGCAAGGCATTCTTCAAAAGAATGAAGAGAGATGTAGCTTATAGGAAAGAGGACATGGTAGTGTTCAGTTCTGGGGGACAGGGGTAACCACAGTTGGAGAAGCCAGAAATAAGTAACCAAGAGAGGAAGGAACCAGGTATGTTTTATCCAGAAGAGACCAGGAGGAAACATTTGAAGGTCTACCCCCAGGAGGAAAGATTAGACCTCTTCCAGCTTGCCCCAAGAGCAATAGGAGAAGTGGCCAAATAGCCATTTGGGTTTGAAATTAGAATGGAACTATCTGAATTATCCCAAAGTAGAGTGGGTTGCCAGGGAGAAAGTGGAGGACTTAATTTCTCTCTTCAAGAAGAGGTTGGGTGACCTCCAGAATGGGTTGCCCTGGGAGGCCCCTCACCCTAATCCTTCCAGTTCTGTGAGTCTGGGGAAGAATGTTACCTTGGGTGGATATGGTCTCCCCTCTGCCCCTTTGCCCAGGCCTAATAAACACAGGCTGCCCCGGTAGCTCAGTAGAGGTTTGTTCACTCATTGCCTTCCTGAAACCAATGTCTCCGATTTGGCAAGACTAGCAAGCCAATTATGTAACAGTGTGCAGAGAATCTCAGAGTAATTCATTTCCAATTTAGGTGCAGTCCGTTTTGTTTTTTTAATTGAAACTTGGCCCAAGAAGATTGTGAGCATAGCAGATGATAATAATGACCGATATTGATACAGACAGAACTGGACAGTTTTGTTGTTCAGTCTGTCTGACTCTTCCTGACCCCATTTGGGGCAAAGATACTGGAGGGGTTTGCCCTGTCCTCCATCTCCTTTTATAGATGAGGAAAACTGAAGTAAATAAGGTTAAATGACTTGCCCAAGGTCACCCAGGTTGTAAGTGCCTGAGGCTGGATTCGAACAACCGGAGATGAGTTTCTGACTTCAGGTCTAGGGCTAGGGCTCTAATCACTGGGCCATCACTCAGTGGATAGAACCAGGGCCTGGAATCAGGGATACCGGAGTTCAAATCCAGCCTCAGACTCTTACAGGCTGGGTGATCCTGGGCAAATCATTTAACCCTGTTTGCCTCAGTTTCCTCATTTGGAATAAGCTGGAGAAGGAAATGACAAACCTCAAATGAGATCATCATGAGTCAGACACAACTGAAACGACTGAACAACAACAGTATATGATTGTTGAATCGAATTGACTTAGTCTCCAAGGAAGGAAAGTTCCTATATTTTTAGAAGCTTTTTTTCTGTGGCCAAAAAAACCCCTTTAAATTGAGGAAGGAACCTAGTGGGAAACGGACCAAATCACTATATGAATGTGCCATAAGAAATAATAAAAGAACAGGTTTTGAGAAACCTTAGAAAACATATATGAACCGGGGTGGCTAGGTGGTGTAGTGGATAAAGCACCGGCCTGGGAATCAGGAGGACCTGGGTTCAAATCTGGTCTCAGACACTTAATAATTACCTAGCTTGTGTGGCCTTGGGCAAGCCACTTAACCCATTTGCCTTGCAAAAACCTAAATAAATATATATATATATGAACCGATGCAGGTGGACACGAGCAGAACTAGAACAATTTATACAATAACATCATCATTAAGAGAAACATCAAAAGACTCAAATTCTCTGGTCAACATAATGATCAGAGACCCCATGATGAAGCCTGTTCCTCCTGATAGGTGATAGATGGACTCTGGGTGCAGAATGAGATGGCCAACAGGGGAATTTGGTTTGCTAGACTATACATATTGGTTCCAAGGATTTTATTTTTACCTTTACGTTGGGGGTGGCAATGAAAGGAAGGAAAAATATACTTATTAACTGAAAAATACAATAAAGTAGGGGCAGCTAGGTGGCACAGTGGATAGAGCATCAGCCCTGGAGTCAGGAGGACCTGAGTTCAAATAATGTGGCCTCAGACACTTAATAATTACCTAGCTGTGTGTCCTTGGGCAAGTCACTTAACCCCTTTGCCTTGCAAAAAACAAACCAACCGACCATATATATATATATATATATATATATATATATATATATATATATGTGTGTGTGTGTGTGTGTGTGTGTGTGTATATATGTATATATACATATATGTATATATATATGTATATATATATACATATATATATACATACATACATACATACACAAACAATAAAATGAAAACAATTGGTCTCCCAGGCCTTCTTGAGTTCTAAGTCAAATTCTGTGTGTCTTTGCTCCTTGACTGCTCTGGTGCCCTGCTAGAAACCAAGGCTTGGTGATGCCAGCCCAGGGGAGTTTCAAGTGGCATCAGTACTAATGAAGCCAAAATCATTTTCCTGGTGTGTCTGATGCATAAAGTGAAGGAACCTGGCAAGGAGAACCCAGGAGAACCCAGTGCCCCTTGGACTAGCACCAGTGAGCTGAGATTTCACAAGCCCTTCACATTGCTTGATTTGATCCAACCAGAAGGAGTCTCTGGCTTTCACTTGTGGGCACTGCTCAACCACTTGCTCACCTCTCAGCCTTTGGTGGAAAGAAAAGTGCCAGTCTATCCAACAAGCTTTTATTAAGCTCCATCTATATGGCAGAGACTATCCTAAGCCCTGGGAAAATAAAGACTAAAAGAATATAAAAGAAAAAACAGGGCCTCTGCCCCACAAGGGGAACTGACCTGAACTTCAATAGGTGCATACAACCAATCACTGAACATTTATTAGGCACCTATTAATTACCAGTGTAACAGGAATGTGGTCAAAGGGAGCCCCAATCCTCAGGACCAACCCAGCTCTTTCTGCTGCCAGCCCACTTAAGATTGGGGAGCCTGTTTCTGGAAAGGCTTGAGAAGCTACAGATTCAGAACCTACACAGACTCTCTGTGATGGGTTCTGGTCCTTCATCATGTAGTCACGGGCTACACTTTTGACTGACCATGTCCAAGAGAGGATTTGCTGAAACCCTGAAAAATAGTCTAGGAGTCTCCATGAACCATGATAAAATCAGCTCAGCTCTACTATTGTTCCTGGACTGATTGTGCCAATTCATCATCCTATTAACTTTCCAGAAGAAAGTGTCCCTCCCTAACCATCATATCCCTCCCTCATGATTATAGTTTCACTGCATCAAAATGTAACTTCTTTGAGAGGGGTTATCTCCTGGATTTAACACAGTATTTACCACTTAGTGAAAACTTAATTCTCAGTCACTTTAACTTGGCCTCACAACCAGAGCTATCTCCAGTCACCCTAATCCATATCTGGCCACAGAACCCAGATACCTCTGGAGGAGAAAGTGAGGCTGGTGACCTAGCACAACCCCCACTCACTCAAATCCAATTCATGTGCTTGTTATGACACCACCTCTTTGATGGTGTGGTCTTCTTCAGGAAAGAAAGACAAAGAACAGGCATTCTATAGCTGACTTGATCTGCCAGTCACATAAGACCATATTCCCCAGCCTCCTTCAGCTCTCAGCTCAGGTCCCATCTTGTGCAAGTCCCAGCCCTCCTTAATCTTAATGCCTGATCTCTGAGACTTTTGTTGTTTGATCTTTTCCATTCTGTCCTACCCTTGGTGACACCATTTGCAATTTTCTTGGCAAAGATACTGGAGTGGTTTGACATTTCCTTCTTCAGCTCATTTGACAGATAAGGAAACTAAGACCACAATGCTCCCCAATCACTGAGCATTGATTTAGGTTTCCAATTTTTTTTCTATCACAAAAAAATGCTTCTATAATTATTTTTGCTATGTATGGGAACTTTCTTCTTATCATATGCTCCTTGTGATATATGCTTGGTAAGAGAATCTCTGGGTCACAGGGTAAACCTAAGCATCTCCTCACCTTCATCTCATTCAGATTGAATATGGTTTCTACATAGCACTGGTCCCACCAGTTCCATGTTCAAAAGTAGTGTAGCCATCAGATTCCATCATCATCCATTCATCAGTCTTGGAACTCTACCTCATCACCACCTTCTGTCCTGATTGGAGGTTGGGGCCATGAACTTCAATTGAAGGAAGGAGCCCAGGTCAAAGCATCTCCTTTCTCCCCCACCTGCACTACTCTAAGACTTCTTTGACTTCCTCATCATGCCCCCATGTCAAGAATGGGTCAGAAACATTCCCCTTCCTCACCACCCTCTCTTCCTTTTGTGTCTTCTGTCTTCTCCCTTTGATAGCAAGCTCCTCAAGGACAGGTTTTGTCTGGATTTGTGTCCCTAGAACTTCCTGGCATATCTAAATGTTTATTGACTAATGATTTCCAGATGAACCAATGTTCCAGTTACAGTTGGGTGTCCTCCCAGTGCCTCTTTGAGGCATGGATGCTGGGCTTGGAGCTTCAGATCCATACTGGACATCATGGAGCTCTCTCTCCTGACCTTCCAACTCATAAGGTCATCACTTCCAGATTAATCTCTTTCACCCAAATTGAAAGGACAAAAGTAGAGGCAAAAGCAAACAAATAAATAGATGTCACTGTTCAGGAGGCCATTGGTCAACCTAAGATAGGAGAGCTCAAAGTCCCTTCTCTTAAGAGTATTGTCTCCCTTCTCTTTCCAGAATGACCATCACAGGAGGAAGTCAACCAAGAGTTGGTGTCTTTTAAATTTCCACCACTTCCATCTGGGTTGCTCCAATTAATCCATTTACAAACTAACAATGACAATTAATCCATTTATACTAAATGGGAAGAGTTGAACAAGACTGAAAAATAAGTGAACAACAGCAATAATAATTTTTAAAAAGATAATTGGGAAATATTTAACAAATTATATGAAAAAACAAAACACAGATAATGCTAATGTGCAGTTTTCTGAGGTGTGGTTTAGTGATTCCTGTTTCCATTTGAACTTGATATCATTGGATTAAAGGGCCTCAAAAGTTCCTTCCAACTTTCAATCTATGACCCTGTGATCTCAAGCCTTCAGGCTTCAGTTTACCCAATTGTAAAATGGGGGTTTGGACTCTGCAGGCCCTCCATAGAAGAGAAGAGAAAGCCACTCAGTTTGAAGACCAGTCTTTCAAATATTTAGGAACATTGAGTCACAAATATGGAGTTGGAAGAGATCTCAGAAGTCATCTAGCCCATTCCCCTTATTTTACAGAAGAAACTGAGACAAGAGTGGAGAACCTCACCCAAAGATATCTGGATAGTGAAGGTTCTGCTTGGCCCCAAGGAATAGAACTAGTAGCAGTTGGATGGGTGGGTGGGGGTTGGAGTCTGAGAAAGGCAGATTTTGACTTAAGGTCAATTTTTCTATGAAGTCAAACTGTCCAGGGCTCTGCTTCTGCCCTCCCCCAGCTAACAGACATGCATCAAGTGCCCGCCAGGCGCCAGGCATTGCCCTGAGCACTAGATAGATGGTCGAGGGCATTCCATTGCTGGTACAGGATGAACTCAATGACTTTCCCAGCTCTGAGATTCTACAGAAACCTGGCAATAACTGAGGTTCCAGCCCCCACAACCAGCCTCTTGAAGGTGAGCTCCTGGATGAGCACTAGTTGTTTTCCTGGTGAGCAACAGAACTTTAGTTCTTGGAACCTATTCACAGTTGAACTCCCCTCTCCAACTTGAACCACCTTATGAGGAGCCAAGGAGATGGAAGTGTGATCAGAATCCCCTTATTTTTCTTCAACCCCATTTTGGTAGAGGTAGGGTAGAGTAGGTACAGCTAGGTGGCGGAGTGGAAGGAGCACTGGCTTTGGCATTAGGAGGACCGGAATTCAAATTCAGTCTCAGATACTTGACTCTTACTAACTATGTGACCTTGGGCAAGTCACTTAACCCTGATTGCCTTGCATCCAGAGCTAACTCCAATCATCCTGATTCATATCTGGTCACTGGACCCAGATGGGTTTGGGGGAAAAAGTGAGGCTGGGGACTTAGCACAGCTCCTCCTCATGGAAATCCAATTCGCATGCTTGATATGGCATCACCTCCCTGGTGTTGTGGTATTCATTCAGAAATAAAGGACAAACATTATTAGGGTGGTATACTGGACCTGGAATTAGGAAAACCTGGGCTCAGATCCTACCCCTGACCCTCATTTGCTGTGTGACCTTGGGCAAGTCACTTTTTTGGACCTCAGTTTTCCCCACCTGAGAAATGAGGGTTTTGTAGGGTCCCTTTTAATGAAAATCATAATTTGAACCCAGCTATAAAAGCCATTATAGTGTGGGCCTTTTTAAGCAGTGAAAGTCATGATGAGGATGAGGATTCCCTAGCAAGTCTCTAGCAGCAAAGATCATGAATAATGTGGTATTCCAACAAAAATTTCTATAAGTAAAAGTCATAATAGTAAAAATAATAATAATAATAATAATAATAATAATAATAATAATATGGATTTCCTCTCATTGATTAATGTAAACTAAGATTAATGTAAGACAAAAGAAAACACACTGACTGGGGCACATCAACAGTGACCAGTACAAGGTCTCTAATGTTCTAGAACTCTAACCAAAACAACACTGATTGGGGATCCAGGTGTCTGGGACACAAGCCCAGTGATGAGCAGAGGAAACTCCAAAATGTCAGTCAATAACTAACATATTCTACAACTCCTCCTCCCTTTGTCTGAATTCTATACTTACCATGAGGGCCTGGGGGTTGGGGGGGGAGGAGGGGACAGTGGGAGTCTTTGCTGGGTTCTAATATGTTGTCTTAAAACTGCCCTAGACTGCCTCAATGTAGATATTCCACTTTGATCATTAAATGGTTCATTTAATCAATCTGGAACTCCCTGCCTCTTTCTTCAGAATCAGATTGGACCCCAGATTTAGGGGAGCCTTGAATATTCCATTGTAGGGAGATTTTCAAGTAACACAATAACCTTGAAGGACTTTTCCAGTTCTAAATTCATGATTCTTTGAAATCTTTAGCTGCTCCCTATTACCCAAACTCCTCAATCTAACACTTTGGGTTCTCTAGAATCAGGAGGTTAATTGATCCTCAATTGAGAGAACTGAACATGTAATTTAACCTGGAGAAGAAAAACTTTGCTGAGAAGCATTAAGATTCAAGCATCTGAAGGGTGGTCTTAAGGAATAGATGGGGGGGGGGAGGGAGGGAGGGAGGGAGGATGGGAGGAAGGAAGAAAGGAATGAAAGAATGGAGGGAGGGATGAAGAAAGGGAGGAAGGAAAAAGGGAAGATGAAAAGAAGGAAGAAAAATGGCTGGAGGAATAAGAAAGGAAGGAGGAAGGGAAAGAGGAAAGAAGAGATGTAGGAAGGGAGGGAGGGGGAAATTGAGGGAGAGAGGAAGAAAAGGAAGGAAGGAAGGAAGGTGGGAGGGAGGGAAAGAGAAACCCCTCCTCTCATAGACTGTCTGTGCTTTTCAAGAGCATTTCCTAGGCTCCTCACAACAGACCTAATAGGAAGGTGCTATTATTATCTCCATTATAATAATAATCATTATGATTATAATTATGATCTCTATATAGGACAGAGCATCCCAACAATGAGAACTATCCAAAAAGAGTAAAAAAAAAACCCCAAAAAACCAAACCTGATTCAATGGGTTGCCTCAGGAGATGATGAGGTCCCTGTCAGGAGATGTTTTCCAATAAAGCCCCAACAAGGATTTTGTCATGGATTTTGTAGTCATCTCCTGCTTCAGTCCAGGTCAGCTCTCAAACCTCCAGCTTCCTACTGGGCTCTGATCTCTTTTCTCAGGGTGTGAGAGAAAGGCATTATACAAATGGAGAATTTATCCTTCTAAATCCTGGAGTCTGGGATTATTCTTCAAATGAATCCATCAACCAATACTGATTAAGCATCTACTGAGGAGCCAATCCAATTCACATTTATTTTTTTAAGTTATTTATTTATTTAGAATTGTACTTTTTCCTCCAATCTTGCTTCCCCCCCCCCCCCAGGCATTCCATTAGTCTTTCCATGGTTTCCATGGTATGCATTGATCTCAGTTGAGTGTGATGAGAGAGAAATCATATCCATAAGAAAGAAACAAAGTATAAGAGATACCAAGATCAGTCAATAAGATATCAGGTTTTCTTTATTTTCTTTGTTTTGTTTTTTGATATCAGTTTTTTTTCTAAATTTAATTTAAGGTAACAGTCCTGGGTCTTTGTTCAAACTCTACAGTTGTTTCTCCGGATACAGATGGTATTCTCCATCGCAGAGAGCCCCAAATTGTCCCTGATTGTTGTGCTGATGGAATGAGCAAGTCCATCAAGATTGGTCATCACCCCCATGTTGCTGTTAGGGTGTACAGTGTTCTTCTGGTTGTGCTCATCTCACTCAGCATCAGTTCATGAGTTGGCAAAATGAGTTGAGTCAACAAGTGGGCAAAGACAGGAGCAGGTTGACTGACTGTCAGCTGCTTGGATTTATTTTTATAGTCTCAGAATCATGTATGTTTCAAGCAAGCAAGGAAGTAAGCTGAGATCATTTCCTTTGTTACAAGAGTGTACAATTTTCATCATCAATCATATAGTTCATATGGTTACAAGTTTTAATCATGTGATTACAAGTTTAAGTAATAATCATATAGTTAATTGATTTCTTATCCCTACTCAGACCATGATGACCTCAACCTATCTGTTACCTTATTTATTACTACATTGTATAATTGTTAATTCATTTAAAGTTATTAATTTGTTTTTGTTTTGTTTTTAGGTTTTTGCAAGGCAAATGGAGTTAAGTGGCCTGCCCAAGGCCACACAGCTAGGTAATTATTAAGTGTCTGAGAACAGATTTGAACTCAGGTGCTCCTGACTCCAGGGCCGGTGCTCTATCCACTGTGCCATCTAGCTACCCCTAAAGTTAATAATTAAGCAATTTTTTTAATGGAAAGTTTTTTATATCTTTTGTGTAATGTTTCTCGATACACTCCCTCAACAATCTATAATGAGGGTCTTTATGCTTGTCCACCCATCCGTTAACTCTTACAATAACCAATTTTTCTTTCAGGCCTTGTTAGTAGAAACCACAGTTTCTGTGACTTTTTTATTCTTTCCCATGAAACTAAGGCTGCCGGAGTTCACATATTGGTCACCTGTACTAACTATTTTCTCACCATCTTTTTCATATATTCCTGTGTATGGTAAGGGGGGAAAAACTATTAATTTCCCTGGAATTCTATCTGACCCATCTTGTATCTGTTTTCCCTGTATATATTCTGGCATCTCCTTGGAATTCCCAGTGTTGGGTTTTCAAGAGATTTTATAATGTTGAAGCCTTTTTGTATGCCTCAGGGAGAGGCAGTCCTGTTAAATTTGGACAGAGTTTACAATCTGTTTTATTCAAGGAATTTTTTCTGAAATCCTTCCTTTATAGTCATTCCAGTATTAGGGTGAGTAAATATTGTAATCAATAATAAACCTATAAATATTGGTATGCATGAAATCCCTATATATATTGAAGAAGGAAATGTTCCATCAGGCAGTGTGACTGCCTTGAGTCTTCTTGCTGCGACTGTGTCAAACAGCTTAGAGACCCTGGCTCCCAACAACATACATAGACCACAGTTTGCTAAGCCATTCCCCAATTGAAGGACATTTACATGATTTCCAATTCTTTGCCACCACAAACAGGGCTGCTATGAATATTTTTGTACAAGTGATGTTTTTACCCTTTTGCATCATCTCTTCAGGGTAGAGACCCAGTAGTGGTATTGCTGGATCAAAGGTATGCACATTTTGTTGCCCTTTGGGCATAATTCCAAATTGCTCTCCAGAAAGGTTACATGAGTTCACAGTTCCACCAACAATGTATTAGTGTCCCAGATTTCCCACATCCCTTCCAACATTGATCCCAATATACACATTTATTAAGAGTCTACTCTAGGCCAGGCACTGGAGTTCCAAGTAGGAAGAATGAAACAATCTATTCACTTACAAGAAACTTCCCCCAAGGACATATTAAAAACACAGGTCACATAAATATAAAGTGAGTAAGTATAAATAGGGACAAAGTGGTTCAAGACAAAAGTAGTTTGGGAGGCAGGAGCCCTAGAACTTGAGGAAGAGGTTCCAGCTGGTGCTTGAGGTGTACCTTGAAGAATGGGAGGGACTCCAAGAAGCAGAGGAGAGTTGAGGCTATAGGATGGGGGGGGGGGGGGGGGGAATCAGGAGATTTAAAATGTGTGAAAGCAGCATGTCAGTTCTGAGGAGGTTTATGATCCCATCATGGCTGAGAATTCCCAGAGTGGATACTCACTCCACCAATGCAGTATAGTAGTTGCTTTATAATTTATAGTATCAGAAAGTTGTCTGGAGCATTAGGATGTTCAGTGACTTGTCCATGCTCACACAGCCAGCATGTGTTAAAGACTAGCCTTGAGGGGTAGCTAGGTGGCACAGTGGATAGAGCACTGGCCCTGGAGTCAGGAGGATCTGAGTTCAAATTTGACCTTAGATACAATAATTGCTTAGCTGTATGACCTTGGGCAAGTCATTTGACCCCATTACCTTAAATAAAATTTAAAAAAAAACTAGACTTGAACCTAAGTCTTTCTAACTCCCAGATCTTATCTATGAGTCCTAGGTCAGACTGCCTTTGGGCTAAACAGAGGGGATATAAATTCTCTATCTGTGATGGAGGCCATGACTCAATGGATCATTCTTACAATAGGAAGGAAGGAGGCATATTCCCTACAAAGAGAGGAGGGGAGCAAAAGTCAATGTCATATTAAAAGGTAAATGAGGGGTGGCTAGGTGGCATAGTGGATAAAGCACCAGCCCTGGAGTCAGGAGTACCTGGGTTCAAATCCAGTCTCAGACACTTAATAATTACCTAGCTATGTGGCCTTGGGCAAGCCACTTAACCCCATTTGCCTTGCAAAAACCTTTTAAAAAAAAGGTAAATGAGATGCAAAAGGAAATAGTAGTGAAGTATGAGGGGAATTTCCAGGTCAAAGTAAAAAAAAGTAAAAAAAAAGTGACCATTTTTCCCAGGTAGGATATTAATTTTTCAGTCCTGTTCAACTCTTCATGACCCTCTTTGGAGTTTTCTTGGCAAAGTTATTTGCCATTCCCTTTTCCAGCTCATTTTACTTGAGGAATTAAGGAAAACAGGGGAAGTGACTTGCTCTGGTTGACACAGCTGGTTAAATTTCTGAGGCTGGATTTGAACTCAGGTCTTCCTGACTTCATGTCTGGCACTCTATATACTGAGTAATCTAGCTGTCCTATCCAGTTGGGATAGACACCCCACCCCCAATCCATATGACCTCATCATTGAGATTGTCCAAATCAAAATTTAAATGGAAGAGAGATTTCCTAAGGATGAAGTCTTCTAGATAGGGATTCTTAACTTAAGAGACACAAATACATTTTAGAGGGTCCATGAACTGTATTTTTTTTAAATTAAAGATTTTATTTATTTTGAATTTTACAATTTTTCCCCAATCTTACTTCCCTCCCCCCATCACAGAAGGCAATTTTTCAGTCTTTACATTGTTTCCATGGTATACATTGATCCAAATTAAGTGCAATGAGAGAGAAATCGTATCCTTTAGGAAGAAACATAAAGTAAAGAGACAGCAAGATCAGACAATACGATATCAGGATTTTTTTTTTTCTAAATTAAAGGTAATAGTCCTTGGTCTTTGTACAAACTCCACAATTCTTTCTCTGGATACAGATGGTATTCTCCATTGCAGGGAGCTCCAAATTGTCCCTGGTTGTTGCACTGATGGAATGAGGAGTCCATCAGGGTTGATCATGATCCCCATGTTGCTATTAGGGTGGACAGTGTTCTGGTTCTGCTCATCTCACTCAGCATCAGTTCATTCAAATCCCTTCAGGCTTCCATGAATTCCCATCCCTCCTGGTTTCTAATAGAACAGTGTTCCATGACATACACATACCACAGTTTGCTAAGCCATTCTCCAATTGAAGGACATTTACTTGATTTCCAATTCTTTGCCACCACAAACAGGGCTGCTATGAATATTTTTGTATAAGTGATATTTTTACCCTTTTTCATCATCTCTTCAGGGTATAGGCCCAGGAGTGGTATTGCTGGATCAAAGGGTATGCACATTTTTGTTGCCCTTTGGGTGTACATGAACTGTATTTTTTAAATTTAAATTTTATTTTTTTTAATTACACATAAAAATAGTTTTCAACATTTAATTTTTGTAGGATTTTTGAGTTCCACATTCCTTCCCTACTTTCCTTCCCCTTTCCCAAAACAGAAAATGATCTGTTATTATATTATACAGGTTATTATTATTACTATTATACAGGTTATACAATAAATATATCTGATACATATACATGTTAAACATATTTCTATATTAGTCATGCTGTGAAAGAAGAAAGGAAAAAACCATGAGAAAGAAAAAACAAAAAAAAATTTTTTAAAGTGAAAATATTCTACTTTGGTCTGCATTCAGACTCCACAGTTATTTCTTTGGATATAAATAGTTTTTCCATCACAATTCTAAAGAGTTACCTTTGTTTCAGAGGAGCTCCCCTCCTTCCTTCCTATTGTAAGAATGATTCATTGAGTCACAGCCTCCCTCACAGATACATTTACCTTTTAGCTTTGTTTAGAGGAGCTAAGTCCATCACAGTTGATCATCCCACAATGTTACTACCAGTATGTTCACTGTTCTCCTGGTTCTGCTCATTTCACTCCGGATCAGTTCATATAATCTAAAAAAAGGTTATTTTCATTATCCTTGGTTTTCTTGATCATTCTATTTTATTTTTGAAAAAATAATATTCTGAGAAGAGGCCATAAAGTTGACTATACAGCCAAAAAGCTTTATGACACAATATAGGTTAATTCTGCTCTCCATGGTCCTGTAAACACATAAAGCCCTGGAACACTCCAAAATGAGGTGTGGAAACTCCTAAATGATATCCAAAATCAAACACTCCAAGGAGTTCCAACTATCCACATGAGAAAAATCAAGTGGATGAATACCAATTGTCCAGACCAATGGTATCAAACTCATAGAAAGGGAAGCTACTACTCATAAGGATCCTTGTGAGCTATAGATTGACTTAGTTTTAACGTGTAATGCTATATATATGTGTGTGTGTGTGTGTGTGTGTGTGTGTGTGTATTATATTTCATTTATTTTGGTAAATATTTCCCAGTTTTATATATATATATTAGTTTTGTTTTGTCTTTTGCAAGGCAATGGGGTTAAGTGACTTGTCCAAGACCACACAGCTAGATAATTATTAAGTGTCTGAGGCCAAATTTGAACTCAGGGACTCCTGACTCCAGGGCAGGTGCTCTATCCACTGCACCACCTAGCGGCCCACCCCCAATTATATTTTTAAGCCACTTAAAAAGATAGCCTTATTTAAAGAAATCGGACTTTACAAATGCTGTTTTCATGACAAAATTCTAGTAGGAAGCAATCTCTGAAGTATGCAACACCTACAAACTCTCTAGATGTCACAAAAGAAAAAGATTCTTATTTTCTGTGGTCATCTGTATTACTATTTGTTTTTTAACTATTGATAACATAGCACAACAAAGATTGCACACCTCAGTAATGGAATACCCTAATTATATTTTGATTTGACTCAAGGGCTTACACTGGGGAATGGTCTGGGTATACCGGATGGCAGCCATTAGATGGACAATTTACAATTCAAGTTCATTGGTCCATTTATGTTGGACAGATTCTTTGCATGGACAATGGTGCAGACCCAGGACTGAGTGATAGGAAGAGAGTAGAGTGGGTGTCCTTTGGCTTCAGTTTCTCTGAAACAAAGGTGACTCTTCATCATCTCTTTGGCAATGCTTCATGAATAAACTTTTTTTTTTGTTTTTGCAAGGCAGTGGGGTTAAGTGACTTGACTAAGGTCACACAGCTAAGTAAGTATTAAGTGTCTGAGACCAGATTTGAATTTGGCATGCTGTATGGATATGAGAAGTTGAAGGTTCAGGTGACCCAAGGGAGTATTGGGAAAGTGCCTGGCTGGCACAAATGGGCTGCAGCATATTATTAATAAAGGATTGCTCAAGAGAAGTGTTTCCAGAGATGTCGTCACTGATCATGGGAACCAGAAAAGTAAGTGGGTCTTGGACAACCTCTGTCCTCTCTTAGGAACCACACAACAGCAAGAGACCACACAGTGGCAAGAGTCTAAGCTGGAAGTTTTAGGATCATGGATCTAAGCTGGGAGGTCCTTCAGAAGAAATCTAACCCCCCCCACACACACACACATTTTACAAATGAGGAAACTGAGGCTTAGGGACAAGAAGTGGCTTGTCTAAGAAGTAAACTAAAGAGCTGGGGTTTGAATCCATGTCCTATGATTCCAGATTCATACCCTTTCTACCTAGCAATATTGCCTCCCTGTCTTCATTAGAACACAGAGAAAAGAACTTAGGACAAGTGGTTTGCTACCTGCACTGGAAAGAATATACTTAGCAAACCATAGAAAGAAGGTCTAAGAGAGATCATTGTGGACTAATGTGATCAGAGAAAGGCTTCATGGGGGGTTGGGATAATAGGACTGAGCCTTGAAGGATGAATAGATAAGCAGAAAAGAGTAAAAATGTCATCCCAATGTGAACAGAGGCAGAAAAGCAACAACACTTCACATTTTTAGAGCATTTTAGAGTTTTCCAAAGGCTCTCCGTGGGGTATGAGATACAGACATTATTATCATTGCCCTCAATGAACACAATGCACCAGCTCACCAGCAGCCCATTGCTTTCAACATTAAGACAGTTTTCCAGACATCAAGCCCAAATGTTCCCCTTTTGGAACTTTTACCCATGGCTCCCTGTCCTTTGGAGACACGCAGATGTCCTATCCCTCTTCCCCAAGACAATTATTCCAAATACGTGATGGTAATGATAAGTTCCCATCTAAATTGCCTCTTCTCCAGGCTGAATATCCCCAGAGATGCTATCCTTACCTGGCCCAGACTCTTGGTCCCTCCCCATCCTCAGAGGTGGATGGTAACATCAGCTACATCCAGGAAGGATGAAGCCTTTGAGATTCAATTAACTGGAAACTGCAGTCCCCGTGAGGAGGAGACACCTTAAACCAGATGATTAGGCAGGATTTCTAGACCACAACAGAAATAGCAAAGAGATGCCCTAGAGCCTATGAAGACTAAGAGAAGAACAAAATAAATCTTTTGGAAAACAGGACTGGTGGTACAAAGGAAACAAATATTATGTCTGTGAAAGCTGCAGAAAAGAGATAAGGGCTGCAAAAAAAAAACATTTGGAATTAGTGGAATTAGCAAAGGCACTAAAAATATGAAAACATATTTTGTAGCATACACAACAGAAGAAAATCTCCATGAAATAGAAAAGACTTAAGAGTGGGGGGGAGGGGGGAGGGGGAGGGAGTTTTCTTACTGGGACTCTTGGAAACATTCGAACTTATCATCCAAATACTTGCAAACAAGTGATGTGCTACTTACAAATCATTCCTCACTGGGTCATTAAAGCAGCCCCCCAAGGACCTTTCTTGAATAGTACCACTGAGTCTGTTTTGGAAGCTTCAGAAAATGTGAACAAGTTGGAGACTTGGCTTAGGAAGATCACAGAATCATAAATATAGAGCTGAAAAGAATCGTAGATGCCATCAAGGCCACTCCCCTCATTTTCTTTCTTTTTTTAAAAAAAATCATATTTATTTAAGGCAATGGGGTTAAGTGACTTGCCCAAGGTCACACAGCTAGGTAGTTATTAAGCGTCTGAGGCTGGATTTGAACTTAGATACTCCTGATTCCAGAGCTGGTATTCTATCCACTGTGCCACCTAGCTGTCCCCTCACCTCATTTTCCAAATGAGGAAACTGAGACACAGAGAGTTAAGACTTTCCTATAATGGCACAGGTGCGAAGTAGGTCTTCCTTATTCCAGATCCAGAGTTCTATCCATTATTCCACACCATTTTGGAGAAGTTCAGTAATAGCTAAATTCTGTGAAGTTGGAAGAAAGGGGGGTAGGTGCCGGATGACGAAAACATTTTTAGCCTCATTTCAGCATCATAACGTAGAACTCTGACTCTGATATTCTTCTAATCCTGGCTCTGCTACTCACTTATCAATGTGACCTTGGACAAGTCATTTCCTGTCTCTTGAATTTTCTTTTCTGAAAAATAACAGGATTGAATTATGACCCTAGGCAGTCTTGCACCCAAGAAAGAGTCCAGGATCTAAAGTCAGAGGACCTGGGTCATTTTAATAGGGACCACTAGGTGGCACCATATGGCCCAGAATGCAGGGTCTGGAGTCAGGAAGACCTGAATTCAAATTCAGCCTTAAAATCTTACTAGTTGGGTGATCCTAGATAACTGTTTGCTTCAGTTTTCTCATCTGTAAAATGAGTTAGAGAAGGAAATGGCAAATATTTCAGAGTCTAAGAAAATCTCAAATGGGGTCACAAAGAGTCAGACACAACTGAAAAACAACTAAATAACATCAACAAAAAGTTATGGGTCTATTATCATATTAGCTTAAGGACTTTTTGAGCTCTAGAACCTATGAGTTGAGTTTTCTGGAATTTTTTCCTCATTCTCATATGGAGAAATTCTATCTAGTCCAAAGTAAGAATACTGGAATCTTTTAACTGTGCTCTTCCAAAATTTAGGAGCATGGCAGACAATGGCTGAATTTCTCCCTAAAGTTCCTATCACTCTCACTTGAGCAATCAGCTCCATCTTATTGGTCATAATCTGATTTTATTGCTTGTAACATTCTTGAAATTTTGTCTACCATACTCTACTTTTTTTACATCATTGATTGGAGCTCCATAAAATGTGTAACTGTTTTTTTACCAAAACCTGGGGTGTTTGCATTATAATGGAGACGTGACATCCATGTAGGAGGGAATTCTCCGCTAACAATGAATACCTGTGGAAGGCTAGAGTTGATCTGAGACTTTGTTCAAGAGAGAGGTATGGGATCTCCGATATTCATCTGGAGAAACATAGAGAGAGAAGCAAGAGACATGGTCACCCTCATCAGGATGATAAAGAGCTACTCTTTGGATTCATGGACCCTCTGAGCTCGCAGAGATCTCAGCAGCATCCAGTTCCACCCACACCTAGCCACCCTCCAATGAGGGGACCCCACACATCCTCTGCAAGGCAATTTATTCCACTTGTGGGTAACCCTACTACCCACCTCCTCATCATCATTTCCTTCAATTGATCTCCAAATAGCATGGTCTAAAGGCTCATCCCCAGTCTGGTTGTGCTACTCTGGACATTCTCCAGTTTATTGCTAAATATGCATGAGAGATCACTGAAGGACCCAAGACTGCCTTACTTGGAGAAGAGGAGACTTAGGGTGGCCATGACCTCAAGTACTGGCAAAACTGTCATGGGGAAGAGGGATTATTAGCTTCACTCTGCCAGACTTCAGAGAGGATATTTAGGCTTGATGTCATGAAAAGTTAGAGCTTCTCCAAAGTGGAATAGGGAGGTAGTGAGTTCCCTGTTATTGAAGGTCTTCAAGCAGAGGCTAGATCTGAGACCATGCTCCATAAGAATCAGATAAGGGAGGGCAGCTAGGTGGTGCAGTGGATAGAGCACAGGCCCTAAAGTCAGGAGTACCCGGGTTCAAATCCTGCCTCAGACACTTAATAATGACCTAGCTGTGTGGCCTTGAGCAAGCCACTTAACCCCATTGCTTTGCAAAAACCTAAAAACAAAGAAAAAGAATCAATCAGATAAAGGAATTGTGAGTGTTTAGCCTGGAGAGAAAAAGATCAGGGTGGATGGGATAGTGTTTGAAGTATTTGAAGGACTTGTCCTGGAGAAGATGGATTAGATTTATTGGCCTTAGAGGGCAGAACTTGGAACAGCTGGTGGTAATTATAGGAAGGCAGAAGCAGGAAAAAACTTCTCTTTAATTAGACTGCCACCAAATGGAATGGATTTTTGGCAGGGGAATAGCTGAAAAGCTTACATTTTAATGAAATATTTTGCTTACATTAATTTATTAAAAGGGCCTTGGGAAGTTAGGCAATCTTATCATTGTCATTGTAACCCATGAGGAAGTTGAGGCTGATAAAGCCAGTGACTTGCACAGGGTCACTGAGCTGGTAAATAACTAAGGCAGGATTTGACCTCACATCATTGTTTTCACGTCTGTGCTCTCCATTGTACCAGGATTCCTTTCTCCATCACTGGAATTCTCAGAACGGATGCTGAATACCTATTTTCCCCAATCGTGGTCAGACCCCATCCAAATTCACAAAGAACTTAATCTAATGCCCACTGTGTTCTCTTCAAGCTTGGGTGGAAATAGAGCTTTTTTGTCGATATAGTCCAAGACTGGGGGCGTTCTGAGTATCGAGATAGTGCCATGCTGTCACTCTCAGTCTCTTATTTTACTATAGTTCACCTCCTAGCTGATCAGAGTTTATTGCCACTCCTCAGGAACATCTGCTTTTTGAAGAATATATAAAACGTGAGCCCTCTTGCTATAATTGTCTTTGGTCTAAGAAAGAGACAGTCAAATGACCGTCCTTTCATTATTTTTTATTATTCAATTGTGTCCACGACCCCTTTGGGGATTTTCTTGACAAAGGTACTGGAGTGGTTTGCCATTACCTTCTCCAGTTCATTTTACAGATGAGGAAACTGAGACTAGCAGTTGGGTGAAGGGACTTGCCCAGGGTCACATAGCTAGTATCTAGCTGAGGCCAGATTTGAATCTCAGAAGATGTATCTTCTTGAACAAAGTAGTTACCCTAGGTAGAGGCATGTTGAATTGGATTGGAGAGTGAACTGGATTTGTCTTCCTGACAATTGATGCCAAGGGAGACATTCCCAGACTCCTGGGGCATGGTTCAGAAGGAGCTTGGGGGTCTGGGCCCTTGTTTTTGCGGGTCTTTGGCTGAGAGAGTATGGATGGGGGCTGAGTCGGAAGCATTTCTGTAGATAAACACTGGATTCTCTTCTTGCAGGATCAAAGGCACCACAAAGCCTGGAGCAGCCTAGCTTGGGAGGAAGCTGGGTTTTAATAGGGAGGGCTTAACTCAGGGGCGACTGGGCTGTTCTTCAGATCTCCTGCCAGAAGGAGCCTTGCTATCGGTTTTCTGCTCAGAGGTTCAGGTAGCCAGGGAGGTTTTGGCTTTGACTGGAGCGGCATCTACAAGCGTCTTCTCCTTCAGAGTGATTAGGAAGGTCAGAGGGGCATTTCTCAGACTCTCCATCCTCCCCTCCAGGGAGGTCTGCCATGGGACCAGGGGTCGGAGGTCTTCCAGTTTAGCCTTTCAGAAAACAGAAGGTAAATTGGTCAGGGGAGGAAGGGAAGCCAGGCTTATCTTCTTCCAAGCAAGTTCCCATCAAAACATTGTTTGAACAAATATTCTCCCAAGGCCTGGAGGGGCCTCAGAGGGCTCCCAGAGCTGGCTTCTGTAAAAAGTGGTTTTGTCTTCAAAGGTTCAAGCTGGCTGGTAATCCCCAGATGTGGTGCAGTTTTATCTTGGTCCAATTTCTCATGGACTCTGAGACACAGTTAAGGACAAAGGGATAGAGCCGACGTTCCATGTACCTGTCCAGAGTCTGTTCAATAAGCCATGGGCCAGAACCATCAGGGTCGGGGGAGCACACTGGCCCCTTTAAACCTTAGAGCACAGAAGAAATGAATGAAAAATAAGGGCTGATTTATTATGTCAAACCAAGCAACAGAGAGGCAGGTAGGCCTGGAGTCAGGAAGACCTGAGTTCAAATTCAGCCTCAAACTTCTGAGCTTTTTGTCCCTGGTAAGTCATTTTCCTCGGGTTCAGTTTCTGCTTCTGTAAAATGAACTGGAGAGGGAAATGGCAGACTACTCCTATATCCTTGCCTAGAAACCCTCAAATGGGGAGTCACAGAGAGTCAGACACAACTGAAAAAATGATGGAAAAACAACAATGAAAATCCCCAGGAAACAAAAATAAAGAAGACAGTCTCTGGTCCTCATTGTAAGGGGGAAGATGACACATTTCCATGTACAGGAGAATGACCAGGGAGGGACAGCTTGTTCTCAAGAGTCATAGGAATGGAGAGTGATGGAATTGTCCCAGGGTGATTGATTGACAGTGTCCTTTCCAGGAATAGAGGTGATTATTTGATTAGAGTTCCCAGAAGAGGAGGCATTCTTATTCAAATGAGACCTGATTTGATCAGATTAGAAGGGATTTGGGAATTATCCAGTCCAACCCAGACCAGACCAACTCAACCTTTTCCAACCTTCTTTGGGGCATTGGACTCATTGGGTAGTCTGGGGAAGTCCTTGGACCCCTTCTCAGAAGAACCTTTGAAATTCCTTAAATAAAATTGAGTATACTATAAGGGAAATTAAAAACTCTGAAATGAACCCTTGGAAATCCATGGGCCCCAAGATAAGAACCCCTGCCCCAGTGACATCACTGACAAACAATGGTAAAGCTTCTGGTTGGCACCTGCTGCACCTCCCAAGCCAGCCCAGGCCACTCTGGGTCGGCTCTCTTTGTGTTGAAACTTTTCTTGATAATCAGCCCAAATTTTCCCTCTAACTCTGTGGCCAAACAAACAAGGATGACCCTCTCCCCAATGGTGACTCAATGGTAATTGGAATGGGATTTCCCCCAGGTGGTCCTGGGGCTCCTGCACACATGGCCCCACAGGCCATCAAGAGGAGCCTCCATGAAAGGCAGATTTGGAGGAAAGACGCCTGACTAGAGAGTGAGGAGTTCCGCTTTACATGCTGGCTCTCTTAATGACAGTGCTTCTGGAGAGAAGCTGTATTTTGCAAGTGAATAGACCTGAGTTCAAATCCCACCCCAGATACTACTGTAACTGAGGAAGACATGTAACCTCCCTGCCTCAGTCTCCCCATCTGTAAAATCGGCATGACCACAAAAGTGCATGTTTAATGAGTGGATTTGGACACCCTGGGATGGCAGAAAGATCTAGACAAACCAAGACATTGCCTTTTGCTGAGGCATCGTGGCCAGGGAGGGAGAACCTTGCTGTCTGCCTGTGACCTGGTCACTGATTCTGCTCAGTACTGGACACCCCATTTCAGGAAGCTCCTGGATAAGCTGGGGAGTGTCCAGAAAGCCTAGAGAAGGGCTTTTGATCTTGCCCCATGGAGTCTTGGAGGGAGGAAACATCACTGACATCTTCAAGCATTTGAAGGATTATCACAAGGAGGAAGAATTTATCTTAGTCTGCTTGGCCAAAGATGGTGGAACCAGAAACTCTGGAAAATTGTGGGGAGACTGTTAGCCTAGTTCTTAGGGAAACCTTCCAAATAAGTCAGAGCTGTCTCAAAGAGGATACTTTGGGAAGCTCCCCTACTGGAAGTATCCAAGCAGAGGTAAAGTGGCTCTTTATTGGGAATGGTCTGGTAGGAATTCTTGTTCCAGGATGGACTATTAGCTCTGAGGTGCCTTCCAGTTTGGTTCTATGTAATGGCCTCTCCAAGGTCATTTGGGGGTGCTCAGTCTCAAAGATGCCGTACCAAGGTCTTAGCATGCGTGAGTTGACCAGGCTTCTCCACCAAGTAAACCAGCCAGCAGGAAGGTGGTCTACCTACCAGCATTTAAGGTCTTCCGATCTGCCTCAAGTGGGGAGGGGACTGCATCAGGGCTGCAGCAAAGATGGACTTTTTTTTTAAAATTTTTCAAGGCAGTGGGGTTAAGTGGCTTGCCCAAGGCCACATGGCTAGGTAATTATTAAGTATCTGAGGTCAGATTTGAACCCAGGTACTCCTGACTCCAAGGCCGGTGCTCTATTCACTGTGCCACCTAGCTGCCCCAAAGATGGACTTTTGGACTATCAGAAAGGGCCAGGTCCTTGGCAGCCCTTCCCAGTCACCAGGACTGACCCAGCTCTCACCCTCTCCGGAGCCCAGGGTGAGGAGGAGTATCAGAAGCTGACATTACCAGTTAAGTAACAATGAGTCACGAAACCCAGCCTTGCCAGGGAGCCAGATGCCAAAAGCTGACTCTCAGCATTAGGAAGGAAGGTCTGCTAGTCTTTTATTCCATTGGAACCTTCTGAAAACCAAAGTGAGGCAAACTATGCCTCCTCCCTGCTAATCACTCTTGGGTACTTCATTGGCACAACTCCTAGTTACAGTGTCTCTGGTTGGGCCTCCCTTTTTCTCCCTCTTTTCTCTCACTTTCCTTTCTTCTCCCATCTCTGCATCAGAAAGGGCTAAGGCTCTCCTCACTGCCCCATGCCAGAGGGCTAATGCCACTACCTTCCTCTAAGTCCTCGGAGATCTTCTATAGGACCCCTCTGTGTCTGCCAAGATTGGGCTGAGGATCAACAGTAGAAGACGGGGCCAGAACTCTTGGTTGGCTATCCTGACTCTGCTTCATCCCCACTACATTTAAATTTGTATAGACATATCTCAGTTAATACTCAAAAGAAATTAATTCACACTTGCACTGGAAGGTCAAATATTAAAGTTGAAATACTTTAGCCAGATGAGAAACTGGGACTCACCGGAAAAGACCCTGATGTTGGCTAAGATTAAAGACAAAAGGAGAAGGGGATGGCAGAGAATGAGATGAAGAGACAGTGTCATGGAAACAATAAAAACATGAACTTGGGGGCAGCTAGGTGGCACAGTGGATAGAGCACTGGCCCTGGAGTCAGGAGTACTTGAGTTCAAATCCAGCCTCAGTCACTTAATAATTATCTACTTGTGTGGCCTTGGGCAAGCCACTTAACCCATTTGCCTTGCAAAAAAGTAAAATAAAAAGACATGAACTCGAATAGTCTTTGGGAAATCATGGAGGACAGAAAGGCCTGGCATGCCGCGGCCCATGGGGTCATGAAGTAGGACCACTGAACAAACCTCCCAGAGTTGTTTTGAGGATCCCAAGAGGCAACGTATGCGACGTGCCTTGCAAACATTACTATAGAATGTTATTGGCTATTGTTGATTGAATTTGGAGAAACTGCTTTTCCTTGTCTCAGTTTCCTTATCTATAAAATGAGGGCCATCTGACATCTTTAGACCCTAAGGGAAATTCTCACCCCAGTCCTAGGAGAGAATTCCAGTCAACTATTTGCCATTTCTGAGTAAGTCCTTTTCACCATGAGCTCATCTTAGAACAGGATGGTACTTGGACCTTGGCATTTTCTTTACAGGAGATACCATAGTTGTACATAAAATGGCACATGATCCTTATTGCAAAGGCAGAATAATTGGGTGTGTCAAGTAGGTGATGAGATAATGGTGCAAGTATTTGAAAGATGTTGGATACTCGGGTTGCTGTGAATTGTGTCATCGGACAAAAGGATATTTCTAATATTTCTGAGATTGTATGTAGAATGTAGAGAAGACGTACATTAAATAGAAACTCTTCAAGGGCAGGGACAGTTTCACTTTTGCCTTTGTATCTCCAGCACATAGCAGATGGTCAAGGGGATTATTAAAAAAAAAAATGTGGCACTTGATTAGGCGACCAGAATGGCAATGTGTTGCCAAGATTGGGAAATCTCAGCAGTTCCCCCCTCAAATGCATGGTATTCCTGGGTTGGATGAGAGGATCCCTAAGATTGGGGATTTTGGAAATTACATGATTCCATTACAGGGATCTGAGCAATGGGAGACCTTGGTAAGCCAGCCACTGCTTTACCAGGTGCAACGAGCTCAGCCAGTGAAGACGGGGACTGAATAAATGTCTCCTCCTACCTCCTCTGGGAGCAGTCTATCTCCTGACCTCATCCCATCCCATCTGGCACTGGGGGGGATGAGAAGGCAGGCAGAAGATGGGACCCTAGGTTCCTGGAGACTGGGAGGAGGTTGAACAAAGGGAAAGGGAGAATGGAGACGTTCACTTCCAATGACAAAAGTCTCATGCTACAACAACTGTTCAGCCACCAAATGTTTATTAAGCCCTTTACCTCGTGCAGGGTAGGCCTTGTTGAGTGCTCTTGGGAACTACAAAGTTAGGTAAGATATAGAGAATAGGTCCTACCCTCAGGGAGCTTACAATCTAAGAGTATAGATATTCCATAAGTGCATTGAGCAAATTAGAAAACAAAGTGCTCCGTGAGGGGGGGTGAGGGTGAAATCAGGACAGGCTTCCTGGAGGTGCTGTTGAACTGGGCTTTGAAGGGCGGGTCCAAAGTCAACAGGCAGAGAAGAGGGAGGGAAGACAATTTCAGCATCAGGAACAGTTGTGAGCAAAGGCACAAGTGTTGAGGAGGCAGAGTTGCTAGTTAGTTGGGCCGGAGTGTCTAGGACAGGAAAGCGAGGTGTTCCCAGGGGAGGACGACAGTGACAGTGATGGGAATGGAAGAGAGGCCAGCTCGGTTCCTTCCTCCCTCCTCCTCCACGAAGACTGACCACTGCAACTGCCTCTCGCCCCCTTCGGCCTCTAAACTCACCATCTGCACCAACCACCCGGCCCTCGGCCACCATGGCCATGGGATAGCCCTGGTGGAATTAGTGGTCTTGTCGCGTGTGTGTGCATGTGTATGTGTGTGTGTGTGTGTGTGTGTGTATTGATGCACCCTTGAGAGTGTGAGCGTGAAAGAAAGCCCGGCTCAAGTGGAAGCTCCATGAAGCCAGGGGGGATGATCTCCATCCCCAACCCTGGGGTTTCCCACAATGCATGTGGATATGCCGGTTCTCCGCAGCTAAACTGTAAACTTGAGGGCACTAGCTACAGATTGGGTACATCCGGCAATGTGTTCCCCCTGCCATGGTCCCTTGCACAGTGCTACAAAAATAGCTTGTTTGTTGAATGGACACAGGTGGGGGAGGGATAAGAGATGGGGATGTTTCTTCCAAGAAACAGGGAGAGGAATGGAAGCCACGACCCTGCCGATGGATCCATCTATTCCCGATCCCTCCCCCTCAAACCCTGAGCAGCCACCAGGACCCCCAGATCATCTGACTCTTTTGCAAAAGAGCCTCAGCTGGGAAGATGGGGTTCATGGCTCCACACCGAGATGTTGGAGAGGTGTCACGTCCTGCCTGGACAAAGAGTCGGCTGTCTCTGAGAATGGACTGCTCCAAGGCTGTCCACAAAGGGGATTGAGACCAGGATGAGGGGGCAGGGGGTACCTGGCCCCTTCTCCTGCATCCTAAGTGATGCAGAGAGAATGCAGGCTGATGCAGAGAGAAATTGCTATTGATTTTCACTTGTGCGGGTTGACCTAACAAAACCCATTTGTCAAGTGCTTGTCTGCCTCTCCAGTTAATATGCTCATCCCCAACGTGGGAAAATAAATCGTCTTCGTCCAGGGGGTGATTTGTCAGAGCCGGGCTGGCCCCGGGTTGGGGGTTTTCAGGCGGATCGGCACTAATGGAGTTCAGTCAGTGGCCAGAGCTGAAATCAGCTCCTGGAAAACCCTCTGCCTCTTGGGGGCCCTTGGCTACAGGCGCTGATTGTATTATTTACTACCATCTGAGGCGAAGGCAGGGGACGGCAGGAATCAGCGGTGATTTGTGCCGGCAGCCAGGGTGGACAGGCTGGCTGGGTAGGGGCTGCTGCCCCCCATCTGCAGCTTTGCTTCCAAATCAGACCGGGCTTTCCACACTCTCTGATTCCTTCCCATCTCATTTCCAAGGGGTATGAATGCCAAGCATGCTGGTCTGAGAACTGAAAGGCCAAGGTGGTTCCCCTGGCCCTGAGATTAACTCATAGGCCAAGTCCCTTCTCTCTCTGGGCCTCAGTTTCCTTCTCTGTAAAACAGAAATCAGATCACCAGGATGATGTGAGGATCAATCAGGACCAATAGGAAAGACTTGTGGAATCTCACCCGTTGTACAAATATGAGACATGGGGATGAATGTTTTCCAGTGACAGCTGCCAGTGCCATTGGGCCCAGGAGTTGGAGAGTGGGATGGAAGGGGGCCACTGGCCCTTTACAGATAATGCCCAATGGCTTCAGAGAGTTTATTTGTGGGTCTTATGTACAGAATTCTTGCCATGCTGGAGAAAAGGCCCAGCCACGCCCTACTTGAGGAGGAAGTCCTGTTAGGGGTGCTCAAGTCGGTAGCCCTGGAGTCAGGTCACTGGTGGATAAGGCACTCGGTGGTCAGAGGGAAGGATCCTGGAGTCGGTCACTGGCCTAGATCCACCCACAGGGCTGAAAACCCTTTTTGGGAGGCCTGCCCAGCTGACACATCATGGAGGGGAAGACAATGAGCTCTCTGGCCTCAGATACAGATGACAATTGGTGGGGAGGCCCAAAGAAGCGGTCAGAATCACAAATGGCCTTGGGTCCAATGCTTTGGCTACAGGGGAAGGGGCTGGGGCCACAGCAGGGATGCATTTGGCTGCCCCTCCAAGGGGGGTGGGGGAGAAAAGAGAGGAGGAGAGATGCTATCAGGATGGGATCATGCCCTTGGTCCTCTTCCTGTCTGCCATGAGCCGCCGGTTGTGATTGGCCCTCGCCCCTTTGTTGGCTTCCTTCCTCCGGCGTTCCTGGGTGGTCTCCCGGCTCTGCCCGTGGCCCCGTGGGCTGCCAGTAACTGCTGGAGAACTATCATGCCTATATCTGGACATGAAAAGTACTATCAGTCACCTGGGCCCCTCCCCTCTGAGATGGTAGGTTTGGGGGCAGGAGTTGGGCAAGAAGGGTGCTGGCCAGGCCTTTCTTAGGAGGGGCTGAAAGGTGAGGATGACCTTGAGGGCTTCCCCTCAGTCCAATTTCTCTGATTTGTGAAATGGAAAGAAGCTGGGCTGCCCTTTCAGAACCAAGGAAGGACCAGCAATATGACTGCAGGGTATTCTGGGAGAAAAGGGTGGTATGCTGGGCCAACCTCTCCATCCCCAAGGGAGCAGCCCCCCAGAGCCTGGATCCAGACCAGGGAAGACCAAGGGAAAAGTGGGCCCAAAGATTGTGGTATGCTCTCAGTGCCAACTCTGAGAGGACCCAACACTCTCCATAGAAACACCAAGATAAGCAACTGGGTTTGGTACAAGACATGGCTGTCCATGTCCCCAGGGAGGGATGCCAGGGTCCATCTGCTTGCGTGCCTTCCCCACCCCCAGGCTGCTCACCCTCTGCGAGCCAGATAGGCCATCCGCTGGGCTTCCGCTCGCTCCCTCAGCACTGCAGGGTCCTGGACAAAGTGATCTGGCTGTGGAGGGAAGAGGAGACGTGGTCAAGCCATGAGCCACAAGGACCTCTTCCTGGCCCAAGTCCATAAGCAACAAATTTTCAAGGATGCCCAGGACCCATAGCAGATGAAGAGGACTCAGCCGTGGTGGGACCTCGACAGGGTGGCTGCACCCACAGCGCCACTGAGACCAAGCCCTCCTGGGAAGTCATTTAAGGGCCTGCCTATGAGAGCCCTCAGAGGGCATCACCCACAGAAGAGGAGCTGAGGGGTGGAGGATGGGGGGTAGAGGGGGTAGCTGCAGCACCCCACCCCCACCATCTCAGGCTTCTGTGGTACTCAAAGGTCTGTGATCACATATCTTGGGTAACTGACTCCACATGGAAAGCTTGCCTGGGTCTCACAACCACCCTGGAAACAAGGTGCTCCCGGAAACCAGGGTTGCCCAGCTAGTAAGTACTTAAGGCAGGACTGGAACTTGGGTCTTCCTGACCTTGAGTAGGGCCTGAACATTCCCATGGGGTCAGTCAGCTGTGCTCCCAACCTCCCTGGAGCCAACACTGTGGCATAGTGAATGGAATGTGCCTAAGAGAGATCCCCCTCCCTTCCCTCTCCCATCCTTCAAGGACCCATCCAGGTGCCACCTTCTCCAAGGAGCCTTCACCAACATCTCAGTCTCTCCCTGAGCTCCTTCGAGGACTCTGCCCAGACCTCTCCCAGGCCCTGATTCCTCCTTCCTCTTCCCCAGGGCCTGCCCCCCCCCACCTAGCCAGAGGGTGGCCCCTGGTCCCTCCCCGGGCTTTGCTCAGAGGAGACTCATTCATGTTGTCATGGGGATTATGAACACCGGCTAACGTTTCTCTGGGGCTTTCAGGCGGGCCTCGTCCTTACATCTTTCCTCTCACTTGATTGCATGGGAACCACATAGTCATCCTGGGGGGTAGGTGCACTTATTATCCCTGATGGCATAGAAGGGGAAATAGGCAAAGAGAGGGTAGGTGACAAACAGGACAGAGGGCCAGGAGGGGCCAGTGGTGGGATTTGGGCTCGGGGCTTCCCAACCCAATGAGATCAGACTTGTAAAAGCACTCGACATGGTGCCCGCATACAGCAGGTGCTCTATCAATGCTTATTCCCTCCTCATTTTCATCTCATTGTTTAAACTGTTGATGAGGCAAGGCTGAGTTGAACCAGTCCAGGTCAGCTTGGCAAGGGAAGGCCTAGGGTGGCACCTTGGACAGTTCCCTGAAGAGCCTTTAGGGTCCCTCCCAACAACAAGCACTGCCAGCCTAAGGTGCCAAGGTCAGGTACGAACACACCCTTGCCCCTGCTGCATGGTCACAGAGGAGCTCAGACATCAGGAGTCTGGGGCTCCCTGCCTCTAACGGCATCCTGAGGAGGCAGCTCTCACTGTCAAACAGACCCTGGGCCCCTATGGGGCCTCCCTCCCCCTCTCCTGGGCAGCTACCAAGGCATCCATCACCCCAAGGGCTGGCCCACAGAGCGACAGAGTCCAAGGATCCTTTGGGACCATCCAACCATGGACCCTCAGGATTCCAAAGGACAAGATACCTTAGGACCTTCTTCTTCAGCCTCTTCCTCTTCTTCTTCCTCATCGTCAGGCCCCTCATGAGGCACTTTGGTTCTCAGCACCTGGGGGGTGGTGAACGGCCTGAAGGTTTGGAGATAGAGAGAGACACACACGACATTTGTAACTCCTACAAAACCCTGAGATCCGTCCCTCTCAATCACAGCTTCAGTGTGGATGCCCCAGACCTCACAAGCTTTCCTGATCCCCAAGCTGCAGACATCCTCTCATCAATTCTCCATCTGACCATCAGGTCCTCTCTCTTACTGTCCGCCCCCCCAACTCCCCAGGAGACTGTAAGCCCCAAGGCAGGGAAGGTAGAGTTCCCAGCAGGCGCTTAATAAATGGTTACTGAATGGAACCATATGTCCCTCCTGCAATGGAAGGTGAGCTCATTGGAACAGGTTTTGCTCTTGGATTCCAGCACCCTGTCCAGCACCTGGTGCAAAGGAGGGGCTTCAATGCTTGTGAATCAATAAATGAATGTTAACTAGGCCTGGAGAATGGGGAGGAAATAAGAGAGAGAAACCCAGGGTGGGTGGGGGAAAGAGGCTCAAAAACAAGGACAGGACAGGCTGATGCCCTTCCCAAGGGGAGGGGGCCACCCAAAGGACAGAGTGTCATCTCCGAGAAAGGCTCTGCTCTCCTGGGGGTAAGGCAGAGGAGCACCACCATAGGCTGGATCTCCTTCCTCAATGAATTTCTTATAAACAATACATTTTGGATACTGATTTTTGATCCATCTGCTATCCATTGATGGGTGAGTTCATCCCATTCACATCCAAAATTATAATGATTATTTGTGAATTTCTTATCTCTCTTTTTTGTTAGAATGGAAGCTCTTGAGGGCAGGCCCTGGGCCCAGAGCTGGGGCAGCATCCTCCCTTCCACTGGCCTAAAGTCCTGAGGCTGCCTCCCTGAGGGACCCATGCTATCCTGGGTCTAGAACACAAGGTGGTCAGACTAGCAGACGATGTCCCCCAGTTGTAGAGCCCAGATGAGCGCCTGCCCACCTCCGAGTGATGAGCTCATCATCTGAGTCTGCATCGTTGGCACCCACTTGGTTGCCGTCATATGTGTCATCATACTCGTCCTCGTAGTCATCCCTGCTGAGCTGGCCCTCGGCACCCCCTTCCTGGACAGTGACTTCATCCACCACCACACTGTACTGGCTGTAGCGCTGCCTCTGCTCCTGGATCAGCCGCTTGTCATTCAGTAGGCTCCGGGTGTTTTCCCCCTTCCTGGAGTGGGAGAGGAAGAGAGAGGGAGGTAGAAAAGAGGAGATGGTGAGATGTGAGGGAAGGAGAGATGGGAGAGGAGGGAGAGAGTGAAAAATGGAAGGGAGGAAGGGAAATAGAAATAGGAAGGAGAAAGGGAAGGACAGAGGGGAGGGAGAAATGGAAGAGGGAGGAAGGGAGGGGAAATTGGGATAGGTAGGAGAGAGGGAGGGAGGATGGGCGAGGAAAGTGGGGGAGCTGGTCAAGTCCAGGGACCTGACTTTGATCCTGGTTAGCAGATGCAGGAAAACCAATGAATTAAAGACCAGAAAGCCCAACTTAGCTAAGAAGGTGAGCCCCTGGCAGATGGCAAGACCACGGTGGGCAGGCCCCCACCAGCTGCCTGACTTCCATGCCCAGGATGGAATCCTTGGAGGGGGAAGGTCATAAGTAGACAAGAGGGTGGGATCTGCCTTTCCCCACCTCTGCTACTCACTGCCCCAGGACCATAGGCAGATTAGCCATCTGAGCTCCCTGCCCCTCAGAGGCAGGACCTTGTGACCTTGAGGGAGGGACTCATCCCTCTGCTCACCAGCTTCCTTAGCTATAAATGGGGGTGGGGGTGGAATGCAGGCCCAGATGACTTTTGAGGTTCATTTCCATTCTCCCAACCTGGGGTCATGTTTTCAGGCCCTGCCCTGAGGCCGCCTGTTTCACTCCTGGACTGCTCTGAGGTTTACAAAATTCTTTTGTTATCCCCAGGTAGCATGAGCCTCTCAAAGGCATGGGTGCTGGGCCCCTCCATGCTGGGAGGGCAGGGCAGAGGCTTCCTGAGGCTGGCACCTTCACCCCCTCCTGGATGTAGAGCCTGGTCCCACCCTGGGGGGAACAGCCTGGGCTGATATAGTTGCATCCAGCTAAGGCCCCGGGCCCCCTTCATAGCCCAGGTCAGGGGCCAGTCACTTCCTCCATGGGGCCTGGCCCAGTCTGCTCACCTTCAGGGGTGGGGGTGGGGGGTGGAGGTGTACTCTGTCTCTCTGACTGGCCCGAATATCTGTTTCTGCACCAGAGCTAATGCCTTTGTTCAGCATTTATCTCATACTCTGCTCCATCTCAGGGACAGACCCCCCCCCCACTTGAAGGGTGCCATGAGAATCCCCATTTTAATAAATGAGGAGAATGACAGAGGTAGGGTGACTTGCCCACAACAAATAAGGACCTGAGGCAAGATTCAAACCCAGACTGGCTTCCTGGGTCCACGACTCAGAAAACCGGCCTTGGGGAGAGAAGCCCTGGGTTCAACTTTTGCTGAGGATATATCCTGGCAAGTCCCTTTAGCTCTCAACACCCCAGGTGATAAGACTTGCTGAGCTGGTGCTGACCTGGATTCCAGAGAGAACTGACCTTAATGGCATTTCCTCATAGCAAGGAAATCCCAGACCCAATAAGGCAAACAGTCACTTGGCATGTTACAATGGAGTCTGGGAGGCCTGGGTGTGAAAGCCCCCTATAACACAGTATGGTGAGACCCTAGGCCTCAGTGTATGGGTATAATCTGTAAGATGGGCATAATACAGCAGAAGCCCAAGAATGCTGCAAAAATCAGGAGGAAAGGCCATTTTACACTTAAATATGTAACATAAAGACATTTATGTCGATATAAATGGGGTCAAAGTTACTGTACGTTATCCTAAGCTGGAGAGGACCCTTGGGGGCATGACCAGGACCACACGCCACATCCCCTTAGAGTGGCAGTTTATGCTCTAGTCCCTTTGTTTGACCAACATTGGCTTCATTTGTTCCTGAACAGCTCTGTGAGGAAGGGACTGGGATTATACCCACTTTACAAATGAGAAAACTGAGGCTCAGAGGAACTGAGGGGCTTGTCCAGGGTCTCCCACCGAGAGGCTGAGTTCAAGCCCGGCAGCCCCTCCCCTGGGCCACACGGTCGACTAATGAAAGGCCCTGGGATCCTATCACCTGCAGATCAGTGAGGAGCATTTGGCCCGATTACTGACTCCAAGGACACGAAGGGGCAGAGGGAGGAGTCCCAGAATTAGGGGCAGAGGGTGGTGGGGGTGGGGAAGGTGAGAGGAACAGGGGAGGGGGAGGAGGTACAAGCAGCAGATTCTGCTTTTCTGTCAGAAAAACCTTGGGAATGGGCCAAGCTGTCCCAAGGCAGCCTCGAGGCAGAAGATCCCTCCCCCCAGAGACCCTTGGTCAGGGATGTTTCTGTATGTTTAAACCTGGTGCTCTCTGAACCCCCTCCTTCCCACCACTACATAGGCTCCTAGGGGCTGTGATGGCTGGCGATGCTCGGCACAGGAGGGTGTCCGAGGGCGGCAGGCATGCCACCATGACCTCATCAACAGCTGCACAGAGGGCAGCCTCCCCTTGGAGCCCCATGCTGGCATTTCTACAAGGAAGGCCTTGGTAACATCTGGCTCCTTGAGCAACCACACAGGACAAGCCATTTCTCAATAGCTTTCCCTCTAAATACAACTTATCATGAAATCAGAGGTCTAGAGCCAGAAGGACCTCAGAGGTCCCTAGTCTAACCCTGCTCCCCTCACATGAGGAAACCGAGGTCAGAGGCTTGCCCAAGGTCACAGAGGAGAAACTGGAACCCAAGTGGGTGCCCAGACCACACGCCAGTTGGAAACCACCTCAGTAACCATGAATTCAGTCCCTCAGATGAGAGAAGGCCCAGTGCTTGGTGACTGGCACACAGTAGGCAATTAATAAAAGTGTCTAGACCGTTATTGAGAAAGAAGAGCTGTTTCTGGGGTGGCCCACCTTATCGGTGGCACCATCTCTCTCCCAGCCCCATCCTCACTCTGGCTCTACCCCCAACCCAAGCCCAGACCTTGCTGGCTCATGCGCTCATGCACAATCAATTGGGGGGGCTGCCTTGTGACACTGGGGAAGCGGGGGGGGGGTGTCCAAGCAGGGTTAGGTGGGGCAGGCAAGACCCTGATGACCTCTGAGGTTCCTTCTGAACCCATGTTTCTTTCTAGTTCACATTTTATCAGCTCCTCTGGGCTCCTCAATTAGACTGGAAGCTCACAGAGGATAGGGGCCACTGGCCCTAGCTCTGGGGCCTAGCTCACCATTTGTTCATTAAGGGTTAGCTGTGTGCCAATCGCTGGGCTGAGCTCAAGGCAGATAAAGGTCTCGTGCAGAGTGGGTATGAGATTGATTGAAGGACTCCCTGCCATGAACTAAGAATGGGAGCAGTTTGCAGGTAGAAGGGAGGTTGGTGCCTGCCTTGAAGACGGCTGGTTTGGGCAAACCTGGGGGCTCTCTGTGGCAGTGCCTGGGCTGACCTTAAGAGTAGGAATAAAAGGCCTGTCCAATGACTGGATGGCTAGGAGTTGACTCAAACCCCCAGTACCGGATGCCCAAGTGAGGGAGTCATGGTAAGGCTTGGTCACCCCTTTGGTGGGCATCATGCCCTTCCCCCATGGCATCTCTGGGGCCCTGCCTCTTCCTTCTCTGGGCACAGCTGCCAACCCCGGATAAGGATCTCAGGCTTGGTATTTGGGAGTGACGCAATGGGGGTGACTAAGCAATTTATAATCACAGCTTCCTGCCCAGCCGGCTGGACAGCTTCAGCAGAGCCAGAGGAGAGAGCTGGGCCACTGGTCACCTCCTCCCCAGGCAGAACTCTCAGGCAACCTTAAAGGGGCACGTCTGGATCCCTGGGGAGGGCCAAGGCACCTGGACCAGCCTGAAGTCAGGCTTCTCTCTGGCCACCCAAGGTCCATCAGTCAGTCGACAAACCCTAATGAGGTGCCAACTACGTTGGCAGTGCAGCACAGGAAGGATTACAAAGCATCTCATAAGACCCTCTGGAATGGAAGGCAGGGTTAGGAGTGATGAACGGACAAATAGGGAGCAAGCAGAGAGGCTGACTTCCTGAAGTGTTCCAGCCCAGAAAGGTAGTGAGCTCCCTATCCGTGGAGGTCTCCAGAGACTGGCTGGCCATGTGCCGGGGATGCTGGGCCTCCACGGTCCCATTTAGGTCCTGATCCACAGGCTCATTGACCCAGAGCTAGAAGGAGCCTCAGAAGCGCAGGACAAGAGGCTTCCCAAAGGTCCCGTAGGAATTATTAGGCAGATGTGGGGCTCAGGAGGAGGAGCAGATGCTACCTCCTGGGGCTTGAGGGATTGTGTCAGGCTCAGACCTGAGCAGCCACACTCACCTCCTGCCCTTCTGCACACGTGACAGGTCCACGATGTCTCTGCTGAACACGTCAAACTCATCATTCTGGAAAACGTTATGGCGAGAACTGACCAGCGGGGTTGGGGCCGGCTGCCTCTGCCTGGGGGGGGGGGGGGAGAGAGAGAGAGTACAGCCTCAGGAGGTGGCCGTGGTGAGCCAGGGCCTGGCAGTCCAGCGGCCCTGGCCCAGACAATGGTGCCACAACCCAGGCACGAGGGGTGGGAGGCAGACAAAGGGCCAAGGAGGAAGGAAGAGTCTGAGGGCCATCCCCAGCAAGAGGGGCTAACCCCCAAATAGAGGCCCACCCTCTCACCTGGCTTCCCGAGGAGTCTAGGGATCTGCCAGTGGCCCTGGGCCAAAGTCAGGTTCATCACCAGAGACTTGGCCATGCAGTGAGGAGTTTCTTTTGACCACAGCTACCAACCCACCCTGATGAAAGCAGGCTTAAAATATTTTTCTAGAACTTTCAAGAGATCATAAAACCCCAAGGCTTGGAGATGAAGGAACACCTAGGGCCTAGTTTGCCATAGGCCCTCGTTAACCCTGGAGACTGCACCCCAGGTTAGGAAAGTGGGCAAAGCCACACAGTGGACCCCCATCTTCCTTCTGGAACAGGACCTTTGGATTTAGATCATTTAATGGGAGGCCTCTGGGTATGTGTGGCACAGGGACAAAGGGAGAGAGCTGATCAGAGATAGACAGTCTGTAGGGGCCTGGGCTTGGCAGACCAGAGTCACAGATTTAGAGCTGGAGGGGATGTGTAGGGCAGTCCTCCCATCTGACACCCCCATTTACTGCTTCAATGAGACAGTTCACTCCAGGTCACAAAGGTAGTGAGCCGCAGACTGGCCCCCAGGATGGAGGATTGGAGCCCCGCTCCTCAGGCTCCCAAGTTGCTCCTGCTCCTGCTGCTGTCCGTGGTTTGGGGCTCACACATGTTGGGTCCAGGGAAGGGTAACCACCGTAGCCTTCACTTACTTACTGGCCTCCCACATGGGGGTGGGCAGGCACTGTCTACCTCTTGGGTCTGGAGCCCGAGCTCAGGGAAAGTAGAAGGGAAACCCAGCTCAAGAACATGGTGGGGGAGCTCTGAGGGGTCGGAGCCCAGGCAGCACCCCACCACCATACCCATTTTGGAGATGAAGCTGAGGCCCCAGGGCTCCCTGAACCCGGGCTTGGGAATCGCTCCCCTCAGTTCTGTAGAATGGTTCTCCTCTGACATTCCTTCCAGCCTCAGTTCTCCACCCTCAGGAATAACCCCACCCATTGTGTTGTCCTATCTGGGCATCAACATCCCCAGGGCTGGGGAAAGCTGCAGACCCAATGAACCCATGTGCCAATGGTGCCCTGAGAACATGAGCCGAGGCAAGCCGGCCCCCTTCCCAGTCCTCAATTTCTCCACCCTGGCTCGAATGCTCTTGTTCTTTTCTGTGTCCTGGACCCTTCTGCTGTTGGCTGAGACTCAGGGACCCCTCAACTGTCACCTAAAGCCTCAGGACCTCTTCTCAGAATCCTGACTTGTAATTCCCAACACAAACTACATAAGACAACAGAGGAAACCGATGCAATGAAAATCCACTTCTCCACATACTGGAAGGCCCAGCCTAGCTGGTCTCTGAGCTCTGATGCCCATGACGGATCTGAGGATTCCCAACCATATGGCAGGGAAGCCGCAGGGAACCAACACCAAGGGGGCCTTCAGACCTGGGCAAGGCACTGCCCAGGCTCCCATCCCTCATAGCTCACCCACCACATTCTTGAGCTTGCTTTCCCTTCTTCCTGCTCTCTTCCCATCCCCAGGACCCTGGGGCCCCCCTCCCACACACACCTGTTCAGGCTGCGGTCCAGACTGCTTAGCGCTGGAGCTAGCCTCTCCTCCAGGATGTTGTTGATCACCTGCTCAGCACTGTACCCATAGTGCTCCAGGCAGGCCAGGATAAAGCCCTCCCCTAGGTCTGGCAGAAGGTCCTTCACCTGGGAGATCAGGGATTCCAGCTCCACACCAGAGATGTGGGGGGTAGGCACAGCGGCTGCTGCCCCAGGGCACTGCGGGATAACCAAAGGTGTGAGACACCAGCTGGGGGGCAAGAAGACTGGGCCCAAATCCTGTCTCAGCCACTGGTAGCTGGGCAACCCAGGGTCAAGCCAATCCACTTTCTTGGGCCTCAGTTCCCTCAACTGTAAAATGAGGACTTGTCACTGGCAACCTCCCAGGATGGAATCCATCATCCCATAACCCTCTGGAGCTAACCCCAAATCCCGGGGCCTTGCAACTGGTCCCCTCCTGCCCTCCATCAGTACACTGGAATGACAGGACCATTCAGAAAGGCCTCTCTACGGCCATCTGGTCCTGGTTCCTGGAAGCCCAATAGAGCTGGGTCACTGCAGAACCAGGAGATTTGGGAGATGGCCAACACTTGCCCTGCAGGGGTTGGGAAATGACAGGGAATGGCTTCAGCTGCCTCTTGGAAACCTCTCTTCTCTGGGTCTCAGTTTCCCCCCTATCATTAGGAGGAAGAGCCTCAATGAGCCTTAGATGCATAATCCAACGATCCTGCGTGATGTCCCCTGGGTGAGCCTCAGTCTCTTCATCTCTAAAATGGACTTGCTGGCCTCTATGGTCTCTTTGCATCCTCGTTCTACAATCTCATGATTTTGGGGGGGGCCCAGTTTCCTCCTCTGTAAAAAGAAGGGGGGGTCCCTAAAGATCCTGCAAAGGGAAAGGAGCAGAGCCCCAAGGAAGGACCTTCCCAGCTTCCCACCCACCTCCTCTTCCTCGTCATCCGATTTCAGTCCTGTCGGGGCTGCCCCAGACCCTGGTTGTGGGGCCAGGGCCTGATCGGAAGCCTGGGATGGTGGAGAGTCCTTGACTGTGGACACTTTCCTCCTGTCCACCCCTTCCCAGGCACTCTCCACAGCCTGGAGGATGTAGGCAGTCCGAGTCTCATCCCTGCATGTATTTGTTAAGGACATCTGGCTTCTCCAGTCCCAGGGCCTAGGGGCTTGTGCCCTCTCCCTAGGCAGCCAAGTGGCTCAGCAGACAGAGCCATGAACTAGGAGTCAGGGAGACCTGAGGTCAAATTCTGCCTGTGTGATTTGGACAAATTGCTTAATCTGTTTGCCTCATTTCTTCATCTGCAAAATGGGGATAACACCTCCTAGCTCAAATCAGATCCCATATGGTGAGAACTCTGCAATCTCTAAAGCACTGTGCTCACAATGCCTATTATTATCCTTCAGTTCACAAAGGGTTATAACATTCCAAGGAAATGGGCAGAAATCTGAGCCATGTTGGGAATGTTGCAGGAGGAATGGCTGTCAGGCAATTAGGAAGCCAGCCAGCAGTGGGGAGCCAAGACAAACCCCCCATTACGGCTGAGTCGGGGGGACTGTGGCGGAGTAGACATGAGACATCTGCTCCTCCCTCTCCGTCCCGCTGCCAGGGAAGGGCCATGCTGGAAGATAGAAGCCAGCGCAGCACATTCTTCTCTGCCCAAACCGCCAAGGGCTGGCCGTTGGACAGGGTATCGCCCCAGCCAGAGGCCATGGGGCCATGCTGTCGGCTCTAGCCCAACGAGGTAGGTCACTGGCCACTCATCGTCCTCGGGTACACAGCTCCCACGCTGGTGGGCGGCAGGAGTCAGCTAGCCCTCTGCACGGCCCCCGGTCTTGTTCCCCAGGGACAACCCTCCTGGCAGCTGGTAAAGGATACAAGGCCGAAGACGCCTGCTGCAGCAAACTCACATCATCTGCTACGGGGAAGAGCTCGTCATAATCTCGGAGAAATCTGCCAAGTGAGCAGGAAGGCAGGAAGATGGTCACCACCACGTAAACCTGGTGGGGGGGGGCCTCCGAGAGATCCCAAGTCATCCCCCCTCCCCATGTCCACCGAGAGGACTCCCTTCTGATCATGGAAAAGTCATTCCAGGAAACAGAAGAGATCAGAGGTCAGCTGGGTCCAGCCCCGTTCTAGCCATCAGTAATTAATGATAACAGTCATCACTTCTATATTTTCAAGTTTGCAAAACACTTTGTAAAGAGCTCATTTGATCCTCCCAACACCTCTGGGAGGGGATGCTATTTTCCCCATTTTACTGATGAGCAACCTGAGGCAGACGGGGGGAAGTGACTTGCCCAGTTACCTAGCTAGGAAGTGTCTGAGGCTGGATTGGAACTCGGGCCTTGAGGGCTCCAGACCTGGCATTCCCTCCACCGGCCCACTTGTGCCCAGGCCTGGCCCCCACACTCACCTCTTCTCCTGCAGCACTGAGCTGAAGAGTTGAAGGAAATCCTCAATAAAGGCCTGGATGTTGTCACAGCTGCACAGGGAGAGTAGGATGCACCTGAGACCCGCCTGCTGTCACCATGCAGGACCCTGGCCTTGCCACATCCCACTGTCACCCCCCCGCCCGAGTCACCAACTAAAACAAGGGATCATAGGCAGGCGGGGGGGAAATGCCATTGGCCTGTGCTCTTGGTCACTGCCATGGGGGAGGAAGGGAAAGGGATGGAGATGACCAAAGGAGCCGCTGAGGGCCTTGAGCCCGGGGCTCACTGGCAAGAAGGCCTTGGCTGCTCCCTGGCTTCATTCCTCAGACCACTGATCATGTGCAGAATGTGTTCCTTCCAACCCCACCCCTCCAACCTGATGATGGCGTTCTCATGCTTCAGCCCCTCTTTTCTCCAGATACCCCCAGCCCGGTCCCTCCTTTTCCCTGACCCAGCTCTCTCCTTTCACCATCTCGTGCTCGGGGCACCCAAGATGGGCATTTCCTGTCCCGACTGGCCTGGGAGTAGCTCAAGGGCCAGAGCACCCTGCATGGATGCCAAGGTGGTACCTGCTTTCTAAGATGGGGAGGAGGCAGATCTGGTTAATGAGGATGTGAAAAACTTCCACCAATTTCTTTCGGGAATGGGAAAGCCTCTGCCACAGGGCAGCAAGCAACCTGGAAGGAAGGAGGAAGAACACGGAGGTGTGGGAAGACTTTCCAGGATGGATACACAGGGAAGCAAACAGAACCAGGGAGATGAGACACAAAGATGACCACAATGGAATTGGAAAGATTAAAAACAAACAACTGAAACAGATGCGGCTAAATCCAAATGACCAAGCCTGACCCCAAAGGGGAGCAGAGGTGGAGGCCCATGGGTGAGGAGCACTGCACATAACATCAGGCTTTTATAACCTATAGGAGGTTTTCTCAACTGGTTTTCTCTTTTTATTCTTTGTTATAAGGGATGACTCTGTATTGAGAACTATACCTGATGAGAAAACAAAAGGTTGGCATGTTAGAAGAACAGAAATGAGGACAAAAAAACAAGATGGTGGGACGAAAGACAGGAGGTTGCTAAGCCCAAGTGTTAGTGCCTGGGTCCTTCCACACTGGCACCTGCCCCACCTGCCCCTCCCTGTCTGAGTTTGGCTGAGGGAGGAGAGCCAGCAGCACCGTGCTTGGGCCTCACTGGGGGTTGGGAGCACCCCCCAGCTCCAGGGGCTTCCCAGGGACTCCTCCTGTCTAGACAGGGCTCCCCAGTGCTGGCCTCTGGCTAAGGAGAATGGCTCCCCACTGACAGGAGGCCCAGGGAGGAAAAGGGACTCTGCAGAGGTGATCAAACCCAGCCCGAGGGGATACCTGGAGAGGAGAGTGAAGAGGAAGGAGGCCAGAGCCTGACTCCAAGGCCGAGATGTGTCCAGAGGCTCTGAGGTGTGCTGTGGACAGAGCGGGGCGCTTGGGGGAGACCTGGCCACGAGTCCCTGCTCAGGCCCTTACTGGCTCTGAGACCTTACTTCTCCTTTACAAATGACCCACGGTCATTCACGATGGGGGTCAGGGGGAGGGAGTTGGGGTGGGAGAAGGAAGGGGAGGGAAGGGAAGCCCGAGGAAGCTGAGCGCAGGGAGAGATGACCTTGGGAGTCCGGCTAGCAGGACCAGCTCCACCATCCATTCCCAGGCAGCCCCTCACCCTCCCCACCCACTGTGTTCTTAATCTCTAACAGAAAGGCTCTGGCTGAGGAGTACCAGGGCAATATGGGTTTCTATTGGAATCTGGAGTCAGAGAGAGGCCCTGAGTTCAAATTCCAGCCGGGGTTTGAGCCCGGCTCTCACCAGCAGGGTGACCTTTCCCCTCACTTGGCCTCAGTTTCCACCTCCATAAAATGAGGGGGTGGAATGCCTCCAAGATTCCTTCGGGGTCCAATACAGTTTTATGACCTAGCCAAGGGGCAGGTGGTCAGCCCCTTAGCCTCACCCTTGCTGAACTCAGGGGGCTCACGTGAGATGCAGAAGGAAGGAGCGCCTGGGTACCCCACCAGCAGGGTGGTCATCCTTACTTGCTATCCTCCTGCCTCCTCTTCTTGATGGCGGATTCCAGCTCAGGAACTGATGCCTCATAAAAGGAAGCCAGTCTGTGGAGGGCACAGGCAGGGCAAGGATGGGCACCTGCTCACCCAGCTAGTGCCCCGCATACAGTCCCAGCATCCAGCAAGAACCCCAAGGTGAGGGAGGCTAAAATCCAACCCTCCTCCAGAAGGCAAGGGGGAAGGGTTTATCAATTAATCAACCAATCAATTAACCCCACATCTCTCCCTAGTCCCTCTTCCCTCCATTTCTTGCCTCCTAGCTTGCACAGAGAGTCACATAGCAAACAAAGGTGGGGGACTCTGCAGCTCCCCAGGTCACATCCCCCTGCCTGGGTTGGCTTCCTAACTGCCCACCAGGGAGGATGGTCTGAAGGGTGCCAAGGTTGGGTTCTGAGCTCCTAGGCCCAGACAGAACACCACCATGCCAGGCAGATAGGAGAGCCAAGAAAACAGAGCAGTCCTGGGCAAAGGGCTGCCCCTGAGGCTGCCCCTTGGACCTGGAGAGCCAAGCAGAGGAAGCCCCAGGGCCCCTACCACCCTACCTGCAGCAAAAGTCATGCCTTTGGAAGGTCTGGCAAGCCAACGGGAAGACATCCAAAAAGGCCCAGAGGGTGGTCGCAGTATCACACAAGTAAAGAACCACGTCTTTCAATTCCTGGCACCAGAGGAGAACATGGCATTAGCCCCCCACAAGGGTAAGAAGCCAGTCTGAGTTCTACCAAGAAGACTGGGGACCCCTACTGGGGCCTCCAGACAGACCAATGTACTGGGGGAGGCAGAAGACTGGGGGAGGAGTCTCAAATTCACCATGAACAACTTTTAGGGCCCTTGGACAAGTCACTTTGAATCTAGAGGAGGTGGGGTTCATTCAAATCCTGGTTCCAAAATCTTGGCTTATGGAATCCTCAAATCAGATTTGGACTCCAATGTGGATCAGTCAGCATTTCCTGGGCTCTTACAGCTCCCCAGTCACATGCTAGCCACGAAGGATCCAGAGAATTGCCTAAGTCTCCCCTCACGGAGCTTCCAGTCTAAGTGGGCGTGTAGCCTGAGGCTGAACACAAATTCTATGACACCCCCCCCCACCATCAGTCACCTCATCTCTCTGAGCATCGTTTCCCCATAATAATGCTAATGCTGGAAAGGCAAAAAGACCTAGCTGACGGAGGGGCAGCCTAGTCTAAGGGCCCCAGGCAACTTTCCAAGGTGAAAAATGGCCCACCAGTCTAAGCCCTGGGGGTACAAGAAGACAGTCCAATAGGGACAACAATATGCCAACAAACAGAGATAAAGCAAGCTAGGTCCAGGGTAACTAGGAAACACATAGCAGAGGGCAAGGCCCTGGAATTAACAAAGACTGGGGACGGAAGGGGGATTTTCGTTGGGACCTAAAGGAAGCCGGGAGGTCAGTCACGAGAACAGAGGGGAGAGATCATTTCAGGTCTGGGGAAGAGACTAGAGAGTGTGCCTGGGTCAAGGAGTGTGAGTTGAGGAGTGAGGTGTAAGAGGGCTGGGAAGGAAAGGTCAGGCTAGGAAGAGCTTTTAAGGGCCAACAAAGCATTTGTATTTGATCCTAGAGGCCATGGGAGTTACTGAGTAGGAGAATGACATGGTGAGATCTGCATTTTAAGCAAATCTCTTTGGTGGCCAGAGAGGATGGACTAGACTGGGGAAAGACTAGAGACAAGTAGATCCTCCCCCACCCCTGACAAACACCGCAACCATCCAAGTGGGAGGGGTAAGGGGCTGCACCAGGGTCAGAAAGAAATAAGAGCCTATAGGAGAAATACTACAGGGATGATGTCATTGGGCCTTGGTGCCATATTGGATCTGGCAGGTGAGAGAGAGGGAAGAATCCAGGATGACCCCTGGGGTACTGGGAGGAGGAGGAGGTACCCTGCCCAGTAATTGGGAAAGGTAGCAGCTGGGGAGGATTTGGGGGGAAATCACAGCTCCAGAGTCCAGTACCTGGATACAGTAGGCACTTAATAAATACTTCACTGATTTCTTTCCAGGCTCAGTTCACCTGTCCCTTTCCTTCCTGAGGCCTTTCCTGACCCTGTCCATCACTGCAGAGCTCTCTGGTATCTCTCATATTCTTACCAGTCTCCCCCAAAAGAATGTATGTTCCTTCAAGGCAAGGAATGTTTCTTCTGTTAAGCTCTGTATTCCCAGCATACAGTTGGTATTTATTAAATGTGTGCTGATTGACTCATTTCCATAAAACACAGAGGTAGCAGCAAAGGTGAGTTATCCTACTAGTGACGTGGGGACAACAGCAGCCGTGAGACCTTGGCTAAGTCCTTTCTCCTCCAACAGAACTAAACAGAAGGCTCAGATAAGATGCCTCAAGGGGCACGAGGTTAGTCCTTTTGACGTGCGCCAGGCTGTGACCCAACAAGGAGTGACACAGGAGAAGCTGCTAAGGGATATCAACAGAGAAAGGCCCGAGTGACCAAGAAGCGAGACCAGCCAGCATGGAGGGATGGAGGGACCGGCAGGCACGCCTAGGGAATGAAGCGAAGAGACCCTCTGCCTCTCCCTGACACAGCCACTCACAGGATGTGGCTGCTATCTGCCCCGCTGAAGGGAATCCCCATATGTCCATTAGCCTCAGACATTCATCCACCTTGCCACCCCAGCGGTTAAGTGCACAGGAAAGTCTTATGGAGGGAGTCTATCCCCTTGCTTGGTTATCAGCCTTGTGAGGTGTGCACTGCCTTATTTTACATGGGAATGAAGGAGAGATAGGGATGGGAAGGGGATATGGTGGGGGAAGGAGGAGAGAAAAGAGGGAGAAACAGAGACAAAGGAAGAGAAAGGCCAGGAGAGGGGGAGAGGGGGAGAGAGAGAGAGAGAGAGGGAGGGAGGGAGGGAGAGAGAGGAGGAAAGGAAAAGGAAAGAGAAAGGGGGGAGAGAGGGAGAGAAACAGAGACAGGGAAGGGGAGGAGCAAAGAGGGGGAGAGGGGAAGGGAGAGACAGATGAAGGGGGAAAGGGAGAGAGAAGGAGGGGCAGAGAGGGGGAAGGAAAGGCAAGGGGGGGAGAGAGAGAAGAAGGGGAAAGGGGAAAAAGGGGGAGGAGGAGGAGAGAGCAATCTTTCAGAGTCTAAAGAAGGCACTGGCCAGAAGGGGGCCAGGGAGCTCACCTGGAGAGGCATGACACTGGGGGTGATCCTCACTTTCTCTTCCAGTCTCTGGGGCTCAGTGGAGGCCCCTTCACTCTGCAGGCCACACTGCTGGAGGATATTGCTGAAAACCTGAGGAAGAAGAGGCCATGGAGAGTGCCCCCCATCAGCCCAGGAAGAGCAGCCCAGACCCTCAGGACCTCAGAAGACCCTTAGGTCCATCTCCCTATTCTACAGAGGAGAAAACTGAGACCCAGAGAGTGAAGTGACCCACCTATAAATTACCCAGATCTAGGATTTGAGTTCTGACCTTGGGACTCCACCTGCCCCTCTGGGACCCCGGCGGCTCATGCCGCACTGGGCCTGATGGGAGAACGCTGGGACGGTCACACAAGCTGCCTGGCACCGTGGGCCCTGGGTCTGGCCCTGTGGGCCCTGGGTCTGGCCCTGAGTAGGAGGAAAGGGCTTTCTGATCAAGCCCTGGTTTGTGCTGGGGAGGGTGACCACCCGGCAGATGCCCCAGCATTTGGAGGAATGCGGCCACTGGCAGAAGTGGGCTCCAAGGCCCCCTCCCCATCCCCCACAGCCTCCTCCCTGCCTGTGCCCCCTAGGAAGCAGAGCCAATACCTGAAGGATAGTGGGCACAGTTTCATCCAGATCACTGTAATAACTTGACTGCTGAATAAAGATGTTTTCTACAAGAAGGGAGGGGGAAATGGCTGTCAGTGTTCTCCGGGGCCTTCATGCCTACCTCTATATGGGGCCACAGGTTTCCACTGGCTCACCTGGTCCAGCATGTGGGCCTGGGAATCCCCCCATAAACACTCACCAGATAGACTGTTTGGGGCCCTGGAGGCCTAGAGCCCCTGGCCCTGTGGGTGTGCTCAGCCAGTTAGCCCCTCCCAAGTCCCTCCAGTGACCATCAAGGCAGCCTTGCCCCAACACTCCCAGAGAGGGAGCCCAATTGACCCCATGCCCAGCACATGTCTGAAAAATAAGCAGATATGATCGCTTGGGGCCACCCCCATGCCCTCTTAACAAGGGGGAGTGAACCTCCTTGCCCTGGCTTTAGAATCTGACCCTGAGGCCAAGCCTAGCAAGAGAGGGCTTAGGGAGTGAGGGAGTAAGAGAGAGAGCCAGCAGGGATGAAATGGTCTTGGGAACACTTCCCAGAAGTCTCAGTTCCCCTCTCCAAAGGCTGCCCATGAGTAGATGGGGGCACCAGCAGTGGTGGACCTAGAATCACATGTTCAAGTGGCCCAAGAGGCCCAAGAGGGAGCAGGACAAGACAAATCCCAGAAGACTGGGGAGCGAGAAGAGCCCATGGGCAGAGGATGCAGTGATGTCATCAGGGCTGGCCGGGCCCAGGGCAGGAAAGGCCCCGGGCCATTCTGACTTTCTCTGACCTTGAGTGGCTCAGGCCCTGGGATTCAGTCTGGGGAGCAGTGGCAGTAGCCCCCCCAATCTGCTGCGGGGATGCTTTGGGAATGACCGAGGGAACAGGCCCTGGATGCCGGATGAATAAGCCACAGCTGCAGGAGCTGAGGACAGATGCCAGCAACGTTCTGGGGGGACCTCTGGAGCCGAAGCCTGTTCAGACATCCCCAGCTGCCTCCCTGTCCCCACAAGGTCTGGCACGCAGTGTGTATCTAATGAATGGGGGTGGTGCTCATGTCAGCACTCCTGGCTCTGCCACTCCTCATCTTGGGAAATCTCTCGACCTCCAAGTCTCTGTTTCTCTATTTGTACCATGGGCAGCAGGGCACCTTACAGGGGCAGGTATGACCACAAAGACACTGGCCTGACAGACTAAGGAGTGGCTAACAAGCGAGGCCTCTGACTCAGCAAGACCAGGAGTAGTGTCCTGTCTCTGACATAGTCTGGTTGAGTGACTCTGGCCAAGTCACTTCCCATCTGTGTTGGATGGCTAAGACCCAAAAAGGGCTGACAGCCCAGAAGGAAATCACAGACCTTGAAGAATGACAGGGTGAGGAGAGGGAGCAGGATGCAGAGCATTGGTCTCCCACAGGGCCTTGGCCCCTACTCCCTGCACGGCCTTGGAAATCACCCTCTAAGACTCTTCATGAGTTGGCATCAGGGGACTTCTACATCCCACAGGTCCAGGCCCAGCCATCCCCTTATTAATCTGAGTGCATCACCACGCCTCTCCTGTCTGTGTCTAATGAAGAAAGGGCACCAGCTTGACGAATGATACCAGCAGCCGCACTCTGCACATAAATTTCTTGTCTAGATTTGCCAAGTGCTCAGACAAATCTGATCCTGACTCAAGGCTGAGAGATGGATGAAGACCTGGGGAAACTGAGGCACAGAGAGCTGCAGGGTCCTGCCTGGGGTGGCCCTCTAGTGTCAAGTGGGATCTGAACCTAGGACCTTTCAGGGCCACATACAGGATTCTGCCTGCACCTCACTGATGCTCAAGCTCTGTCTACCACGGCTTCTGCTCTCTGGGTCTCGCCCCATCTTCTGAACATCAGGGCTGAGTCACTGGAGGCTCCACCAGCAGTTACACTAATAATCGGGTTGTGTTCCTGTTTTTAAGATGGAAGAGCCTCCCAGATGGCTGCCACCTGAAAGTCCCTAACCCCTTTCCCCCAAGCAGCCAAATAAAGAACCTCAAGACAGAGTCGAGCCTTAGGGTGTCCTGAGCCCCTGTGCACAATCTCCCCTGGAAGGCTACAAAGATCCCATTAACCTCTGGACTTCTGCAAGGGAAGGAAGAGCTTTGGCCAAGCTCCATCGGCTGAGGGGTCTGCTCTCCATAAAGCCTCTGATGACACCGGTGGCCCAAGAGCACCCAATTCCCCACCATGCCTCCCCTCCAGACCCAGGAGATGGGGCTTCCTCCTTTCCTCCACTCCCCTCTTGGGTGGCTCTCTTTACTGATGATCTTCCTCCCATCCTGTTTTCCCAGGACCTCCCCCCACCCAAGAGAAGGATCAACTTCCATCCTCTTTAGAGACCCTTAGATAGCAGTGATGAAGTCTAAAATCAGAAGGGAGCTCAGAGGGCATCCAGGCTGGTCCCTGAGTGGTTTCTTCCCTAGAAGTTTCTGATGCCAATGAAATCACAGCTCCAGCAAGGGTGCTGAAGTCAGTGGCCCATGGCCACATAGCCAGATAGAAGAGCTGGGGCCTTGGAAGTGGCTCTTCCTAACTCTGCCCAATACCCCATGCTGCTCCTAAAGCACTACATGCCAGTCAGGGCTTCCCTTTAATGTCAAGCACCCAAAAGGGGATGGGGGGAAGGAGGCACTAGACCCCTGATCCCTTTGGAATAGAGCATTCCCACACAAGGAAATGCAAACCAGCCGTTGCCTCCCAAATGAGAGTCTACTGAGTGGCCTGGACCTTGCTGAAGCTCATGAACCCAGATCTCCCTGACTTTGAGGCCAGCTCTCTATACCTGCCTGCCTCCAACTCAGGGGTCTGCAGGCCCTGGAAGCCTGGGGCATCCTCTGGCCTCTGGCGGCCCCTCCCCTGCACCCAGCCCCATTCTTCCTTGTCTTTACTAACCGATCATCTTCTGGAGCAGAGGCCCATTGCCCTTTCCGAAAAGCACACACAAGTCCAGCATCTTTGGGATGTCAAAGAGGAAGTTATTATAGAGGATTTCTCCAAAAGCACACGGGGAAATGAAGTGATCCTACAGGGGAAAGGGAAAAAGGCTCAATGATCAGAGAAAGGTCAGAACCATGCCTTCCCTGATGTCTGCAGCTAAGAGGCCCCTCGCTTCCACTGATGAATCCTCAGGGAGTGAAGCCAGCCTGGCAAAAGCCAGATAACCAAGAGCTGACCCAGATTTGTTCCTGCCCAACAAATGCCCAGAAGAAAGGCCAGGGAGAGACAAAGGGGAACCTGAGATGGTCCGAGCCTTTGTGCCCAGGCATCCCGGGGTGGCTCAGCTGACAGGCCTGCCAGGGAAGAAGGGACAACACACTCACTTTGGATTCTTTGTGTGTGGACATACGAAGGAAGGTGAGGAAGACGCTGCGATGAAGGCGCTGCTCCATCTCGCTGACCTCTGAGGGGGGTGTGGCCAGCTCATCAAACTTGCGGGGGGCATAGCGCAGGTAAGAGTCCAGGCACTTCTGCAAGGTCTCATCGAAAATCACCTGCTCAGGGACCAAGATGAAAGGAGAGGGCTGAGCACACAGCACCCTTGCCTAAGTCTGGGGGCTGGAGTAGACTGGGTGCCAAGTGACCCTTCTGCCCTGTTCAAGGATGCTGTGAGCCCCAGGAGGCTTGGTTGGCCAGGCTCAGGTGAGGAATAGAGCAGAAAGGGCTGGATGTGGGAACAGAGGAAGATCAGGGCTTGAGTTTAGCCTCAGGCTCCTGTTAGCAGACCCAGGCAACCTTCTGAGACTGTAGGAGGTGTATGGTGGAGGGAAGTCCCTTCTCCTGTGAAATCACAGGGTGGGTCCCAAATGGGGAAACTATCCATCTTCTGCTATGAGGATTGAATGAAATAATGTATGCAAAGACCTCTATAAGTGTCAGCTAATATTAAGAAGACCACACATTTAGAATGGGAAAGACCCTCAAGGGTTACCTACCTAATCCAACCCCCTCATTTTAAAAATGCCCCGAAAAGTCAGGTGACTTGTCCAAGGTCACCCAGGTAGTACGTAGCAGAGGCCAGATCTGAACCTGGGTCCTTGGATTCAAGCCCAGCCCTCCTCATAGTGCACCATGCTGCCTTCCTGGATGATTTACTTAGAAAACCCTAGAGAATCAACCACGAGATTAACTGAGACAAATAGAATCTTCAATAAAAGCATCAAGATAGAAAATAACATGGAAAACATTAGCATTACTGATTAGTTTTATCATTATGACTTGTGAGACACAATAATCCCTACTGTAATTTGCTGCTTAATGTTCAACACATGTGTGGAATTAAAATACCACCTGGAAAAACCCTCACAATTTCTACATTCTCTAAGAAATCCAGGACCTGGCCCAGAAGCAGGGAAAGGGAAGGAAGCTCTGCTGTGCCCGGGTGCTGGAAACCTCTTTATAAATGTGACCTCATTGGATCCTGGAGGAAACTGAGGCCCACAGAGGGCAAGTGAGATGGTCAGGGTCATTGAGCCTCTACATCTCTCTGAATGCAGAGCCCATGCTCTCCCAAGGGGTGCCACCAGTGCCTCAGCCCTGGTGTGGGTTGTTACCTGGCACCAAAACTTCTTGTGGGGCAGGGCCAGCAGCCAGTCGAGGTCATCAGCGATGAAACCGGCCCGTTCCAGGTACTCATCTACCCGTGCAGTGGTGCTGTCTGCAGGTGGGGGCTTGTATAGCACAAAACAACGGTCGGCCTTCTGGTCTGGATGCTGGGGGGGGGGGTCAAAAAAAACCACAAGGAACCATGAGGGAGGTTAGTCGGGGAGAATGTTCACGGGCCCTTCACCTGCTTTGACCTGATGCTCAGCTCAGTCCCACCAGGAGGGATCCAGCTAAGGGGACCATCCTCTGTTTGAGCCTCAAGTCTTGGGCCTGACCTGCCCTGCTGGTGAGAAAAGTGAGCACATTACCCTCTACTCCCTAAGGAAAGAGGGGGTTGCTTTCTTTAGTGGGGAGGATGAGGCCACAGAGGCAGAGACAAGGATAGAGCTGGGGAGCGGTTGCCAAAACAAGGTCCCACCCAGCTGGACCCACAACAGCCTTTCTCCATATCCATCCTATGTCATCTGCCCTAACTCTTCAGGTCTAAGATGAGCGAAGCCCTGAGCAAGTGATTTCACAGATCTATTGCCAAAAATATTCCTCCCAGAGAGGAACTGTCCAACTTCATTTCTCATTAAAGGCATCAACACACAGAGAGTTGGCCTCAGGGACTAATGAGTCTGTTGACCCATACCCACTAGGATCCCCCAAACTACCATTCCTGACCTGGGAGACTCTGGGCTCTGCCAGAAGTTCCCCACTGTCTCCTGAGGCAGTCAGGGTCACTTTCCTTTGGGGGAGTCTAGATAGGCAGCCCTCATCTCCCACTATTCTCAGTTCTGCCCTCTGAGACCAAGAAGCTCTGGCCTGATCTTCCTTCCTCATACCAGCTGCCAGGTTTCCCCAAGTCTTCTCTTCCAGTCTAAGCACGGCCATTTTCTGGAACTAGTCCTTCCCTCTGGCCCATGTGTGGGTAGGAGGCAGCATGGTGTTGTGAGTTGAGAGGCAGAGGGTCTGAGTTTGGATCCCACTTTCTTCCTCTCTTTCAGCCTCAGTTTTATCCTTTGTAAAATCTCTTCTGGTTCTGGAGCTGGGATTCCCTGATGGGCTGTGAGACCCTTCCATTCTCCTTCACTTTGACTCATTTCACTCATGTGCACTTTCTCTCACCAGGGATACTTTCCCCTGGTGCACCCCCAGACTTATTATCAAAGAGGCAATTTCAGAAAGGCTCTGGCTCAGGCACCAGTGGCAACCATTGACATGGGTCCACTCAGAAAAAGGTTGTGCTTTCCCAGGGACCAGGATAAAATGAGCTGCCCTGGGAGCAAAGGCCAAAGGAGTCCCCCCAGAAGGAGGAGGAAGGCTCCCAAAGTATTTCAGGGCCCTGGGGAAGTCAGCAGGCCTGGAAAGCAAGAGTGATGATGGCTATCATTAAGGAAACCGTCCTGTCCACTCCTGAGAGAACTGCCCAGTCAAGGGGGGGCATTACGTGCCTCACAGATCTGATCTCTACTGTCAATGTGGGCACTGGACATGAGCAAATATATTCAGAGGATTCTGGGTCTGAAGCTTCAATGGCCCCCTGGAATCGTCTTGGCCAGCTCCCTTATTTTGAGGAAAATGAGGCCATGAGGCAAGCCCACTCCCTGTTCTTCCTAACTAGTCTCCTTTCATAGGCTCCTAAGTAGACAGTCAGCTCCTTGAGGACAGGGATCCTGTGTTCCCCATCTCATAACCCGCAACATCCTTTCACCGCTACATCTGATGCTTTGGGCTCTCTTAATAAAGACTCGCTGCTCTGTCCTGTCCTTCCCCTCCCACAGCAATGGTTTAGATGCTAGAAATGAGCTCTTCCAACCTCAGTGAAGTATGAATCAGAGAAAGGGCAGAAAGAGCTCAGACCCAGGATGCAACGATGCTGTCCCAGCACCAGATTCAATAACAGGGAAGCCTGGAGAGACAGCAAACAAGCCTGGGAAACCTCAGATGAATTCAGGTTCTTTGCATGTGACTAGCCATCTCCCACCTTCAAGCATTTGCTTGGAGTACAGTTGCAGCCCTGCCTCCTCACCTCCCCATTCCTTCTAGAGGCCCCCCAGAGAAGGTATCTCTGGTTACTTTGGACTCACTTCTCTGTCTCTTTCTCTGGACCCATGTTACCTCTCCCAGTAGAAGGTGAGCTCTCTGAAAGCAGGGCTGATTTCTCTTGGGCACAATGCCTGGTTCAAAGCCAGCATGCACCTAAATGCTGGTTGACTGAAATGAGCAGAGCCAAAGAACAAAGCATGTGACTAAAACAGGGGCTTGAGGGCCGAGGAGGCAGAGGTGGGGGCCCACAAGGGCAAAAAGGGGCCTGCGCCACATCACATCACTGGTCTGGGTCGAGGCCTGTCTTTGTTATGAGAGAAGATTTGCCTCTGTGGCAGGCCCCTACCCCAAAATGCCCACCATGGAAAAGCTATCACAGGATGATCAGATGACGCTAGAGGGCAGAAAACTGGAATCAAGCCCTGCTTCCTGATCCTTTCCCAAATGTGCTCCTGGGGATTGGTTGGACAGTCCACAGGAAGCCGGGCCCCTGCCTGCCTCTTTCAGGGGGTCCTCCCAGGACTTATCTCCCCAGCACAATGACTCAATGTGCTCACAATCTCCCTATTCTTTGGGTGAACTCTGGGACACCCCCAGTCCAGCAGGTTCAAAGGGATTCTGGCCTCCCAGGTGACATTCCTGTGGACATGAGATGGTCCTGGGCTGAAACTCAAACACCAGCCTGGAATCAAACCTCTCACTTGAGGCTGTCCAGGAGCCAAGGTGCTCACAGGGTCAATTCCTTCAGGCTCTCTGGTCTTGTCATTCTGCACATGAGCCCACAGAATGGGTCTGTGACTGAACATGACTGAAATGTGGGCCACTGCTAAGAAAAACTCTTCCATTTTCTAGCCAAACTGGCCCACTCACTGTCAGTCCCACAGAACAGTCTGTCTCCAGCCCCCAGGCTTTTGTCCTCCAACCCTGGGATGCTCCCACAATCAGAATCCTGCAGGGCTAGAAGTCATCGCCATTCAGGTATTCCTGATAAGTGACCATGACCCTCTGAGGAGGTGAAGCAAACTTCTGGGACTTCCACCCTGGCTCCAGGGTTTTTTCACATCTCCCTTCGTATCTCTTCTAGGCTAAACTAGTCCCTTCTTCCTCATACAATATGGGCCTCCTCCAATACTGAGTCTTTAACTAACCAGTCCAGTCTCTAGGACACCAAACCTACTATGCGTCAGGCCTTTCATGGCACCTCAGGCTGGTACTGTTCTCTCCTCACCTCTGGACTTTCCATAGTACCCTACACAGAAGAGTCCCAGGTGATCTTTCTCTTGGGCTTCAGACCCACACTGCTCTACCTGGGCATCTTGGATGTCTCAAGATGAATGTCCCAGAGACATCTTAAATTCAGCATGTCCAAAACAGTTAGTTCTCCTTTCCTCCCAACAGTTCTTTTGCTTCATCCTCCGTCCCTCCCAGGGAGGACATCACCATCCTTCTAGTAACCCAGATGCTGGGTCTTTCTCTCCCTTCTTCTAAACTACAGATCAGCTTGGTTTATCAGTTCCATCCCCAACAGCTCTCACATCAGGTCCCTTTCCCCATGCAGAGTTCACCACCCACAGACTGGACCCTCCTCAATAGTCTCCCTACCTCCAGATGGATCAGGAACTCTGAGAAGCTCAAATAGCTCCATAATGCCTCAAGGATTAAGTATTAAACACCCCCCCCCCCACCTTTGGCCTGCTTAACATTCTTCTATCCAGTCAACTGATCTTGCATTCATTTTACCTCCCATCTTTGTATAGACTGTTTCTCATGAATTGAATGCCCTCCCTCTTTATCTCTTCAACTCCCTAGCTTTCTTCAAAGCTTGACTCAATTGCCACCACCCCCTACATGAGATCCACCCTGTTTCCCACCCAACCCATGGCTCCCTCTTCCTCAATTACACTGAATTTACTTGTCTATATTCATATATGTGTATATGGTTCTCAAGTTAGACACTCTAAGTTCCCTGAGGGCAAAAAATCTTTCACTTTTATCTAGATTTCCAACACTTAAAAGATGGTTTTTGATTTATATTCAGAATGTACTTCCCAGCAAAAATAAACTCCTTAAAGACAAGACTATCTTGCTGTTTTGTCTTTATATTCCAATTAGCTAACAAACATGGTGCTTGGTGGACACAGGAGTTGAGAATTAAGTTGGGTATGGAGAGCTCTCCAGTTAATTGTGGACCAGTTCTCCACCCCCCCCATCACCATCACCACTTACCACTTCGGATAAACTGTAAACCCACACGATGCTAAAGGACCCCAAGTAACCCGGCTCACCAGAGCTGGCACTGTCTTGAGCTTGCCCGTCTTTGGATCCTTTTCTGTGATCTGTAGTTCATCCAAGGGCAATGTAGGCATTTTGCTAGGGTCCTCTCCTCCTGAAGTCAAACAAGAAAGGACAACAGAGCTCAGCAGGGATTAAGGCTATCTCCCAAGAGGTCTGTAGGACCTTGCCCTATATGGAGGTAGAAGCCGATCTAAACAGGATAAATCAGAGTGGGCAGCTAATGACCTGGTGAATTGCTTCAATGATGTCATTCTTCAAAAGTAGAGAATCTCTCTGGAGGAAATCTAATTCTGGGTCTGACTGAGACCAATAAAGAGGCATTGGATGTTGGGGTTAAATGAAGGGAACCTCACAGGGCAACAACCTTTCCATTGTAAAACTTAAAAAGAAAGCAAAGAAAGTTTGAGCTGAGTCTCTAATGTATACTAGATTTCAGGCCAGGAATCTTTCAGAGAAAGGTTGTTTGCCTTCGAATTCAATATGGCTCCCTCCAAAGAAGAAATTCTGAAGATACACAAGAAAACAAGGAGTTGATAAAAGAGGGTAATACAGACATGCAAGGAACTCACCCCACACTTGGACTTTAAAGATACATGAAGCAGATGTGAGCAAGGGCAGGAAAGAGATTGTTGAGGGTTTTTTAAGGCCAAATTGAATAAAAGAATGGAGGGGGGGTTGCTAGGTGGCTAGGTGGCGCAGTGGATAAAGCACCGGCCCTGGAGTCAGGAGTACTTGGGTTCAAATCCGGTCTCAGGCACTTAATAATTACCTATCCGTGTGGCTTTGGGCAAACTACTTAACCCCATTGCCTTGCAAAAACCTTAAAAAAAAAAAGAAAGGAGGGATAAAGCAAATTCCCAAGGCTACTTTTGTGGAAAATATGGCAAGAGGTGGAATAGAAGAAAGTAGGTTTCAATAGATTCAGAATTAGTTGAATGGTCAGACTCAAACAGTACTATATCAGCTGGGGAGATCTCAGTAGAGTGCCCCAGGGATCTGTGCTTTTGACTCTTGTTATCAATGACTTGGTCAAAGACAGAGAGAGCATAGATACTTTTTAACTTTGAGGAAGGGATAAGTGGTCAGCATCTAACCAAAACAAAAACCTCAATGGGCTAGAACACTGCATTGAGTTACAAAGATTAATAAACATGGATAAATGAACCATGTTATACTTGGGTTCAAAAAAATCTATTTTCCAGGTTTAAAGATGGTGTAGTCAAATTAACTACCCATTTATCTGATAAAGATCTAGGGGTCTTAGTAAAATAGAAGCTCAATACAAGTAAATAATGTGATAGGGCAGGAAAAGAAAACTGTCATAACATCTTGGATGACTTTGAGAAGCACGGTCCATGAAGGTGATCAAGAATCTCACTATCTCTCAGACACAATTACCTAGCTGTGTGGCCTTGGGCAAGCCACTTAACCCCATTTGCCTTGCAAAAAACCTAAAAAAAAAAAAAGAATCTCACTATGCACTGGTCAAACCTTATCTGGAGTGTTGAATTCAGTTCTGAAGATCATTGTTGAGTTGGAGGGTATCCAGAGGACCAACACAATGAAAGATCCTTGGACTATGCCATATGAGAATTGATGGGAGAAACTAGGGATATTTAGTCTGGAGAAGACTCAGGGGGACTGGATAGCTGTATTTGAAAGGCTGTCACAAGAAAAGGGATTTGACCAGTTCCTGTTTGGCCCCAGAGAGCCTTACTAGATAGACCCTGTAGGTGGCAGTTGCAGAGAGGCCCTGTTTGGCTGGATGTCAAGACAAACTTTCTAACAATGGGAGTGAAAGAATAGGAGGCCTGGGCAGACTTTCAGCCCAAGCTGGATGGCCACATGTGGGAATATAATTGAAGTGATTCCTGCCCCACAGAGAAATACTACAGTACCAAAGGGAACTGGAAGGGCCTAGCTCTATGACTTAACCCTTGGGTGAGCAAGTCTTACTCTTGAATAGCCTCTCTAGACCTGCTCTTATGAATGTGGCTAGACTCTGGCTCTAAATCTATGATCCTATGTGTTTCTAAGGTCCCTTATCATCCCAAGTCTTTGATCCTTCATGGAGGTCCAACAGAAAACCACTGACCCAAAGTGACCCAAAGTACACAAACAGGAAGAAAATCCATGGATGAGCCACCATCTACTCTAGCAAAGATTACAGGCCCACTAAAGTCTTGCAGTGCTGGGGAAATGGGCCTGAATAAACAGAACTTCACTCATCTATAAAATGAGGGTTTGGACTCCATGGGTTCTTGAATTCCTGTCACCTGCTCTAACTGTTATTGTATACCAGAGGAGGTAAGGAGTGGATAGTTTCAGTAAATGATTATAGCTGTTTTAAAAAAAGAGAGACTGGGGGGGGAGGGAAGTAAGATTGGGGGGGAAATTGTAAAACTCAAATAAAATCTTTAATATTAAAAAAAAAGACTGAAATAAAGTGATCTCTGGTGGGGAAAGGGCAAAGAGGGAAGAGAAGGTTCCAGCTTTCCAAGGATTTATAAGCTATTATAACACTAAAGAGTTAGAAAGCAGCTGTCAAGTCCAATGGTTACATCACTGTCAAGACGTGATCCTCCAGATTTGCCTGAAGACCTCTGTGAAGGGAGAGTTCTCGACCTCTTCCAGGAGCCTATTGTACTAGGAAAGTGCTCTCAGTACTTCCTGACACCCAGCTATAATGAACCTCTTTGCAATTTCCACCCATTGCTTCAGAAGTGAGCTCTGTGGTCAAAGGGAACAAGTCTACTCAAAGGATATTGGGATTGATGCTGGAAGGGACCCGAGACGGAAGCATTTGTCATGTGGGTTCCATGAACCTGTCTTTAAAAAAAAGTTCTGATGACTGTATTTCAATATAATTCATTTCTTTTATAACTTATGTATTTTACTTTACATACATAAGAGCATTCTTCTGCATAGGCTTCACCAGATTCCCAAAGGGCCCATGAGTCAAAAAGGAGGAAGAATCTCAGGTCCAGAGAGAGAAAAAAGAAAACATAAAAGAAAAAGAAAGGAAAAAGGAAGGAAAGAAGGGAGAAACAAAAGAAAGAAAAGGAAAACCTTATTTTCCTCTTTCCCATCAAAATGACTATGGATCAGAGCTCTAGAGAGCAGAAGGACCTCAGAGATATCTAGTCCAACACCCTTAGTTTATGGAAGAGGAAATTAAACTCCTATTTATTCAACAGGCTCAAGTAGACAGCTCCAAGGTCCTGGAGCCTTCTTGCTCCAGACTAATTGCCTTCAGCTGCTTCTCAAAGGACATGAACTAAAGGGTCTTGGATGCCATGACAAGAAAGTGAACTGGATTTGAATGAGGAGGGCACTGCAGAGTTACCTGGATCCAGTGGCCAGATATGAATTAAAATGACTGAGGATGGCCCTGGCTGTGAGACAATTAGGGTTAAGTGACTTGCCCAAGGTCATAGAGCTGGTAAGTTAGTAGCAAGCTAGTTAAGGCAACTAGGTGATGCAGTGGATGGAGATCAGCCCTGGAATCAGGAGGATCTGGCCTCAGAAACTTGATATGGTTCTATAAGAAACAAGAGCCGAGTGCCGGGATTCATTGCTTTGGGTACATACAAGAAAGAAAGTATTTACTAACAGTCCCGGGGGAAGACAAGATAGATGTGAACCTACAGCAGTGTGGTATAGTCGAGAAGGCATTAGTTTTGTAATCAGGAAAGCCTAAATTCCAATTTTGCCTTAGGCATTTGCTAGTCATGTGACTGGATAAGTCACTAAACCTTTTTATGCCTCGTTTTCCACATTTATGAAGTGAGAGGGCTGGATCCCTTGACTTCTGAGGTCCCTGCTGGCTCTCTCCATGATCCTATGACCCAAGGGGCCCACATTGGTGGTAATGGCAGGTTAATTAATGGAACTGGCAGCTTCCTTGCTCTCAAGGGACTTCTGTCCATCACCTGGAGAAATCCCTCTAAATCCCAGGTGCTGCTCTCCCAGTGCAATCTGCCCCATCACCAACACTGCCAGTCTTCTCATAGTCAGTAGACTGCTCAAAAGAATAGAAAGTTTATCAGTTTGTAGTGATGTCTCAAGTACAGTCTGGTTCTGTTCCTTGAATGATCTGAGTAAGTCAATTCTCTTCATCTATATGATGCAGATAATGGCTCCGTGGATGAAATGGAATGAATGACCTGTATGCCTGTCAGTGGGATAGTTGATCCCTCTTTTGATAGTCTCCCCCAATGGGGGAGGGGGAATGGTGTCTCTCACTACTTCTCCTTCCTCCTCTTTTTCCTATCTCTAAAGTCAGGTGGGCTCTGAAATCCCCTCTTGCTTTCTGAGCTCCTGCAGCCTCCTCCAGGATGCTCCCTCCCAAGCCAACAGCACAATGTCTGGAACACCATAAATGCCAAATAAACATTTTTCAGTTGATTGATTGATATAGAAGACAAAAGGCAGTGGATGGAGCAGAGAGAGCCTTGATTTGGATAAGCTTTGTGACTCTGGAAAAATTTCAGGGCCCTAGGCAACTCACTGAACATGACCCTCTGCACCAGAGGAGGGAAATTCTGTACTAGGAATTCTCCAAGCCACTGATAGAAAAAGCAGGTTTGGACTAAACAAAACAAAAAAACCCCAAAAGTTTACAAATCACTGAGCTAACGTTGAGGATGCAAAAATGAAACCTACAAATCACTTACAATCTGCTAGAAGGGATCTAGAAATGTTCAGACGGAAGTCTAAGAGAAGGTCATTTGAGGAGATGGGTTTCATAAAGGTGAAAACAGAACAAGCCAGGAAGGTCAAGATTTGGAGATCAAGTACCCCCTTCTCTCCTCAGACACAGCCCCTGACCTGCCTCCTCAGACCTGGGGTGGAGGGGATGGGCTGCCTCTGCTCACTCCAGGCCATCTTCTCCTTAGCCGCCCAAGTGACTCTCCTGACCATGGCAGCTTTCATAAAAGCTAGACAAAAGTACTCTCCTTATTAAACCTCTGTGAATTAGGTGAAGTTCAAAGAATATTTCCATCATTTTACACGCTGAGAACCTGAGACCCAGAGATGTGGGGGGACGTACCCCAAAGGAGGTGGTTTTGCATCTAGTAAGAGGTCTGCAGGGATCTGACCCCCGTGTCCGCTGTGACTGCGGAATGGGTGGTAGAGCAGGATGGTCTCTCAGGGACCTGCCAGCTCTGGCGGCTAACGGGAGCTGGAGCAGAAGCTGCGGGGCTAAGACCCCCTTCTCTCGGCATTTGGACCCAGACTCCCAATCTGCCCCCACCCGTATCCTTTCCACTCACTCTGGTCTCTTCATTCCTCCCCCTTCCTTCCGTCCAGTCTGCCTGCCTCCTGCCTGATCCATCGCCCCCGGTCTAGCCCTGTCACCCCGTTTCCAGTCTGGGCCATTCGCCTCTGCGGCCCTCTCTCCCAGCCCTCGCCTCCATCAGATCTCCCACGTCCTCCGGATCCACTCTGGCCTACCCCCTCCCCCACTCGGGGCTGCCTCCCCCTCCCCCACTGCCTTCTCTCCCCCCGCTCTGTTCTCCCCTCCCCTCTCCCCACTCCCTTGGGGTCCCCTGGCCCCACCCCTGCCCCTCCCCCGGCAGGGGCTGCCCTGTCTCTCTTCCTCTGCCGTTTACCCACCCCCTGTCCAGGCCGGGCTCGCCTCCCGCTACGGCTCACGCTCCCGGCGCCGGTTGCCGGTCTTCGGTGTGACAGCTTAGGGCAGAGCCGCCATTTCCGGGGTCACGGAGCTACGGCGCAGGTGCGGACAGGAAACGTTCCTGAAGCCCCGCCCCCTCCGGGGACTGCTTCCTTTCCTTACCTGCCTCTCCGGGCTTGAGGCCCCGCCCCCTGCCACGAGCCCGACCGTTGGCCCCGCCCCCTGCCTCCCCACTCCCGGCCGGCCGCAGGGCGGACACTGAGCACGCGCAGCTCGGCACGGGGCGGGGCGGCGCGGGGCGGGGAGGCGCGGGGCGGGGCGGGGCGGGCCCCCTGCCCTCCCCGGGATCCGGCCCATTTTAGGGTGGAGCAAAACTGAGGCCTGAGGGCCGGAGGGACGGGGAGCCACCCGCCACGTGGGCCGAGCCCCCCTGCGGCCGGGCCTGGTGCCGTCCCTCGGCCGTGGCCGGTCCATCTGCTCCGTCCCGTCCCGGTGCCCCGAGCCGCGCCCAGGAGGTCAGCCCCAGCCCGGGCGGTGACGTCAGCCCCAGCTCGGGCATGATGTCAGCCTCAGGCTCAGACGGAGCCAGCCTTGGCACACTGAAGAAGACCCTAAAAGTCATCCATCTAATACCGGACCCAGAAACCAGCTCCAACATCGATGGCTGTCCACCCTTGGCCGCCGACCTCCTGAGGCAGGCCCATTGGCCAGCTAGTGTTGGGAAGCTCTTTTTGTTCTGTTTTTTGGGGGGGTTAGGTTTTTTTTGCAAGGCAATGGGGTGAAGTGGCTTGCCCAAGGCCACACAGCTAGGTCATTATTTGAACCCAGGTCCTCCCGACTCCAGGGCCGACGCTCCATCCACTGCACCACCTAGCCGCCCCGGGAAGCTCTTTTACAGCTGCAGACTCCCCTGCTTCTGGCCCTGGATGTCATGCAGAATGAATCCGGTCCCTTTTCCAAGAGACAACTCCCCAAGTATTTGAGACCGTCCGCTTTGTCCTCCCTAAGGTGTTTCTTAACCAGGCCAGACATCACCCAAATGCCGCTCCCATTCTGGATCCTTCGTTGGAGCAGCTGATCCACCAAGGCGGGAGCCCTGACCCCACTAGACTGGGTGAGGTCTGAGGACCTGTCACCCTCTCAGTTTCAGACATTTGACTTCATTTATAATTAGGGAACAGACTTGTGACTTTATTTCCCAGGGGAGGAATTTCTCTCCTCCAAAGCAATTGGCTAATTTGCAATTGTTAAGTCTCAAGAGAGTTTTCTAGAAGACTGATAGACTTAAAAGTAACAGAGTCAATATAGGTCGGGGACAGCTCTAGCCCAGGATGTTTCTCTTAATGTAGTATAATATATTGGTTTTCTTGGCTTAATTCATATGACAAGCTGTCATCCGACTACAGCTTTTTCATCTTGTACTTGTAAAACTGATATTTTTGAACCCAAGCCTTAGATTTTACATTGACCCTCTTCTATTTAAGTTTATTCAGGTCTGCCCAAGAGTTCTATACTGTCAGGATCCTTTTGAATCTAGCCAGCTCTTTCAGGCAAGAGTGTTAGCTATCCTATGCAGCGCAATGGTTAGAGCCTTGAACTCGAGATCAGAAAGACCCAGGTTCAAATTCTGATTACTACTGTGTGACCTTGGGAAATCACTTGTCCTTTCTGGGCTTCAGTTTTCTCATCTGTAAAATGAGGGAATCGGATTAGATGGTTTCTGACTCCATGATCCTGCCTAGTTTTATGGCTGTCCACAGTGGATATGTATGCCATCTGTGCCTTTATCCATGTCATTGATAAAAACTGTTAAATTGCTTAGAGCCAAGCTCCCTAACACATTGGAGATCTTCCAAGTTGACAATGAATCACTAGTGACTACCCTTTGGGTCCACCCTTTCAAGCAGTTTCAAATATATTTAATTATTCCAGCTTCTCACCCCACTCCCTCTACCTCTTCCATAAGAACAGCATGTAAGCCATGGCCACAGGCTTCCCCTGCCCCAAATCTATCATTTTTCTCCTAGTCTACCAATCTAGCATCACTACTGAAAACAAGCTTTCAGGTTAGTTTAGCATGTCCTGCTCTTGAGGTGGCTGAGTTAATTCTTTGGAATTGTTACTTCTGTTTTGGGATGTTCATTAATTTTTTTTTTTTTTTTAAGGCAGTGGGGTTAAAGTGGCTTGCCCAAGGCCACACAGCTAGGTAATTATTAAGTGCTGAGGCTGAATTTGAACTCAGGTACTCCTGACTCCAGGGCTGGTGCTTTTATCTACTATGCCACTTAGCTGCCCCTGTTCATTTTAAACAATCCAAACATTTCAGCATTTGACTTCCCTCCTCTTTCATTATCTTTCTCGAGTATCAACTCTATTAGCTATTTGGGCTCAGTCCATTCCAGTCCAAAGATTATTCTTCTTGGCAGAGAAGACTAAAGAATTATGAATTGAGAAGCTCTGCCTTTCTCAGAATCAATTAACACTGCTATGCTCACCTCAAAGCATTGATTCTGTTTCTTCTTTGATCCTCCTCTTTCCCCCAATATAATCTTTTTTTTTTTTTTTGCTTTTTTGGGTTTGTTTTTACAAGGCAATGGGGTTAAGTGACTTGCCCAAGGTCACACAGCTAGGCAATTATTAAGTGTCTGAGGTCATATTTGAACTCAGGTCCTCCTGACTTAAGGGCCAGTACACTATCCACTGTGCCACCTAGCCCCCCCCCATATAATTTTTTTTTTTATCTTGCTATCTTTGGCTTTCCAGGCCCAGATTTAGGATCCTAGGATCTGTGCCTCCACACTGATTTCACTTCCCATGTCTTATGAGCTTAGATATCAGTGGGAAAGGAAGGTTTAAATGAACCCTACCAATCCTGTAATACCAGTTCAGTATTAGGGAAGATGTTATGGAGCAAGTTGAACAAACTTTTCTCCCAGATAGATTGACCTGGAAGCCAAAACCATGGACTTTAGGCAAAGGCTGTCCAAAGTTCTGATAGTGAGAGTCTCAGATCTTGCTGGTGGCTTAACTGCTGGGCTATAGTCACACCTATTGAAGCCTTCTATCCCAATCACTCTTAACTCTGCCTTCTTTGCTGATTATCTCCAATTTATCCCATAAATATTTGCACAGAATCATCTTGATGTTGTCCCCCTCATTAAACTGCAGACATCTTGAGGACAGGCATAGTTTTTTCCATCTGTATCTCCATGATACACATACATATACATAATATATATATATATATATAATAATATATAAGTGCTTAATAAATACTTCATTCATCTTCCTCTTTTACCTAAACTTTTGGCGACATGAATTTGAATAAGACTAATTACTTATACCTTCAGGTTCTGAGTTGTATCAGTTGAGTCATAACATTCCTCTTGGGTTGACTTTTCCTGTTGAGTTTTGATCCTTGGCATGCCACCTATCTCCTCTTTGAGCCATTGAAATCTATTCTCCACCCAATCTGAAACACATGGCAGAAGATACCAGACTTCACTTTCTTTCTCTATCCCAAATTCTAACCTGGAGTGGTCCTTTGTGTACCCATCTTCCCAATCACATTATTTCCACCTTAGCCACAAGTTCTGGGCAGAAGAGAATTTCCCCTTTTTTGGACTCTTCATTTTTTACATTAACATCAACTTTAAATTTGCCACTTGTAAGGAATGAGATTGACCAACAGGCTACAGAGAGGCCAAAGGAAGGAGGGTTGGGGGAAGAATTCAGCTCAGGTGAAATGATTTAAGATATGGTTAAACTTCTGGTTTAATGAAAGCCAGGACCACCAATATCTTTCATCCCATGCTTACTCCACCATTTCCTCAGACTGTGACAATCTCAGTGGGGTACATTCTTGCTTGTGTGGCATGAATTTTACTAAACTGAGTGGTATCTAGTCTTTAAAACAGAATAGCTAGAGAAAGGAAAGTTGTATTGGAGAAGAAAAGAGCCTTAGGAAGGAAGAACAGTCTAGTGGAAGGAGCATTTAAAATTTAAAATTGGAGGACTAGGGTTTGATTTTGGCTCAAACCCAAGTGGCTTAATTTCTCTTGGTCTCAGTTTCCTCATCTGCAAAATGAAGGGGTACAGTAAGAGACAACATGATTCAATGGGAACCTGGAGGACCTGAGCTTAAATCCCATCTCACGTAATAGCTTCTTATGGAAGGGGGGGGGAGGAGCTGGAATAATTAAATGTATTTGAAACTGGTTGAAAGGGTGGACCCAAAGGGTAGTCAATAGACATAGTTGTTCAGATGAAATGAGAGTGTTCTGTGGCCATTAAAGGGCTATATCTCCAAGGTCCCTTCTGGCTCTATGACTGTGAAGACATTCAAGTCCTACCTTAGTTTCTTACTACTTCTGTCACCTTGGATAAGTTACTTAACACCCTTGAGCCTCAGTTTCCTCATCTGTAAAATGAGGAGGTCCCTTCTAGTTCTAGAGCTTGTGATGCCAAATAAGGCTTGAGACTTATTTGTACATGTTTTATACATGCATGACAGAAGATTGGTCCAGATCTGGACTCAAAGGCTGGAACTGCAACAAGGAAGTTGTAGCTGAGGTGCTAAAAGAGAGAATAGGGAGATTCAGGGAGGCAGAGAAACCAGGTGCCATCTTTATGGAGTGAGCTCCTGAGCACCAGTTGCTCTTCCTTGTCTCAATCACATTTTTTCTAACCTTTTCCTGCCTCCTTTGGTGTCTTGTCCTCCCATTAGATTATAAGCTCCTCAAGGGCAGAGACTATCTTTTTTCATCCATTGTTCAGTGCTCAGCACAGTGCCTAGCATGTAGTGGCTGCTCAATGAACATTGGATTGAGTTGTAATGTAATGAACAACAGAAAACATCAGTTTTAGCATTCCCCTGTGGGGAATTATGCCTGGGGAATGTAGTTTTTCGAAGGAATGACCCCTTAACTGATCTGGTTATCCATAAGATTGTCCTGTAACCTTATAAGGCCCCATTTGGAGCCTGCAAAAAGCAGGGGAGGGGAACCTGTAAGCCATGAAGTATTATTGCAAGAGGCCCATTCCATTTGATGTATGAGTCAGCATAATAAAGACACTGGACTGTAATGGATTTGCATTCTCACAATTTCTGGTGATGTAGCACACAACTCATCCATACTTCCTCAAAGACTTATCTGATTCCTCCCATGAACTTCCTTTAAACTATCCTTCCAGTATGCTAAAGACCTTCCTTTCAGCTTAATAGAGTAGCAGAACTGCAAACCATCCTTTATCCCTTGCTCTCTCTCTGTGTGCCTGACCTACTTCCTTTTTCCATTATACAGCTTCTGAAGGATACCTTTTGCTAAGTTCAATAAGCAAATTTTACAGCTTGGCCAAATGTTGGGGGGGGTGCAAGTGGGAGAAAATCTGGATGGTGAAAGTGTCCATGGGCAGTGAGGTGGCATAGATTGAGCACCAGTCCTGGAGTCAGGAAGACTCATTTTCCTGAGTTCAAATCTGACTTTAGGCATGTAAAACAGCTAAAATAATTGGGGGATCCTGGCAAGTCACTTGAGTTTTCCCATCTATAAAATAAGTTGGAGAAGGAAATGGCAAACCACTCCAGTATCTTTGCCACAATAATGAATGATGGGAAGGAATTGTAAAAGACAGAAATAAAGGATGTCCTCAAAGAAATGAATGAGTGGAAAGGAGGATGGACTGGGGCCATGGTTGGTTGGTTGTTGTTCTTTGTTATCGAAGAAGACCAAAACAAAAACTCAAAGATGGAAGCTCTTTCCTCTCAGACCTTCCATCTTTGAGTTTTGATGATAGGAACCACACAGCTGGTAAGTGACTGAGGCTGGATTTGAACTCTGGACCTCCAAACACCAGGGCTGGTGCTCCAACCACTGTACTATCTAAATACCCTATGACTTCAACTGTTGGAAACTCAAGTTTCCTTTCTAGAGGAGTGGTTTGTTATATATTTATAGAACTATGATATAAGCATCTCATAAACCATAAAGACCCATAGAAATGAAAGTATGATCTTGATGGAAACATCATCTTCCTAACTTCTACCCTAATCAGAGTTCTCCATAAAAAGAGCTTTTTGGGCAAGTGTATGTCTGGCATTCTAACAATGTGTCCAGCCCATTGTCATTGCACTCTCTGTAGTAATGTTGGAATGCTAGGCAGTTTAGCTAGAGAAAGGATCTCAGTATCTGGTATCTTCTCCTGCCAGGTGATCTTCAGAATCTTCCTAAGACAATGGTAACAGCAAGAAGGACAAATGGGCTCCCTTGGCAGCTTTGAAACCTCAAGAGAAATTGAGTAACATGCCCCCACCCACCATGTTGAATGGGTCCCACATAATATACACACAGACGGACATGGAGGGACAACAGATACAGGATGGGAAGAAATTTTTTGTTCCCCAAAAGACTCCAAATGGGGTCACAAAGAGTTGGACATGACTGAGCAACAGCAATGACAAAAGGGGTAGCTAGGTGGCACAGTGGATAGAGCACTGGCCCTGAAGTAAGGAGGACCTGAATTTAAATCCGGCCTCAGACACATAAAAATGACCTAGCTGTGGGTGTCACTTAACCCTATTGCCTTAAATAAAAATTTTTTCAAAATGGCAACAAAACTAATGTCATGTTTGTCAAGTGCTTAATAGTGTTTGACATGTAGTAGGTGCCAAGGTAAATAATTATTCCTTCTCTCCTAGCTAGGAACAGTCAGGAGAATAGAGAACCATACATCTAGAGGGGAAAGGAGCTTTGAGATCATTTTACAAAAGAAGAAAACCAACAATCATAGGATTACAGCTCTATAGCTAGAAAGAAACAGAAGGAAGCTAGTCCAATCTCATTTTACAGATAAGGAAAGTGAGGCCTAAAGAGATAAAATTATTTGCTCAAGGATTTTGATTGCTTAAACCTTGCCAGATATCATAGGGTTTAGCAACTAGATTTCTTTCTTTTTTTTTTTTTTGCAAGGCAATGGGGTTAAGTGACTTGCCCAAGGCCACACAGCTAGCTAATTAAGGTCTGAGGCCAGATTCGAACTCAAGTACTCCTGACTCCAGGGCCAGTACTCTATCTACTGCACAACCTAGCTGCCCCTAGATTTCTTTCTTAAGGACCATGCTTAAACTCAATTGACTCTGGTTCTCATTGATTGGCCAACAGTAGGTCCCAAGTCAAGTGTTCACACCCCACCCCACCCCTCACCCCCTGTATTCAGGGCCATTTCTAGTCATTTTAATTCATGTCCTGTCAGTGGACCCAGAAGACTCCTGAAGAGAAAGTGAGGTGGATAGAGCACCAGCCCTGGAGTCAGGAAGACCTGAGTTCAAATCCAACCTTAGACACTTAATAATTACCTGTGTGACCTTGGACAAGTCACTTAACCCCACTGCCTTGTTAAAAAAGAAAGTGAGGTTAGTGATTTTGCACTGTCCTCCATTTAAATCCAATTCACTTGTAAGTCATGGCATCACAATAGAAAGTGACAAGAGACAGGATTAGAACCCAGTGCTTCTGATCAGCTTTGGAATCAGTTCTCGTTCCATTCCATCACTCTCATGACTTTAGCTTTTTTCCTTTGGAGGCAATTAGTGTTAAGTGACTTGTCTAAAGTTGCACAGCTGTCACCACTACTAGTAGTCCTACAATGAATCAACCAACCAAATAATTGGATTTGTGAGTTGCCAAATTGCTTATTATAGTAAGGGGTATGCTGTACAAGGCATTCTTCTCACTTCTCACAAACCATTGGTCCTCGGGCTTGATTTTTAGGAAAGAGGAGTATGGGAGATGATCTGGCTATTGTGAGAGTCTCTTGGCCTTAAATGGTTTTGATTTCTCCCATATCAGTCAGGTAATCACAGCACACTGACAATGCTGGGCAAACAGAAGTCTGTGCTATGTGATGATATTCAACAGGTACATCCTAACCTGTCACTAGATGGGCTAATCATCAGTACACTCTTTCCTCTCAGACCTTCCGTCTTTGAGTATTGATGATAGGAACCACACAGCTAGTAAGTGTCTGAGGCTGGATTTGAACTCTGGACTTCCAGACACCAGGGCTGGTGCTCCATCCACTGTACTACCTAAATACCCTATGACTTCAACTTTTGCAAACTCAAGCTTCCTCTTCTTGAAGAGTGGTTTATTATATATTTACCTGCCTCACAGAGCTATGACATAAGCATCTCATAAACCATAAAGCTCCATAGAAATGAAAGTATGATCTTGATGGAAACATGATTTTCCTGACTTCTACCCTAATCAGCTCCAGCCAGAGATACAACTTAGATCCTCTCTTTTTCTGGTTCTTTTTCATGATTCACCCCTCAGGTAATCCCAAGAGAGGTGAAGATCATTCTCAAAGTCCTATCATTAGGCGTAAATATAAATATAAATATAAATGAGAGAGGCATCATCCCCACCAAGAGAATAAGATGCTCCTCTCCCATCCTGTCATTTTTCTCAAATGACAAGATAAGTGACAGACCCCAAATCATCTGGGGAGTCAGGAGCAGGTCTGGGGCTCACCTCCATAACTGGCCAGCTGAAAATTATGACCCATTACCTTCCAACCAGCTATTATACTAGAATCATTGTCATCATGATCATGATCATGATCATCATTATCAACCAGCTATTTTTCTGATAGGTCAACAGCCAGTAGGGATAAGAGAATGAAAGAATGAAATAAGGAATTTATTAAGCACTTACTATATATTCCAAGTCACAACCTAAATTCAGGGAATACAGACAGAAAAGTCAAGGTAGTCTCTTCTTTCAAGAAACATTGGAATGAGAAAAACAACATGTATTAGATGATTTTAGTAACAGTTCAAAGAGGGGGGGCAGCTAGGTGGTGTAGTGGATAAAGCACTGGTCTTGGAGTCAGGAGTACCTGGGTTCAAATCCAGTCTCAGACACTTAATAATCACCTAGCTGTGTGGCCTTGGGCAAGCCACTTAACCCCATTTGCCCTGCAAAACCTTAAAAAAAAAAACCCAAAAAACAACCAAAAACAACAGTTCAAAGAGAAAGCTCTAGTGATTCTTGGATGATGGTGGTGGTGGTGACGACTAGTGCCTTAAAAGTTGGCAAGAACTTTATATTCATCAAAACATTACAGTTGGTTCTTATCCTTCATTATCGAAGACCAAAATGACATCACTATGTTGGAGACCAATTACAGTATATCCCACTGTGGCTGATCAAACCAATACAAGCTGGGAATGCTCTACCACAGTTTGGACTTTTAAAAGTAGTCCATGTGAGCACCTGGGGTGGGTACTCTGAAACTTATGTATAACATATTTCCTTTCAATTACTTCAATTCTACCCTCCTCACCAAGGAGGGCATGCCATGCTGGGTGGCCCTTGGCCAGTATCTCCCATGCTGAACAATCAATTCTAAAGAATTTTAATGAAACCTTCAGGGTGATTTCACTTTTTCTTACTCCCTTGTGAGTGCTAGGACAGTTCTCCAGAAAATTGTTTTTCATCAAAACATTACAAAATATGTAGGAAGGAGGTACTGTAGTTACTCCCATTTTACAGATAAGAACCCATGAGAGATGAGACAACTAACACAGTCACCCTGATCTGATAGAGGAAATGCCAGTATTTCAGGGAAGATCCACTGCTGGGTTGAATCTCTAGCTAATTGAAGGCCCAGCTGCATGTAGATTCTGCCAAGGACTCCAGTTCCTGGATCCCAATTTATCAAAACTCACAAGGTCACAGCCTTGTCTGATTGATCTCTAGTCCCTTCACCTGAGTCTGGAAAGATTAGATACACAAGGAACATAAATAATCGGAAGGCCATGTGTCCATTGATTTCAATCTACCAGTATTGGGGGGATGGGGCTGGTGAGGGACTGGAAGGAGGCTGCTGATGCTTTCCTGGAAGCTTACAAGCAGTTATTAAAATCTGTGTTACCCCATTGAAGTCTTTTTCCCCCTTTTTTTGTTTTATTTATTTTGAGTTTTACAATTTTTCTCTCCCATTCTTGCTTCCCTCCTCCCACCACGCCACAGAAGGTATTCTGTTAGTCTTTCCATTGATTCGATGTTATACATTGATCTCAGTTGAATGTGATGAAAGAGAAATCATATCCTTAAGGAAGAAAAATAAAGTATGAGATAGCAAAATTACATAATAAGATAACTTTTTTTTTCTAATTTGACAGTAAATAGTCTTTGGTCTTTGTTCAAAGTCCATAGTTCTTTCTCTGGATACAGATGGTATTCTCCATTGCAGATAGCCCAAAATTATTCCTGGTTGTTGCCTTGAAGGGATGAGCAAGTCCATCAGGGTTGACCATCACTCCCATGTTGCTGTTAGGGTGTACAGTGTTCTTCTGGTTCTGCTCATCTCACTCAGCATCAGTTCATGCAAATCCCTCCAGGCTTCCCTGAATTCCCATCCCTCCTGGTTTCTAATAGAACAATAGTGTTCCATGACATATATATATATATATATATATATATATATATATATATATCACAGTTTTGTTTAGCCATTCCTCAATTGAAGGACATTCCCTTAATTTAATTTCCAATTTTTTTGCCACGACAAACAGGGCTGCTATAAATATTTTTGTACAAGTGATGTTTTTACCCTTTTTTATCATCTCTTCAGGGTATAGACCCAGTAGTGCTATTACTGGGTCAAAAGGGATGCACATTTTTATTGTTCTTTGGGCATAATCCCAAAATGCCTTCCAGAAAGGTTGGATGAGTTCACAGCTCCACCAATAATGTATGAGTGTCCCAGATTTCCTGCATCCCTTCCAACATTGATCATTGTCCTTTCTGGTCATATTGGCCAGTCTGAGATGTGTAAGGTGCTGTGTCAGAGATGCTTTAATTTGCATTTCTCTAATAATAATTTGGAGCAATTTTTCATATGACTATGGATTGCTTTGATTTCCTCAGCTGTAAATTGCCTTTGCATATCCTTTGACCATTTGTCAATTGGGGAATGGCTTGGTTTTTTGAAAATTTGACTCAGTTCTCTGTGTATTTTAGAAATAAGTCCTTTGTCAGGAATACTAGTTGTAAAAATTGTTTCCCAGTTTACTACATCTCTTTTGATCTTGGTTCCAGTGGTTTTGTCTGTGCAAAAGCTTTTTAATTTAATGTAGTCAAAATTAACTAGTTCGTTTCAAATGATGTTCTCTATCTCTTCCTTGATCATAAACTGTTTCCCTTTCCATAGATCTGACAGGTAAACTATTCCTTGATCTCCTAGTTTGCTTATAATATTGTCTTTTATGTCTAAATCCTGTATCCATTTGGATCCTATCTTAGTAAAGGGTGCAAGGTGTTGGTCTAAGCTAAGTTTCTTCCATACTAACTTCCAATTTTCCCAACAGTTTTTATCGAAGAGAGAATTTTTATCCCAATAGCTGGACTCTTTGGGTTTATCAAACAGTAGATTACTATAATTGTTTCCTGCTATTTGTTCCTGGTCTATTCCACTGGTTCACCACTCTGTTTCTTAGCCAATACCAGACAGTTTTGATGACTGATGCTTTATAATATAATTTTTAGATCTGGTAAGGCTAAGCCACCTTCTTTTGCACTTTTTTTCATTGAATCCCTGGAAATTCTTGACTTTTATTTCTCCATATAAATTTACTTATAACTTTTTCTAACTCATTAAAGTAATTTTTTGGAATTTTGATTGGTAGGGCCCTAAACAGGTAGTTTAGTTTTAGTAGAATTGTCATTTTTATTATATTAGCTCCACCTATCCACAAACTGTTGATGTTTGCCCAGGTATTTAAATCTGATCTTATTTGCATGAGAAGAGTTTTGTAATTGTTTTTAAAAAATTTTTGAGTCTGCCTTGGCAGGTAGACTCCCAGGTGTTTTATTTTGTCTGAGGTTACTGTGAATGGGATTTCTCTTTCTAGCTCTTTCTGCTGTATCTTGCTAGTCATATATAGAAATGTTGAGTATTTATGAGGCTTTATTTTATATCCTGCTACTTTACTAAAGTTGCTAACTATTTCTAGTAGTATTTTAGATGACTTTTTGGGATTCTTTAGGTATACCCTCATGTCATCTGCAAAGAGTGAGAGGTTTGTCTCTTCCTTCCCAATTCTCATTCCTTCAATTTCTTTTTCTTCTCTTATTGCTGAGGCTAACATTTCTAATACAATTTTGAATAGTAGTAGTGATAATGGGCATCCTTGTTTCACCCCTGATTTTATTGGGAATGCTTCAAGCCTTTTGTATGCACATCTGGATTTGACTCATCGACTTCAACTAAACATGAGCTGAGCCCCAGAAGTAAAGTGAGTCACCTCTTCTTTCCTCCATGGAACATTCCAAACAAGACAAAAGACTTGAAAGCTTCAAGAAATGGATGAAGCTCCAGATTCAATGTTATGAAAGAAGTAGTAGTAGGAGTTCTCCCACTCCTTCATATAATGGGGTTAAAAGATGCTTGGCTTCTTAATCAGTCAACACACATTTATTTTTGCCGATCAAAATGGCAGGCAATAATCGGAACAAAAATAGTCATAGAGGGGGGTGGCTAGGTGGCGCAGTGAATAGAGCACTTGCCCTGGAATCAGGAGGACCTGAGTTCAAATTTGACCTCAGACACTTAGTAATTTCCTAGCTGTGTGGCCTTGGGCAAGCCACCTAACCCCATTTGCCTTGTAAAAAAAAACCTAAAAAAAAGAAATAGTCATAGAATAACTGGGCATGTGTCAAAGTCCACTTGGAGGACTGCATCAGACAAGCTGAACTTCCAATGTCTTCACTCTATTATTGATCCCAATGGTCAGGGCCCCATTTACACCCTTCTATATAAAGGCCCTTCACATATTTGAAGATAGTAGTCATAAATCTTCTCTCCAAATTAAACAATCTTATTTCCTTCAATTGTTCTTTAAGTGGGATAGATGAGGCCCTTCATTATCCTGGATATTATCTAGTGACTAGCTAGTAAGAGTCTGAGGGAGATTTGAACTCAAGTTTTCCTGTCTGCATGCAGTGGCATATTGACCTAAATAACCATACTTTGTCATTGCTTATGGTTTACTGTATTTTTATTTCTTTTGTTAAGTGTCTTTCAATTATATTTTAATCTGAAAGCATTATGGCCACATGTTTGACATTTCTGCTCCATCTGGTCCAGTCCAATTGATGCAGGGAAATGGTGTAGAGAATTATGAATGTAGCAGAAACAAAATCTGTAATCTTAAATGCTAGTAAATCTTGTTAAACTTACCCCCTGTTGATTGCATCCTGCCTATCTTGTCCCCATTTTTCCCTTTTACTTAACCTTGGCCTAATTGCTGGCATGACAGGAAATGACACATGTTGAACTTGGGGATCAAGTACCTTGGGACAGGAAGGACCAGTATGCAGTTTGCCATTGGAAGATACTTTGCCCAAGGTGTAAGACCACTCCCTAAGTGCCACCCTCTGTCCAACCTACTATAGAAGGGTATTTAATAGGAAGCGTGCCCTCTTCAAGCTCTCTTGCTTCTTCTGGGCTTCTATCCAGAAGGATGGTGTTTTCTCAGGCTCTTCCTTAATCCATGTGGAGCCCCATGGGCCTCACCATGTGACCTGGTTAAACCAAGTCCCATGGCTACCTGCCTGCCTCTCTCTCTCTCTCTCTCTCTCTCTCTCTCTCCCCTCCCCCCCCATTCAGACATCACCTGGCCTGTCCTCAGGATGCTTACTGCTTTTCTTACTAATTTTGGCTGATGTACTTTGTGACAATATTTTGCCATAATAAAATCCTGAGCAGTTTGATCATCCCAGAGAGCTGTGAATTCCTTCACCTTTTCAGTGGCCTTTGGTCTTCGGTCTTCAGTCTCTAAATCTTTAATAATTGGCAACACAATCTGATCCAATGTGTGCATATACAAACTCCTGCAATTTTTTCCTCTGGGTTAGGGGCTGAGAGAACAAAAGAAAACATAAAAGAGTATCTGCCCTCAAGGGGCTTGAATTCTTTCAGGAGGATAGAGCAGGTAACCAGAAATATGAACCAAAGATTATCTGAGGAAGAGGAGAGAACACTATCTGAGCCACCAGGGATACAAAAATGGGGAGAGGCTGGCCTAATATATTGTGTCTGACCTCAGAAAGCATGCATTCTGAACTGGGCAAGGGAAAAGGAGCTAGAGCCTAGAAGTTTTTTAGAAACAGGATAGCTGAGCCTTGAAGGAGGTCAGGATTCTAAGCATCCTTTGCAAAGTAGTGCTCAAACCCCAGGGGTCTCTGGGTAGGAACAGATAGAAAGCTTGCAATCCACCCTGGGCCTGATTTTACAAACAAGACCCTTCTGAAACCTGATCATTCATCTAAGGCTTGGAACATCCCACAGAAGTCCACCAACAGTCCACCAGAAAACCTCTCCTTACTGGTGAAAAGAAACAGATTCAAGGCTACTAGAGAAGGAATGGGTCCGTTTTGGGGGGTTTGGGGATTTTTTTTTGTCCTTTTTTTGTGTGCGTTTTCCACTTCTCAGTCTAGGCCTGAACATATGAATGTTTGTTGACTGACTGACTGACTGAATTCATCTATTTGGTTGGGATGAGTTCATTATGGGGTGGGGGGAGTAACAGGATAGGATCCATGGCCCCTTGGATAGCCTGATGAAGCTTTGGTCATAGCTTCTCAAAATGAATCCCTTCTCAAAATAAAATTTTCAAGTGAATAAAATAAAATATATTAATTACAAAGGAAACTAATACTGAAAAAAATTATCAAGGTGATTAAAAAAATTCACAGACCCAAAATTAAGAACCCCTCATAGTGTCATAGATTGAAAGCCAAAAAGGGACCCCAGAGACTTTGAGCCCCAACTCCTTTATTTTCTAGATAAGGAAATCAAAGCACAAAAAAGAGTGACTTGTCTAGGGTCACAAAATTAGTAAAATGTCTGAAGTGGGATTTGAACCCAGTTCAAGACCATTGCTTTATCCCTTACACCACACTGCCTTTGAAGGATTTGGGAGATATGTCTTCATAGGTTTCTTTGACATTTCTAGGAATTATATTCTTGTAGATAATAAAATCTATTTTTCTTCCTTTGCCAAGGTCAGGCGGGAGGCAGTTCAACTGGCATCAGCCACCCTGGTTAATTTGGTTATATAAACCCATCACCAGGTTGTCTGGGGGTGGGGACTGGGGAGCATCTTTTTTTATACCATCTAGTCATCTACCCAAACTTAGCGAGGCTAAAAGCCACAGAGGAGAGGGATCACCTACCAATCCAGACCTATGATATCATCAGCCTAGGAAACTCCTGAAGATGGAACACTACTCTGCAGCTTTGGGTCACGCAGCCTATAAATTATATAAAATGATATTAAAACCATCAGATCCTTCTGATCAGCCTCTGAATGCAAGGTTACAACTTCATGAAGCCTCTCAAATAGGTTTTAGTAAAGTCCTTAAATAAGATGTGACTGAGCATTTTAACGAGTGAATTACATTTTTCCGGAGGCTCCCCTCGTCTGTCCTCAACCTACCCTTTCAGTATTTCCATTATGGATTCATCCAATGTTCCAGCCCAGATGAACTTTTCATTCTCTCATGAACTCATCTACACTTTTTCCATCTCTACCCCCTTCTTGTCCTCTTTCATGCTCTTCTCTACCATCTCTGTGGGTCCAATTCTTCTCTATCCTTCTGTTCTATCCTGCTGCAAAGCCACTCACTGCCCTCATTTTGCATTCACCATTTCCTCCTGCCTAAGTTATATTTAAGTTGTCTTTCAATCTCAAAGAAGACCTTGACTTCAAGGAAATCCAGTCATGAAATGCACAGGTAATTTGGATTAAAGTGAGGGAATGCTGTGAAAAGACACTTCTCACTTCCTCCTCTTACGATATCAGACCCAGTGACCTGATATAGTAAGGAACAGGATGACTGTTATTAGTCTGAATTCACTGGGAGACCTTGGGCTTTTAGATGTGGGTCTTTTCCAGATCAAGGCAGCACATCAGTGATATTGTAGGTGCTGCAGTATCATCAGGCTTGCGGGATTTTGACTTAGTGATATACAAAGTTCCACAAATGGTAGGTGCATCCACTCCTAGTCTACAACCAATCTTCTTCAGCAGGGTAAAACTAACCTAACCTGTCTTGTAATAGTCTATTCTAGCTCTGAAACTATTCTCCTCCCCAGAACCCAAAGACTTTGGTATCCTTGAAACTGTCCAACAGATCGTGGGAATAACCCCTCTGGATTGCTAGTTCCTTTATGGTTGGAACTCCAACAGTATCTGATCATCTTCAAACCTCCGGCTTTCGCTCTTGATTAATGAAATCATTCCTGGAAATACCAGAATTTCTGCCTCTAACCTTTCCTGGGAATTCTGTTTTATGCTATCTAGAGCTCACAGCTCCAGAATGGGAAGAGCCCTTAGAAGTCATCTGGGCTAATACCCTCATCTTTCAGATAAGAAAACTAAGGCTAAGAGAGAGGGGGAAAGGTGGAATTTCACACCTTTAGAGACTTCCTGTCTCCAAGGCCAGCATTCTCAATTATGTATACTATAGGCTTGTAGATTTGTGGTATGTTTACCTGACATATAGAGACAAGCATAGAATGTTGAATTGAAGTTAAGAAGACCTAGGTTCAAATGCTGCCTGTGACCCTTAGTTGCTGTGACCCTGGAGGAGTGACCACCCTCACTTAACTTCCTGAGCACAGTGAGGACTTGTACCAATAAACAGACTTTGATCCCATTCCCAGATGCCTCCAATATCCCACTTATGGCTCATTTCTCTGACTGGCCTGGTAACTCCCTGAGGACAGCCACTTCACATTTATCTTGGCATCTCCTTTTCTTGCTCAGCTGACTGGGGATTCGATCCACAATTTGCCAAAGGAATTTACTGGTCACCTAATCCACTCCACTTTGGCCCAAGTCTTCTAAGTTAGCAACTTCCATCAAAGCTTTTGCTGACTCCACATGAGGTTAGAGAATGAGCACTTTGGTGAAAGGTTGAACTAAACCCCTGGGGGCCCTAATAAAATTGCATCTGCATATGGCTATGCCTACCCTGTGTTTTTCAGTGAGTAAACACAGTACTGGGGAGATAATGAGAGGCAACTAGGAACCAGGGCTGGCTTTGGGAAGGAGGGAAGGCATAATTGGAAGGTATCTAACTTGACCCAAATAATGAATAGGCTCATTCTAATTTGTAAGTAATAGTTGTCTTACCTCCCAAGTGTCTTACATATGAGAGTTTAGCTTTGGGGTGGTGGTGGGGCAGGGGAGAAGCATCTGAGTGGGGGGACTTTTAAATTTTCAAGTCCCTTACCCCAAGTAGGTCAAGAGTATAAAGAAAACATTCATACCTACTAAGGTCTCATGCCCTAATTTACTAGGGCCAAAAGTTGGAAAAGAAATGGCTATTGCTAATCTTTGGGGTCTAGCTGAGAAAAAGTGGTCCGGGGTGATTGTTTTGGAAGGCTATGACAGAACTTCTGACTGGAAGGATGCTCAGATGCCACCACTGAGTCCATTATCAGATCATAAAGAAGTGGTTTAAGTGAGTAGTGATTGCAGTTGGGGGAGGTTCACCTAGATTGTAGGAAAACAACTGATATTTTGTCATGCTATTTATTCACATGAAAAAGAGGGAGAGAAGTGGGCTAGGCGACAGTTTAGTGAGTCCAATGTGGAGCTGGTTGGGCCGTTCATCTCAAAAAGAATCTATTCCTATGGGAGGGGTTGGGGAATTGCTGGAGAGGATTGCTGGGTAGAGCCAGTAATGGAAAAAAAAAAACTAAAGAGGCAAAGAAAAATGCATCCGTGAAGCATCAACAAATACACAGGAGGGAGTTGACAAAATGTTCAGCAGGGGACATGGATCAGCAGGGAGGTTTTGGTTACAAAGTGTTAAATTGAATATTTTTTAATAAAATCAAACTGTGTATAACCCAGTAAATGTTATCTACCCAATTCTTTTTTCTATTCTTTTATATTGAAATGTTCTGGTTTATCAATGTTTGTTAAGTTCAAAATAAAAAAGAAAAATTTTTTAAAAAGTCATTTCTGGTTCAATGTCAATATGACAGGAGGTCTTCTGTAGAGATCCCTAGGGATCTATGCTTGGTCCATTGCTATTTCATGTTTTCATCAATGACATTAGATTGTGGGTTCCTTTATATCACCAGGGCTTTAGTAAAATGTCTGACCCAGAGTGGGCTTTTAATAAATGCATATTGACTAACTTGTAGAAAACTATGGATGATGCACTCATCCAATTTGTAAATGCCACAGAGCTGAGAGGGTGATCCCACAGAGACTCTCAATTCCAGAGTAAGGAGAGTAAAGGGTCTAGGCAGGTTGGAGCATCGGGATGAATCTAATGAGATAAAATGCAAATGTAAAGTCATATTCTCGGGTTCAAAACATCAGTTTCACAAGTACAATATGAGTTACTCAGAGCTACATGAAAAGAGGTGGCTAGGTGGCAAAGTGGATAGAGCACTGGCTCTGTAGTCAGGAGGACCTGAGTTCAAATGTGACCTCAGACACTTAGTGATTACCTAGCTGTGTGGCCTTGGGCAGGCCACTTAACCCCATTTGCCTTGAAAAAGCCATAAAAAAAAAAAGCTACATGAAAAGAAGACAGAGTCTTTCTCCCTGGGTCTTGGGCTACTGTGGCTATAGGAGCATCTCCCTATATCTCCCCAGGGCAGTTTCCCAGGGGGCTGGGCTGGAAACTTGGCTATGCTGGAGGGCTTGGGGGTTCTGGACCAGTTCCATTAGGGTCTGAGGGGAGATAGCTTGACTCTCCTGGCATTGACTGAGGCTTACTGGCTCTTCCTAAAAGGCCCTTGCTGCTTCCACTTGACTGGTTTGCCTGTCGTGGGAGTGACAGTTGGTTGGCGGGTGGTAGAGATGGCTGGCGCCTTCTCCCCAGGAGTAGACTGGACTGGTGGGGGGTGGGGGTGGAAGGGCTCCTGTGCAAGCTGAAATCGGGTTGGGGTGTAGAGGCGAGGAAGCCTCACGTTATTTCCAACAGGTTATTTTTATTCCTACGTATCTGGTATCCTTCTGGATGGACTGAAGGAGAAAGGCCTGGAATACTAATAGCTAGCATTTAAATAGGGATTTAAGGTTTGCAAAGCATTTTTCAAATATTGTCTCATTTGGTTCTCCTATCCTGGGAGGTGGTATGATTGTCCCCATTTTACAGTTGAGGAAAATGAGGCAGTCAGAAATTAAATGACTTGCCCAGGGTTACCCAGTTAAGAAATGAGAGGACTGGATTGGCTAAAGGCTCTTTCCATCCTTTTCTAAAATTGTTTTTATTTACTATGCTTTATTTTAACATTCATTTAAAAAAAAAATTGAATTCCAAGTGATCCCTCTCCCCACCCATTGAGAAGGGAAGAAATAGGCTATCCAATTATACATGTAAAGTCGTGCAAAACATATTTCCAGATTAGCTATATCCCAACAACAAAAGCAGCAGCAATAACAAAGAAGGAAACATAAAGTGAAGGAGTATATTTCCATCTGCTTCAGAGTTCATCAGTTCCTTCTCTGAGGGAGGAGAACATTTTTCATCATGAGTCCTATGGAATTGTCTTGGATCGTTGTATTACCGAGGATAGCTAAGTCATTCCCAGCAGATCCTTGTACAATGTTCCTGTGACTATACAGGAACTCACTCCTGGTTCTGCTCACTTCACTTTACTGCCTTTCAGCTCTGATGATACAATGACAATGGGAAACTGAGGCAAGGAAAGAGGTGTGAATTGCCCTAATAAGACACAGAAGCTGTCATTTGAATCCAGATCCTCTCCCTCCTTTTTTGGAGTCACAGGACCAGGCCTGGGCAAAGTTCTTTCAACTTACCCCTTGGACTCCAACACAGGCTGTCTTAGAAACCAACCATCTCTCCTGTTGCCCTTTTGTCTCCCCCTCCCCTTCCCTCCAAGATTAATTATTCATGGAAACAAATGAATTATTAATTTCTAATTTTGCACAGCCAATACCAGACAGGCAGGTAGAAATTGGGTCAGAGCCTGCAGAAGAGCCAAGACACAGCCAGTTGAGTTGGTGTTGGCTGTGTGTGTGTGTCTCTCCCTACCATGCTTCCCTGTCGGGGTCTGCAAGGGGCTCCTCCTGGAAGGTATTTGATGGAACCTAACACCAACCCAGAAGCTCCCAAGGGGCCCTTCAAGGAGATTGGCTACCCTCAGCCTCTCTGGCTCCAGGCCTGGTACTCTGCTTAGTCTGTCTCTTGTTGCCCTGGACCTGGCTTTGTTTCCTGGTTCCTGGGGGTAGGGGGTAGGGGAGGTTGGCTCATTAGTGCTAAACGAAGCAAAATTGGGAAGTTCTGGTAGAACCCAGAGGCAGGGTGAATTGGGGGCCAAGGAGGCTTGGGATCATGTCCCAGCCTTCCTACTAATTTGTGAGTATCTCCCTAACTTGACTCTCATTTTCCTCATCTGTAAAGCCAGCAATTCAATGGGGGGGGGGCAGAGGGCATGGGATCTTAGATCTAGAGCTTCATGGATCAATCTTCTCATAGTATAAAAGAGGAAACTGAGGTACAGAGTAGACTCACCCAAGGTCACCTAGCCAGTATGTGGCAGAGGAAGTCTTTCTTATTATGAAGGACAGTTCTTTAGCTCCTATATCTTTCCCCCCCTCTTACTGGGACACCCAAAGATAAAATGAGAAGCAGCCCTTTCCCTCTAGGAAATTATATTGGGCAAAGACAAAGACCAGAATAACTCCTGTTTCTCTGAAACCAAGTTTTACAGGGTGCTTTCTGTACACCAGCTCCTTGAGATGCTATTTGCAGATGAGAGACATGAAGTTCTCAGGAATAAAGTGTTAGGGAAGGGAATACGCATTAATTAGGCATCTACTGTGTGCCTGTACCCTGCTAAGTACTAGAAATACAAAGCAAGGCAGAGGACAGTCCCTGCCCTCAAGAAGCTCCCAGTCTAATGGTGGAGACAACATTCATATAACTAGGGCCTAACAGGATACCGACAAATAAGAAATCTAAGGGAAGGCACCAGAATTAAGAGAAACCTGGAAAGCCTTCTTGAAGAAGGTGAGTGGGTCAAGATTTGAACCCAGAACTTGTGATTGTCACTTCATTCCACTCTCATCATCTCATTTGATCCTCCCCAAATGAATGAGACCAGCAGTCCAGGTATGATTGTCTCCATTTTACAGAGAGGTCACTGAGGCACTGAAGAGGAACCTCCATCCTAGCCTATCTCTGGAGCCAGAGAGTATGGCCACCTGGGCTGGGTGACTTGAGTAGCCTCTGATGTTTAGATATCCCTCTTTGCTTAATTTCTTTGCTTTCATTCTCTCCCTTGGAAAATAAGGCCCTGACACCAATGACTTCTAAGGTCTCTCTCAGCCCTGGCTCCAATGAATTCCTGCCATTACTAATAGTTATTCATCACTAATAAAACTCATAACTAAAAGGCAGCTGGTAATGCAGTGGTTGGAGAGACAGGCCTGGAATCAGGAGGATCTGAATTCAAATTCAGCTTCAGCCACTTACTAGTTGTATGTCACTTAATCTCTGTTTGCCTCAGTTTCCTCATCTGTAAAATGGGGATAATAGCACTTATGTTTCAGGGTTGTTGTGAGGATCACATGAGATCATCTTTGTAAAAGGCTTGACATGGAGCTTTAATAAATGCTTATTTCTTCCCTTCCCTCCACTGTTTCATCATTACCAACCACATCCCTGGGAAGGAGCTAATTAATAACCATGGTATCCCATTTTATAGGTGAGAAAATTGGGGCCAAGGAAGGTAGAGTGGATTTGGAATCAAAGGACCTGGGGAAGAATCCTAGCCCTTGTGATCTTGGGCAAGACTTCCGGGGGCTCAGTCTCCTGATCTAGAAAATGGGAGGGTTGGGCCAGAAGACAGTTGAAGTTCCTTCCATCTATGATCCTGAAGGGCAGGAAGCCCAAGTGTTATGCAACCACAAAGGGAACCCAGACACACACACACAGACACACACACACACACACACACACACACACACACACACACACACACACACAATCTTTCTAAGACAAAAGATGGTGTTGTTACTGGAGCTTAGAACAAAGGTGGCCCATGGGCTCCCCTGTTTGCCAGATAGTACCCCACTGGAAGCTGCTGAGACTTTCTATCAAGACACTCTCAGAGGTTGGTCTCCATCCCCAACCTCCCTGAGACCCACCCACATTGGCTGTCACCCAGACCTAGAGGGGCCGCTCCGTCCTTTTGGACCTGCTCCAGGACCGGCGGCCCCAGGAAGCCTCTTGGTACCCCCTCCGGGCTGGCCACAATGCACAAAGCCAGTCTCTGTTTCTGGGCAGAAGGGACAGAGTTGAGGTTTCCTCAGTGGGACTCCAGATCCCCACTGACCGTCACTGAGGCTGTTTCTGGTGAATGCCTCATTTACTCAGTCTCTGGATGGGGAACAGATAGACCGACTGTGCATTTTCCCCTGGCCTGCTCTGAGCATGCAAACAACGCTGGCGGCCCCCAGGATCCGGCCTGCTTCCTTCTGTCTGCCAGAACTGAAGAAGGGGCCAGCAGGCTGGACACTGAGGCCAATGGCTCCAGTTCTGACTGCCTGGGCTGGGAGCAGGGAAGCCAGATAGTGCACTGGGGGGGGACAGGGGAGGGTGTGTGTGTGTGTGTTTCTGTGGATATTTGTGTATAGATATGTGTGTGTGTGTGTGTGTGTGTGTGTGTGTGTGTGTGTGTGTGTGTGTGTGTTCATTCTCATTGGCCATAGACAGACAGTGACAATCTGGAGGAGGGGGAGCCGTGAACCCCTGGGTGTTGAAGCCCATTCAGCATCCTCCTAAGTTGGTTAGGAACTTGTTGTGTGATTCCAAGCAAATCATTTCTTATCTCTGGGCCCGTTTCCTCCTTGTTATGATGAAGAGAAATAGGACCTAGAGCTAGGAGGCTTAGAAGCCACTGAGTCTGACCTCTGCATGTTCACAAGACCCTGAGGATCAGAGAGAAGTGACTCCGCGAGGCCACACGGGAGTACCCACAGGAGTGTGGATTCAAAACCGGACTCCAAAGCCAGCGTCCTCTGGTTTTTTACTACATTATAATGAAGAGTTCGGACTTGATGACCTTTAAAGCCCTTCCCAGCCCGACATCCCCCATTCTAGCTCTGACCTTACTTGGTCTAAAGCCCCTCCTGGTCAATTCGCGTTCTAAGCTTCTCTCCTCACTCTCCAACCAGGACAGCCCATGTTCTCCATGCTAATGTTTCTCCCGGTTCTGATGTTCCATGAGAAGCTCCTGGCAAGCTTGCAGGTGACACATTTCCAGAGCCGGTCCATTCCCCGCCTTCTTCTGTAGGGTCTGCCCATGCCTCCAGACAACTCTAGCTTCCTCTCTCTGGTGACTACCTCTTTCATCTCAGTGACCCATTTGCCTCTTATTTTCCCAATCAGGGTTTTTCCCTAGGGCATTGGTCTTTAATGAGCTTCTTCAGTCAGAGCACCCTTGCCTGGTAGATGAAAGACAGCTTAAAAGGGCTGGGATTGTCTTAGTCACTATTGGTCGGTCTCTGGGGCCATCTTCTTTGGAGGAACTGACCTATTTGCTTTTATGTGAAGGGGGTCAGGTGGCCCGGTCAGAAACAGCTGTGGGGTCTGGTTGTTCTACATGTTAGCACAAACCCTTGGTGTCTTCCCAGTTTGGGTTTAGATTAGATCTGTTGCTTCTATATTCCTACAGAAATGTGTCAGAGGCAATATTTGAATCCATGTCTCCAAAATCATTTGCGAATAGTACAGTTTCCCTCAGCATCAATGCTACTGAAAGGGACTAATATTCAATAGCTATCGTTTATAAAGTAAGCATTTTATAAATATTATCTCATCCTCACAAAAACCCTGGGAGGAAGGTGCTGTTATTACTCCATTTTACAGTTGAGGAAACTTGGGCAACCAGAGGTAAGTGACTTGCCCAAATTCACACAACTGAAAGACCCAGGTATTTGTGAGTTCAAATCTAGCCTTAGACACTTACTATGTGACCCTGGGTAAGTCACTTCACCCTCTTTGCCTCAGCTTCCTCATCTGTAAAATGAGCTGTAAAACCGCTCCAGTATCTTTGCCAAGAAAATCCCAAAAGGGGTCATGAAGAGTTAAATGTGACTGAAAAATGACTCAACAACAACCATGATTCATACCGAAGAAGTCCTCTTAGTTCTTTCCACTGCCCCATCCTGCCTCCTCCATGAACAGAGTTCTGTTTGGCCAACAAAAGTCATAGATCATGTAAATTTTGGATTAATATCAGGAAAAACTTCCTAACAATGAGAACCACAGCCTGCTGGGAGGACCTCAATAGAGAGTTGTTTGGGAAGTCATTGTGGGGATGGCGTGTCATTTGCACTAGATGCCCTCTGAGGTCATGTCTCTTCAAACTGGTATCCTTCTTGAAGCTGCCTCTCAAAGAGCTCATGGTCTAGTTAGGGAGACAAGATATTGACTCTCTTACCTGTTGATTTTGAGACTCCCATGATTGATCAGATCCCTCAGGATCCCCAGAAATATAATAATAATAAAAACTCATGATTGTAGAAACAGTTTTCCTGTTTTCAAAGCCCTCCTGCCCTAACAACCCTGAAAGGTAGGCAGTGCCAAGATTCTTATCCTATTTTAATAGATAGGGGAAACTGAGGATCAACAGGTGAAATGATTTGCCCACAGATACCCAGCTTGTAAGTGAAATGATGGGAACCCAGTCCCCGATCTTCTCTCTCTGAGTCCCAGGCTCCGTCCACTATGGAAGAAAAGGCTCACAGATAGCCACAAGGACTATGGAGAATGTAAGCTTCTTGAAGGCAGAGACTTTTGTTTTTTGCCTTAATTATTCCAATATCCAGGAGATAGCCTGGCATGTATTGCTTGTTGATTGATTCTATCTGGCAAGAGCAGATGGTTGGCCACAGATATTTTTGTTGCGGTTTTGTCCTTTGTTCTCAAAGAAGACCATGATATTGGGGGTGATGACTGGATTTGAATGAGGAGGGGATCAGTTTCATTTTCTCCTCTAAAGCCATCTTGGTCCAGTGGCTAAATATGGATCAGGATAATTGGAGATGGCCCTGGAAGCGGCAGGAGTCAGAGATTTAGAAAAGAAGCTATCTCAAAGGCTAATATAACCCCTCGTTTTAGGTGTGAGGAGAGGGCCTAAGCCTTCAGAAGGGGAAGTGAGTTACCCAAAGTTACACAGGTAAAAAGAGACAAAGGTAGGATTAGCATTTAGGTCCTCAGACTCCACTGCCAGTAAAATGTGCGGCCTGAGCTAGGCTTGGAATTATAAGTTGGTGTTGCTCCAATCTCTATGTTGTAGAAGATTTATATTTTATATTATATTACATATAATATTTTATGTATAATGTATTATGTGACATATTTAAATAACATATAATAAGTTATATATATCATATTATATATATAATAAATTATAGGATATATAATTAGAGGATATATATAATATTATAGGACTCTTTCAGCTCTAAGCCTGTCATCCCATGACCTGAGTTCAAATACTGACTTGGTAGATCTTCTGTTTCCTTGGACAAGTTCCTTAACCTCTTCTGAGCCTCAATTTACATCCCTCTAGACAGGAAAGGGATGAAAACATAGCCTCTAAGGTAGCTTTTGGCTCTAAATCTATAATCTTATTAATTTAAGAATATTGCCATAACAGAACTACAGGACTTAGGAAAAAATTAGTTGAAAGATTAGGGATTTGATAGTCACTCTCCTGGGGGGCTACCCCTCTTCTGGAAGCACATCCCCAAATTGAATCAGCTCAGTTGCTATCCATACAGCATATGGCCTTGACCTATATTTCCCCTCCCTAGGGAGAATATTCTAAGTGGACACTGAAAGTGCCAGAATTGTCCCCATCCACTTCATCTCTACCTCCCCCAACATCAAAATATCTCCTCTCTCTCTCTAGGTTTATCTAGACTGGGGGGGACAAGACCCGCCTCAGGTTACTTGTTCTATTGCCCCTCCTCCGGTGTCCAAGACAAGGAACAAGGAACAAGGGCAGTTAGATGGTGAAGTGGATAGAGCACCAACCCTGGAGTAAGGAGGACCTGGGTTCAAATCTAGCTTCGGATACTTAACACATACTAGCTGTGTGACCTTGGGCAAGTCACTTAACCCTGATTGCCCTCCCAATCGGGGCATCTCTAGTCATCCTGATTTATATCTGGGCACTGAATTCAGATGGATCTGGAGGAGAAATCGAGGCTGAGAATTTAGCATAGCATCCCCTCACTCCAATCCAATTGTGCTTGTCATGGCATCACTTCCCTGATGTCAAGGTCTTTGAGAAGAAAGGACAAAACAAAACAGCAACAACAAGGTTCAAAGAACCCTGAAGGGCTGTCATCCTGATTCACCATTGTTCCTGAGGGGATAGGGGGTGGGATGGGGAGGGAACTGGAAGTTGTGCTGCCTGGGATTGCATCCCATTCAGAAGATGAGCATCCTTCTACATGGTTCTGTCCTCATTGGGCCCTTATCCCCAGGTTGACCCAGAATCCAGAATCAGCCCCCCCCCCCCCACTATCCCAAGCCTTCCATCAGACTGCCTATTCCTAAGCAAAGTCTTATGGCCCTGTCCTAATTTCTGTTCCATTTACCCCTCTGCTAGTCCAATCATTGCTAAAATAAGAAAGGAATCATTGAAACAGCAACCAAGCAAATCCAGAAAATGAGATCGAAGATTACAACAAACCCCTCTAGAGTCCTTATCAAGACAGGATAGAAGTATAAACAAATGATGGACAAGCAAGGAAAACACTTTGCTCATTTTCATCTGGGCTGCAGCCTTAACTTTCTCCATCTTGGGCCTCTTTTTCAGTCTTTCTTTGCCCATTTCTTTCTATGGATCTATAGTCAGCTTGGAGGCAACTTGGTTTCTTTTGGGTTATCATGTATTTTTCAAGAGAAATATAGGCCCTATTTCTTTAAAATCAGGGCAGTTGCCTCTGTGGTTCTCATCCTTTCCTCAGCACTAAGAGTGCTTAAAGATGCTCTATCAGAAATCTTGTTGGCTAACTGGGGCCCTGGGAAAAGAGGCTAATGTATTTAGCTCCCTAAGGGGGGGTAAGAGGGAGGAAGAAATGTGTGCCTCTGGACAGCACCATTAAATTATCGGGGAACCACTGCCAATTTACCTCCTTGGCTGGGTCACGGGCTACTTTAAATTCATCAAATGAGCAATTCTTGGCTGCTGCTGATTTATTGTGGGCCTATTAGCTTCGGTCCCCAAGTCTTGGTGACATCAAATTGGTAGCGGAAAGGAAAAAGGGAGTGTGACCTCAGGGGCAGCTGGGAGTCTGTTTGCATCTGTCTCTGGACACCACTGGGCAGTGGACCAGAATGAAAGGAGGCATGAAAAAAAATCATCCTTTCACTCATTTGTTCAGTTGGCCTGTTATTATGTACTTTTAATTTTATTTTTATTTTACTTACAAAATACTATATTAAATATGGGTAAAGATCGATATGGTTTTTTTTAAGGTAATCAGCATTAAGTGACTTGCCCAGAGTCAAACAGCTAGCAAGTGTCAAATGTTGGAGGTTGAATTTGAATCCAGATCCTCCTAACTCCAGGGCTGGTACTCTAGCCACTGGGACACCTGACTACCCCCATATGATAGGGTTTTAAGGGTAGACAATTTTTCAATGTCACTGCAGAGACTTGGATTGAATTTGAATTTTAACTCTGTCATTGACTGAGTAACCTTGGGCAAGTATCTTATATTGATTGGGTCTCAGTTTTTTATCTGGCTTTTTTTTAATCTCACTTTATTTAAAATGAGAAGACTGAGACAGGCCAGTTAGTTACAGCCATGGAGGGTGTGAAATCAGGAAAATCTGAATTCAAATTTGACCTTAGCTGCTAGCTTATTTACTAACTTTGTGACCCAGGCAAGTCACTTCAGCTCTGTCTGCCTCAGTTTCCCCAACTGTAAAATGTTGATAATAGTAGCATCTATCTATCTACCTCCTAGGGTGGTTGTGAGAATAATTTTTTTTTTTTTTTTGGTAGATAGTCTCTGCCCTTAAGGAGCTTACCTTATACTAGCAGGAGCCAACAGGTGAACCATTTTGACAACTCTGACGATCTTTGGCCAGAGCCATCTTTTTGCTGTTGACCCTTGGAAATGTGATACAATTTACTGAGAAAAAAAAATATTCCTGGCTCAGGCAAGCTGCCAATAGAGCACTTTGTCTGATCAGCAAAGAACTCCCTGGGGATGTCTTACTCGCTCTCATCACAGAATCTCTGCCAGCAATTAGGTGGATGACCTTCCAGTCAAATTGGCCTACTTGCTAAGTCCCCAGAATCCAGCCTTCCATCTTTCCCTGCTGGATCCTTACACAGACTGCTCCCACACCCTACCTCAAAGGTCCCCCTTCCTCACCTTTGCTTCTTAGAATTTCTAACTTTATTTCACAGTATCACAGAACTAAAATTGCAAGGGATCCTCTAGGTCTTCAAGTACAATTCCAGTTTCTAGAAGAGGAAGGTGAACCAAGAGAGATTAAGTGACTTGCCCAGGGTCATACAGCTAGTAAGAGTCTGAGGGAGAATTTGAACCCAGGTCATCTTGATTTCAAGTCCAGGCTTCTGCCTCCTGTGCATGTATAGTGCTGACATAGGAAGTAAGTAACAGGGCTAGCATTCCTCTCCCTCCTTTTCTCCCCCTCTCTTAATCTCCCTCAAACTCTCTTCTCTCTCCTCTCTCTCTCTTCTCCCTCTCTCTTTTTCTTTCTTTTTTCTGTCTCATTTTCTCTCTTTCAATCTCTCTCTCTTCTCTCTCTCTCTCTCTCTCTCTCTCTCTCTCTCTCTCTCTCCCTCCCTTAGTTTTCTATTCCATAAGATTGCAGGATGTGACATCTAAACTGGCTGATCTCTAACCTAATAGTAACAGCACAGTTCTGTAGCCCAAGATTTCAGAGTTGGATGGGATCTCAGGAGTCTAGCTCATGGATGAAAGTAACCCCCATTATACCATCTCAATAGGTGGTAATCCAATCCATCCCTAGCTAGAAGTTCTGACCTCCAGTTTAAATTGGCTTCTTTGAACTCCCACCTGTAGTTTCTAGTCCTGTTCCCAGAGGCAAAGCAGAATCCAGCTAAACCTTCTTCCTCACCATGGCCTCTCAGTTCCTTGAAGATGGGGTTCATGTTCCCCCTGAATACTCTCTTCTCCAGGATAATCGTTGTTTCCTTCAACTATCCTTACAGATAACATGGGTTCCAGGCTCTTTCCCCTTAGCTACCTCTTTGAACTCTCTCCAGTTTAATTGTGACCTTTCTAGACAGATCCCCCCAGAACTGGGATTACTCCTATCCTATGTTTTTTTTCTGTATTCTTCACATAAGTCATGTGTAATGATACATAGTTAGAGTGCAGATGGTATGACCATTCTCCTATCACCTATAGGTGGCTAGGTTCAGTTTTTCTCTGTTCTGAACATTGTTCATCTTTGTCTTCCTTCTAATAATTATGTTCTTGGGAACAGAGATAGCAATGTAAGATCACAGATTTAGAACTAGCAAGAGTTTTCTATGGAAGGTGGGATGGAGTGGCAAGGATCTTGGCTCTGAAGCCAAATCCTGCCTCTGAGGTTTATTACCCTGGGTGACCTGTGTCATCTCTCTTAGTAAAATGAAGAGTCTAGATGAGATGGTTTCAGAGAGTTCTTCATATTTAAAATGAATAATCCTATAATGTCCCTGAGCCTGAGTTTTCTCACCTGTAAAATGAGGGAAACAGGCTTGATCTTGAAGGGGGATCTTCTGGCTCTAAATCTATGCTACTGCAATCATCCCAAATAATCCTTTTACTGGGGAGGAAATTGAGTCAGAGAGAAATGTCCCAGGTCACCCTGAAAATGGCAGAGTTGGGTTTTAAATCCTCCTCTTCTGATTCCAGAGTGGGAGCGCTTATCACCCAGAATAAGGTACCTTCTATGATGCTGACTCAGCTTTACTGGCCAAGGTCCAAGGTGGACCGAAGCTCTGGCGAGGAGCCTAGTTGGGCCAGGATCAGGCCTCTCAGCAGGTTGTGGCCTCTGTCCTGGGGACGTCCTACAGTATCCAGGGAACCAGCTCTGGGCTGCCTATGGCTGGTCCATATGGAGAAGAACTCTGTCAAAGAGCACCTTAAGGCTAGGGAGGTAAGAGGGAGGTCAGCATGGGTGGAGATCAGGCCCAGCCAAATTCACCTTGGATTTTTCTCCTCCAGATTTATAGACTGAGCAGCTGGTCCATTCAACCTGGAAGCAAAGAGGTGGCCAAAACAGTGGCCAGGCAGGCCCTGGGAAACAGGGGATCTTGGGGGTGCTGCCTCCCATCCTAGCTGGCCTGGGCACTCAAATTGCTGCTGACACTACCTTGTATTTACTTCACAAAGGCTTCCGATGCTCCCAGTCAAATGGAAGGACCTCAAGGATAAGGATTGCTTTATTATTTTGTTTCTGTAGCTCCAAAACGTAGCACACAGCCAGAACCCAGGTGCAAAATAAGTGCTTGTGGGATAGGATTGAACTGGAATGATCTTCGAACATAGAACACAGAATGGGATCTCACAACATAGAAGAAAAAAGGGGTCCTTAGAACACAGATGTCAGAGTTGGGAGGGGTCATAGAACAGGGGATGGCAGACCTGGGAGGGGATTAGAACTGGGATGGCAGAGCAGGGAGGGAGCCTTAGAGCCAGGAAAGAGGTGAGAGAGGTCTTAGAACAAGGAGAGTCAGAGCTAGGAATGATATTAGAATAGGGGGATGTCAGACCTAAGAGGTATTAGAATAGGAGATGTCAGAGCAGGGAGCCTGCCTTAGAAAACAGGGGATGACATTGCTGGGAGAGGTCTTAGAATATGGAGTGTTGGAACAGAAAATATCAAGGCTGGGAGGGGCTTTGGAAAAGAGAATATCAGAGATGAGAGGTTCATAAGAACAGAGAGTGTCAAGACTGGAAAGGGTCTGAGGACAGGGAATGTCAGGGCTGGGAGGGGCCTTAACAATGAGAATTTTCTCCAGGAAAACTTCCTGATCTTCCCAGTTGACAATGACCTTTCCCTATTTGGAGCTCACTTAACACTTGCACTCTCTGATAAGCTTGTGTATCACTTGGTAAAATAATTACTTGTGGCTCTTATCTCTCATGGGCCCCCCTCCCCCATCCCTCTGACCTCTGTGCTCCACTGGGTCAGGGATTGTCCTTCTTAGCTTAATTTGGATTTCTCCTAACATTTCCTCATAGAACTTTTTACACAGTAAGAAATCAGGAAATGTTGCTTTGGTCTCTAATCAGATTTGGATGTGATCAGTGTAGTTTAGGCAGGGAGAATAGCTTGAAGGAAAGGCAAAGGTCTATAGTTGGAGAAGAATATGGTGGATGAATAGTTGAGGATGGTAGAGGGGGGAATGTGATCTGGAAGTGAAGGCAATGGAGATGCCTTCCCACTTCTGATGCTTTTACAGATCAGTTTAATGTTTTACTAGAAGTAAAGCTACAGAAAATTCTCTCCCTATTTTACAGACTGAAAAACTGAGGCACATAAAGTGTCAGGTCCATGGTCACGTTGAAGTAGGAGAAAAATGATGTAGAAGAAATATTTTTTTCCTTAGGTTTTGGCAAGGCAATGGGGTTAAGTGGTTTGCCCAAGACCACACAGCTAAGTAATTATTAAGTGTCTGAGGCCGGATTTGAACTCAGGTACTCCTGACTCCAGGGTGCTCTATCCACTGCCCCCAAAGTAGAAGAAATATTAAGGGAAATACTATCTGTGTTTGTCTGACTTATCTTGTGGGTATCTGACTTCCTTCCCATTGTTATCTAGCATCTCAACCCCTTCTGAGATGCAAATCTACTGAAATAATAGGAACAGCCTCAACAGCTTCCCCTACTCCTCCCTTATCCTTCTCCCAACAAGGACCTCATGCCCTACTCCCATCACTAGGTAGGTTCAGGTGTTAGCCACTCCTTGGCATCTCCCTAGCACCACCCTTACTACCCCCCCAACAAAGATGCTAGGCTCCCTTTAAAAGCTCTGCTCCTTCTCTCTGCCAGGTTGCTGCTCTTACCAGCCTAGTAGCAAGCATAGTCTTGCAACTGTCTTCCCTTCTCTTCTTAACTTTCCTTTCTTTCTTATGAATCTCACTTTTTTTACCTTGCCATTTTCTTAAGGAACTCTGTGAATTTCTATGGAAAATCTAGCCCATGTTACTTTTCAAATCTCTGGACTCTGTTACTTCTTATTTTAAATATTCACAAAGACACATGAAATAAAAGCTGTAAACTCTTACACTCTTGGATCAGAGAGCTGGGTGAATTCATTCCATATTTTGAAGAACCTGAGGTCTTTTACAAACCCCCAGCCCATGGCCAGCCAGCAACAACATAGCTAATAAGAGTCAAAGGCAAAGTTGCAACTTAGGTCTTGTGACTTCAGCTCCAGTGTATTATAGCCAGGCTCCCTCTCCTATTTATTCATTCATTCATTATTTGTTCATTCATTCATTCCTTTACTCATTCATTCATTTATTTGCTTATTCATTCATTTCCTCTTTCATTCATTCATTCATTTATTTATTTGTTTGCTTATTTGTTTGTTTGTTTATTGCAAGGCAATGGAGTTAAATGACTTGCCTAAGGTCACATAGCTGGGTAATTATTAAGTGTCTTTGGTTGGATTTGAACTCAGGTCCTCCTATCTGGGCCTAGTTGCCTCTTCCTCTTCAATTAACCTGCTTTGTCCCTCAATTTTCTCATCAGTATGATGTAAATAACAATCCTTTCCTCATAGGATGTAAGGAAGTCACTTCATAAAGTATAAGTTACTATAGAAATAGGAGTTATATTTAGTGAATAGGCATTTACCTAATGCCCACTAGGTGCTGAAAATTGTTCTGAGCACTTTTTACAAATTTTATCTCATTTGATCCTCACAACAACCCTGCAAAATTGAGGAAACCCAGTGGTAAAGTGACTTGCCTAGGGTTCATTCAGCTAGTGTCTGAATGTGAGGAAAGATTGGGTGTTTTTGTTTTCTACAGAATAAGGGAGGATATTGCAAGGATTTCACAGATACCTGTGAGAACAATACATTACAAAAGCAGGAATGTCTGGTCATTCTTGTCTACTTGCAGGAAGGTAGAAGTTAGACAAAAGGAAAGATGATCAAAGAAATGACTCTGACCAGTCATTTCCTTGAGTGAGGTCCCTCACCTAAGGTCAAGCCTCCTAACTCAGCAGAAAGTCAAAAAATAGCTCCAACTAGTTAAGGGTCCCTCTCCTCTGCAAGTGCACCAGCTTAATGAAGTCCATGCATATTACTATACATTTGCCCTGTGCTCATCAGAATAATGACCAGAGTGGGAAAACATATTAAAGAATGGTATGAGGTGGGCTTATTGATTAGATTGTAACCCTGAGGATTCATTCCAATGACTGACTAGATATTGTTGCAATTCGATGCCTGTCCTGCTAGGGGAAATGGCCCTTTTCTGCAGAAAAGTTAATTAATAAATATTTTAATCACTTCAGACTAAGTTTTTAAAATTATGAGTCATTTATAACTGAGGCTGGATTTAAACTCAAGTCTTTTGGATTCCAGGTTCAGTCCTCTATCTACCAAGTCAGCTGTCCTCAAAATGACGATGGTTCTGTGTCCCAGATTTAGCTACTTTTGGCTTAGGTCCATCACTGTCACCATCAAGCTTCCAAAGCTGCTCAGGTTAGGGACCCCAGCCAGAGTGGATCAGATACTCACACTGGTGTTATATTACCCCAGCAGCAGAAAATTCACACCATCAAAAGGCTTCTGACATCATGTATCTTAGTACCCTGTCTCATACTGACATGAAGGAGACAATTCCCACACTACAACCTGCTTCTGAGAGGCACTGAGTGAGGAAGACCTGACCCTTTCTAGATAGGTGAACTCAGACAAGTCACTTAATATTTTGGTGACTCAGTTTCCCCAACTACAAAAGAGATTGGACTCATGGATTCTGAGGTTCCTATTAATTGATGAACTCATGAGCCAGCCTCTGACACACTTTTAACCTGACCTTTTAGTGCCCCAGATAATCCTGTAAGATGATATATTGTTGGATTATAAACCTGTTTTCATAAAGAGATTGATAGAGTCTACACCATTGAAGCCATATGTTTGGACCAAAAATAGAGATGTAGAAATAGAAATACAAAACCCAACATTAATATTTATGAAAATAGATTATATACTATTATATTATTATATAGTATATATAGCATATTATATAATATTATATTATATTTATAATGGCTTATAATTATAAATACTCAGTCCAGAGTGATTAAAATAGCTTTATTAATAAACTTTTTTGCAGAGAAGGGTCTCCTAGTGAAAAGGGTAGAGAATTTGACAATGTTCAATTTTATATGCAGTTTGGAAGGCTTATTCCCTCCCTTTGTGCCAGTCATCAGTCAGGGTTGCAGTCTAATCAATGCACTTACCCCATACTATTCTCTAATAACATTTTCCCTGCCCCGGTCATGATACTAATGAACACAGTGGAGTGTATAGTAATATGTCCCTTGCAAAGGACAGAGACCCTAGGTCAACTCAGGGCCAGATGGCTCTGATCAGGTTGGGGTCATTTCTTTTATCTTACACTCACATAGCTGCATGTAGACACAACCACAGGCAGACCCCAGTCTTTGTAATGTATGTTATCTTTATAATTAAACTAACAATCTACTCTTACATTCAGTGGAGCCAAATACCCTACATTCCTCACAAATAGTATATAGTATATATGTTACAGAAAATATAAATTATCATTTTAAAACATAATACATTAATTATATTTATCCTCCTCCTAGAATGAGTTCCAGGTCCTAGAGCAGGGATCTAGAAAAAAAATCCTCAAGGACTACATGGAGAATTTAATACCCATTCATGAGTACAATGCAATTCAAACAAGTATAGCAACAAGTTCAACCAGGGCTTGAATGGGCCCCAGGGTTGGACACACCTGCACTAGAAGGAGGCAATCATCTGAATAAGAGCAGGTGGCATTTAAAATTTACAAAACACTCCACAAACATTCTCTTATTTGATTCTCCTATCTGGGAGATACTATTATTATCTCCATTGGACAGATAAGAAAACTGAGATTCAGAGAGTTCAGACAGTTCATACAGGCTAATATAGTTGCTAGGTGTCTGAAGTGGGATTCAAACCCAAGTCTTCTGGACTTGAATCCAGTAGTTATTCTCTCTCTCTTCCTGATGTTTGGATGGTGCACTAAAGTCTGCTAAGTATTTTAAATCCAGTTTCCCATTAGATCTTCCCAACAATCCTGGGAGGGGAGAAGGGCTATAAGTACTTAATAAGTATGGTTAGTAAAGTGATTTGTCTTGGGTCACACAGTGAGAGCAAGTCAGAGATGAGACTTGAATCCAGGTCTTCCTAATTCCCAAAACTAGCCTTTTATTTGCTATGAGACCAGGCTCCAGTTTCCTTTCCTTCTTCCAATTCAGCAGGATTGTGCTGAGTACCTGTTATACTCCCATCTTTGTTGAGGATGGAGGAGATATTTTGAAACAAAATGAACAAAATTAGGGCTTTTGAAATTATTTTAAGCAATCTGAGAAAGAGGTATTGTTATCTTCAAAGCACAGTTGAAAGCACTACATTGGAGGAGCTGGGTACAAATCTCACCGCTATTACTTTAATACCTGTGTTACCTTGGGCAAGTGACTGAACCTTCCTGGTGGCTTGGTTTGGACTGAATGGCCTTTGAAGGTTCAGCCAGGTTTAGACCTATGAGACCATGACTTTGGGCAAAGAAACTTAATTTTCTCATCTGTAACAGGGAGGGGGACTGACCTCTAAGGATCCAAGCAGCTATGATTCTTCATGGTCTCTATGAAGGGATAGGTCTGGGTCATTCCTGAATTCCTTTCTTTTTCTTAGTCTATTAGCCACTATCCTCCCCTGTCTGAAAGAAGTCTTAAGGGAAGAGGGAACTGGGAAGTTCACAGTGGGAGAATCAAATGAGAAGATGAGGGGGAAGGGTATAGATTCAATTTGGTAGATTAAATAATTTGGGATTACAGGATTTAGAGCTGGAAGAGACCTTATGGATTCTCTAGTCCAACCCCACAAAATGAAGAAAAAAAGGCTTCTAAAAGAAAATTGAAGGCAGCTGGTTGTTTCAGTAGTCAGAGAGATAGACTTGGAGTCAGGAAGACATCTTCCTGAGTTCAAATTGTGTGACCCTGGGCAAGTCATTTAACCCTATCTGCTTCAGTTTCCTCATCTATAAAATGATCTGGAGAAGGAAATGGCCAACTCCTTCAGTATCTTTGCCAAGAAAACCCCCAAAGGAATGAATGAAGAGTTGGACATACAACCAAAAAATGACTGAACTATTGTTCAAAAAAGAGGGGGAATGACTTTATCAAGGTCACAATGTAGTTTTCTTTTATGTGGATGGTAAATCTGCTTCTTTTTTACCCTTCCTCTCATTGTTCTTGCTTTCTCCTTCCTCAGGCAAGCATAATAAAATAAATTCTCAGGGGTGGCTAGGTGGTGCAGTGGATAAAGCACCGGCCCTGGAGTCAGGAGTATCTGGGTTCAAATCTGGTCTCAGACACTTAATAATTACCTAGCTGTGTGGCCTTGGGCAAACCACTTAACCCCATTTGCCTTGCAAAAACCTAAAAAAAAAAATAAAAAGTAAATTCTCCTTTCATATAACCTTAAATACTTGAGGATAATAAATATGACTATAATACCTAGCATTTATATAACCCTTAAAGGTTTGCAAAGCCCTTTACATATGTTAGAGGTGCTAATATTCCCATTTTACAGAAGAGGAAACTGAGGTACAGAGAGATTTAGTAATTTACTCAGAATCACATTGCTAGTTAGTATCTGATGCAGGATCTGAAGTCCAAATCCTTCATTTTATAACTAAAATGAGGCCCTGATGGGGCAGCTAGGTGGTGTAGTGAATAAAGCACAGGCCCTGGAGTCAGGAGGACCTGGGTTCAAATCCAGTCTCAGACATTTAATAATTACCTAGCTGTGTGGCCTTGGGCAAGCCACTTAACTCCATTTGCCTTGCAAAAACCTTTTAAAAAAAAAAGAGGCCCTGAGAGGTTGCCAAAAGTCACATAGATCGTAAATATTATAATCTGATTTTGGACTTTGTCACCATGTTGCCTCTATATTCTCTCTCTCTCTCTCTTAAACTGCATTTTATTTTAGAAAAAAATTAGAAATTAGAAAATTTCATGTAAAGACAATTTTTGGCATTTTTTATATATTTTTTATTAAAGATTTTATTTAGGGTTTTATAATTTTTCCCCTAATCTTACTTCCCTCCCCCTACCCCCCACAGAAGGCAATTTGCAAATCTTTACATTGTTTCTATGGTATACGTTGATCCAAATTGAGTGTGATGAGAGAGAAATCATATCCTTTTTGTTTTTTTGTAAGGCAATGGGGTTAAATGGCTTGCCCAAGGCCACACAGCTAGATAATTATTAAGTGTCTGAGGCCAGATTTGAACTCAGGTACGTCTGAGTCCAAGGCCAGTGCTTTATTCACTGCACCACCTAGCCACTCTTGAGAAATCATATCCTTTAGGAAGAAATATAAAGTATAAGAAATAGCAAGATCAGACAATAAGATAATCAGTGTTTTTTCCTCCTAAATTAAAGTTAAAAGTCCTGGGTTTTTGTTCAAACTCCACAGTTGTTTCTCTGGATACAGATGGTATTCTCCATCACAGAGAACCCCAAATTGTCCCTGATTGTTGCACTGATGGAATGAGTGTGTCCATCAAGGTGGATCATCGCCCCCATGTTGCTGTTAGGGTACACAGTGTTTTTCTGGTTCTGCTTATCTTGTTCAGCATCAATTCATGCAAATCCCTCCAGGCTTCCCTGGATTCCCATCCCTCCTGGTTTCTAATAGAACAATAGTGTTCTAGGACATACATATACCACAGTTTGCTAAGCCATTTCCCAATTGAAGGACATTTACTTGATTTCCAATTCTTTGCCACCACAAACAGGGCTGCTATGAATATTTTTGTACAAGTGATGTTTTTACCCTTTTTCATCATCTCTTCAGGATATAAGACCCAGTAGTGGTATTGCTGGATCAAAGGGTATGCACATTTTTGTTGCCCTTCGAGTTGGCATTTTTTTTTGCTTTTTGTTTTTTGTTTATAAGGCAATGGGGTTAAGTGACTTGCCCAAGGCCACACAGCTAGGTCATTATTAAGTGTCTGAGGCTGGATTTGGACCCAGGTACTCCTGACTCCAGGGTTGGTGCTCTATCCACTGCACCACCTAGCTGACCCAAGCATTTATTTTTAAAAAGTGTTGAATTCTAACTTTTTCCCCCTCCTTTCCTCCTTTCCCCTTTCCCTATAATGGTGAACAATTTGATATAGGCTATATTGGTGCAATCATGTAAAACAATTTCCATATTAGTCATGTTGTGAATCTCCTGATTCTCTTAATATTTTCCATGTGTAAGGTTGTTTTTTGTTGTTATAGTTTGATGAAAGCCAGTATGAAGGCCTTTGAGTCAGGAAGACCTCGTTCAAGATCTCTTTCTGATAAATATGTGACATAAGACATTGATCTGTCGAGAATTTCCATTCTAGGACTTCTCTTGAAGAAATGATATTTCAGGTGCTACTCTTTCCCATTTCTGGTCAAAGTTTTGTCTTCCTAATTAGGCTGGAAGGTCCTTCCCGAACTGGAAGAGTCTACTTCAGGATTCAGTATTCAATATCCTTTGCTGGAACCTTAGTCCCTTCTGATCCCCAACAAGTGGTTATAATAGCAAGAATAATAACGACAGCCAGCACTAGCATGGTACTTAGAAGTTTCCAAAGCACATTACAAACACTATCTCATTTTATCCTCACCGCGACTGGGAAACAGGGGCAATTATTATCCCCATTTGCTTGGTTAGTCAAAGGAGGCAGACAAAGGTGAGTGTGAGAAAATGCTGTTGATTAGGTTTCCACAGACCATTAACAGAACAGTATATCATAAAGGCAAGGGACCTTTGGTTGATGGATGAAGACTCAAAAGACATAAGTATACATCCCGGAATGGAGAAACAAGAAGGGTATCTTCTTATCTGACCAATCATATAACTGGTAGAGTTCTTTAGGCCTGTCTTGAAGACACCTAAATCAACTCAAACTGGATCAGGGTCATGAGACGATCTCTGACTTTTCAGGAACATACATACTTGATAAGCTTCATACATATTAATTTGCACATCCTCTGTGATAATTGAGGTTCATTAACATAACATGTGTGTTATGATGAGGGAGGGGGGACATATTGAGGAGTAGTATAGGATGAGCAGATTGAGTAGATTGTACTCATGACAGGTGAGGACCAATCCAGGTGTTTGATGGAAGGAATAAGTCTTTACTAACCATATATAAGATTGGATTTTGTCTCTGTTTGGTGTGCCCCTGCCTAGAGGGTAGACCCATTTCTTGCAAGAAATGTAATAAATAATTCTTCTCTTATTCCAGGCTTGGTTTTGTCATTAGGAACCAAACACCCCACTTTGTGAAAAGGAAGTTTGGGGATTCTATTTCTAACACCCAGCTAGCAAGTATCTGAGTAGGATTTGAATTTTGAATGCAAGCCTCTACTTGGAAATGTTCCCAAACCAGAAATGAAATACCCACTGAGATAGCTGGCCAGCTCCAGTTCTTATGAGGTAGCACAGTGTGATAAGTGATTAGTTTTCATTTCTATATTAGTTATGGGAAACTGAAGAAAGCAGTTTATATCTTATAGAGAAACAGCTGGGGAGGACGAGGAAAAAAAGTTAAGGTGGTGGAATGAAATCGAGTTAGTTTACGTCTTGTTGGGAATAAGGGGAATTTCTCTAAAGAGAGGAAGTGGATGGATTTGCAGCAGGAAAGGCCTAGACTATAGCATTGGAGGGTTGTGTGAACTGATGAACAAACTGACCCAGTCTAGGTGTCAGATTCACACATCTGAGTTACACATACCTTTCAAGGATCCGGCTACCAAATTGTGGGGAAGGGGAGGTTTGAGAAGGAATTTGAACCCTTGTGGGGAGAGAATTGGGCCTTTGACTTCTGTAATACACAGCCAATTGGGGACATGGGAGGGACTTGTGTTTCTAAACAGGAGATAAAAGGCCATGATTTCATGCCACAGGGGTGCCCATTTCTGTTTGGGACACTTATTTTTTTTCTTTGTTTTTGTTTTTAGGTTTTTTGCAAGGCAAATGGGGTTAAGTGACTCGCCCAAGGCTCTACAGCTAGGTAATTATTAAGTGTTTGAGGATGGATTTGAACTCAGGTTCTCCTGACTCCAGGACCAGTGCTCTATCCACTTTGCCACCTAGCTGCCCTTTTTGCTTTGTTTTTGCAAGGCAATGGGATTGACTCACCCAAGGTCACAAAGCTAGTAATTATTAAGTGTTTGAGATGGATTTGGACTCAGGTCCTTCTGACTCCAGGGCTGGTGCTCTATCCACTTTTCCACCTGGCTTCCCGGGACACCTGTTCTTAAGGACCTTTCTTTTTAATTAAGGACCTTTCAATAAAGGATCCACTTTGTTTCACTAATGGCAGTTATGAATTTTTGATAAGGTGTTTGTTTCTTACACACAGTGCAGATTGGGGAAGAATCTTGAAATTAGATTTTGGAGAATCTCACCTTTCCTCCTGGGTAACCCTAGATTCACCTATGCTCCCTCTGCTTAATAAGAGTATCAGATAATGAAATGGTCCCTATATTCTATGACCTTGAGTAAATCATCTCTTTTATCTGGGATTCGGTTTACTTCTCTCTTAGGATGGGGGGGGGGGTCTTTTCCAGTTCTAAAATCTCCAGGCATTAGATCTACCAGTCTTAGGAATGAGAGAAATGAGGAGGGCTTCATGGAGGAGGTGACATTTATATTTCCATTACTCCATTCTCATGTTCCTGCTGCCTCTGACTTTCTCCCATCACCTTGGATTTGTTCTGCTCTCCTTTATTTTCTAATTCCTTGGTCTATTTTCTCAGTATTTCTTGGATGGAATCATGGAGGGCATCGATCTGTAAGCATTTATTAAGTGCCTACTGTGTCCTTTAACTCAGTCACAGAATTTAAACTCAGGGATCATGTTGCCTCACTCTCTTCCCCCTCATTTTATTTTTTCTGATTACATGTAAAGACAATTTAACATTCATTTTTGTTACTTTATTTTTTCCAGTTAGAAAGAAAACTTTCTACATTCATTCTTTGGTAAGCTTTGAGTTCCATACTTTTCTACCTCCCTCCTTTATCTCCCTATGGCAGTGACTAATCTGACACTGTTCATATATAAATATATCTCTATCTATATAAATATATATACACATATTTCCATATGAATCACTCACATTCATTTAAAAAAATGTCGAGTTCTGAATTTTCTCCTTCCCTCCGTCCTTCCTTTCCTCTCTTCCAATAATAGCGGTTTGATAAGTTACATATGTGCAACCATGTAAAGCATATTTCCCAAAGAAGACTTAAGGGAGGAGTTTCTGCTCTCAAGGAGCTTACAGTCCAATGGGGGCGCCGGCAAACCACAAAAGGAAGCTGAGGGGGCAGGAAATGGAAGCTCCTTGGTTCTGGGGTGCAGGGCTGGGGGTGTTTGCCGCAGCCATCCCCCATCAGCTTTTCTCCTGGGAGTTACTGGGGAGGACCCTCTTAGGCTCCGCCCCCAGGGGAGTATCCTCCCCTCCCTCCTCCCCCCTGTACTGCAGGTAGGGATGCTCCTTCAGTCCTAAGCCTTACTGGGGGTCCAGGGACAGACGGGTCCCACCCCCTGAAGAGAAAGGCTCCTTTTCTTCCCCTCCTCTGTTTTGGGGCTTCCTACGGTCCCCTAAGCCCTCCAGGGCCGTGGCCTAGCTCCGCCCCCTGCATGGGCCTTTAGCCCCATTAGGTTCTGCTGCGGAAGGGGAAGGGGTGGGGGGACTGTTTCCCTTCAGAGCCCTGTGGTCCTGGCCCCTGGTGGGGGCGTGGCTGGAGCCCCCCAGGCCCTGCCCACCTGCTCCTGGAGCCTGGTAGACCCTCAGGCTCTTCGGGGGCGTGGCTTGAGCGGCTTCGGCCCCGCCCCCTCAGCATCCTCCCCAGGCACGGCCCTGCGGGTCTCTTCCCCCCGTGTGTCCCACCCGGGTTGGCCGCGGACCCTCTCCCCGCGGGCTTGCGGGTGAGTTCCTTGAGAAGAGGAACCACTCCGGGAGCATTTGTGAAGCGCCGCCTGAGGGTTCAAGGCTGGGGATGCAGAAGGCCAAGACGTCCTTGCCGTCCAGGGACTTACCGTTGTAGGCGCAATAAGTGGGAGACCACCCGCAGAGGGGAGGCATTAGCACGGAGAGGCTGGGGTTGCTTCTGCCTTTTTGGGGTCCCCAGCACTTAGCACAGAGCGTGCCCCGAGTAGCGGCTTGTTGTAACTCCCGGAGTGAAGGCGGGGCCTGGGGCCAGCCCCGCCCCCGAGCAGCCCCCATTGGCCCTAAGGCGTTCCTTGAGCCGCGTGGGGGCGTGGCTTAGAGCTCCGACCCCGCCTCTTGCCTCCTCGGCTAGGATGGGGCCTCTGTGGGCCCGACTCGGGCGGAGGTGGTGGGGTGTCCCTTGAGGGGGTTCTCTAGTCTTGGGGTCCTTCCCCAGAAGGCTGGCGGGGGCGTGTTCGGTGAAGGATCCCCGCCCTCGGCTACCCCCCCCGCAACCTGGAGGCGCGGCGGGGGCGTGGCCTCCCCGTCTCCCTGACACCGCCCAGGGGGCGTGCCCGGCGCTCAGGCCCCGCCCCGCGGCGCGCACGCGCGTTCTCTCCCTCTCGGGCGGGGGCGGGAGGCGGAGGGGGCGTGTCCGTGGCGCCCGCCGCCCCGCCCGCGCCCCCCCTCGGCTCCCCGGGCGCGCGCTGGCGCCGGCGCGCGCCCCCGCCCGGCGTCTCGTGGGCGCGCTCTGTGTGGCCGCCGCCGCCATGTTGTTGTGGCGGTGAAGGCGGAGCGGCGGCGGCGGAGCAGCCGGAGCAGCCGGAGCCGGAGCCGGGCCGGGGCCCTCGTCCAGCCGCAGCGGCGGCCGCAGCCGGGACAGCCCGCGGCGCGCACAGGCCCGCGCCGGCCGCCCCCTCCCCGCGGCCCGCGGCCCCCGTCGCGTCCAGGCGGAGGAGGAGGGGGAGGGGGCCCCGGCTGGGGGCGGAGGAGCCGAGGCCGCGGCCCCGGGGGCTCCGCCATGCGCGGCCGCCCCGGCCCTGCCGCCGCCGCCGCCGCCGCCGCGCTCCGAGCGCCTGCCCGCGGGGCCCGGTGAGTGCGGGGCCCGGGGGGCCGGGGCCGGGGCCGGGGAGTGCGGGGCCCGGGGGTCCGGGGGCCGGGACCGGGGGGCCGGGGAGTGCGGGGGCCGGGGGTCCGGGGGCCGGGACCGGGGGGCCGGTGAGTGCGGGGGCCGGGGGGCCGGGGGGCCGGGGGTCCGGGGGGCCGGGGCCCGGGGCCCGGGGCCGGCGGGCCGGCCAACTGTCAGCGAGGGGCGGGGCCCCTCGGCCCGCGGCGCCCCGGGGGGCGGCCCCGCCTCCTGTCCCCAGGCCGGGCTGCGCGGGCCCGGGCCGGGCCGGAGGGCTGTCCCCCCGCGCAGACGGTTTGTATGGTTGCGTGGCCGCGCGGGCTCGGGGCCCGGGGCTCCCCGGAGGCCCCTGTCCGTACTGCCGGGCGCTGGGGGGCCGTTCCCCGCCCCCACCGACACCTCATAGACCCCCGGAATGTTGGGCCGGCGGGGCCCGGCAGCCCCGCAGCCCGGGTGAGGACGGGCCCCGCCGGCCCCGGGACCCGCCCCGTGCGCCAGAAATTTCCTAAGACATTCATGAGAGCTTTATGAGCCGCCCCAAAGGGGTGATTCAAGCCCCATCACCCCGAGCTTCCCCAGGCCACCTCCCCAAGGGTGTTGCCCTCGGGAACCCCGCACTTGGGGCTGCTGAAGGGGACTGAGAACCCCCCCCCCCCCCCACTTTCCCAACTTAGAGCCCGGAGGGAGGGGGCCCTTGGAGATGGCGCGTCCAGCCTCCTAACCAGGCCCTGGGCCTCCTGACAGCTAAGCACCCGCGGCCTGTACAAGGAACCCCAAGTGATCCGGGCAAGAGAACTCTTGGGCTGCTGAAGTCGGGAGGGACCTTAGAGGTCATGGATTCCAGGCCCCCCCAGGACAGGGAGGAAGCAAAGCCTGGAGGGGCAGCTCTGGCCCTGCCCCCCCCCCCCCCAGCCTTCTCAGCGGGGGGAACTGTCTCCCTCTCCCCTTGAGTGGGGCAAAGAGATTGAAGGTTCCCTGGGAAAAACACCCATCTGTCGGCTGGGGGCAGGGAGAGGAGAGATGATGGTGCTGCAGTGAATCCAGGGAGTTGCGGTCCAGTCAGCCCGCAAGGGTTGGATTCGAATCCTGTCCCTATCATCTCTGAGCCTCTCTAAAACGGGGTTTGTACACCCTGCTCTCTCAAGTCCCTTCTGGCCCTTAATAGTCTGTCACTGCAAAGGGGGGAGGAGGCTTGGGGCAGAGAACTTGAAATATAGGCTTTCTCTGGAGAAGAGCCGCCATATGAAAGGGAAAGGTAAGGTGGAGAGCTTTTGGTTGTTCTCACTCATTTCCTGGACCCAGGATGGGGTTTTGTTAAATCTTGGAGTCTCTCCTGAGTTTGCTGGGAGAGGGTGTGGCGCTTGGTGGGAATCTGGATGTAGGCGACTCACAGTATTTGGGCCACTTTTGTGGCCGTCTTGCTTTGGGACATTTTCTTGACCTGGTAGCAAGTGGGCAGGAGGGTTATTTTAGAGAAAATGAAGATGGTGGAAAAGAAACTTCAGGAATCCTGGGGAACAATGTGCGAGCTGCTCAGTAAAGGATTACAATGTATTTGTAAAGATAGAAATTGGGGCATTTTATGTATCACATCTTGGAAAAGAAGCTCCAAGGACAAAGGCTCTGTTCTTTGGAAACCTCTGCCGCTGTACCAGTTCTCTTCTTTTTTTTTTCCCTTTTCTTGTGGCAGCGTTTCTGATCTCTTTAGTAAGTTCTCCAGGGTGGAAGAGTTTCACTTTTTTCCAGTGCCGGCTTCTACAAATGAGAACCGTTGTTTCATGTGGGGACTTTCTAGTGATCTCCATCATTTTACCAAGTAAGCCTCCTTCATAAGGCCTTACTAAAAAGTGTTGCAGCTTTCTCTTCTCATTCTAATTCAATTTAGTTGTGGAGTTGTGGGATCTGCATGGTGCTCTTAGAGGCACTCCTTGTCACTGCAAGTTACTGGAGGGATCAGGGATGGTTTTCTGTCTTTGGGCAGGAGGCAACATTTCCTTTGTGTTTTGCATTTATGAAGCAGGCCAGAAAGCCCATCATCCTAAAAGAGAATGTTCTCTATACTTTGGTGTTAGAGCACAATTAATCAAGTTTCCCTCTTTTTTGGAATAAATTTGGTATGAGATAAGTGAGTCCTTCACTTCCCAAACAGACCTATTAGAGAGTAATTATTTGTTACAAGGAGTTTTCTTTTGATGAAAAGTTCCCCTTTGCAGAGCATATTTACTGATTGTTTTGTATTTGACCTACCCCTGTGGAAGTGAGGTGGTATTGAGTGGGGGAAAGAGGAAGTGGCAAGTTCTCATAGAAATTTCAAGCTGATGTTTTAGGAGCCACAGCCTTCTTGAAAGTCAGTTATAAATTAAGAAGAATTCCCTCTTAATAATGGAAAATCATTTGAAGCACATAAATTCAAGTTGCACACCAATTTTTTCCAAGAACACTTTGACTTCTTAAAATTGAAGGTCCCTGTATTCAGGGTTACCCCAGGTGTGTTTGTGGAGGTTGCAGGTTGCAGAAGGAGGGGGAGGTAGATCCTGCCTGAAGAAGAACTTCTGGAGACAATCCTAGCATAAAAAAGGGAACCCAGCCTTGCCCTGAAGACTCTCAGCTTCCACTAGAAAGCAGGCCAGGGTTTTGATGAGAATGGGGAGGTGCTCTGTTAGGTAGGCCTGAGGAGAGGCCTTGTCAGTGCGGGTAGCAGTGTTGTTCATCATCTGTCTGGAAAATGGCAATTGGCTAGCCAATCCCTGAGGTCTCTACCAGCTTGAAAATTCGGTGATGCTGAAATTTGTTGTTTCATTCAATGTAGAAGACAGAAATTTGAATCCATATTTAATCATTCTCTTATCCTGATGCCCCAGCCTGGCTTTATATTTATTTGCCTGTGGATTTTGGTCAGCATTGTCCCAGCTTGCTCTCAAAACGGACTATACATTGCTAGTATGATGTAGAAATAACCTGTCTTCACTGTTGAAATTCACTTAGTGTTGAAACAAATGGAGTTTCACAAAGGGAACTTGAAAGTGGGTTCTCACCAAACTCTGTGGGTCAGAGGATTTTCACAATCATTGGCATTAGTTGTTTACTAAAAACACCTGAATTCCGTAACCTCACCTAGATGACTGTGTACCTTTGCTAATCTAATCCATCTTGGGTCCTCAATTAGCTGGGAAGACTCTCAAATGACTGATTCATAAAGATAGAGAAAGTCAATGAATTTTATGCCATACACATGTATGCATGCACATATAGTCATGATTACACATAGCCAAGCATAAGCACATGCAAATAGTCACATGCATGTTTAGCCATGTATGTAGCCATGCACACATGCAATAATGTACAGATGTAGTGAAGGATATATGCATCTATAGATAGAGCCATGCATATACATGTGCCTGTGTGTAACCATGTCTGTATAGCTCTCTATACATGCATGCACACTAGCCAGATTTATATTTGTGCATAGCATGCATGTGTACACATAGACACCTGGAACCATCCATGTATAAATGTGTACTTAGCCGTCTGTGTGTGTAACTCTATAGACATATGTATGCATATGTATAAATGGGACCTATATACTTTCATCTTTCTCTTTTGCCTCTAGAAAAATGAGTATATACTCAGTGCTAGTGACTAGTAATGAAGAGCACATTCCTTCTTTCTGCTAACACTTAATAACAACTATTTTCAGGGAGTGTGCTTTGGAGTAGGGTTTGATTGGGTGTTTCTGAACTCTGGGTCAAAACAAAATGTTATCGCTAATAAAGTTAAACTATCAAAAAAAGGGGAAAAATAATTTCTTTGAAAGGGGAGTGATAAAAGCATGACAGTTTTGAAAGGTTTTTTTTTATAATAGTAATGGGATCTGCTATGCAGAGTACAAAGATGGTTGGCACTGGGGGCAGAGCAGAGTGCCCAGTATAAAATCCACTTGATTTATCTGTGTTCTTCAGGATCAGAGTAGCATTCTGGATTTAGGGTTAGAAGGATCCTTGGTTTACTTCCAGGCCAGCTCCCCCATTGTAAAGAGAAGACTTCATGGAGATGAAATGACTTATTCCAGGTCCAATGAGTAATAAATGGTAGAGCTGGTCTTTGAACTGGCGCTCTGAGCCCACTTCCAGGCCTCTTGTCCCTCTGCCTCACCTCTGAGGGGGGGTCAGTTTATGGTGTTCTACCTGAGGGGTCCTATCTCCCTCCCTAATGGTCTCTTGACTGGCCATTAACCATCAGGAGCAGTAACTGTAGCAGAGTCTGAGTGATGGATGTTTCCTGGTTCTCAAACAAGTTTCTGTAGTGAAACTGCACTTTGGGGTTACTTGTGAGTTCTCTCTCTCTCTCTCTTTTGGATCTGGGACCAGGAGGGGTGTGAATTAATAAGTGTGGTATCCATCAATTTGGCAAATACTTGGACTTGGCTGTCAGGGATGAATGTCTGAAAGGAGAAATAAGCAAATTTATCATATTAAATAAATATGTTAAAAAGAAAAGAACAAGAATATCATTGAGGGAGTTCCATTTAAGTTACTGTGGTAAGTACAAGCACCTAGAAATTACAATTCAGTTTTGGGTACTTGACAATTTTCAGTTGGACTGATGAATATTGTCAAGGTTCATAACCTTGATCTAATGTGCTCTCAGTTTTGTATTGCATTATTTATTTTGTTAAACATTTCCCAATTACATTTTAATCTCAGATTTAAGAGATCTCTCAACATTTGTTTCCATTAAAAAAATGGACACTTGAAGGAACAGTAGCTGGTATACAATCTTAACAAATAAGCTATGACATCTAATTTGAGATTTGTCAGAACATTGATGAATTAGTAGTGTCTCCAGTATCTGTTTTTTTTTTGTTTGTTTGTTTTTTGCAAGGCATTGGGGTTAAGTGACTTTCCCAGGGTCACATGGTGACTGTAATTATTAAGTATCTGAGGCTGCATTTGAACTCAGGTCCTCCTGACTTCAGGGCTGATGTCTATCCACTTTGTCACCTAGTTGCCCCCTCCAGTAATATTTATCTGAGATTTAAATTAAGGAGAGAGCCAAGTGATGTGTATAGTACACTTTGGAGGACTTGCCCCAGACATTTACTAGTCATGTGATTTTGGGCAAGACATTGAAACTGAGTTACAGTTTCTTTATGGAAAATGAATATAGGGCGGCTAGGTGGTGCAGTGGATAGAATACCAGCCTTGGAGTCAGGAGCACCTGAGTTCAAATCTGGCCTCAGACACTTAACAATTACCTAGCTGTGTGACCTTGGGCAAGTCACTTAACCCCATTGCCTTGCAAAAAAAAACTTAAAAAGAAAACAAAAGAATGAATATAATAGCCTTTATATTATGGAATGGTTTTGAGGATCAAATGAGATTAAGGATAACATTAATGCTAGTCACTGTATTAAGTTTTGGACATATTAAAAAAAAGAGGCAAAATAGTTCTTGCCCACAAAGAGAGCACATTCTCCCAGAAGAGACGGTATATAAATAGGTAGTTACATACAAAATATATACAGGTGCAGGCCCTCATCACCTCCTTCCTGGACTATTCCATTGCAACTGGTGGTGGGCCTACCTGCCTTTATGCTTTTTCTTTTTCTTCTCTTAATATAATTTCCATTCAGTCTCTAAAATGACCATATGGTCTCATCCTAACCCCTCCAGTGGCTCCTTGTTACTTCTAGGTGCAAATGCAAAATGCTCTATTTGACATTCAAAGCCCCTCCTTCTTTTCCAGTATTCTTACATCTTAATTCTTGAAATGTGCTCTTTGATCTAGGGACACTAGTCTCCTGGCTGGTCTGGGAATGAGGCACTTCATTTCTTGGCTTGGACTGGTCCCCATGCTGGGAATACTCCTTTCTCTGTTCTGACTTGGGCCTTGACTTCAAGTCCCAACTAAAATCCCACCTTCCACAGGAAACTTTTCTAAACCCTCTTATTTCTGCTGATTAGCTCCTATTTAGCCTGTGTGCAGCTTGCTTTGTATATATTTGTTTATTTGTTGTCCCCCCATTGGATTACTACAAGTAGTAAGCTACTTGTAGGCTGGGACTATCTTTTGACTCTTCTTATGTTCCCTGTGCTTAGTGTTTGATGTTTATTGATTTGAATTGGATTGCAATTCATTTGCAATCTTGTTTAGAGAGGTGATAGACTTAGGATGCAGGTTAAGCCATAGATTTGTTGGACATGGCTAGCTAGCATGGAAATTTGTTTTGCTTGTTTATTTGGGTTTTTTTTTTTTTATTCCTTGGGAAAGGCAGGTAGGAAGGACAAATAGGGAAAAAAAAAGAGAGAGAAGATTGTTATGATGGTTGAGGTGAGAGGCAATGAAAGCCTGAACTAGGGTTATGACTGAGTGGAGAAGAAATGTAGATGAGAGATTCTGAAGGTAGAAATGGCAATATTTGCTAATGAATTGGATACTTGGGTTGAAATGAGTAGGTAGGGATGAGAACAAGGTTTCAAATCTGGGTGCCTGGAAGGATGGTGATAGTAATTACTTGATAGCAATAGGGAAGTTCAGAAGAGGGGACAGTTTTGGAGGCAGAAAAGGGAAGAGATAATAATGAATTCTGTTTTGACTATGTTGAGTTTGAGATGCCTACAGGATATTTGATTTGTGATGTCTTAGAGGCAGTGGATGGTTGAGTATAGCTCAGGAGAGAGGTTAGGCCTGGATCTTTAGATTAGGGAATCATCCGCATGGAGAAGATAACTGAAGCCAAAGGAACCAACAGAGGGCCCGGGCAGAGCCTTCGTGATGCCCAGGGTTGGTGCATGAAATCTGGATGAAGAACAAAGAGGAAAATGAGGGGTGATCAGAAAAGTAATTCGGAGGAGAATCTGGAGCGAGAAATGACATAGAAACCCCGAGGGGAGAAAAGTATCTGGTAGAGTGCGGTCTACAATATTAAATGCAGAAGAGTAGTCAGAAAGAATGAAGATTGAGAAAAGGCCGCTGGATTTGACAGTTGGGAGAAGGCAGCTCCCTTTGAATGATGAGAATTTAGAAGGGAGTGAGAGAAGGGGAAGGAGAGCTTAGGAACTTAGGTTGCTTTATTAAGGAGTTTAGTTGTGAAAGGGAAGAGAGGTAGAGAAAGGATGGTGAGTGGTAATGGAAAGAACAAATGAAGATTTGGTTTGATTTTTAAAGGATAAAGGAGACTGGAGCATGTGTGTCGGCAGCAGAGAAAGAACCCGTAGATAGTGAGCAAATGAAGAGACCAGAGAGTGTGGTGATGATCTTAGAAAAGTCAGGGTGCACTAATACTAATACCTGGGTGTCAGGAAGAACTGAGGTTGTCTTCCTTCAAACACTGTGTGTGTGTGTGTGTGTGTGTGTGTGTGTCTGTCTGTCTGTCTGTCTGTCTGTGAGCCCAGGCAAATCACACTTCACTTCTCTCAATTTCCTTATCTGAAAAATGGGGATAATGAAATAGCTGTTGTGGGCATCAGCTGAAGATCATGTTATTTGTAAAATGTTCTTCAAACCTGAAGGCTCTCTAGCATCAGAAGGGAGTGACAGAAAAGGATGTGGAGGAAAATGTCAGACTATGATGATGCGGAGGGTAACTCTTAGTGTATGATCTCATTTTTGTGGATGAAATCTGAGGCAAGACCTGCAGTTCAGAGAGTGAGAGCAAGGTCATCTGTGGAGGTCTGGGAAGAGACAATGTTTAGGACCGTCACTATAGAGAAAGAGCAGGCTAGTGAATCAGTTCAGAATAGAAGGATTTTCTGGCTACACTGAAGTCCCAATTGATATTAGATCATAACAGATTTGGAGTGAACCCAGTCAGCATGGTTTCCTGATTTCTTCCAGCTTTGTTCAGTAGCAAGTGTATAGGAATAAAGGAGGCAGATGGTGAGCCCAGACCAGAGTTGGGGTTTGGAGAGGGATTTGAGGGCAGAAGGAAGTGGGAATAAGGAAGGGAAGAGAGTGTCACCAGTGCAGAAGTGATGATCCTGGGTGGGAGAAGTAGAGGCTGTGAGGAGGAAGAACAGGATGATAAGGCAGAGGGCAAGCTGACATGATAAAGGATTAGGGATAAAGACATTTCAGAGTTTAGAAACAAGGAAATAGAAGAGATGGGGGGGGGAGTGAGATTAAGGGTGTGTCTATCCATCTGTGTCTATGAAGTTAAAGTGAATTAGAGGAACAGATTATGGGAATTTAGGAGTTAGAGCCCTTTGCTAACCGTAAGGGGTAACATGTTTACTGGAATCATTCTCATTTTCAGCAGCAGCAGCATCTGTTCAAGTCATGTTGCAGTTTAGATCCTGAAAAAAAAGTCGACATTCATTTGATTCATTTGGAGTATTCTCCATTTTGATGACCTGGGAAAATAGAAAGAGACTAATGAGCTAATAAAGTTGGAAGCACTCAGCAGGAACAAGTCATTGTGGCATAGTGGGCCCAGACCCTCTGTTCCATGGACAAATTAATTCCCTTCTTCTGGTCTCAGTCTTCTCATCTGCAAAGTGAGCAGGTTGGCAAATGATACATGAGAGGTTTCTGATTTTAGATCTCATGGGGCTTATGAAGACAGAAGGACTAACCACAGGCAGGGAAGCCTTCTCATTTTTTGGCTCTCTGTCAGGTGTCTTGAGAAGCAAAAGAAACACTTTGTTTTGGCATTATTCTGTGATCTGGCATGCAAATAATATTTTTTAGCTCACTTTTGTATCAAAAATTTTCAAGTTGTCTAAACTCTTGAAGGAGGTAGGTAGTCTAATCACTCAGCAAGCATTTATTAAGTGAAGACAGTGGTCTGGATATACCAAGACAAAATTGAAACAGTTCCTGTCTTCAGAGAACTCACATTCTAGTGTATGAATATTTTTACCCTTATTTTGCAGATGAGGAGATCTGAGGCTTAGCGAAATTTATGTGGAATCACATAGCTAATGGTAGAACACAATGAGGATCAGATAGAAGTCACCTGATACCAAAGTTGGTCCATCAGTCAGGCAGCTAGCCTTTATTAACATGTGTCAGACACTGTGCTAAGAAGCCCTGGAGATACAAAAGATAAAACAAGAGAAAAACTCGCCCCTCCTCTCCTGGTGTTCTAAGGGGCGGGGCAGCATGTGAACAATAGAGGATGGACTGGCTCGAGATAGGGTAAATTGGATTTGAACCCAGGTACTCCTGACTCCAAGGCTGGTGCTCCATCCACTGTGCCACCTAGCCACCCGAGATAGGGTAAATTGGGAGGGGCCAGTTGGATTCTGTAGGCCACAGGTGGGCCTGCCTGTAGTTAAGACTTGAAGGAGGCAGAGGTGATGAGGAAAAGGGGCCCGGAATGCAGGGAGGACTCCAAAGGGAGATGGAATGTATGTGAGAGGGGCAACCAGGTGCAGCCCTAGGCTCTGGAGCTCTGAGGAGGTTTTGTGTGGAAATATGGGGTCAGGTTATCAAAGACTTTCCTAACCAAACAGAGATTTTATGTTTGATCTTGGAAGTCATAGACAGCAGTTGGAATTTATTGAATTGAGGAATGACATCGTCAGCCTGTGCATTAGGAAGCTGACTTTGATCTGAGGGGATAACGATAGAGAGGTAGTTGAGGTAGCAGTCTCAGGGTCTAACAGTCTAGGGGTGAGATTATGAGGGCCTGCAACAGGTGGGGGCAGTGTCTGAAGACAGGTTAGGAGTAGGGGATGCTTTATTGCCCGACATTGAGCCTGGTTGCCTGGGAGAGTGCGGAGAGCTCTCTCAACAGGAAGAGGGCAACTGCTGAATTTTTTGATGTCTATGAGGCATCCTGTTAGAGATAACGGTCTAGAGGTGGGGAGAGAAGTTAGGCTGGCCCAGGAGATGGGAGCATCATCTAGAGAGAAGTGACTATTTAGCCTCTGACCTCTGTGGAGATCACCTAGTGACGATAAAGAAGTGAAAGAGAAGGGGGTGTGGGGGAATGGGAACACTTATGATGTCCCAGGCACTGTGCTAAGCAGCTTTTCAAAACATTTTAAAGAATTTTTTTTTTAGTTTTTGCAAGGCATTGGGGTTAAGTGGCTTGCCCAAGACCACACAACTAGGTCATTATTAAGCTTCTGAGGCCAGGAACTCAGGTACTCCTGACTCCAGGGCCGGTGCTCTATCCACTGTGCCACCTAGCCGCCCCTTAAAGAATTTTTTAACATTGATTTTTTTTTTTTTAGGTTTTTGCAAGGCAGATGGGGTTAAGTGTCTTGCCCAAGGCCATACAGCTAGGTAATTATTAAGTGTCTGAGACCAGATTTGAACCCAGGTACTCCTGACTCCAAGGCCGGTGCTTTATCCACTACGCCACCTAGCGGCCCAACATTCATTTTTAAATTGATAGTTCTCTCCAAATTCTCTCCCTTCAGCTTCCCCAACCAGTGAGAAGACAAGAAATATGATGACATTATATATGTGAAGTTATGCAAAACATAGTTCCATATTAGCCACGTTAAAAAAAAACCCTTCAAGAATAATAATGTGAAAGGAAATCTGCTTCAGTTATCTCTGGAGCTACATAATATTTTTCATCATGTGTCCTCTGGAATTGTTGTAGATCATTGTATTGAACAAAGCACTTGACAAATATTATATCTCATTTGATCCTACTGATGAGGAAGTGCTATTACTATCTTTGTTTTACAGTTAAGGAAGATGAGGCCGAAAAAGAGAAGTGACTTGGTCATCCAGCTAGTGTCTTAGGCAGAATTTGAACTTAGTTCTTGACTCTAGGTTCAGCTTTCTAGCTACTGTGCCACTCCACTGCCCAGGACAGAACCTGGGGGAATCTTCAGGTTCAATGTGAAGATTAGCAAAGAAGACATAAAAGTAGTAGACAGGTAGGAGAAGAACCAGGAGAGAATTAGTTAGGTGGCTTGGAGGATAGTACTAGTCTCGTTAAAATCGGAATTGGAGTCCTTTTGGTACACTAGCAGTGGGACTGGGCAAAGATGGCTAATCAGTCTCTCTGAAATTTAGTTTCCTTATAGTAAAATGGTAATAATAATAATAATAATAATAGTCTCTATTTCACAAAGCTGTTGCTAGAATCCAATAAGAGAATACATCTCAAGTGCTTTGTAAACCATAAGGCATCCTATTAATGCTAGTTAGTGTTTTTTGGATGAATTTTGGAGGCAGGCTGGGAAAAGGGTGGAATGTACCTCTGGATTTTCTTACGTAAAAGTGTAGGCTAGAAGTCAGACTTAAACCATGGTCTCTTAAGTGCACATTGTCTTATGTATACGCAAACACACATCTATACAGATGGTAGTTCTGTGACTAGGGATGAAAGCAGTCAGGGTCACAGTAATCACTCTCTAGCTTTAGCACTTGCAAGTTTTAGAACTTTGCCATCATCTTACTGTGGCAGCTTCTGTATGGGCATTTAAAGATGGGTGCTCCATGGAAGGCATGAGCACGGACTGAAGGCTGGGATTTTCCTCTGTAGTCTAGGAGACTGACAGTGCTCTCTTCTACAGGTAGTTCTTGAAAATAGTACTGTTGCTTCAGTAGCAATTTGGACAGACATACTGTCCTAGGAAACTGATCCGAGGACCTGGCTACCTTGAAGAAATAGGACTTCTCATCTTTTCAGGGAAGCTGGTTCTCTTGGTAGAAATTTTTCATTGCCTTACTGTATATCCTGATTTGAATGAAGGGATAAATGATTACTGCCTACTCCATTTCTTTTACTAGAAAGTACCAATTAATGCTATTTAGGAAAAAACCTGCAAGATTTTTTTAATGCTCTCTTGGGCAGAACTGTATGTTGAAACTTAGCCCAAATGTATTTTTCCCTAAGATTGAATTAAAATTATTTTGTTCTCCCCCCCTCATTTTTGGTTATGAAAGCATGAAATGGTATTTTATTTCACTTGAAAAATGAGTGTGATATTGGTTGGTTCATGAGCTTGACCTTTCCTATTAGAGAGCAGAGATTGAATCTTATTTATCTTTGTGTCTTCCTCAGGACATAATTCTACCATTGTACGTCATGCACTCTTTAATACTTAGAAAGTTTGTCCTTCTCCCTATGATTGTGAGTTATAATCTGCCATGGTTCTGGGAACTGCTGTTTCCCTTGCCCCCAAATGAATCATCTTATAGCAGCCTAGTGCAGGACTTCTTTGGGCTTGGTGTGTCTGCTTCTTGTACAGGACAGACTCATAGGCTCTTGTTGGACTTGTTCTGCTTTGTGTAGGAGCTTGTGTTCTGTTGGCATAGCCTTGGGGAGGCTAAGGTTGACCCCCTCTTTCCTGCTCCCAGTTGCAATATCACATACGCATGCTACGTTTTATAATTATATGGTATATTTTATAATTATAATGACTTGAATGCCTCCTCAGCACCAGAAGGCCGACTGAATGCATGTATAAGCACTTCATGGCTTACAGAAGACTTTTCTTACCACAAACTTAGAAGGTTGTTGTCCACATTTTACAAAAAAAAGAAACTTAAACACACAACTGAAGGTCACATGGTCAGGAAGTGGCAACCCCCCAAAACTCTTCTTTCTGTGCCTCCCCCTGCTTCCTCTACCATGAGATTTAATTAATACAGATTTATTAGGGATCTTCTAGTATCTGGATACTGGAGCTACAAGGTCAAATATTTACATTCTGTTGGATTTTTTTAAGTAGATGCAAAGGCTATATGCAAGGTTATTTCAGAAGGTTGGAGGCAGTAGGAATTGGAGAAGAGCCTCCTAACCAGGTGAGACCTGAGCTTTGAAGGGTGATAGGGATTAAGTGAAGTGGAGGTGAGGAGGGAGGCATTCCATGCATGGAAGACAACCCGAGCAAAGGAGTGGTGATGGGAGATTGACAAAGCATTGGGGCATGGACAATTATATTGGGTCTGAAGTGCATCTGACATCCAGCCAAGGAGACTATGGGTAGGAAGAGAACCAGCAAAAAAGTATCATTGAGGTTGGCAACCATGGCAGATGTTGTGGAAAGATCAAGAAAAGATGTTAATTGAGATTTGATCATTAAGAGTTCTTGTAACTTTGGAGAGAGGGCATTGAGGAGTTGGGAGTAAGATTGTAGAATATTTAGGAAATGAAGAGGTGAGAAGTAGAGGCACTGAGTGGAGATGACTTTTGCAAAGAATTAGCTAAACAAGGGAGGGGAGATGGAGAATACTAGTTGGGATGGCAGGATCAAGAGAGGATGAGGGTGTCTAGGTAGTGGTAGTGAAAGAGAGACTGAAGTTGAGAGAAGAGGGAATGATGAGGGTATGATAGTCTAGCTAGATAGCTAGAGAATTTGGGAAGGGAGTTTTGGAATAGTGTTTTGATAACTGATGGATTATGGATTAGGAGTGACCTGCAGATTTGGAGCTTCTTGAACTTTAGTACGTGATCACATTAGATGGGCAAAGTAGTGCTGATGCCTTCTGTGTGCAAAGGGAAGGATGTGAGAGGTGTTGCTTATGTAAACTAGATAAGACCTGGTACCTCATTGGACATGGAGGATGATAGAGTGAAGGATGGAAGATGACTAACAGGTAGGGAATTTGGAAAGAGGTGGTGTTGGGGCCAGGAGGTTATGAACTGTCTTCAGGATGCCTGAAGGATTCTAGGTGTGAATGTCCAAGTAGTTATTGATGTGGCACTGGCCCTCAGGAGGCAATGTAGGACTGGTTCTATAGACCTGCCCAGACAAGTTAGTGGAGCTAATAAGATTTGAGATTGGTGGGGATAAGGGGAAGGGACTGAGTGTTAATGAAATGCTACAGAGAGATGAAGGAGGAGAACCTTGAATACCCTTTCCCCCTTGTGCTCCTGTAACTCAAAGCTATAAATGTTATTACTTATAATTTTTATCACATTAAAAAACCCATAGATCGTAATTATCAGGAAGGCTGTTAGCAGCCTGTATTACTGATAATAGTCACTTCCATAGGAAAGGAGGAAACTGGGTTAGTCCTTCCCGTGGTGGACTCCATGGTGACTAAAGAGAGATTCAGAGGGACCTTCAGGAGCATAGTGAAGCACATCGAGCTCCTTCACCAAGTAGGAAAAGATCCTGGCTCTAATGAATTACTTGGTTGAAAAAGAAGGGCTCCTGCCGAAGCCTCTCAAACTCCTTAGATTTATCCCTGAACATACTTTATCTCCTGCCCTCTCTCCCTGGCTCTGCTGCTGATTTGCCATGTGAACATTTTTTACTTTATTTTATAGAGTTCATTTGTGTCTTGAGTGGATTTCATGGCAAACTGGGCTTGCAGTATTCTGGAAGCTCTGCTGCTACTGTAAAATCCTTGGACCCAGCCAGCATAAATCACTCTGTTCAGTTTGGTTCTTTTAGGTCTGACTCTGTAATATAGTTTCCTTGTTTTTAAGTGGGTGTAATTAGAGCTTCATTAGAAAAGCTAATAGTTTGCATCCCATTGGTGCAGCCGACTGCAAATGTTTATGGAAGAGTGATTGACAGGGTCTGAAGAGAATATGCTATCTTTAGAAGCTTGCAGCGCTTGGCCCTGCTTCATGCTTCCATTAATGGAGGCAGAAACTGAAGACGGTCATAGGAGGTGTTTGGATGGCCTTCTTTGAAGGCCGGACTTGATTCTCCTATCTTCCCAGCCACTTGTGCCTGGACCGAAAGTGGCCACCCATCTCTCCCTTGATGTTTTCTTTACACTTTCTGTTCACATTTTTGAAAAGCCTGGGTTTTTGCTTGTCGCTGTTTCCCCCCTACTTAGCATAGCGCCTGGCTCACGGTCAGGGTTGAATAAATGTTTGTGGCCTTCCTGACAGGCAGAAGGAAATGCAGATGGGTTAGAGGGTAGCACTGCTCCAGAAGATGCTAATTGTTCAATTCTGGGCCAGGAACTTACTTGGCCAGTGCTGTGGCTTGTAGCCACGTGCTTTTTTACAATGCTTGGTTTTGTTTTTCTTTTTGCACCGACCAGGGTTTCTTCCTTGTAAGCTTTGTGTCCATCTTCATTAGTATTCATGTTCAAGGGGAACCTCTTGTGGCCTAATGTGGTGAATCCTCTTCTATTGATGCCGGATAGTGGGAGAACTCTGGACTCCCAGGCCATGTCTCAGACTTTGGAATGCCATTTTGGTGGATATCTCCTATGTTCATGCCTTCATTTCCTCAATCCTTACTTCCAGTGTTTGGATGACTCCATAGGGTTGTTGACTGTCTTATCTCACCCTTTCAGTACAAGTTCGGAATGCCGCTTTTTCCATGGAATTTTTTTCTCTGCATTGTGTACCGTGCCTTTCTCATCTGACTTCTCTAATTCAGTTCATTAAAAAAAGTGGGTTAAATGCCTGTTCTGTGTGTTAGGTGCCAGGGATGCTTTGATAATTATTTGATGGATCTCTGATCTTACTGATACAGGTCTTCCCTCTCCTGGCAGAGTGAAGCTCAGTCATACCTTCACATCCTTTGGCCCCTGTTCTTCCATAATTCTCCCCTGGAGGAGGAGGGGGGAAGCTTCCTCTCACTGCCTTGATGTTTCAGGGATAGTAGTGAAGCTCTTGGGTGTGCCATGGCTCTAGCACATACTCGGCTCTCTTCTTTTCTGGTTACACAATTCTCAATAACAGCTTTTACACTTTGTCTCATACACAATTCTGCCCAGGTGAGGTGCTGGTAGGCTTTGCTTGTGCCTTGCCTGTACCTTTCCTTTACCCTTTGGGTGACCCTCATCATGAATTCTTTGGAGATCTTGGCATATTCTGTGACTCAGCCACATGGCATTACCAGTCAGTTAAATGTTGTTATTAAGAAGTTGGTCCTTTGTTTTAGGGAGAGGCTTGAGGTCATTAAGAGTACTTGAGAGCAGTCCACTCATCTCTGCTCTTTTTCAGTTCTGGACCTAACTCATTGTCTATTGTCGGTCCTAGAGAGTTAGACTGATGTCTATTGTCTGCCCTAGAGAGATAGACTGATGGATTAGCTCTAGGGACTGTTCATTCAACTCACAGCAGTCTACTAGATAACAAGAAGTCGTCATGGGTTTGATTATTTTTTTTTCTGATTTGAGAATGAGATCAAATGATTTGAGTGGTCATAGTTCCTGTTTCAGAGTTCTTTCAGAGGCCTGGGGATGGGGTGGCAATGCTCACCTAGTCATTCATAGTTAAGACATCTTTGCCTTCTATAGTAGGGGTTCTTACCTTCAGGTCCTTGAACTTTTTAAAAACATGATGATAATTTTATTGCAGTATAATCTGTTTCCTTTGGAATCTCACATATTTCATTTTGTACTTTTTTGAACATGATTCTGAGAAGCTGTCCTTAAGATTCAATGGTGGAAAGGTGAGGGGATTAAGAGAGAAAGCTAAAACCCTCTCATCTGTAGGGAATCTCTTGCATTTTTATGCAGGATCCCTTCCATGTAGATCGTAGACATCTTTGTGGAAAAGTCTACTATTGACCTATACCTTGGAGGAGAGTCTTGAAAAGTGACATTTTAACTGTGTGTGTGTGTGTGTGTGTGTGTGTGTGTGTGTGTGTGCGCGCGCGTGTGTGCACACGCCCACATTTTGTAGTTAGAAACCAGTGAGAGGATTGTGTATTTATTCCTTTTAGCCTTTGTCCTTCATGTGGCAGGTGGTTTGTGAAAGCCTGCCTAATTCCCCTTTCATATATTTATTCAGTACACCTTCCACAATTTAGATGATTATTGTCATTTTTTTGTATAGATGGGAACATAGGCATTTGGCTCATTTTTTTTTTTTTTATATTTTTTCACTTGCCTTCTGAGTATTAAATTTGGAGTAAAAAAAGGCAAAATTGTCTAAGCTTTTTAGTTTTCTCCTTCTTTCAGATAAGTTCCAATGCCCATCCCCAGTTATATTGCCTTTCCCACAGACCTCCCTATGTATATGTATTTTCTTCACTCCATTTTTATTTCCTCATGTAGGTCATCAAGGACCACGATTTTAGAGTACAAATGTGACTCTATTGTCATTTGTTTTTTTTAGGTTTTTGCAAGGCAATAGGGTTAAGTGGCTTGCCCAAGGCCACACAGCTAGGTCATTAAGTGTCTGAGGCTGGATTTGAACCCAGGTACTCCTGACTCCAAGACCGGTGCTCTATCCACTGTGCCACCTAGCTGCCCCTCCTATACTGTTTTTTAAGGAGATAATGTTCATTCATCATTTTTTATCATTCTCCTACAAAAGAGTTTATGAACAAAGGAGTATTCTAGACTAGAGGTGTCCAACCTATAGCCTATAGAGAACTCTGGAGTGTAACCCAGATCAGATTAAAATGTCATTGGAAAAAGTTTAGACAAACAAGTAAAAACATGATATAACATAGATAATATTAAGATGTAGTTTTCTGAATCAGTATGGTCAGAGGGATCTTGATGTCTGGTTTCCTGTTTCTAGTTAGCCCCCATTGCTGGTGCTGGAGTTGTCTTTCAGTTGTCTTGTGGAGGAGTGTTGCCTGAATCTACTAGTTTCTGGTCTCTTGCTCTTCTTGTTATTATGAATGATTTATATTAGGCACACTTCTCTAGGAAATGATGTTGATATCTGTCCTAAAATACACTTTTTGTTTATCAGTGACAATAGCTTTTTAAACTATTGTCAGTTTAGAGTTGCCTCAAATGTCCACCATTTTTTTCTAATTTAGTCTTTAGTTTGACCTTGGCACTAATAAGTTGGTCTAACTATGCAGACAGTGGATTCAGAAATGACTTCCATGTCAATAATCATTTGTTTCCTATTTGGCAAGTATATATTACTTTGATCAGTTTTACCGTCTTGTTCACCAGACTGAGGAATCTCCCAATTGTGTCATCGAGAAGTCTTTGACTTCTCTTATTTCTTTCATATGAACCAATTTTTTCCTACATCTTCTCCTATCTTTGCATATTAAAGTTTAAGTTAAAGTCAAGAGAATATGGTTGGATAACTTTCATCCTTAGCTTCCCTATAACATGGGGATAAAAGCATCTGTCTAGGGTAGGTATTTGAGACAATCTATACATAGAGCACTTAGCAAACCTTAAAGTGCTATATAAAATATACTATTTTTATTATTATTATCAGTATTAATATTAGATTAGATGACCTTGAAGATCCTTCCTGGCTCCAAATCTTTGAAGCCCATTATTTAATTTTTGAATTCTCATCAGTTCTTTTTTTTTTTTTTTTTTTTTTTTTTTTAGGTTTTTGCTAGGCAATGGGGTTAAGTGGTTTGCCCAAGGCCACACATCTAGGTAATCATTATGTGTTCGAGACCGAATTTGAACTCAGGAACTCCTGACTCCAGGGCTGATGCTTTATCCACTGCACCACCTAGCCGCCCCTCTCATCAGTTCTTTATAGAATTTCTTAACCCACTATAATCTCTGCAACAAATATAGTGTGTGAACAATAATTGTTTCCATATGACGTTTTAAGTTCTTATCATGAGCACTTGGTCCAAATTTGTCATGAAGTGGTTTCTTATTGCATTTAGACATGCAGCAAACCCAACTTTACCCAAGGAGAACCCGTAAAATATCCTTCCATGAAGAGGCAGCAGAGTGAAGAGAGTACTGGGCTTTGAATCAGGAGCAAATACTAGTTGCAAATCCCCTGCCTTCAGCAAACACATTTGCTAATTGTGTTCACTGGCCGGCCAATCACCCTTTTAGAGCCCTGAGTTTCCTTATCTGTAAAATGAGAAAGCTACTACCTGACAGATATGGTGAGGAGAGCACTTTGTCAAACTGGAAAAGTGCCCTGGATATTTGAAATGTTACTGTTGTTAACGAAGCTGCAACATGTTTTTATCTTCCATTTCATTTATAATGACAGCAGTAAGGCTGGTGTTAATATTCTCTGCTTCCTCTATTTGGTGTGGTCTGTTCAGGTTGTTGTTGTCCTTTGTCCTTCCTTCTGGTTTGTTTTTTGTTTTGTTTTGTTTTGTTTTGTTTTTAGGATTTTGCAAGGCAAATGGGGTTAAGTGGCTTGCCCAAGGCCACACAGCTAGGTCATTATGAAGTGTCTGAGACTGGATTTGAACCCAGGTACTCCTGACTCCAGGGCCGGTGCTCTATCCACTACACTACCTAGCCGCTTCAACACCACCTAGCAGCCCCTGTCCTTCATTCTTGAAGAGGGAGGGCCATGACATCAGGGAGGTGATGCCATGACAAGCACATGAATTGGATTTGAGTGAGGGGGTCTGTACTAAGACAGCAGCCTCACATTTTCCTCCAGAAGCCTGTGTCCAGTGGCCACATATGAATCAGGATGCAGGATGACTGGAGTTGGCCCTGGATGCAGTGGAAGACCTTGGTCTTTTTTGGTAAGGTCTTTGAGCTGGGACAGCTAGGTGGCATAATGGATAGAGCACTGGCCTTGGAGTCAGGAGGACTTCGAGTCCAGCCTCAGACACTTGATTCTCACTCACCTTAACCCTGATTGCTTTGAATTTAGAGCCAGCCCCAGTCATCCTGATCCACATCTGACCACTGGACCCAGATGGCTCTGGAGGAGAAAATGAGGCTGGTGACTTAGTACAGCACCCCTCACTCAAACCCAGTTCATGTGCTTGTTATAGGATCACCTCCCTGATATTGTGGTCTTCTTCAGAAATGAAGAACAAAATATTATTTTTATTGACAGAGCTAATGCCCATTCAGTGATTAAGATTAGGAAAGAAAGAATTGAAGAAAGAATGGCCTAGGGGCAGCTAGGTGGCATAGTGGATTAAGCACGGCCCTTGGAGTCAGGAGTACCTGGGTTCAAATCCGGTCTCAGACACTTAATAATAATTACCTAGCTGTGTGGCCCTGGGCAAGCCACTTAACCCCGTTTGCCTTGCAAAAACCTAAAAAAAAAATAAAAAAAAAAGAATGGCCTCTTTTACTTTGTTAAAAAAAAAAAAAGAATCAGTCTGGGAGGAGAAGACACTGGGTTTCTGGCCCAAACAAACAAGTGCTATTTACATGCACTCAGCCTAAAAGACCCTAAACCAAGGACTAAAGGGACTCGGCCTAGGTTTTATTGTTGCCCAATCCAAGAAAGCCTTAGTGATTTGAGTTTAAGGCTAAGCCCTTAAGAAAGAAAAACTCCAAGATATCTTAGGAAGTTTTTGCAATCAAAATTTACATTCCTTAGGGCAGAGCATCAACTGGTAAGGGTGTGTTATACCCTGTGAACTGTAGGAAGGGAAAAGAGAGAAGAAAGAAAATGAGGAATAGGAAAAAAAGGAGAAAAAGAAAAAAGTTATATTGCTCACTGGATTAGCGCTTCAGATTTATGGTACCTTCTAAGAGCACTGGCCTTGGGAGTCAGGAGGGCAGGAATTCTAATCCATTCTCAGACACTTGATACTTATTAGCTGTATGATCTTAGTAAAGTCACTTCACCCTGACTGCCTCATATCCAGGGTCATCTCCAGTCATCCTGATTAATCTCTGGTTACTGGACCCAGATAGCTCTGGAGGAGAAAGTGAGGCTGGTGACTTAGCGCAGTCCCCCTCCACTCAAATCCAATTCATGTGCTTATCATGACATCACCTCCTGATGTCATGGTTTGTTTTTTTTTCTTTTTGAAAATGAAGGCTAGAAAACATGATCAGGGTTCTAGTACAGAATGGAAAGAACCAAGGGTGGGGAGTACTGCAGAAGAAGGCTACCTAACTTTGGATTAGGATGGTTGAATTTGAATCTTGGAGGTTAGCTAGGAGAGAGTGTTAAAACAGGGAGGGGGACGGCTAGGTGGCGCAGTGGATAGAGCACCGGCCCTGGAGTCAGGAGGACCTGAGTTCAAACGTGGCCTCAGACACTTAGTAATTACCAAGCTGTGTGGCCTTGGGCAAGCACTTGACCCCATTGCCTTTCAAAACCTAAAAAAGCCCCAAAACCAAAAACAAACAAGGAGAGCATAATGTGACTCAGTTTGGCTCTTCTGACTCCAGACCCAGAGAGAAAATACATAGAGAGGGAGTCTGTCTACAACTCTTATCTTTGAGTGTTGGAGTATTTTGATTTGGGAAGTGACCTGATTAAAGTAGTTGCTAAATGAAACTTCATCTAGAATATGTATTTAGTCCCTCTATCATTAAGCATTTATTGTGTATTCTGTATCAAGCATTGCCAGTGGGATAGGGCAGCTAACTTGTAGTCTGGAGTTTGAGTTCTTTAGGAGTGGAGGTGAGGAGGAGACAGCATGTATCCATAAAGAAAATCATGTCAGGTACAAAGAACTGGGGGGATTGAGAAGGCTTCTTGAAGAAGGTAGTGGACCTAAAAGAAATCAGGTCTGGAGAGACTGAGTTGAGGAGCAGCAGGTGGGCTGGGTGTCTATTTAAGAAGGCTAGAAAGAAAGCAAGGAAGGAACCTGATGGCCAGAGAACTGAGATTTGGGAGCTATTGGACTGTCTTAGAGTAGGGGATGACCTGAACTAGAGGAGTGGCTATGGACCCAGAGAGGAGATGGACACATGAGATGTCCTAGAGGTAGAAATGACAAGATGCAGTATCCAGTGGACTTTGTGGATTCAGAGTAAGAGAGCCAAAGAGAGTGTCATGGACAGTGAATATGAGATGATGGAGGAGAGATTGAAAATTAGGGAGAGTGAGGAGATGATTGAAGAAATACACTCAGGAGGGGGAAGGGGTGGGATCAGATATAGGGTGAGGTTGGAGCAAAGCCTGAAGCAGCCAAGGCGACAGAATTAGGGGACCCAGGTTCAGATGGCACTTCGGGTATTTTGTCCCACTGTGACACTGGGCAGGCTAGATTTTGTTTGAAACTTGAATTACTTCAGTGAATTTTATTGATGTAATTTCTGGTTATGGCCTTCTAAAGCTGTGTGTAATTATATTAGTATTTTTAATTAAATTGCTTAGCAAACTTCATTTAAAAATCCTTTAGAAGTCTAGGACAAAATAGTCTGTTCTACAAAGACCATTTTGTAGCATACACTGTCAAGGTAAACACTTAAAAAAACCCTGAAGGCTTAGTTTTGCCTACCAAGCCTCGGAGCACACTGAATATTTCACTTCGACTTTTTAGTAGATCTGTGAAGCTTACATTCTTGGCCTTCTTTTCTTCTCCATTCGGATAGTGAATTGTGATCCAAGTGCTTTTATTGACTTGGGGAAAGTTCAAGCTACCTAGTTTTCTCAGTTGCCATTGTTAAATCCTAAGTATAGAATGACAGAGCTTGGCTGCTCAACTCCTTCCTATCCTAGAGGAGGAAGCCACCTTCCAGGAAGACTTGATTTGCCTAGGTACGACCCCTTGAGTTCCAGTCCTTCTATTGACCAATAGCAACAGTTTAATGGGAAACAGCCCTGGAAATGCTGGTTGACTTGGGGGTTTCAGTTAAATGGTCCTCTTTCTCCCCACACACTGAAATGTCTCACCACCTTCAGATTCTGAATAGAGAAATAGTGAGATGCAGAGCCAGGCTGTCTTTTTTTTGCCAGATAATCGTTTGGAGGTCAGTTCTGCTCTGCCCGCTGCTGACATTCTTGTAGGGCTTGGCTTGTGGATTAGAGATTGACCATAGGTTGCCCTGCATCATACAGTACAGTAGACTGTTGTTTTTTGTTTTGGTCTGGAATCTGGGCTAATCCCTTCAGCCTCAAATGTGAGGATCAGATGATTGGGAGGTGTTTAAGTATCTCCAGAGCTACCAAGTGTCCCTTAGCAGTCAGACATTCTTTGTAAGAAAAGATGTGCAGAAAATATAAAGATGGGGAATTTTTGAATTTGGGAGTATCTTTCACCTTTAGTCATAAGTGCTTATTGTTAGCAGAAAAAAAAATGATTGGCCTGGAGGATCTGACTCTGAAATTTTGTGATTCTGCTGAATCTAGATTTTTTTTTTCTTTTCAGTTGTGTTCTGTGAATACACAAAAGCACCTTCTAAGGGTTAATCTCTCACAGTCTCTCTACAAATTGACTTTGATTCAGTGAGCATTTATTCATCTACTATCTAAAACTATACTTGTATTGTGAAGCCTCATAGGCTTTCCATTCTTGAGTTGATACTGAGGGCCCAGGCCCAGGAGGCTGAGTTTTGGAGTCTCAGGGCTGTGTACCAAATTAGAGGATCAAAGGATCCCCCAGCCTACTGTCCTTATTTTGTAGAGGAACAGAGTTCCTGTAGCCTTGCCTCTTGCCCAAAGGCCTCGAGTCGCTCACTTGTCCCTGAACTGGGCTTAGTTTGGCTCTTCTGACTCCAGACCCAGGGATTGAACTTCCTCTGCACCATCCTGTCCCTTCAGGCCTTCTGGATAAAGAGAGCAGAACTATTCTCAAGTGAATCATTTAGTCATTCAGCAAACTTTTTTCTGAGCACCTACTGTGAAGAAGCTACAGTGAGGGGCCCATTTGATTCATTCTTTCCAGTTTATGGAGTGATTTCACAGGCACATTCCCATTTTACAAAGTGGAGGCTCCTCATCAATTTGCTTTAGATTCACAGGGAATCAGTACTTCTGTTAGTATTTACAGAGGCGCTATTGAACTAAGCTGAGGTTTGCCCCTGCTTTAGATGGGTTTCATTTGCCAATATTATTTTTTAAAATTCAGAGTCAAGAATCTTATTAAAGTGGTGTAGTGGAATCACTAGGTGAAAATGCTTGATACGGCCAACTAAAGGTTCAGAAAATTTTGCTTTATCACTTTATAATACTTCCTAAGTTCTAGAGGTGGTAGAGAGAATTGGTATACTTGGTCTCTTTCTTTTATGCTTTGTTGAGTGTATTTCCTTAGGTCTTGAGTCTGCCAAGTGAGTGAAGGAGAGGGGCATTAGGAGGTAATGGAGGCTGTATTGGGTTGGTATTCTACTGGGGCCCCTTATCTGTGTGACCTGAGACCAGCTAGCTTCTCTGAGCCTTTGCCTCTTCATTTGTGAAATGGGTTCAGTGATGCCTGGCTTATGAAAACCTTGCTGGGTTATGAGGGATTGCATGAGACTGTGACTATAAATCACTTTCTAAATATGAGCTATAATTACACTAAATGTATCTTTAGACACTCTCATTTAGATTAAGCTGGTTGCTCTTTACTCATTTTATATTGATAGAATAACTAGATTGCAAATATATTTTACCTTCTGCTTGTAGTTACTGTACAGTAATCTTTCTGAAATACATTTTCTTTGCCTTAAGAACTAGGATCTTCAGTTTTCAGATTTGCTGCTTTTTTGACCACAGGCAAATTTTTGTATTTTAAGGATTAAAACAGCATTTAATGGATTTTATATTTTGGATACCTTATTGCATATTTTTAATTGAAATTCATAAAGTGTTCTGGTTGTTGCAGCTGTCTCTGTGTCACTTAGTTTTGGAGATCTGGAAATCTTTACACAGGTGAACATGAACAAAACTGGTTCATTGGGAACTTTGACTGCAAAGATGACCATTGCTTTATTGTACTTCTTAGGAAAGAGCTGGTGCTTTTGAAGGGTGCTTCCTGACAAATCATATGAATATTTATTCCATGTGTTTTTTGCTTAATCCAAGGGAACTTTCAGTGAGAAATTCTCTGCCCATGGATATCACACCTGGTTGCCATTTATACTTTCAGAGAGCCGCTCGGAGCTGTAGAAATAACTTGAGTACAGTCACATAGCCAAGATTTAGCAAGAAGTGTCACTTGAACTCAGGTCTTCTGGAATCTTTGGGCCAGCTCTCATTCTTTAATGCACCATATTTGCACTCAGGTCTTCCTGGCTCCAGAACTGGTACTCTATCCACTGTGCCACCTAGCTGCCCCCACCATACTTTGAAAATATTACTCTTGTGCTTTATGTAGAAAGGCTGGTTGTAGAACTCTTCCAAATTGTGATCTAGTCTGACTGCTCTTCTTTTCTCTTCCTGTTCACTGAAATGTTCATTAGCTCTTAACTCTAAATGGGAGCAATAGAACAAGATTCCTTTTTTAGTGATTATTATACTCTGAAAAGAGAATATGAGGTTCTCAAGTCTTTGGACTCCACTCCCTTCAGCTAACTGATCCACCCACTCTGACACTCATCAAATATCTACAAAGACATCCAGAGCCTTTGAACTATCTTGTGCACATAAAGTCTGCCCAAGCCTAAAATCTGCTCAAGCGTAGTGATTAAGTAGGCTCCAAAGAAGCTTCCTGAAAAACCCACAGGAATAGAGTCTGTTGGTTAGTCTAATATAAGGCAAATCTCACTGTACTCATCTTGCTTGCCTTAGTGTACTAGCCCTGGCTTTGCTCATAAGAGACGACAGGAGAGCATTCTGAAATGGAGAGTTTTGGTCACCATTTCAACCCTAGAAGCACGATTTCATGATAAACTTAACAAAAAACAAACTGGATGCAGGCCAGAAGCTGACTCACCAGGGAGCAGTGATAGACACTTAGAAGGGAATGGCCTCTCCCAGGATCAGATTTCAAAGCTTCATGTCATGATTACATCAGGGAAAGGCAGCCAAGAAATCAAGAAGGAGATCTTGCCTGTCCCTCCTGGGAATAATGGTGCCTTAGGTAGGCTGGTTCGGGTGGGGAAGGGCACTGGAGTCACTTGTGCCCAACCAAGGGTCCAGAACACAGGGGCCAAGAAACCTGGGGTCCAATGAGGTGGGGTCGACCTGCTGCCTGTGACAGTCTTTCTCATTTTTGGAGCCTCCCTCTGCTCCTGGAGAAGGGGGACTAAGGGTTACTTAACCCAGTAGAGTATCGTTTTCTAGTGTGAAGGGAATACACTTAACTCAGTAGTGAGCAGACGGATCGTGTTTGTGTCAGACAGTGTAGCTACTGTTTCAAACTTGAACAGAGCCATCTGAGAAGCACAGAATGATCCTTTCAGCTGGGCAGAACAGGCCTGTGGCCTCCAAAATATTGCATGTTTCAGGAAGGTGGGCTTTGCCCAACCACAGGCGTGTCAAGCAGGATATGATGCTGTTGGGCTTTGGGTAGATGAGAGCAAAGTGGAGGCCTGCTGGTGAAGCTGCTTAGGAGTTTTTGAGTTTGTACAGGTCAGCTTTCAGGTATCAGGCTCACAGAACATTTGGAAACAGATGTCCTGGCACGGAAGTAGACAACCTGACTCTCCCCTTTGGGCCTTTGGATTTTTGTTTAAGGTTATCCAGGAGACAAGGAGGAAAACACCCAGGTGAATCCTGGCTTTGGGCTCTGCTTGAGAATGTGCCATGGAAGTGGGACCAGGAGTCACTATCAGGTGTGGCCTAAAACCTCTTGATTCCTTGGGGTGGGGTGAGGTGAAGTGAGGTGAGGTGGGGGAATTGTTTTCCATCCATTTGCTGATTCATTGTCATTTTATTGCAATAATTAGGAATCCAGAGAGTGAGTCTTGAAACTGCCACATTTAATAATGTGTTTTCTCTAGGTGTTCATCTCTATAAGATTCAAAATGCTTTTCTTATTGAAGTCTTTTTTGCACAACTCTAATGTGAAGTTTTTTATTTGAGATTTAATTTTCACTTTAGCCAGAGCACTGCTACCTGCTCCCCCGCTGCCCAGTTCTGAGGATTAACAGCCTGTACTTCAAGAAAAGGGATTTTTTTGATTTCTTATTGAGTCTCTGCTGTGAAAACAAGAGCCTTTTCCATGTTGCCATGCTCCAGGATACATTTAACTTGTATTTTCACCCTTTAAAGGAGCTGCCAGAGTCCTTGAAAGAGCTGTTGACCCTTTTCACATTAATGATAGGCAGCCTTACATTTCTGCCAGCCCTTATGGAGTAAGTGACATGCATGCATTATTGTAGCCTTTTCAAAAATGAGAAAAAGAAGCAGAGATGGGAGCATCACTTGGCCAAGCCACTGTGGTTGGAGCCAGGCCTGGGGATTTGACTTGGCCTGCCATTCTTTTGTGTTGGGTACCTTACCTAGTTTTCAGAACTGTATACATACAGAAAAGTATATTACTTGATAGGAAAAAATCTCTTAGGTTTTTAAGAAGTTTGGTCTTGCAAACCTCAATGATTTTTTAGGACCATCATATTGGAGAAATATTCTAAATATGAATTTTAAGAACATATATTTTACCATTTATTGTAACCCTTATTTATGTAGCTAAGAAAAAATATTTTATTTATTTTTTCAGCTTCATGCAATGATAATTTTCAACAATCATTTTTTGGCAAAGTTTTGAGTTTCCTCCCTTCCCTTTTCTCCTCTCCCTGACAGAAAGCAATCTAATTTAGGCTGGCAAGTATAGCTATACATTTTAATCATATTGAGAAAGAAGAATCAAATTGAAATGAAAAAAAAAGGACATTATAGAGAAAAAGCATACTACCTAAGATAACCTCTAAAAATTGAAGATAGTGAATTTTGATCTGTATTTAAACTCAATAATGCCTTCTCTGAATATGGATTGTATTTTTCCATCACAAGTCATTTAGAATTGTCTTTGATTATTGTACTGCTGAAATGAACAGTCTGTCCTAGCTGATGATCACCCAATGCTGCTGTTAGTGTGAAGAATGTTCTTCTGGTTCTGCTCACTTTGCTCAGCATCAGTTCATGCAGGTAACTTTATTTATTGAGTGCTCTCAGTGGTGCTAGTAGTTTCTATAAAGAACAGAATGCCTGGTCTGTTTTCTTACAGCTTGCTTAGGGTCATTAGAGTGGAGGGAAAAGTGGGCCTTTTTCTGAGACTCAGAGATGCCTGAATATGATAAAAGTAGGTCATTATTTGAATTGATTTTGGAGAGTACATCCCAATCTAGTGCATTCATGAAGAACAAAACAGCTTGCATGGGACTGGAAGTACAAGAAAGATACAAATTGTGGTTGGTCAGGGAATGAGTCAGCTACGTACCAGTGATAGAGCAGCTAAGATTTTGTACTTGACAGAGTTCTCAACTTGTAACATTCAGTTGTTTTATTTATTTATTTATTTATTATATTTAACACTGAAGCAAATTTTAATTTTGAAACCCAATATTTATTTAAGACATTTTAATAGAAGGAAGCTCTTTTGGATCAGTTCTTAGCTTCTTCTTTTTGTCGAGGCTTCTTTGGCATTCCAGTGAAGCTGCTTGGACCCTTTCTAAGAAAAGCATTTTAAAATTTATAAAATAAAATAGAGAATTACAAAAAGAGCAGCAATTATAACACTTATTTTTTTGAAACTTCCCAAATCCCAGATTAAGAATCCCTGCTTTAGAATCATTTATTCCCTCATTCATTCTGTTTGTAACATAGAAACATTTTGATTGATGATTTTGACCTTTGTAAGCAGTTGTGAATCTAAATGAGCTTGTGTCCCTTCTTTGAAACCACTCCTTAGGAGGTGCAGCTTGATTTTGTGTCAAGTGAAGGTTCAGTAGATCATCTTTAGGTTGATCCCTGGACCAGCTATCCCTCCCAGGCTAGAGGAAGGACTGTGTAAACCTTCAAGTGTTAGAAATGCAAGCTGTTAATTTTGACATTATTAATATATATATATTATATATATATATATATATTCATATAGCTTCTTCTTTCTTACAAAGAAATATCTTAAAAACTTGTCTGCATGGTATTGAAGAGTCCTAGAATTTTGGCACTAATGGTGTTATCAAACCCTCTGTAGACTTTAACTTGTTTGAACATTGCAGGATATTTGGAGATTGGAGAGGCAGGAGGTAAGCAGTATGTGCAGATTGAGACTTGGCTCAGGTCTCTTGACTCTAAATTGGGCTTTCTTCCTGTGATATTTAGAGGCCTCTTCCTTCAAAAGGCACTACCACTACTTGCACCTTCTGCTCCTGCTCCTTCTCCTCCTCCTCCTGGTGAAGGTGAAGTGGTTTCTGATCTGGCTGTTAGGGCCCTTTTGGTGTAGATGTATGTTTATGCACACATGCACCGCCCCCCCCAGGTAGAGTGGAAGCTCCTGGCAAGTCAGCCAGCCTCCCTTTGGCCCCTTGAGTCACTGGGCACACTCACCCAGAAGTCAAAGTGTGTTACATCACCTTGGTTTTCTTTGCTGATCACTGTGGTCATTTCCAATCTAGGATAGCACTGGGATAAAAGCTCCCCACAGGACACTGTGATGCCCTTGCTGATGCTGTGCCTGCCTCCCTCTCTCTCTCTCTCTCTCTCTCTCTCTCTCTCTCTCTCTCCCCCCCCCCCCCCCCCGAGTTTCTTGGTAGTTTAACTGGATGGTGCCAGACACAAGGGGCCCTGCCTTCCTGGTGCTTACATTCTAGAGAGGGAAGATTACATCCTGAGGGTACCAGAAAGGAGCCAGGACATTCAACTGCTCTCCTTCCCTGGAACACTTTTCCTTTTTTTTTTAGGTTTTTGCAAGGCAAATGGGGTTAAGTGGCTTGCCCAAGGCCACACAGCTAGGTAATTATTAAGTGTTTGAGACCGAATTTGAACTCGGGTACTCCTAACTCCAGGGCCAGTGCTTTATCCATTGTGCCACCTAGCTGCCCCCTAATTTTCCTTTTCAAGGACTCCACCTCCCCATTTCCTTCAAGAGGCAGATCTTTGGTACTTTAAGGGGCAAGCCTTATCCCCTTGACTGCTGGTGTTTACCCTTCCTACCTATCTGGTGTTTAACTACCTGCTATTTATTATAGGTTTATTTTTGCATATACTTAGCTATGTCCATGTTTTCCTCTTAGTAGAATGTAAGTGCCTCTAAAGCCTCAGAGTGACCTGAACAAAGCCTAGCTCATGGAGCCAGCAGACTAGCCTTTGAGGCAGGTAGGGCAGGCCAGGAACCTTGAGAAGTGCATCTGGAGAACCTTGAAAGCTGACCCAGTCCAAAAGTGCCTGGCTGCCATTGCCAACATCTGGTTTGAACTTGTTAGTCTAAGGTTTATTTAGGAAAACACAAAATCATGGGGGAAGAGGTAAAGGGTCCAGCAGAGACTGAGGACTAGAATGTAGTCTGAAGGGAATGGGAAGGAAGCAGAATCAGAAAGTTCGTTTGGAGTCATTATGGGATATTGTCCAGTCTTCTCAAACCCTTCACATTGTCCTCTCTGTTCTTAGTTTGGCAGTTTCTTGCCTGATTTTTCAGGCCTAGCACACAGCTGATTAGGGTATTAGTGACCCCTTTTCACATAGGGATACAGCTTTGTTACTTTATATACAGGTATTTGTAATCCTGCTGAACACTTGCTGATTACCTCTGTTTTGGGGAGGGATGGAGATGACTTAGTTTGACTGTGCAAAATTCAAACTACTGAAAATGAAGGAATTGCAATTTGATTTTTTTAAAGCATAGAGTAAGTACTCTTTTCTTAAATGATTCAGTAAGATGGTCTTGTGGATCAAGGGCTGGCTCTATTCCGCCCCCCCCCCCCCCCAACTTCCTAGCTATATGCTCTGGGAAAGTCAGTTAACCTCTGTCTACTTTCATTTCTTTATCAGTAAAATGGGGATATTCATAGCACCCCACCCTCTCAGGGTTGTTGTGAGGACAGAATCACATTCCATGACTCTTTGCAAATCTTTGAAGTGTTAGAGAAATTATAGCTAGTATTATTAAGAAATTGGGGAAAAGCAAACCCAGGGCTTTTTCTTAGTGTATTGTTGTTATGAGATCATAATTGTTATTATTTGTATTCTGTATAGAAATCCTGTTACCAGAGTACCTTTCCAAGTTTGTTGGCTTCTATTCTTGGGTAGAAAAATATTTTAGTACTTTACACAATGAATTTTTATCATAATGCAAAGGTGAGTCTCACCACCATTTGAATGAATCACCCACAAATTTTAAGTATAAATGAGTTATAATAAAAGACTTGCAAAGGGTAAGCTAATATAATATGGGAAAAATAAATAATCTGGTGAGTGTGAAGGAGTGTTATTTAACAATTAAAAACAGGATATTATTCCCCTTTTTTAAAAACCTAAGTCCCAGTGTACTGATAAATCGTTGGATCTTTGTTTTTCTAGTGTGAATGACTAGGCAGAGAGGGTAGGAGGAGGGAAGAGAGAGAGAAAAAAAGAATGAAAAGAGAGAAGTTTAGAGATTGACAAAAGGAGGAATTTGAAGATGAAAGTTTGTCTCATGGAATTTTAGGATGCCACAGATAAATATCTTCTCCATTTGAGGTAGTGGAAAGAGCCTCAGTCTTGGGAATTGGGTATTATATTGGATACTAGTTCTGAGACTTCTGAATTCACCTTCTCACCATGAAGGACTCATTTGTTTCTCTTCCTCCACCCCACCCCCCACCCCCATTTTTTCTTTTTTATGAGGACTCTATTGTTCATTGACTTTAGGTCTCTTTGAGTCTTGTCACTTAAATTGCCTGTTTTAGCTAATCCATCTGACTTAAACCTCAGCTTTTTCCCTCTATAAAATGAGGGAGCTGGACTACGGCTTTTTCCTACTCCAAATCTGGATCCTTTGAGTAGAGCTGCTCAGGACATTTTAAAGATTTGTGTAGAAATTTGGGTGGGTGGGTGGAATGAAAACCTTTTCATTTGTTTCTGTGTAGTGAAATTAAAGTTTATATTGTAGCTTTTAAGGTCTGTTTTAACATAGACTTGAGGAAAGTTTGGAAGATACCAGCACCAGTACAAGGAAGCATGGAGCTCATAACAATACAGTCAAACCAGCTCTAATGAGAGGAGATAGAAATTGAAGGACAGGCAGGGAGAATGTTGGGTTGCCAAGTGGGAATGGGGCACCCTCTTCCCCCACAACCATTTTATATCAAGTTCAGTTCTCTGTATCTAATAAGGTAAAGCAGGGAACAAAGAGTGGGAAAGAGGGCTGTGAAAGGGCAAGGGGAGGGGGGGAGGAATGGAAGTATTTGATGCTGTTTGGAGGTTTGACATATTCAAGAAGAATAGAAATGGGCAACATTGTTCACTGGAGCTTTGTTTCAGAATTGAGCCTCTGATAGTGTATTTTAAGAAAATATAAAATTGAGGGTGACTAGGTGGTATAGTGGATAGAGTACTGGCCCTGGAGTCAGGAGGACCTGAGTTCAAATTCTGCCTCAGACACTTAATAATTACCTAGCAGTGTGGCCTTGGGCAAGCCACTTAACCCCATTTGCCTTGCAAAAAAACTAAAAAAGAAAAAAAGAAAAAAGAAATAGGAAGTTAAAGTATCTAAAAAGTGCTAAATAAGTCATTTACAATTTGATGTTCCTAAAATAAACTCAGTCATTCACCTAGCCTGGAATGCCAAATATTTGACAGCTTCATGTTATATCTAACTTTGCCTGAAATATCCTGTGGATGGCCTCCTAAAAACCTTCTAGGATCTTGGGTGGGGAGGTGACTCAGTCTATTTCCTCCTCATCTTACTTATGAGAGAAGCTTGGTAATTAAAGGCTACATAGTGGAAGTTGCCACAAAAGAAATGACTTGGCCAAAATCATTCACTTGGGCTACTCCTGACTTCCAGGCCAGCATTCCTTCCCCTACACCATGTTGTCTCTTTTGGTTGGAACCTTTTGTTTGTTCCCCCTAATCCAGTTGGTTTCCTGTTGCTCTTTACCTTTGCTATTGAACATGCCTCCTCCTCTCCTCTGGTCCTGTCATCATTTAATGCATGCCCTCATTACCTCCTGCCTGGATTATCGCCATAGATGCTAGGAAGTCTGCCTACCTTGAGTCTCCTCACAGCTGTCAAATTTTGCTCCATAATCTCCAATGGCTTCCTATTGCCTCCAAGGTCATACAAAATCAAAATCTTAACCAATTCTTAGCTCCCGTCTACCTTCCTTATCTGTACTTTTAGATTCAGTGTCACTGGCCTCTATTCCAATTTGCAGCTCTATACTTTCTCTGACTGTTCCCAGGTTTGGACTGCTCTTCCTTCTCATCCCTACCTATAGTTTCCCTCACTTTCATTTTAAATTCCTATCAAATCTCACTTTCCTATCATTTGTTTCATATTTATCCTGTAGGGCAGCTAGAAGGCTCATTCTGTGGAGTGCTGGACTTCAGGTTCTCCTGACCTCAAATCCAGCTTCAGATACTTGTACTAGTTGTGTGACTTTGGCAAAGTTACTTAATCTGGATTGCCTCCCATCCAGGGCTATCTACAGTTATCCTGATTCAAATCTGACCCCTGGATCCAGCTGGCTCCGAAGGAGAAAGTGAGGCTGATGACTTAGTACTCCCCCCCCCCCCCCCCCCCCCCCGCCCCAGTCCAATTCATATACATGTCATGGCATCTCCTTGATATCATGGTCATCTTTGAAAATGAAGGACAAACATCATTTATCCTGTATCTAGCTTGTTTGTAGATATGTTCGTTTATTGTCTCCCCCATCAGAGTATGAGCTTCTCAGTCAGGGACTGGTTTTTGCCTCTTTTTGTATTCCTAGCCCAGAGCACTCAACTTGACCCAGCCTTCCCAGAAATAGAAATGATTAGTTGATGAAGGAACTTGAAGTAATCTCAGTTTTTTCCTGAGCATTGTTTGCCTTGGATGTCTTGCTGAGAGGGAGAAGAGATCGGGCAGGGAGTGGGTGGCTGGAGGAGAGATTTGTTTTCACTCTGCTCTTTGACTGGACACTTGCTCCATTCCATGAAGGTTCCTTCAAGCTTAGGACCTATTTGGGACTGGGTAACAACACAGTGTTTGTATTAGAGGTCCTTAGGGAACATTTGAGTCAGGGAAATGAGTTCCTCACACTTTATTGTATCCACTGAGCTTGGGAGAGTCAGAGCTAGGAAGGCTCCTGCTCAGGGTTGCACGGGAGTGAGCACAAAGTCAGCATTGAGGACCAGCAGGTTCTTGGACTACCACAAGCAGCTTAGACCAGACTGCTATAGGCAGATCTAACTCAGCTAAGGGGGTCAGAGCCAGAGAAGAATCTATCAGCTACTTGTACTTTGTTGACTGAGACCTTGGTTTTTCAGCTGCTCTAAGAGATGCTTCCAAATGAGATCTGGGTTGAATTTGGAGGCTGCCTCACAGGAGGCTCTAGGCTCGGCTCATATATGGCACCAAGACCTACTATTAACACACGGTCTGTCTGAGCAAAGAAATGATTATTTATCCTTCACAAAGCAGCCTAGGTAACACAGTGGATAGAGCACTGCCTTAGAGTCAGGAGGATGGGAGTTCAAATCCGACTTTCATTCAGTTAACCCAGATTGCTTCACTTTCAGAACCATCTTCAGTTGTCCTGATTCATATATGGCCACAAGTCCAGCTGACTCTGGAAGAGAAAGTGAGACTGGTGACTTAGCACATTCCCTCCCCCTGCCCCAAATCCAAATTCATGTGATGTCATGGCATCACCTCCCTGATGTCCTAGTCATCTTCAAGAAAGAATAAACATCATCATCATCATACATAGTATTTATGACTTTATTTAATCTTGGTGAACAGTAATCCTAGTCTGGATATTTAATTTAATATGGTTACTGTTCTGTCAGGCATAAAATTCTCAAAGTACAATATAGTAGTTGGAGGTTTGTATTAAAATATATCATATTATTATTTGCTTATAGATTATTCTGATTAACCTATTGTATGTAAAATTCAGGATGGTTATTTGTATATTGAAGACTTTGGAATTAAACTCTTGCTGGTATCTGCCTGTATTCATTAGCTTTTGGAAGCATTTATTTGGAGAAGGAATTAGGTCTTTATAAACTGTTGGCTACTGAGGAGATTTTATCGTTGATATTAGGAGAAAATGATTTTCGTTTGATAAAACAGGCTGGTGGGGCAGTATATCCTACCCTAGTAACTCCTTTTCAAGGAAGCTCCAAAAAATGCCCCTGGAAGGACCTGGGTAAGCCCCTTTTTCCTCCCAGGCTGCTTAAGATCACTTGTTCTTCCCTTTGGGGAGAATTATCCAGAGATTTCTCCAAGTCTAGCTCTTAATGCTGCCTTCTCTCTCCCCTCTTCTCATGGAGAACATTTCACATTCCTTTGAAGTTAAATGACCTCTTATGGCATGATCACAAAGCCCTTCATTTTTCTGCTTCACCCTCATTAGATTCTTTCTGGTCATCAGTTTCTTCTCTAAAACCAGGTGTCCAGAAACCTAACAAAATATTCCAAATGAGGGTTGATCTGGGCAGATCAGTTTTGAGCATGACACCTTTTGGTGTCATTCACCTCTTGGTGAATGGGCAAATTTTTCTTTTGTACTTTTTGTGCACTCCTTTTGTACTTGGAGGCATTATATTTTCTAGATAAACTATCTGTCCATACATATCTCTTCTCTTTTGTGCTTGTGAAGATGATTGTGTGGATGTCCATTTAATTTCATCTAACTCGATTGACCCAATATCCTGGTTTATGGAGATTTTAAAGATTTGGATTTTGACATTTGATTAGAATGCTATTTTTGACTTTATTCAAGTTACTGACTTTATTTCTTTTTTATTTAAAATGTTTTCTTTATTTTTCTAACTATGTGCAATGTTAATTTTCAACAATAATTTTTTTTTTTTAGGTTTTTGCAAGGCAAATGGGGTTAAGTGGCTTGTCCAGGGCCACACAGCTAGGTCATTATTAAGTGTCTGAGACTGAATTTGAACTCAGGTACTCCTGACTCCAGGGCCGGTGCTTTATCCACTTCGCCACCTAATCACACCTCAACAATCATTTTCTTTTGCAAGATTTTGAGCTTTACATTTTTCTCTTCCTCTTCCCCTCTCTCCTCCCCTGACAGAAAACAATCTAATATACACTATACATGTATAACCATGCTACACATAGATCCATATTAATCATGTTGTGAAATAAGAATCAAATCCAAATGGAAAATTAGAGAGAAAAAAGACATATATATATATATATATATATATATATATATATATATATATATATATATATATATATATATATGAGAACTTTTAAAAATTGAAGAAAGCAAGTTTTGGTTTGCATTTAAACTCCTCATTTCATTCTCTTGATATGGATAGTATTTTTCTATCACAAGTCTTTTAGAATACTGCTGAAAAGTGCCAGTCCATCAGTTGATCAGCACCCACTGTTGTTGTTATTGTGTATAATGTTCTTCTGGTTCTTCACTTTACTCTGCATCAATTCATGCAAGTCTTTTCAGGCTTTTCTGAAGTCCTGTCCTTGATGATTTTTTTTTCTTCAAGGCAATGGGGTTAAGTGGCTTGTCCAAGGCCACACAGCCACAGCTAGGTAATTATTAAGTGTCTGAGACCGGATTTGAACTCAGGTACTCCTGACAACAGGGCCAGTGCTCTATCCACTGCACCACCTAGCCCCCTCCCTTCATGATTTCTTAAAGAACTATAATGTTCCATCACATTCATTTTGTTCACTCGTTCCCTAATTGATGGGCATCCCCTCAATTTCCAATTTTTTTTCCATTATGAACAGAGCTTTCACATGTGGGTTTTTTACCCTTTTTTATGATCTCTTTGGTTGGTATTACTGGATCAAAGGGTATGCACAGTTTTATTGCCCTTGGGGGTAATTCAGAATTGCTCTCCAGAAAGGTTGAATCAGTTCCCAACTCTACCAACAATGCATTAGAGTCTCAGTTTTCCCACATCCCTTTCAATATTGATCACTTTCCTTTTTAGGAAATCTGAAAGGTGTGAGGCCATACCTCAGAGCTGTTTTAATTTGCATTTCTCTGTTCAATAATGATTTAGAGCAATTTTCATATGATTGTAGATAGTTTTAATTTCTTCATCTGAGAATTGCCTTTTTATATCCTTTGACCATTTATCAATAGGAAATGCAAATCATTAATTTTAAATGTTCAATAGGACAAGACCAACAGTCCAGTTCAGCATCAAAGAAGCATGACATACTTCATTTGGAATAGTTACTGTTAAGACATTCATGTGACTGCTCTTTGGGTCCTTTCATTTAATAAAATAAGAATAACTCACATTTATTTAGCATTTCAAGGTTCTCAAGACTCTTAAATACATTATTTTATTTTATTCTTACAACCACCCTCTAAGGTAACTGTCTTTATATCCATCCATTTTACAGTTGAGAAAGTTGAGACTCAAAGGTTGTCATCTTTTAACACTAAAAGGATCAGATGAGCCGATTAATACAAAAATTTTTTTACAGTTGTACTTTTGAATAAAAATCCTCTTACTATCTATCTTATTTCCCTAATGGATAAAAAAAATGCACAGTATTAATTGGCATAGCTAGGACCTTTGAGATACTCTGTTCCTTCTATAAAGCACTTTATTACCCAGAGTCTAGACTCTTCCTTTCTTTCCAGCCTTATTCTTCTTATTTGTGTCCTTTTCTCCCTGTATTATAAACTTAAGTGACACTGGTCTCCTTGCTATTCATCAAATGAGACATTTCATCTAATGATTCTGTGCTTTTTTTTGGCCTGGAATTCACTCCCTTCTCAGCTCTGCCTTCTGACTCCTTGACTTCCTTTAAGACTTAGCTGACATCTGATCTTTTGCAAGAAGCCTTCATATCTACAACTTTTCTTCTGTTGAGTCTCTGTAACTCTCTTGTTTGTACCTTGTTGCATGATGTTGACTTCCACAAGTCTGGAGCTGAGAACATTCTGAGACATTGAGGGGAAGTGGGGGTGGAGTGGGAAGGAGGGGGCAAGATTCCAAAGTGTGGAAACAATTTTGGATGCTTTTAATACTGAGCAAATGAGATTGTGAGACTATTGCTAAACCACCAATCTTTTACCATTCTATCTATATATACAGAATCTTTGAGTTATCTAATCCAATCCCCTTTACATCCCAATGGACCATGTTGTTATCTTCTTACAAAAAACTGAACAATTTAGGGATTCTAATTTTGTTTATTTGTTGATTATGAAAAAATAATTTGGTTTGGTAGAGGCTCTTTTAATAGTAGTCAATCACAATACACAATAGGGAGGTGAAAAAAGTAAGGGAGAGAGGGTTCCTGCTTAGCAGCTGATGGTATGATCTGAAGAGTCATGCTCAGAGATGGAAGTGGGATGAATGTTGGCTGACCAGTCTGGATCCTCTCCCTGAAGTGGGAGAAGGGGGCAACAGGGATGTTCCAGGGTAAGAGGACAGGGGAGGTAGGGAGGGGAGGGAGATATGGGGAGTTGCCTCCATGACACACATTCCTATTATTGAGGATTTCTTTGTAAACTGTAACAATAGGAATGGCCCTACTCAGGGACCTAGGAAGATGCTCACCACTGAAAAGGAGGCAAGTGAACTCAGATTCTAGCTTTGAGATAGTGAGGCCCTCAGGATATTACTTTCTGGAGGAGGGTGTTTGTCACATTCTTTCCCAAAAAATATGGACAATTAAAGAAGACAGTAACCAAGATTTCCTAGTGAGTGAATAGCAGTTGTCCTGCAACTTCAAATCTTAGAGTGATGTCTAAGGGTTCTGAGATTTGTAAATTGCCTACGATCACACAGCTAAATGTCTGTCAGAGGTGGGATGAACAGACAGAATTGGAAACTCTGTTGTTCCATTTCACCTAGCAAATTGTCAGAGATGACAGAAAAAAAGAAATAGTCAGTTGATGATGTTTGTCTTTCATTCTTGAAGACCATGACATCAGGGAGGTGATGCCTTGACAAGCACATGAAGTAGATTTGAGTGATGGGGGGCTGGGCTAAGGCACCAGCCTTACTTTCTCTTCAGAGCCATCTGGATCCAGTGGCCAGATATGCTTCAGGACAACTGGAAATGACCTTAGATGTGAAGCAGTCAGGTTTAAATGACTTGCTCAAGGTCATAGAGCTAGTAAGTGTCAAGTGTCTGAGACTGGATTTGAAATCACTTGCTCTATCTACTGTGCCACTTAGCTACCCTAGTTAAAATTGGAGGGGCTGTGGGAAGAGAGGCATATGGATATACTGCTGGTGCTGGTGCAAATTGGCATAACCAGACTCAAAGAGAATTTGGAATTCAAGAAAAGTCAATAATCATAAAAAAAAGACTTCAGAGTAATTATAATGACTAATTTGATCTTGGTTTACAGATAAGATAAAGAAATTGCAGCTACCATACACTTACAGGGAAGGAGCGGGTTTGTGTGAGTGTGTGAGTGTGTAATAGAGAATAACAAATAAAATAACGGGGCGGGGGTGGTGGTGGATGCACTTAAGGTAAGGATAGGACACATCTGGGTGGGTATAAGGTCTGTGAACTCATTTGATCTGGCACTGCCACAGTATTCACAGGTGGAACTTGAAATTCAATATATCTAGGATCTTTTTAGGGGTGAATTAAATATTTGACCAAAGATAGCTGACTAATTTTTAAGTTGATAATTTTGTATGGCCCATGAATGATGAATGTTCAAGCAGAGAGGCTTGCCAATGTAAAGGACTTCATATCCTGAGATCACATCTAACCCAGAGGGTCCACATTCATTTGCTCCTTCAGAAGGTTTTGCTGGTGATTTAGAATGAGATGAATCTACACTAACCGATTTTAAGAATGCTTCGAATATGCATCACAATTATCCTTATTTTATTTTGGATGATATAAAGATGAAAGAGATCATCTGAGTTTTAAATTCATTGGACTCTTGGCTGAATTGCAGACTGGTTCCAGGATGTCTTAGTGAGAGGAGGGCTTAGAGCAGAGAGACTGGGGAAAAGGAATTTGTGTAAATAGGAAAAAATCCCAGCTCACAGGTAGTCAATCTGGAATGGACTTGGGGGGAAGGGTGCAAATCCTCACATTTTTCAGATGAGGAAAATTAGAGGCTTACTTAATACTTTACTTGAAATTCATTTTATCTTTATGAGTATAGAATGTTTTGTTATCCTCATTTTATGAATGGGAACACTGAGACCAGGGAGGTTAAGTGATGATTTTCCCATTAATGTTTACATAGTTGTCAAAGTCAACAGTATAATGTGGATCTAGGTCCCTCCTGATGTCAAGACCTATATATAATCTGTCCACTATATCAGACTGTCTCCTTTTCTTGAGAAATGTGGGCTCTATGAGCTGATTGCCCATAGCAGTGATTCTCAGACTTGTCTTTGTGATATCATAATCTGTTGTAGTCTTTTAAAGGATGTTTTGAAATTCTCAAAGCAAAAAGTCACTTCTTTGCTGTCCTTTTCTGAGGATGAGGGGCAGTGATGATGGGACCAAGAATTTTAAGAAGAAAGAGACCAAAGAGACTGAACTGGGCATAAAGAGCAGAGTGACTTGGCCTAGGCCATATAGTCAGTAAACCTTTATCACATTCTCTCTTCCATGTGTCAGCATCTAGAGGATGCTAAGGTTCTGGGAGCTACCAAGTAGGCAATTGGGATTTGAATTCTGGTGTTTGGAGTCCAAATCTGATTTTTTCCATTGTACCTGATTGGTTAGTGAAGACTCATTGACTACATATATATAATTCCCTTAGTGGGAATGTGAACATTCCTACCTACCCACCTACCTTTTTAAAAATATAAGCTTAGTGAGTTTCTAATAGAAGCAGACAATTTGATTTAATTCTTTTATTGATTATATGAGATACACTTTTGTTAATAAGTAACCATTTGAAATATAGCGTTCAATACATAATATGAAGACCTTACTACCTTCCATAATTGGCAATCTCATTTTGCCTGACATATTTGGGGAAAAATTCCAGAAATCTTGTCCCTGTAATATTGGATGATGGAATGTATGTATGTTCCATTGTTGAGGAAGTTTTAGCTTTCCTTTCATTACTTAATTTACCTTGCTAGAAGAATGTTGCATAATGTTATTATTCTACCTTGTGCAGTTTCTGATTCACAGAGTGATCATCAGCCCAGTTAGGTGTGATTCTTAATTTTGGTTGGTGTGTTGTATTTGGTTGTTTATTCCATATTGAACCCCAGAAATACATTGGCCCTGCATCATTCATGGCAGTCCATCGTGACTATGTATTTATTTATTCTGCTGGTTGTACATCACCTTTTTCTGGATCTTGGTTAGTTATTTTAATTTGGTTTGTTTCTATGCCTTGGTTTTGCATCCAGTCATGGTCATTTAGCCATTTTTCTGTACCAGACTTTGCTCCATGATTGTAGTCATATCCTTTTCTTTGCTCATTGTTGTTGCTTATAGTGCTGTACCCCATATTTACTCCTGCTGGTCCTAAAGTGTGCAGCCGGTTCTCTTTCTACAATGAATGCTCATTCTGAGTATATCGTGCCTGAGTTGAATTGTCTTTGACTGAGTATTGTTCAGGATCTGTGCTACTGACTCTCCATACTAGTTATTGTGTTATATACTAGTAATTGTGTTACAGTTGCATTTTTGGCCTTGTGTATAGTTTGCTATTATTTGTGGTGCTTTTCCTAATTTCCTGTTGTCTTGCCAAATAACGGTTCATCTGGTTAATTTGGTTTTGAATTTATGTATCCCAGTAGGGAAATGATCTCCTGTTTTCATCATTTCTACATTGAGTTTTCTATTGTGAGGAATTGTAAATGCGAGTGTTCTTACGTACAGAACACTGCTGAAGGGCTTTGTGTGCTGTTTCCTTGGTTGAATGTCTCTAAGTAGCCTACATAGTATCCCCATTGTTTGAGTTATTGGTTTCCCCTGGTATGTATCCCACTGTATTTGGTAAGGAACCATCTGATACCCTATCTTTTGCAATTTGAAGTGTTGTAGTTAAGTCATTGTCAGAGTGTTTGTTTTAATTGCTAAATTAAATATTAGTGTCTCTAAATTGATGTCACTGCATATCGCTGACATATGTTGGAAGTTGGTTGGATTCATCCATCCCCCCCATCATGCATTATAGAGATCATGGGTGTAGTAGTGTCTGTGCATGTCTTTCCATCCTTCCCATAGTTTATTAAATGAACTTTTTACTGTCTGATAAGAACATATATTTCATTACCTGATATATTGAGATCTATCTGTCCCCTAGTATGACATGTAATGATAATATAATCCTCTTCAAATTTCCATTCAACTGGGTTAAGTTGAAATACCAACCTTTACCCCATTCCCCGAAGCCCCTCAGTCATTGAAACATTGGCATTTTCTACTTGCTGTGCTGCTGCTGTTGTTGTACTTTTCATCTGATGTTTCTTCAGGATGCACTTGTTGGTTTCTTGTCAGTCTTTGTGATTTTTTTTCTGACTTAATTAACAAAGATGTGTCTTCAAGGTTGTTTTCTTATTTTTCCTTGTCCAGTTGATTTTTTTATTACGATTTTTGAAGTCTGTTATTAAAGTTTGGATTTTTTTTAAACTTTGGTTGGTGTAGGAGCAGTTGTAAATGAAGTCTTTTTTGCTTTGAATACAAAGTTTGCAATCTTACCTCCCAGGTCTTTTAAATTTTCTGTTGCTTCTGTGAATTTACCATCTACTGAATTGTGGTATATATATATATATATATATATATGGAGCAGTACTCTCTTCAGTGAGTAGATTGTAGGCTTCATCATGTTCTTTTGCTGCATTGTCAGTTGGATTGATTGCTTCTCTTTCTTTTTCTTTTTTTTTTTTTTTTTGCTAGGCAATGGGGTTAAGTGGCTTGCCCAAGGCCACACAGCTAGGTAATTATTAAGTGTCTGAGACCGGATTTGAACTCAGGTACTCCTGACTCCAGGGTCAGTGCTTTATCCACTGCGCCACCTAGCTGCCCCACTTCTCTTCTTTCAAGAGTATTTTCAGGTCCTAAGTAATTGTATCCTGGTGGAACCTAACTTAGAATAGATATTAAGAGGATGGTTGCTTGTGGGTTTGTTTGTTTGTTTTTTGGTATGAAATAGAAGGTTTACTCACCAGATCTTGGTCTTTTAAGTTTTGGGATCAAAGACTTTGGATAGAAATTCTTTCCAGTCAGTGTTTATTATCATGCATATCTGCTTTGAATTCTTCTGTATCATCTGATATAAAACTGTTATGTTTGAGGTTGACACTCTTGAAATGGTGAAAATGTTTCAGGGAAGATTTCTATTGTTATTATTGGATCTACTTATTGCTGCTCCTAGATAGGGACTTTGTCCCATATTTGGGTGTAGCGTTTCATAGTTGGTTCCAGCCTGTTTTTTTGGCAAGAAATTTGAATACATTAGGTATTTCATCATTATAAATTAATACAAAGTCTCCACCTAGTTGCTTTGTCATGTGTAGATTTATACATCTGTCTTTGATTGCTTGGGTAATGTTCAGATTTTAATTGAATGCAGCACAGGGCTGCCCCCAAAGAATTGGGAACTATCTTTGGGATGGCCTCAGTATAGGAAGAGCCCTGGCTCTTGACCCTTGTGGCATAGATGGTGTTTGCCTCAGTTCTCCTTTCCTCAGCCCTCCACAGGAAAGGGCAGTGGCAGAGTTTGCTGTTGGAGCGCTTCATTTGTCTTGGAAACTGGCCATCACAAATAAAATAAAATCACTTGAAGCTCATCTGTCTCTACTCTATTCAGAGGAAGAAAAATGTACCTTCCTTAAGTCCAGCCTTGGACTGGGACTGACCTTCTGCCTGACCACTCAGTTCCAGGTCAGGCTCTTTCTTGTCATTAAGTTTGCAATAATACTTTTGGGGGAGAACTTAAAACTTGCTGTTGGTATTGAGAGCTGAAGATGACTGTACTGGGGGAGAAAGACTTTCATAGAGTCAAGGAATCCTGAACACTGAAAAGGTGGAGAGAGCTGTATGGCTGAGGAGGCAGGGTGGGTGGGATTCACTTGTTGCTCTTCTCCTTCAGTTGCCCCCTCAGTAGTTCTCTTCTTCATCTGGGAGAAATGGGCTTATGCATTAGGTTTCATCTCAGTATAAATGAGTGATATGCTTTCTTTCTGGGGCTTTATTAGGTAGCTAATGAACTAATAGTTTGGACGATTTAGTTGGATAGAATCAGAGAATTTCAGACCTTAAAGAGGTCTTTGGGAAACCATCAAGTTCAACTTCTTCATACAGAGTAGGAAACTGAGGCCTAAACAAGTTGTTGTATTTTTATATTTCAGCTAGTTCCTTTTTAAAACAGCTAAGCAGATCAGATGAATTCATAAATTATCCCTTTTTATTAAGTTAAAAAATTCTCAATTCATATGCTATTTATGTTTGCAATTAAATGACTAATATTTCTACTAATTAAACAATATATACTATACTAGACCAGTAAAAAAAAGTTTTAATATGTGAAATTAAGGCCACCAGGAGTTTCTTGGGTTAAGATTTAAGCCTTTAGTTCCTAGGAACCACAAGGTACACAGCTCCTGACTGACTGTTGAAAAGTTAATAATAAATGGGTGACTGAGATCGATGTCTTTATTTTGTTCATGGATCTCAGGATTGGTACCTAAAACTTTCTGATTGAAAATACTCAGCTTTACTGATTCTATCTAATGCTGGCCCTTGTCTGATTTTGCTGAGAAACTGACATCCACATGAAAAATGAAATGAATGAAACAAATATGAATCATGCAGGGAAGTGTACAGTCTTGTGAACCCCACAAGGGATAAAGTTCGCTTTTTTAATATTTATGTATGCATGTATCTGTAAATTTTTGCATGTGCACGCACACACATATTATTTGATGTGTATACATTTGTTTAAATTATTGGGTTGTGGTAGGGAGAAAATAATGTATTCCAGGCAATTCTTTTAAAAAAAATTTTTTTTGTATTTTAATTTTTTTCTAGTTACATGTAAAGATAAATTTTAATGTTCTTTTTTTTTAAAAAATTGTATTCCCAATTCTCTCCTTCCCCTCTGACCCTTCCTGCAGAATGCAAGCAGTTTGTTACAGATTATACATGTGCAGTTATGTAAAACATTTTTCCAGATTAGTCATGTTACAAAAGAAAAATCAAAAGAAAATATACCCCAAGAAAAGGAAAGTTAACAACAATAACTAAAAACTTGGATCTGCATGCAGATTCAGAATCTATCAGTTCTTTCTCAGAAGGTGGATTTTTAGTATTGTCCTTTGGAATTATCTTGGATCATTTTATTGCTGAGAATAGTTAAGTTATTCACAGTTGTTCATTGTTCAGTATTTCTGTGACTGTGTACAATGATTTCCTGGTTCTGCACATTTCACATTAATTCATATAAATCTTTCCAAGTCTTTCTTTGAGTATCCTGCTTGTTATTTCTTATAGCACAATGGTATTCCATTTGTATACCATAACTTGTTCAGCCAAATCTCAGTAAATGGGCGTTTTTTTTTAACATTCAACTCCAGATGACTTTTTTTATTAAAAATTTTATTTGAGTGTTACAATTTTCTCCCAATCTTATTCCCCCAGCCCCCACAGAAAGCAATCTGTCAGTCTTTATTTTGTTTCCATGTTGTATATTGATCCAAATTGATTGTGATGAAAGAGAAATCATATCCTTAAGGAAGAAACAAAACGTATAAGAGATAACAAGATCAGACAATAAGATATCTTTTTTTTTTCTAAATTAAAGGAAATAGTCCTTGAACTTTGTTTAAACTCCACAGTTGTTTCTCTGGATACAGATGGTATTCTCCATTGCAGACAGCCCCAAATTGTCCCTGATTGTTGCACTGATGGAACGAGCAAGTCTATCAAGCTTGAACATCACCCCCATGTTAGGGTATACAGTGTTTTTCTTGGTTCTGCTCATCTCACTTAGCATCAGTTCATGTAAATCCCTCTAGGCTCCCCTGGACATTTACTTGATTTCCAATTCTTTGCCACCACAACCAGGGCTGCTATGAATATTTTTGTACAAGTGGTGTTTTTACCCTTTTTCATCATCTCTTCAGGATATAGATCTAGTAGTGGTATGTCTGGATCAAAGGCTATGCTCATTTTTGTTGCCCTTTGGGCGTAGTTCCAAATTTCTCTCCAGAAAGGTTGGATGAGTTCACAGCTCCGCCAACAATGTAATAGTGTCCCAGATTTCTCACATCCCTTCCAGCAATGATCACTATCCTTTGTGGTCATATTGGCCAGTCTGAGAGGTGTGAGGTGGTACCTCAGAGGAGCTCTAATTTGCATTTCTCTGATAATTAATGATTTAGAGCAATTTTTCATATGACTATTGATTGCTTTGGTGTCATCTGTAAATTGCCTTTGCATATCCTTTGACCTAAGTGGGCATTTTCAATGTCTAATTGTCACCACAAAAAGTTGCTATAAATATTTTTGTCCCTAAAGGTTCTTTTTCTTTTTTTAAAGTATCTCTTTGGAATGTAGAGCTGATAGGGGTATTGCAGGGTATAATGGTTGGATTAGTTCATAACTCCACCAAGTGGCCTAATTTTTTTCATATCCCCTTCAGCATGTCATTTTTCTTTTCTGTCATATCAGCTAGTCTGACAGGCATGAAGTAGAAGTAGTTCAGTTGCTTTAATTTGCATTTCTCTAATCACTGGTGAGTTGGAGCATTTTTTTTAATGTGACTACAGGTAGCTTAGATTTCTTCTTCTGAAAATAATAAAGATAAATGGTTTCTACAATATTTTCTTCATCTAGTTGTGCAGGAATCCTGTCAATAATGCAAATGAGGTTAGTCTGGTATGACCTGCCTCTTCTTGTTGAAGCTATGTTTGCTCTTTGTAATTTAGTCTAACTCTCCTGTCATTTCTCTTATTTTCCAGACGAGAAACTCAAGAAACAGAGAAGTAAAGGGTTTCTTTCAGGGTTATATAGCTAGTAAGGAGGATTTGAGGTGATCACATCATTTTTTGTGACAAAAAGTAACTTGTCTGTGAAATCTCTATTAATAATAATAATAACTTCAGGTTAATTTGAAAAGGAGTCTTTAGGAACGTTAAACTCGCCCCCCGCCATGTTTTTTTTAATGAATTTGAGATACCTGAATATTTTCTTATACAAAAACATAAAACAAAGCTTGTCTATGAAACTGAATCTCTATACACAACTTGTTTTTTAAGCATATATTTAACGTGGTCCAACCAACACTGCCCTTCTTGTCTGTTCCCCTTCTGAACTTCCTTCTATCCTCTTCTTAAAATGTTTCATTGTTGATCTTTTTAAAAAATCTCTACCATTTTACCTCCTTAATGAGGTCCCCCCTTTTGCCTAACCCTTCCTTGTAATATATATAAATATGGTTAAGTGAAATCAGTTTACTAATTGGTCTTGTGTAAAATATTAATGAACTTTTGATGATGTGGGTTGATTTATTGAAACAAGTAACTTAGATGGTCTTTTGATAGTAGTTGAAGGGAACACACTCTTTCTCTCTCTCTCTCTTTCTCTCTCGCTCTCTCGACTGAAAGTGATCTTCAATTTAAGTTGAATTTGCCTTTTATTGATAATGCAACAAAAATGATTAGTTTGAAGAAGTTGGCTTGAAAATTCTGAATCCCAAGGATGACATTCTGATTTGACTCTGATTTTTTTTGTACTTTGATGTTTGTTATAAATTCTTCAGTAGAAATACTGACACAGTCTGATTAATGAAACTTCAGCCTCTGAAATTAAGCCCATTTCCTGTACAGTTTGAGTACCAGTCGTTGATTTACCCATATCTGTTTCCATGCTTCTTGCCTCCTAGTGCTACATTAACATGAGTATTTGGAGTTTACGCTGTGTGACAGCCAAGAAAAATAAAACGTTACTTTTTCATAGAATTTCTAATTTTTGTGAAGTTTAACTCAGTTTTTCCAATTAATTTTTATTTTTTCTCAATTACATCAATTAAAATCCTTAAAAAATTTAGTTTCAAATTCTATCCCTTTTCCTTGAGAAAACAATTATATATGCATAGTTATACAAAAATATTTTCATAGTAGCAATGTTGCAAAAGAAAATACAAAATAAAACCTCACTTTAAACTCAAGAATAATAAAGGTAGTTTAAAAGGTATGCTTTAATTTACCTTAAGACTGTCATTTCTTTCTCTGGAAATGGATAATATTATTGTTCATTGAACAATATTGCTCTTACTGTGCATTGTTTTCTTGGTGCTGCTTATTTCATTTTGCATCAGTGCATGTAAATCTTTTTTTCTTAAGAACAGTCTGCCTATTGTTTTTTTAATCCGATCATTTGCCACTTGTTATCGTTTCCCAATTGATGAACATGTTCTCAATTTTCATTTCTTTGCCACTAAGAAAAGAGCTACTTTGAATATTTTTTGTACAACTAGGTCCTTTTCCCTTTTTTATGATACCTTTGGGATATAGACCTAGTAGTAGTAGCTGGATCAAAGGGTATGCACAGTTCCAAATTGCTCTCCAGAATTGCCCTCCAGGCCACATCTCCACCAACAGTGCATTCTTATATCTTTGTTTTTCTACATCCTTTAAGCTTGTCATTTTTCTTTTGTCATATTAGGCAGTCTCTTATGGATACAGGTGGCACCTCAGTGTTGCTTTAGTTTTTGTAGTTGCTCTCCAGTTGTACAGTTGTGTCTAGTGCTTCTTGACCCTGTATGGGGTTTTCTTGACAAAGATGGAGTGAAAGGCTTACCACTTCTTTCTCCAGTGAAGTAAGGCAAACAGGTTAAATGACTTGCCTCTGTCACATAGCTAGCTAATGAATTCCTGAGGCCTGATTTGGAGTTGTATCTTCCTGACTTTAGATCCAGTACTCTAGCCACTGAGCCATCTAATTCAGTGTTGTAATTTTCATTTCTCTATTTACTAGTGGGGGGCAGCTAAGTGGCACAGTGGATAGTGTAGACTGGAGTCAAGAAGACTCATCCTCCTGAATTCAACTCTGGTCTCAGATGCTTACTAGCTGTGTGACTCTGGGCAAGTCACATAACACTTTTTGCCTCAGTTTCTTCATCTATAAAATGAGATGGAGAAAGAAATGACAAACCACTTCAGTATCTTGGCAAAGAAAACCCCAAATGTAGTCACAAAGGGTTGGACACAACTGAAAACCACAACAATTATTAGTGATTTAGAGTATTTTTTCATGTGACCATAGATAGTTTTGATTACTTTTTCTGAAAACTGCCTAGTCATATCCTTTGACCATTTATCAATTGGAAACTGACTTTTATTTTTATATATTTGGCTCAGGTCTCAACATATTTGAGAAATTTTGCCTTCCTAGAGAGAAAGTTGCTATAACATTGTTTTCTCAGTTTCTAATTTTTTTTTCCTTCTAATTTTGGCTTCATTGATTTTGTTTGTGTGTACCCTTTTTGGTTTTCTATAATCAGCATTATCTATTTTACCTTCTATGAGTCTATCTCTTGTTTGGTTGTAAATACTTTCCTTCTTAGTAGATCTGGCAGATAATTTATTCCAGATGTCCAAATTACCTTCTTTGAAAGAGAAATCAAGATAATGAAAGGCGATGATTTACCTAGTGATGGAATTACTAACCAGATATTTAATAAAGTCTGACCAGATGATGTTTCTAATCCGAGTGTTTTTGCAAATTTTGCAAAATAGCCTTCCTCTGCCCATTCATGACTTTCATTTTAGAGTCCATCTAGTTTTGTTCCAAAATGTAGGTCTTTTTCTACCTACTACTTTTTTTAAGGTTTTTGCAAGACAAATGGGGTTAAGTGGCTTGCCCAAGGCCTACCTACTACTATAATAAACCATAGTCTTGAGAAGAAATTTTAGCATTCTTATATGGTATTTTAACTATTACTGTGATAAAGCTATGCTTTTGTAATATTATTATATCTCTGAAAAATTTTGCTTGTGGGGGGGAGGTTATTAGCACATTAAAAATAGATGCCCTGTAAAAAAAAAGGGCAGCAGTATTCTTGAAAATAAGATGACATTTTAATTGAAAATCCAGGTTTTTCTAGTTAATTTATGGACTTTAGAAAAAATACTGAGCTTTGAGTATGAGCCTAAGCACCTGCCTTTTTAAATTCAGAGGGGCTCATTACCAGGACCCCAAGGATGACTGCTAAGTTATAGAGGTGTGTTCTGTATCAATAATAATATTGTATATTATTGTAGTACATTTTTTACTTTTAAAAGCACTGAAGGGTAGCATAGGGCTGTAGAGTTGGAAGAGTTCTTTGAGATTACCTAGTTTCATATAATCACTTTATTTTACTAATGAGGAAATTGAGGGTCTAAGGGATTTGTTCTACTTGGCATGCATCATGAGGTGATGTGTGGAATAACTGTCACAGGAATCAAGAGTTTGGAGTCTGAGTCAGAGAGCAGGAAAGGGTTTTTTATTTTTCTTTGAAGAAAAGAAGCATTGCAAAGTAGTATCAGCCAGGGATTGTCAAAGATAGAAGCTCACAGGCCTCTTTTTATAATTATAATCATCATCATCATCATCATCATCATCATCCTACCTCTAAATTCTGTTTTATTCCACCATTGACTGGTAAGACAAGATCACAATCTTTTAAACTAATATTACCCAACTGACACAAAGCAAATTCAGTCATCATTATTCTAATTATTTATATCTAATCTCTGTCCTTCATTAGAAAGTTAAACTTTTCAATCCCTTATTATATAATTATTCATGACTAATCTATACCCTATTAAAAGTGATGTTTTACAAAACCTCATTATGCATTTCCTTTGAACAAATTTGGAGATATCCAATCAGAAAGAGAGTCAGTCCAGTTCTTCTAGAAATTGCCTTATTTCTGAGAATTACAGATACTGTGGAGATCAGATGGTTTTAGTTTCTAAGTAAAGAATAAAGATAAGGTGAGACAAGAATGTATTCATGAGAAAGCTTTACTGAAGGTTACTCTCACAATTGTGTATGAGTGTTTTTATGAGGAAACTTCACTGAAGGCCATCTCACAGAGTGAGATTCAAACTCAGGTCTTCTGACTTTGAATCCAGAGTTTGTTCTTCGTTATGTTAGGTGCCTTGTGTTCTCTCCTCACTTGTGTTTTGTATTTTAAGGGACTCTCTATTGGGAACAGTCACTTTGGTTAATAGGAAGATAAATTTTTCTAAACCCCAATTTATGTGAACGTCCCTGTCTTGTCTAGATCCTTTACTAGAAAGGGAAAGGAACACTATCCTTTAATAAAAACTGACAGTCTGTAGAGGTGTGAGACAGCTCCATTTGTTATGGGGAGAGAAGGATCAAGGCTCAACCTGGCTTGTGCCTTCTCTTGGAAGCTGCCCCACTGAACTTAATAGGCAGGGGCCCTTTGCACTGGACCTGCCATCTGAGGAGGGAGAGGAGCGGCCAACTTCTAGCTAGGAGTGTGTCTGTATTCATGGTGAAAAGGGGAGGGAGCAAGAATTGATGAAGCTCCACTGGGTTCTCACAACTACCCTCAGAAACAGGCAGAGGGGAAGCTATTTGCCTGGATTTAAGGAACTGTGGCTGGGTTTGAACTCAAAGCTTTCTGACTCCGGCCTCAGGGAGCTGTGCACAGTGCCACCTAGTGGCCACAGATCCCCAACTGCAAAGTTATCCCTAAGCAAAAAATAGTAGGAGAATTTCAGCTGGCAGTCTCTGGATTTAGAGCTCTATTCCATACATTATGCACGATTCAGTGCCAGAGGGAATAGTAATAATGGAAATGTTAAATTCTGTCCTCAAAGCACCTTGGGAGTGGAGCTTGAAAGTGAGGATGCTGCCTACCTGACAAGTGAGGAAATGAAGGCTGGCAGGTGATAGCACTTGTCTAGGGAGTGACCTAGGAACCGTGACAGCCAGTGTCATGCCTTTCCCTTGAGGCCCTGGTGCCTGCTGCTATCAGAAGGCTTCTTGATTCAGAGGGCCCCATTTGGCCCATTTGGGAAGGAGTAAGAACAAATTTGATACCTTTCTGCTGACTGGCCACAGACAGGCCTCTGAGCAGGAATCCCTGGGATAAATGGATAGTTAGACCCCAAGCAGGGCAGAGAGAAAGGGCTGGGAACAATTAATCTATTAGCTACCCTTGAGCAAGGGGACCAGGCAGAGTTTAACCTTAGGATTTGTGCAGTATCTCTCCAACCCAGTTAATTTTACTGTAATGCTTTTAATTAATGCACTGTAGAGGTCAGGGGCTGACACTTATTTGGGAGCCAGTTTTGGAGTAAATCTGTAAGTAAGTCTGCAGAATTCTGCCACCAGAAGTAAATTGAAAATAAATTTCCTCATACTGTAATGCAAATGTGATCATTCTACACAATTTCCTTCTTCTTTAAAAAATAAACAAAACCCCCCAAAACTCAGATATTCATTCTGTAACCTGGAACTGGGTCTGACTGACTTAAAAAGGAAGTGTCCGAACCTCTCTGGAAATATTGTGTGTTGTTTGTGCATATCATTTTGTTGTAGCATTAATTTTACTCTGAAGCTGATTTGGAAGAGGGCGGTGAATCTGTGCTTCTGCCTGAATTGGTCCTTTCGATTAACTTGGTGTTGCTTTGCCTTGGTATTTGATTCTATTGTGCTTGTGCCCATAACAACACTAACTTAACTGCCCAGAAATTCAGGGCAAGCATACTTCCTCCCTGCTCAGGATCATTTCCTTTACTAAAAGTGGAAGACTTTCTCTCTTTGAGACGTCTGGGTCCAGAGCTCATCCTGGTACTTGTGTATAGTGAACTAAGTCCTTAGAAGCTGGTCACAAAGCAGTGCCCTTCACTGATGTGGAGCACATATTCAGCATATGAACAAATGCACTGGCAGTTGCATTTATTGTATTTTGTGTCCTGAATTTATAGACAATGCCAAGAGCCACTGATTAAGCACAGTCCATTACCCATCCGCCTCATTGTGTAGTCTGGTTTGTTTTTCTACATTCCTAATATAGAGAAACCTATTGTCAGAGTAAATGAAACCTTCCCAGTGAATTCTTTTATCTTATAGGGATTGAATGAAAATTTTCAGGAAGTAAAAATAATGGTTTCTACCCATGATCTTCTTTCTTGTTTTTCAGTTTGTTTTATTGACTTTCAGAATTCCTGATCCAGGTAATCCATTTTACAGAAAGGAATCTCATTTTTATTTTTTTGAATTTGCAATAGTATGGTATTATTTTCCATAAATTTTCTGCAAAGCACCTAGCCCTTTGCATTATAAACATTATATGGGATTTGAACTCAAAGAAATCAAACTGGAAGGGATCATGGAAGATGGGTTTGGTCAACCTCCTTTATTGCTATCCAAAGGGAAACCATAGAGGTCACATGACTAGTCACTTGGCTAATTAGTGACAGTCAGTATTACAACCTCAGCCTCCTGGTTTTCATTCTGTTCTTTTGATACAAGGCTTTTTTTTCTTTTTTATATTTAATATTTATTCTCATTTGGTACAAATATTTTTTTAATACATTAATAAAATATTCTTGTTTAAGAGTAAACAAAATACTCCCTCCCCCCAAAACTATAGACTTGCTTGAGTGATAAAGTAAAGGGGAGAGAAAAAATAAAAATTAAAAAAAATAATAGTAATAATTTTAGGTATGGCCAGGTGGCGCAATGCACGGAGCACCAGCCCTGGAGCACCCAAGCCCATATCCGGCCCCATACACCCAACAATCACCCAGCCATGTGACATGCAAGCCACCCAAACCCCACTGCCTTGCAAAAACCCCCAAAAAGAAAAAAAAAGACCCCAAATAAAATAAAATAGTAATAATAGTAGGGGTGGCTGGGTGGCAGACAGAGCATTGGCCCTTGAGCCAGGAGCACCCGGGTCCAAATCTGGCCTCAGACACCCAACGATCACCCTACTATGCAGACCCAGGCAGGCCACCCAGCCCCATTTGCCCTGCACCCCCCAAAATAATAATAATAAGAAGAAGAATAATTGTGCTTCAGTCTTTGTTCCAACACCAACAACTCTGTCGCAGGTGGATCACATTCTAAGTCCATCACAAAAGTTACTTCCATATTTTTCCACCATTGCCATTGTTGATCACAACTCCCTCCTTTCGTATTTCTCCACTACCATGTACTATATTTTCTCTCTCCTTTCACTCTGACTCTGCTGTAGGGTAGCTGAGTGGCCCAGGAGACAGATCCCTGGCCCTGAGGCCAAGAGGCCCCGATGGTCTGGGACAGGCCATCCAATCCCAGTCCCTTGGAAGAAGTAAAAAAGAAAATGTGTTATATCTGACCACTCTTTCCCCATTGTCCATCTTCTCCTACTTCATTCACATCCCTCCCTTCCCCCTGTCTCACTTCTCTCCTTCTTACTCCAGATGTCTATACCCCATTGAGTATATATGCTGTTTCCTCTCCTAGCCACCTCTGATGAGAGCAAAAATTCCTTCATTCCCCCTTGCCCCCCCCTTCCATATCATTGCAATAGCTCATTGGAATAAAGAAAAATCTTACTATATGAAATATCTTGGCCTATTCCCCCTCTCCTTTTTCTTTCTCCCATTACATTTCCCTTTTTTCTATTGACTCCATTTTTACACCATATTTTATCTTCAAATTCAGCTTTATTCTGTGCTTCAACTACAAAACTTCCTTCTACCTGCTGTAATAACTGAGAAGGTTCATATGAGTATTATCAGTGTCATTTTTCTATGCAGGAATACATGCAGTTCATCATCAAGTCTCTCATATTTTCCCCTTCTCCTCTACTCTCTATGCTTCACCTGAGTCCTGTATTTGAAGATCAAACCTTCTGTTCAGCTCTGGCCATTCCAACAGGAACGTTTGAAATTCCTCTGGTTCATTGAAAGTCCATCTTTTTCCCTGGAAGAGGACATTCAGCCTTGCTGGGTAGTTGATTCTCGGTTGCATTCTAAGCTCTTTTGCCTTCCGGAATATTATATTCCAAGCCCTACGAGCTTTTAATGTAGTTGCTGCTAAGTCCTGTGTGATCCTGACTGCAGCTCCACAATATTTGAATTGTGTCCTTCTGGCTGCTTGTGATATTTTCTCTTTGACTTGGGAGTTCTGGAACTTGGCTATAATATTCCTGGGGGTTGGCTTTTTTGGGATCTCTTTCTTGGTGGGATCTGTGGATTCTCTCCATTTCTATTTTGCCCTCTGCTTCTAGGATATCAGGGCAATTCTCCTGTAGTAATTCTTTGAAAATGATGTCAAGGCTCTTTTCCTGATCATGACTTTCAGGTATTCCAATAATTTTTAAATTATCTTTCCTAAATCTGTTTTCCATATCAGTTGTTTTTTCAATGAGATGTTTCACATTTTCTTCTAATTTTTCATTCTTTTGGTTTTGAAGTATTGAGTCCTGGTTTCTGGTAAATTCATCAGTCTCCCTGAGTTCTGTTCTTTGTGTCAAGGATTTGTTTTCCTCAGAGCTTTCTTATCTCTTTTTCCATCTGGCCAATTCTGCTTTTTAAAGCATTCTTCTCCTCAATAACTTTTTGAACTGTTTTATCCATTTGACCTAAGCTGGTTTTTAGCATGCTCTTTTCTTCAGCATTTTTTTGGATTTCCTTGACTAAGCTGCAGACTTCATTTTCATGTTTTTCCTGCATCTCTCTCATTTCTTTACCCAGTTTTTCTTCTAACTCCCTCATTAGATTTTCAAAGTCTTTTTTGAGCTCTGTCATAGCCCAAGCCCAATTTCTGTTTTTTTCTTGGAGTCTTTAGATGCAGGAGCTTGTGCTTCCTCATCTTCAGACTGGATGTTTTGATCCTTCTTGGGATCATAGAAAACATATTTCTCAATGGTGTTCCTGTTTTTTCTCTGCTCATTTTCCCAGCCTGGGCCTGGTTTTGGGGTGCTTCCTGAGCTTTTGGAACACTCCCACAAGGGTCTCAGTGTGTGAGGCTTTGTCCTCCCTCCTGTTCTGTGAATGAGGTGGGTGGGGGCCCTGCTGTTCTATTGGGGCGGGGCCTAGACTGTGATCAGGATCAGAATGTCATCAGAGCCCCAGATTCCAGTTCCAGGGGCAGAGCCCTTCACTCCCCTCCCTAGGTTCAATGGGCTCATGCCCTGGGGGCTCCTGCATCTGGACTGCCTTGGCCAAGCTGCTTGCTGTGTGCCCTGAGGGCTGGGCTCCACTTGCTTGCTCTGGCAGAGGTCCCCTTTCTGTTCCCCCTGGTTGTGCCCGGTGCTCCCCCGGGGTGTAGCTCAGGAAACTCCCCTGCTCCCAGAGCCTTGGGACTGCCTCTGGGAGGCTGAAGTTGTTTTGCTCTGGTGGGCTGCCCCTCCAACCCGGGGGAGCAGAGCCTTTCTGCTGTTTTCCAGGTTACCTTGAATAGGAGAACTGCTTCACTGGGTCCCTCTGTGGGTTCTGTCTCTCAAATTTATTTAGAGTCCTTAGTTTAGAAGTTTTATGAGAGAGCACCCCAATACTTGTTTCTGATACAAGCTTTTTCTCAGATTAAACCCACTAGACTTTTAGCAATTTAGGAGTAGGGTTGTCTCATATTTTTCTGAATTCAAACATTTTAATTTAGAATGTAGGAAACGTTTATAAAGAAAAATTGTAGCTGAGATTTGCATTTTATCTACATTTTTTCATTGACTCTTAATGATAATCCTTTGAGATAGATACTATAAGTATAAAGCAACTAATACTAAGTGTGTTAGGACTCCTATACATAGTTGGGGTTCTTTTTGAGTATGACTTTGCTTTCCCTTTCCTGGATTGAATGGTGGTGCTGGTGGTTGAGTGGCTCTGACTCATAAGTGATAGTAAACCTCATTCTTTCTTTCTCTTGATTTGTTTTTGTTTTGTTTTGTTTTCTTTTGCAAGACAATAGGGTTAAGAGACTTGCCCAAAGTCACACAGCTAAGTAAGTATTAATTATTGGAGGCCTGATTTGAACTCTTGACTCCAGGGCCGGTGCTTTATCCATTGTGCCACCTAGCTCCTCCCTCTCTAATTTCAGTTAAGGCCAAATTCTTTTGAAGAAGTGAGTTTCCAGATACTTTCAGGAAATATCCATTGCCTATCAAAATAATTTTAGTTGTTTCAAATGTTAAGCTTCTCTGCAGACATCAGTCATTAAATCAACACTTATTTGTTAAATACAAGTTCCGCAGAGGCAGCTAGGTGGTGCAATGTATAAATCACCTGAGTTCAAATTTGAACTCACACACTAATAGCTTGAGATGACCCTGGGCGAGTCACTTCACCCTTGTTGCCTCAGTTGCCTCATCTGTAAAATATGTTGGAGAAATACTGAGCAATAAATTCCAGGTACTAGGGGATATATACATACATACACACACACACACACACACACACGTATGAAAAATCATCTAACCCCTACTTGTATTCATTCTAACAGAGGGAAGAACATACACACAGATAAGTATTTACAGAGTAAATATGAACTTATTATGGGAAGAGGGGAAGGTGTCAGTGACTGGGGATACAGATTAGGAAAGGTTTTTTTGTTTTGGTTTGGTTTTTGCAAGGCAATGGGGTTATAAGTGACTTGCCCAAGGTCAACACAGCTAGGCAGTTGAGTTGTTAAGGGTCTGAGGCTGGATTTGAACTCAGGTCTTCCTGACTCCAGGGTTGGTGCTCTAACCACTGTGCCACCTAGTTGCCCCAAATCAGGATAGGTCTTATGTAGAAGGTGATGCTTGAGCGAATTCTTGAAGGAAGCTAGGGATTCTAGGATACTAAAATCTATAAGGAAGGAGAGAGTGTGTTCCTGGCCCTGTGTAAAAGGTGAGGAATGAGAAATGTAGTGTCAGCATATAAAGAGAAGTAGTTTTTGAAGGAGCAATACATCTGGAAAGGTAGGTTAGAGCTTTTAAATGTGGAAATGGAAAGCTTTTATGACTATGTACTATTAGCTAATTAGTATATACTGTTTATCTTTTATCTAGGATACACTCTTTGAAAATACCCTGTGGTATTTGGCCATGTCTAAAAAGAAATGCCTCATTCTGTAGCCCAAGGTTATCATCACACCCCTTCTGGAGGGGAGCAGCAGGCTTCATCATATATCCTCTGGCAGAAAGGAGGCAAAACTATACTTCAGAGAACTCAAAGGAAGATGAAAAGGATTGATATGTAGAACAGCTCTTTGTCTAATGTCAAAGAGCTGGAAGTGCAGGGTAAGGAGAGATGCCTATCAACTGAGGAATGACTGAACAGGTTCTCTCATTGTGTTGGAAGTGAGGAAAAAGGTGATTTCAAAGAAACCTAGGAAAACTTATTTGAACTGATGAAGAGTAAAATGAATTGGATAGAAGGAAGATTTTGGAAAGACAGATAATTTTGAAGACATAGCTCTCCCCAAGGCAAAAAGCATTGTTTCAGAGGATAAAAGTTTACATGCTGCTTTCAGGATTGTCGTCCCCATTTCACAGATGAGGAAGCTGAGGTGAGAAAGGGTAGGTGACTTGCTCAGGGTCACACAACTCATGTGTGTTGAAGGTAGGATCTGATTTCAGGTCTTGTTGATTCCTCACTCCAGCATTTGGACTCTTTTGCCTCCTTTCTGCCAGAAGCCTGCTGCTCCCCTCTAGATGGGGCATGATGACCTTGGGGTACAGAATAAAGCATTTCTTTTTGGATATGACCAATGCGACAATTTTTTTTTGACTCAGCATAACTGTTGTAAAGATTTCTTTATTTATTCTCCCCCCCCCCCATGATGGGGTAGGAGAAAGAAAATAAATTTTTGCTCATTGAAAGAAAAATGCAATGAAATGAAAAAAAAAGCTATCCCCTGTGATTGGGAAGGGACAGAGCCTCAGCCCTGTCCTACCTTAAGAGGTCTTTCTCTGTGAAGCTGAGTGAGAGGCTTCACTGGGCCAGAACCCAGGTCAGAGGGGTTCTGACTTGGCAGTGCCAGGAGCATGATTTTCCTCTGTGCCTAGCACATTCTCTTTGAAAATTAGTCTGTTCCTTCAGCCTGCTTGTGAATCATTTTTATGCTTAGTGCTGAATATTTTGGAAGGATCTCTGGCCTTGGAGTCCCAGAGTCCATGTTCAAGTTTCCTGCTACTAGCTTGCTTAGACAAGTTGTTTAATTAAACTGAGCAATCCCATGACTGCATTTTGAGTGCCAGCTTTCTCCAACTCTGCCTGAATGAGAGTTACCTTTCCAGAGCTCAATTTCTCATCAGGAAAATGAGGGAGGTTGGACTTGATGGTTTAGAAAAGGCTTTTGAATATAGTACTAGCCCTGGAGCCAGGAGGACATGAATTCAAATGTAGCTGCAGACATTTGACACTAGCTGGGTGACCTTGGGAAAGTCCCTTAACCCTGATTGCCTCCCATTCAGACCATCTCCAGTCTTGATTTATATCTGGCCACTGAACTCAGATGACTCCAGAGGAGAAGATGAGGCTGGTGACTTAGTCCAACACCCCCTTGCTCAATCCAATTCATTTGCTTATCATGGCATCACCTCCCTAATGTCATGATGGTCTTTTTTTGAAAATGAAGGACAACATCAATGATTCCTTTTAGCATTAGCTTCTTTCTCATCTGTAAAATGGGGCAACAGTTCTTGTCCTATCAGTTTCACTGGACTTTTGATCTCTGTACACTATCTTATAAATGAGATCCTAGTGTACAGGGATCATGGGGCAGCAGAAAGCTTCTGATTTAGTCTTTTCATAGACACAGGTAGGAGAGGAGAAGCCACTGAATGAGTAAATAAACTCCCAAGCTAGCACATTTCTGAGAGGAGGATTGTTTCCTGAGGCTTACTGTGCAATAGTAATAGTTGATGTTGATCTGGGCCTTTTCCTTTTTAAAATCACTTCCTCAGTGGATAGAGCACTGGTTCTGAAGTCAGGAGGACCTAAGTTCAAATTCATCCTCAGTTACTTAATAATTACCTAGCAATCTTGGGTACATCACTTAACCCCTTTGCCTTGTAAAAACCAAAAAAAAAAAAAAAACCCCACAAAAAAACCCAACAAACCAAAAAACCCACTTCACAGGAATTACAGATGAGGGAACACTGTGTATTCTACTGTCCACCATGATTCCAGCCTGCTCCATGCTATCCTGGACTCCTCATCCTCATCGTAAGGTCAGCCAGAAGATGGATCTTACTGTTTCCATTGCCACAATGTCCTTCAACCTGATCTCTACTCATGTAGCCGTCAACCCAGTATAGGCCTTCCATCACTTCTTGTTGCAGTTCCCATACTAAGCCATTCATGTGGTAGCTGCCAAAAATACTTTTTCTTAAGTACAGTTCTGACCATAATCAAGAAACTCCAGTACTCCCGGGAGCAAATAAAAGTGTCTCTCCCGACTTGGCTCCAGTTGACCTTTTCAGCCTTGATTATGTGTTGATTGTCCCCTTCATGTATGCAGTGGGCCAATTAAATTGGCCATGTTGCTGCTCTTTGCATAGAAGACTTCATGTCCTCTTAGCTCCATGCCTTAGCATTGATTGATCTTCATACTTGGAATGTCTTCCCTTCTCACCTCTTCCTTCAGAACTCAACCCAAGTGCCTCCCTTTAGTGTGGGACTTTTCCTTTGAATATAGTTCCAAGAATTTTGTTGATCAGTTCTTTTTCAGTTGTGTCCAACTTTTGGAAATTTTTTGACACAGAAAATTTACAGATGAGTACCTGAGAAAAATAGGGTGAAGTGACTTGCCCAGGGTGACACAGCTGGTAAATGTCCAAGGCAGGATTTGAACTGAAATCTTACTGACTCCAGACCCCATACTCTCTTCACTGTGCCATCTAGCCATCCTTTGTAGTTCCAGGAAGAAGGTTTGTAAAATTCAAGAGAGGGATTATAATTATATGAACCTGAGACAGGTGGATGGAACACTCACACCTATCATGTAACTGGATAATTATTATTAAAGAATCATGCTAGTAAGTGTCAGAACTTGAACCCTAGGTCTTTTGACTTTTTGAGATTGTGATCTCTCCATACAGTGTATATGTAACTTTGGAGTAGATTTACATACCTTCCTGAAATTTCCATGTCACATTTAGAAGCTGTGAAAAGTCAAAAGTTTTTTATTTATTTGGGATGGAATTTTTCATGGTCAGTAGTTTGTTTTTAAATGCCTTTCCATATTTTTTTTTCTCAGAGTCTGAAAGGATCCTTGTTAATGTTTCAGATTCTCCCACAGATCATTTTGAAAACCACTAGTTAGGTGCTTTTTCCAATTTTGGCTTATGATTGGATATTTCACTGGGTATTTCTCAACTCGTCTCTCTCCTCATCACCCCACCCCATGGGGAAAAATGTGTACAAATAAGGATTTGAAATACTTAGTGACAGTCTTGATTGCTTTGAGAACATCAGGCTAAAGCTAAGATATAGTTAAGGAGTACTGCAGTTTATATTCTTCATGTTTCAGATTTGAATTTTTAAAAGGTAAGCAGCACTGTGGAGAATGGGTCATGAAGAAGGGAGTTCTTTGCCTTAATTGTAGTAATAATTTGCTTTTTTATTTTCTGCAAAATTTGAGATCTTCCAAAGAAAGAAGCCTTTTGGAAGTGAGGATCATTTTTAGTTCCTTGAGTTGTGATTTTAAGCCATAGGTTTGTATCATTTCTGAAGTAATAATAATTTAGGCTTATTGCCTCTAGTTTAAACCAATTGTTATTAAGTCATATAACCCAGAAGGGAAATCCTTCAGAGGGACTTGAAATCACTGTCACCCCAAATCACTTTGTTTTGACAGTTTATAGTTAATTCTATTTGGATTTTCTTTGAAATTTTGCCCAAGTTTTTCATTTAAGTTAAATATTGTCATGAGACTTGTTCCTTATTCATGAGATCATAATTTGCTTGGCAAGGAATGAAGAGGGAACTCTTTCTGGCTTACCCAAGAAGTATAGAATTGTAGTCAGAGGTTCTGAATTCACTTCTCCCTTCTGATACTCATATAGCCTGTATGAGTTTGAAAGACTTAGTTTTCCTGAATCTAAGCTGACTAGATGAGATCATCTCGGAGGTTCCTTCTAGTTCTGATCAACTATCCCATAATTTTTAGCTTTAGCTTTTCTTGGTGTTAATAGATCTCCTGCTAATTGCCAGGAATTTTGGACAGAGGCTGAAATAATTATTGGAAACATTTTTTTTTTTTAAGGTTTTTGCAAGGCAAATGGGGTTAAGTAGCTTGCCCAAGGCCACACAGCTAGGTAATTATTAAGTTTCTGAGACCGGATTTGAACCCAGGTACTCCTGACTCCAAGGCCAGTGCTTTATCCATTGCGCCACCTAGCTGCCCCTTGGAAACATTTTCAAAATGGACAGTGGAAAGTCCTCTAGGGGCAGACTCTCTGTTGCCTTCTTTTGCCAGCAGGAACCAATTTTATAGTTTAAAGAACCAATAGGGAGTTGATATGGTGGTGGAATGATTACTTTGCTGGAAGGGAGGAAATTTGTGTTCAGGAATCAGCTTTGCCAGTGATGGATTGATTCTTTGACCCAATATTTCTGTGAGGTACAATGAGGACTTTGACAAAATCACAGGTTCATAGTATCTTGTGTGTCATGGACCTCTTAGTCTAATACAGTTTATGGATGTCCTTTCAGAATAAGGAATAAAATAAAATACATGGGATAACAAAGGAAAACAATTACATTGATATAATTCTTTTCCCACTTAAGTTCACAGATCCTTGAATCCACAAACTCCAGGTTAAGAATCTTTGGGATCCCTTTTGGCTCATATTGACATGATAGGTCAGCTTAACCCACTTGACTCTTCTACATTACTAAGGAAGTCAGCAGCCCTAAGTCCAGCCCTGAGTTCTTTGTGATTTCTGTATCTGGTGGACTACCTCAAGGGTCCATGAGGCCACACCCACATGGTATGCCCCAGAACCCTGAGTAAAAGTACTTGTTATCATTCATCGAACATTGACTGACTTCCTCAGTTACATGCAGTGAGTGTCCTTAGTCTACCAGATTGGATGCCAGGGCCTGTGCAACCTCCCTTGAATATACCATTTGCGAGCTCCCATCTGTACTGAATTGCATAGACTGAGCTCTTCAAGGACCTTTAACTCTTCTTTGCAATCAAGAGTAACAAGGTGAATGAAACAAGACCTTGCTCTCAAGGAATTTACGGTGACTTTTTAGACCAACAAATTTGTCTACCCTATATGATGTTCTCTGCTAGATGTTCAGGGTTTGAAGACGAAATAAACTCAGTCCAGGGAGATCTTATTATTAAATGAACAGATAATGTAGGTAAGTATGTTGCAGTATGGCAAAGATGGCTGCCTAAAGACTAGGTCAGTGATCTTGTTTTTGTTTTGCTTTTTTGGTTTTTGTGGGGCAATGGGGTTAAGTGACTTGCTCAAGGTCACATAGCAAGTAAGTATTAAAGTGTCTGAGGTTGCATTTGAACTCAGGTCCTCCTGACTCCAAGACTGGTGCTCTATTCACTGCCATCACCTAGGTCACTCATGGTAGCTGCTTCTAGATTGTCACGGCAGGATTGATGAAGGAAGATATTCTGGAAAATGGAAGATTGATACTGCCTTCTTCTGACATCATTTCCCCCTCAGTGTCCTCCTAGCTATCAGCAGGGCCTTTGGAGCCAAGGCTTTGAAGTATGCTGATGGTGGCCTTGCTGCCCTCGAGCCTCTTTTCTGAATCTTTCTTTCAATTTCTTGAGTGCGGGCCTGCACCACAACCTTGTGGGATCCTCTGCCTCCATCCCTGCCCTTTTGTCTTCGTGCTGCCTCCCACAATTTTTGTAGTTGAGGCAGCTGGGACCTCAATGGGTAAAGGGTAGGTTTGGAATCAAAAAGATCTGAGTTCAACTGAGTGATCATGGAGAAGTCACTTAATTTATGGTTTCCTTAAGTTTCCTGAAATATAAATTGGGATCCTATTAGCATGTACCTCTCTCAGAAGTTGTTGTGAGGATTTAATGAATGATATTTGTAAAGTGCTTAGCACAGGTATTTAACCCTTGTCCCTTCCCATGGGCAATCAGGCCACTGAGTGCAGATTCATACCTTCATCTTTTTCTTTCTCTTTCCTTTTCACATTCCTCAATCAATGTTTCTAGAATTTCCAAGTGATGAAGAGATTTTTGAATGCCATTAGACTCCTTTCATGTGGCATTTAGTATGTCCTTTGCAACATACAATGACAATGGATGTATAATATTAATATGTAATTAAATATAAATAAATACCATTATTGATAATAAAACTTAAATTATAATGTAAATTCTAATTAAGTATTTGAAAATACCCAAGTGGGTATTTACAAGGACAAGAGGTAAGCACCTATTTAAACAGATAACTCAAAACTTATTGCCAAATGAGAGGAGGCATAATGAGGAATAAAGTGCGCACTAAACAATGTAGGTTGATTAAGTGCCACCACTTGTTTTGCAAGGTGACCAGAGTCTAGGATTCAGCTGCACTCACCCTGCTAAAGACATGCAGAACTCCCTTGCCAAGAGAATAGATCAAATAATGATTCCCATAGGAATGACTGCCTGTCCTCCAGATATCCCCTGAAATTAAGCCCTAAAGCATCTTTTGGAGCAAAAATTAATATAAGATCCGGTCTTTGGGGAAATGCAGTATTGCCAGACAGATTCCATTAGCCTATTGGCCAGATCTTTGGGTCCCCCATGGCTACCCCCATACATTAATGAAATGCAGGAACAGGCCCTCAGTTATATTCAATCCAGTTCAGGAATTTCATTTAGTTCAACATCTCAGATTTTTTTGTCATACTAAGATTCTTTCATACTTCTGCAATCTGTTTTCCTTAACTTCCTTCACCTCCCTATACATGTCTTTTTGCTTACTTGAAGCCTCCTTTCTCACAAGATAATTTTGAACTCTAATCTTAATCAAACCTCTCAGGTGTTTGACAAGTTATCTGTCAGTTAAAAAGTAAAGAACTCAAGACCAACCGTCACCCAAAATGATTTTTCTGCCTCCCTATGGTGACAGTGAATTGGTAATAACTCTGAATGTTACCTCTTTACCCTGCTGTGCACTATCCAGAACCAAACCCTGTTTCTAGCATGTTGATAGGAGATGTATCACAATTACAAGTTAAGGCACATTGTACCTCTGTTGCCTCTTCTAGCAGACAAACTCAATACTTTGTCATAGAAGAAAATAGTAATTTGCAGGGCAAATTTGTTACAAAGCTTTGCTGAGTATTAAGATTCATAAATTTCTCCTTGGAAATTAAAAGACATTAATGAGCTATCAAATCAACATTGGTGTGTGCCATCTATTTTTCTATTAACAGTTTTTTAAACTGAAGAATTTTCAGATAATCCACAAATATAAATCACATTTGACTTGGAAAACCAAAGAACAAAAATAGATATTAAAGAAAGTTATCATCAAACAATTTCCAAAACAATATTTAATCAATTCATTTCCACAATAGCCTTTTGTGTTTACTTTGAATTATGGCATTAATAGGAATTAAATAGAATGGCTCTTTCAGCAATAAGTTCAATTTAAAGAGTATGAATTGTAACTGATGAGTTCCACTAATATATGTTTAAACAGAAATAAAAATAAAAACCTGGCTATTGATGACCGTATTTACAGTGAGAGACTGGAATTAGGAATCAGAAATGTACAAACCCAAATATCTAGGACAGATAATTTCAGTTGCTCTACTCCTCATCTTGTTATATACGTTTGGCAAACATTTGAAGTCAAAAGAAGTTCTCTTTGTCGATCAGGTTTCTAAACAATTTTGCTCCTTTGACATTTTTACTTTGGTTATAGTACCAACTAGTTATCACAAATCTTGTTTAAATGGCAATCATTTATCTCCTGAAAAAGAAGCCAAGATGATTTCCTCTCAGACCTAACACAGTATATCTTGGTACTTGGCTCATGGAGCCTGTGCTAGTGGGATTTGCTGGTGGCTATATTGCCAAAAACTTTCATATAAAAATAAAAACCCAAAACATCAAACTTTGAACACGAAGTCAGAAAATAAACCAAGTACAGGTGAAAAGAATTACATTCTTTGAACAAAATAATGCATACAGTAAACCAAGGTCAAGGAGTATCTGTCTAACCAAAACTTTTGTTTGCTGATTCATGCTCTTGTGCTGCATTCCTGTGGTGAAATTTCTTCTTTGTATTATAGGTCAGTGGACTCTTGGAGCCTGGGTGGAATATGTACTGACTTCTTTCAGGTGACTCTCAGACCTTCTGAGACTGGCCAAACCTTGCCTCAGCATGTCATCTCATCTCCAAGTGCTTCCTGATAATTGTATATTGAGCTTATATGAGCAAGATGTTCCATAGGCAGCTTAAATACATGTCCAAATAGAACTCATTATTGCTTTCTCCCTCTCCCCCAAACTTCCTCTCTTCTAACTTCTCTGTTGGCAGATCCACATCCTCATGGTGAGGAAAAAGAGTAGGTTTATGTCTGGGAAGGCAAAGGGAGAGGTGAAAAACCAATAGATGATGCTAGAATAAGGGAATTTCAGAATTCTTGAACATGGAGGTGACATATTTGTGGGTGATGACAAGATCAAGGGTATGACCAGTCAGCCAGTAGAACATATTGAGAGAGAGTGGTTTAGATTCCTAAAATCCCTGACTCTGATTTATAAGGGTTGATAGGAAGAAGTGAGACTAGCTTAAGGTTGGCTAAGAAAATTAGAATGAATGTCTGAACTAGGGTGGAAATTGAGAGGAAGCAAATTAGGATTTGAGAGAAGACAGTTCAATAGAAGAAGCCTTCAACCTTATTAACGACCTTGGTGTAGGTATTAGAGGAATGGAGAGATTCAAAAGTGGCAGCTGCCAGGACTAGAGACACATCGCTCAAGAGCTAGCATGTCCTCACTGCCATTTCCCTGCAAGACTTTGCAGTGCACCTTTTGTACCCTTTAATATGCTGGTGCAAACATTGAGTATGACAGGTGTTGGTGTTGATTGGATCCCTTCTTAACTATCAGCTTTATGAATGAAATAATTATTCTCTTCTTGCTAATAAGGAAGAATAATAAATTTAGATTAGTACAATCTAATTAGTACAATCCACTGGCAAACAGTGGAACAGGCAGATTGTGAAATCTCCTTCCTTAGATCTTTTGGAAAATTTGGCTTGGTAACATTGAGAGATTTTTCAGTGTCCTACCAAAAGTCCAGGGAAAGGATTACATGTCTCTCTCACATTCTCTTCTCATTGAATTGATTTGTATCTAGCGATGTTTACCTTGAATAATACAAGCTTATCAATGTTATTCACAAGCCAACTCAGAAAACAAGCTAAGATCAGATGTTAATAATAGCTCATGGTAAACAAGTATTCATTTTTCTAGATTGAATTTACTGAGAAATTATGTTTTTGTAATAAGATGTCATATGACAGACATTGAACCCTGATTTTGACGCTTCTTTATCTAACTGCTTTCTCTAAATCTTGACTTCATCTGTAAAATGGAGATGATAATATTAGTTCTATTAGTGGGTTGTTATTTGATAGAGAAAGAGAGACAGAGACAGAAAGAGAAGAGTTACTCTCTTGGTGCTATGCTAAGTATTTCTATTACAAATATAAGGAAATAAGACTGTTTCTACTCTCCAAGAGCTTTTCATATGGGGGAAGACAGAGTATAAAGGGTGAACTGGAAAAGGGAAGGGAGAGAGGAGGCATCTAATGAGGAAATGTACCATTTGTTCTTGAGATTGAATTGAACTGTGAATGATGTGAATCACATGTCTGGAGCCACTCTAGATTGGTGATCAGGGCAAGGGAGGGACTCTTCAGTATGGTTTCTGGGTTTATGAGGAAAGAGCTTTGTAAACTTTAAAATAATCTCCAAATGTGAACTTTTGGATTACATGCAACCCAGATTGTGTATTTGAGGACTGTTTCATTGCATATCCTGTTGTGGGATGGTCAAGGATATTTAAGTAAATCTTCAATATAGCTTGAATGATCCAAACCATCCTGGCTTAAAAAAAAAAGTCACTCTGTCTGAATATATAATTAAACAATGATTTATAAGGAGCCTTTGATTTGTTGTGTGTTTTTAATAGTTGACTAAAACCATTTGTTGTAAATTGGATCAGTCTTAACCAGGAAGCTATTTGAAATGTTTTTTCATTTTTTTAAAGGACCCATACATACAAATATATTTCTAGCAGCACTTTTAGTGATAGCAAGGAATTGGAAATTGAGGGGAAGCCCATCCATTGAGAAATGATTGAACAAGTTATGATATCTGAATGTAACGGGATACTATTGTAGGGTGGTGTTACAGGAGAACATTGTACACATTATTAATAGCAACTTTGTGTGATTATCAATTATGAAAACTTAACTCTTCTCAGCATTACAATGATCCAAGACAATTCCATAAGACTCTACATCAGTTCATAGGTTTTCTCAGTCTTTCCTGAAACCATCCCGCTTGCCATATCTTACAGCACATCAGCATTACATCACAATCACATACCACAACTTATTTAGCCATTCCCAATGGATGGACATCCCCTCAATTTCCAATTCTCTGTCACCACAGTAAAACCTACTATAAATATTTTATCATATATGAGTCCTTTTCCTCTTTCTTTCCTCTCTTAGAGATACAGAACTTGTATTGGTATTGCTGGGTCAAAGGAAATGAAACAAGTTTATTGTCCAAATTGTTCTCTGGAGTGGTTGGACCAGTTCACAACTCCACCAACTATGCACAACCCCCTCTAATATTTGTTATTTTTCTTTCTTTTTTGTCATGTTAGCTGATCCAGTAAGTTTAAAGTGGTGCTTCAGAGTTTTAATTTGCATTTTTCTTTTTTTAATTAATTTTTATTAAAGATATTATTTGAGTTTTACAATTTTCCCCCCATCTTACTTCCCTCCCCCCACCCACCCCCCGGAAAGCAATCTGTCAGTCTTTACTTTGTTTCCAAGTTGTATCTTGATCCGAATTGGGTGTGATGGGAGAGAAATCATATCCTTAGAGATCAGACAATAAGATATCTGTGTTTTTTTAAATTGCATGGGATAGTCCTTGCACTTTGTTCTAACTCCATAGCTCCTTATCTGCATACAGCTGGCACTCTCCTTTGCAGACAGCCCAAAATTGCTCCTGATTGTTGCACTGATGGAATGAGCTAGTCCTTCAAGGTTGAACATCACTCCCATGTTGCTGTTAGGGTATGCAGTGTTTTTCTGGTTCTGCTCATCTCACTCAGCATCAGTTCATGCATAATTTGCATTTTTCTAATCATGATTTAGAGCATTTTTTTCATGAGACTAAATAACTTTGATTTCATTATCTGATAACTATCTTTTCGTATCTTTTACTCATTTATCAAGTAGAGAATAACTTAGATTTATAAGTTTGATGATATTTGACTGTATCCTACTAAATGTAGACTATCTATAAATTTGATTCTCTTTGAGAGATAAGATCTTTATCAGAGACTGTAGTAATTTTTTTTTCCTGTTTCCTTCTTGGAAAGCTCTTTGCAAATCTTAAAGCATTATATGAATGTCAGTTACTATTAACTTAGATCTCTGGTCTCTTCAAATTCTTTGCTGAAAGAGTGTTAATTAAAACCACAAGTTAAAGCTCTTTAATTAGTGGTTCCTTTTAGTTACAGTATCTTGGTATTGGATAATAGCACTTCCTCCAACCCAGAACAGGCATGACTTCCACAGGAATTACCCTGCTTGGTTTTAGTTGATCTAGCCTTTTTTTCCTCTGCATATTTGTGGATGACTTAGTCCTAGGCAGGCTCTCTGTTTGCATGAGATAAATATTACTAGTTGGAGGGGCGGTTCCTTTTGGGGCCATAGAGAATTAGTGCTGTTATAAATATCTTTTGAGAAGATGGTTGATGTTCCTGGTTAAGTCCATTTGATCTCTGTTAGCCATTTAAGAGTCAAGGGATGGCTACCTCTAAACAGTAGGTTTTTAAATGAACTCTTTCAGTAGAATTGATTTTGTGGTTGGTGTTTTGTAGGTGGAGTTGGGGGCTGCTGTGGAGGACACTAGACTTAGATTTTTGTGGATTTATTTGGAATATTCTTCTCAAATGGAAGCCCATTTAATTTTCAAAATATAAAATTTATTCCAGTGAAAAACTGAATTCTTTTAACTTTATACAGATTGGGTCTGTTGAACTTTATATATTGCTCTGTATATATTAATGCAGTGAGGAATAGGGAAAATTATCATTTGGATGGCCCAGGTTTACAAAATTACAATCTCAATCTCTCTCTCTCTTTTCTTTTCTTTTTTTTTTTAATGTATGACAAACACATTTCTTTTTAGCCAGCTTTCTGGCTGATTTCTGTGATTCCTGTGTACACCACCTTAACAACTCTTTAGGCAGCTGTTAATCTTGAAATGATTTTGGGAAGGGTGAAAATTGTTGCTTGTCTCAGAGTATGTGGGAGAAGGAACAAACCCTTTGTGAAGCCTTTGGGATGGAGGGGAAAGAACGTTTTTAATCAGAAACCATGAATTTAAATTATTGATGCTGTTTTTTATTAGTTATATGACTCTGGACAACTCACTTATGAGATGTTTCTTATTCATAAAATGGGCATATTAATATCTGCAGTATTGAATAATTTTCCTAAGAATCAAATGAGGTACAGTGTAAGATGCCTAGAGCAGTAGAGCCAATGGGGGCAGCTCTTATTTATTATAATGTGGTTCATTCCTCTTTTTGTGTAGCATTTAGATAGAAATAGTTTTTGGAAGAATTCTTTTCTCACTGTTATTTTGTAATAGTTCAAATCCTATGTCAGATTGTTACTAGTTTCTGTCACCTTGAGCAAATCATCCAAGCTTTCTTACCCTCAGTTTACTTGTCTGTAAAATCAGCATCTACCTTATAGGGTTGTTGTGAAGATTAAATGAGTTCATATGTAAAATGCTTTGTGAATCTTCATAGCTTATTATTATTATTATTATTAATGGTCTATGAACTTGCCCAGGTGGGTAAAATAACTTTGTATTTGAATAAAAGTATTACTGTTGCCACCTCCTCTTCTTCTTCCTCCTCCCTCCTCTTCTCTTTTCTTCTTCCCCTTTCTTCCTCCTCTTCTAAAACCCCCTTTCCATCCTCTTCTCCCTTATCCTCCTTCCTCTCCCTCTTCCTTCTCGTTTTACAATTGAGGAACCTGAGACCCTAGAATTGGAACAACTTGCCCCTACAGTCACACAGGTTGACACATACTAATAAAGTGGACAAAGTAGACGTTTTATCTATATGAAAGTTCTATGTTATTATTAATAAAGATCAGCTAAAACTTTTTGATTACTCAGTGTGATAATCTATGATACTATTCAAAATGGATGAGCTTTGTCATTTTCTCTGTCTTCCTGAATGACATTGGAGTCATTTTATATACCTTTAGCAGGATCATTGCCAGATCTTTTTTAGCTTTTTTTTTTTGTGGCAAGGCAATGGGGTTAAGTAACTTGTCCAAAGTCATACAGCTAGGTAAGTATTAAGTGTCTGAGGCTGGAATTGAACTCGGATCCTCTGACTCTTAAGGCCAGTGCTCTATCCACTGCACCACCTAGCTGCCCCCCATCATTGCCAGATCTGATGATCTTTTATCAGTACTCATAGTTTTCATGCCACCCACTGTTGATTACTTTCTTTCCTTGGCTACTTTATTCTCTTTGGACTTTTTTTTTTTATTCACATGCCACAGTTTCCTTTGCTGGCTTATCATCCACATTACGTTCCCTAAAGGTGGGGGCTTCCATAGGTCCAGTGAGCAGGTCTTTGCTGATGATTCCCAGTTGTGTTCATATGCCCCAGTCTCTTATTGGAGCTTCCCTTCCTATCTCCAGTTGCCTTTACCTTTCATGTAAGGTGTCCTGGAGACATCTTAAATTCATCATATCCAAAGTAGTACTCATTATCTTTTCCTCAAAACCTTCTCTTCCAGACTTCCCTCCAGTGGCACCAGTCTTCCAGTCTTTCATGGTTGTCACCATGGCATTATCCTGGATTAATCACTTTCCATCACCAGATCTTGCTGTTTCTTTCTCTTCCATCTTCCATTACCTGTTCCATTCTTTCATCAGACAGTACTTTCTTAGGACCTCATCACTATTCCCTTTGAACCGGGTATGATTTTCCTTCAGTGCCTGCCCGTGTGACCCTCTGCTTGGCCACTTCTGGCAACTTCCCTTTACCACTTGTTTGTTTAGCTTTACAATGTAACCCAATCTGTCCAGACCCTGCAAGCTCACACTCTCTGGGAACACCCCCCCCCCCCCGCAACCAGATTGACTATTAATTACATGTTTTATATTCCATCTCCCATCTTCACATTTTTATCCAGGCCAGTTCATATTCCTGGCATGCCCTCCTTCCTCACTCTCCTTTAAGGTGTAGCTTATGGACCATCTGCTTGCTAGAGCCCTATTTCTTTGCAATTGTTAACTTGATATTGATGCTCATATATTCTTAATTGAAATTGTCTCCCTAATTAGAATGCAAGATGCAAATTGAAAATTTTTTATACTTGTATCGCCAGTACCTAGGACAGGGGCTGGAGCACCATAGCTGCTTAATAAATGCTTGGCACGGCAAGAACTGGTCAAGAGACTCAGGGTGTGTGTGTATGTGTGTGTGTGTGCGCGCGTGCATGTGTGCATGCCTCGCATATTGAAGACAAGAAAGATCAGATACTTTAAAGTGAATTACATCTGCTGTGGGAAAATGAAGTTAGGGGATTGATAGTTCATGGTAGAACAGTAATCAGACAAAACTAAGAATATGCCACAATCTTAGGTTGTATAGAAATTAAATTGTCATATGCTTGTTTTCAGTTGTGACAGACTCCCTATGACCCTGTTTTCGGGTTGCCTTGACAGATCCTGGAGTGGTTTGTCATTTTCCAGCTAATTCTACAGATAAGGAAATTGAGGCAAGCAAGGGGAAGGAACTTGTTTAGAGTCACACAGCTAGTAAGTATCTGAGGCTGGATTTGAACTCAAGGAAGCTGAGCCTTCTGATTTTAAGCTTGGTCATTTTGAGGCAGCCAGCTAGGTAGTAGCTCAGTGCATAGAGCTTAAATCTTGGAAGTTTTTTGGTTTTTGTTTTTAGATTTCATTTTGTTGCTCTGTACACCCTCTTGTATACTTGCCTCCAGGAGAGGCAACTTAATGGAAACACAGTGGTTAGAACATTGGTCTTGGAGTCAGGAAGACCTGAGTTCAATTTGACCTACATACTTCCTAGCTGGATGACCCTTGTCAAGGTCCAATCCCCTTTCTCTTAATCTCAGGAGATTTTTATCCTGTTGATTATATAAGAAATAGGATAATTTGATTCCATTTTACCTGCAGAAGGTGGAATTTAAGCTTGGATGGAAGGAAGCCAAAGATTTTAAGCGGCGGGATGAGGAGAAAGACCACTCACTGAAGGGATTAGTGGTCTCTGGGAAATGGCGTTCCCAGGAGTGGACTGCAGCACAGAGACTCCCTTTATGGAGAAGCGCCTGTGAGAGGAGTTGCTCTTGTAACTTGGAGGCAATAAGAAGACAGCCAAGGTGGTAGACCAGGAAAAGTCATCTGTAATCACTTGGTCAGCTCTGTGGAAGATAGTCTGACCTGGGGATTGATCTGAGGCAGGAAGAGCCATTAGAAGGATGCTTTAGTGGACCAGGCAAGAGCTGGAAGAGCTTGTTTTAGGAAAAAGGGGACATATATATACGGATATAAGAGAGATGTTGAGGTAGGCTGTGAAAGTAAAAATACATTTGCCAACTTGGATATATGGAATGAATGAAAGTCAGGAGTTGAGCAGGAGCTGGGGTGACTGGGACTAGCAAAGGAAAGGGAGAAAGATAGGCTGGAGGAGAATGAGGAGAAAGCAGAGTCCTGCAAATCTAGAGAGGAGAGAGTATCTAACTGTGTTCTGAAGAATGAGAAGTGAGAATGCATTGGATTTGGCATTTATTGGAGAGATCATTGGTAGCCTTGGAGAGGGCAGCCTCAGTTGATAATGAGGTTGGAATCCTGACTGCTGAGCTGGGCAGGGGAGGGGAGCGTTGCTGGCCCCATAGCCTGAGGGGTCTTTAAAAAAAAATGTGGGCCAGTGCAGTGGTAGAGATTAAACTCACTGTTACAGGAGGATGATAGCAGAAGCAACATTAGACAGTAGAATGGGGGGACCTTGGAACTGAAAGCCATCAGTCGAGGTGTCTTTTTAATTTTATTAACTCATTCCATCTCTCCATCATCTCCTTTAGAGAGATGGGAAGAGATAAGTCTTGAAAGTAGCTTCAGAGGCTCATTCCTCATTGGCAGGTGACTTCACACCTTCATTTGAAAATGTCTTGAAGAGCCCCTTTCTCATTTTCCTCCACTCTCCCCTCCCCTTTTGCCTAAAGGCCTCCTCTAGCTGACCCATCATGGCCACATAGTGAGGTCTTTTTGAATCCTGATTTAACCATTAAGTTTGATTCTCATTATATAGATGAGGAAACCAAGGCAACAAACCAGACCCTCAGTCTCTTAGACCATGTTCTCTCCATATACTGGAGGAGTTTGAGGGGGCAACCACTTGAACCTGAGTTTCCTGAGCCCAAATTTGGTGATCTCTGAGCACAGGGCCATGCACCAAGCAGACTTGTTGTGGTGTTGCACCGTTGAGTTGGTTTGAACTGAACTGGGAAGAAGCTCTCCCTCCCATGCCCTGTGATCTCCTGCCGGAACCTTCCTTTTGGGCAGAGGTCCAGGGAAGTCCGGTGACTTGGCTGCTGGGCCTGTAGTAGGAGAAACTCAGACTTTGTTTCCTTTTTGATACATTATAACTTTGGTGGAAATAAATGAATGTTAGTCTGTGAAACTCGCTTTATATTCTCGACTGCTCAAAGATCGCCCATGAAACTATTCACAGGGGCAGATGTAAGAAAGCTTTTTCCATTGCTGGAGCCAGGCTTTCTGATCTTTCCACAGTAATTATCAATATTAAACTACCTCTGGCACACAGAGAAAACGATCCTGTGAAGCTTTTAACTAATTGAAAAAATAATTTCTAGTCATTGGCCTCCACCCCCACCCCACCCCCATTTTTCTTCTGTTCTTTGTTGTAAGACAGTGGAAAGAGCTGTTGATTTTGACTTGTGGCCTGGCCCCTGTGGGAGCATCTCTCTCTCAGCCTGAGCCTTGAAAATGCCCCTGCCGAGGCTGGGAGAACAATGATCAAATAGAAGTCCCACAGGGACTTCTTCCAGCACATGGTACTGTTGATGCTTTTTGCAGTGAGAAGTAGACGTATCCCCTAAATAATTTTAAAAAATTTTTATTTATTAAAAAAAGTTTATTTGAGGCAGTAGGGGTTAAGTGACTTGCCCAAGAATACACGGGCCATTATTAAATGTCTGAGGTCGAATTTGAACTCCAGGGCTAGTGATCTATCCATTGCACCACCTAACTGCCCCTCCCCTAAATAATTGAAGGGCAAAAGCTTTTTGGACTGAAGCTTTCCATTTATTATAAGAACTTGATTTATTGTATTTAATTAAGTTATTTAATTCTTACAGTGCCTGGCAAACTAGATTCAAAACTTTTTTTTAATAAGTTTTTTCTGGTAATTAAGCTATAAATGTTGTGTATTTTCCCCTTTGTGTTTTTTCTTGACCCACCCGAAGCATGCACTTATAAAGAAATATATAGTAACAATGACAGGTTTGTTTAACTAATAAAATTGTGATGTAGTGGGAGGGACAGTGGGCTGGGGAACCCTCTTTTATCCTTGTTCTGCTATGTGAATGATCTTCAGCCAATCGGTTACCTTTCTGTCTCATCTAGTCTTCTTATCTGTTAGACTATATGAACTTCCTTTTCCCTCTGATATTCTGTGAATCGAAAGGCTTAACATTTTAAGATTTTCAAGTTTCTTTCCTTCTTCGGTCATTCTGTGTTCTGTGCTTTGAAAAACCTTCAACATGCTGTGATTTTGCAAAAGGACCAAAAGCATTAGCCACACAGTATTTGGGGGAGGTGTGTTATTCTCCTGCTTTGGTTAGTCATGGCCTTTTCTACTGCTTTGGAAATTGAAACTATCCCTCTTGCTGAGTTTCAGCTGCCCAGTGTTAGAAGGTAAAAATAAATAAGATATAGTTGATGCACAATCAAAAACAAAGTCTAAAACATTAGGGCACAATTCACTTTATATTTTTACAACCTTTGTCAGTCTGGGTGCAAATTTGAGAAAACTTTCATCAAAATTTTATCCAGGAACTCAAGTCAAGTGATCTCATTAACCCTTGGGTTGTTGTTGTTTCTTTTTAAAGGCAGCTCTTTTACAGATCTTGCTGTTGTCTAGGGCCTCCTTTGGGGCGAGTGTTGCAAAAGGAAACTCAGGCCAACCTCATTTTTTCCCCGCAGTACTTGTAAACAAATAATGAACTGCACCAGTGGAACAGGAGAGATAAAATTACACTTTGTGAGTTTTGGGTCATTGTCTATTTAAATAGAGCCTTTACTGTTAGAAGGAATGTTCATGTAGCCTTCTTTTTCCATTGAAGTGGTACTCTCTCCACAGTGTTTATAACAGTTTCCCAAGAATCCAGATTAGAACTCAGTTCTGTTGATCTCTTTGGCTAGCTCATTGGAGTTTCTTTAGGGAGTCAGTTGACTGTGTGGAATGGAGGAAATGATAAAATTTTAGCTGCTTATCTGCACTTGACAGCTGAGCAGAGGAATGCTAATAATGAATTTATCTCAAAGTTGAGTTTCCAAAATTTGGAAAGTTCTCCAAGTTGAGTGCAATGTTTCAGTAAAAGGGGGGGGGGATGGGAGGTAGGTAGAAGTGAGTGGGGATAACAATTTCTGCTTTATCTTTTTTGGCAATCTTTTGGAACCAAGATATTTCATTGAGTTTCTTGGGAGATGGAATATGGTGAGAGGATTATTTGGTATGTGTCTTTTCAAAATATTGTTATAGTTGGAAAAATGGTACCCAATAAATGTGACTTGACATTTAAACAACTAAGAATATGCCAGCCACTTGATACTGGCAAACCCAATTGTGCTATGGTTCAGTTGCCCTTTCTAGTTTGCTTTTAAACAACCCCACTGGTAAAGATTGCCGAAACAAACCTGGACACCCCAAAGTATAACTGAGAGCCTTTTCCAAAAACTTTGATTCCTTATTATTTAGAGAATAAAGACCAGATACTTTCACTGTGATGTGATCTAACCTAACCTACCTATCAACTTTGATCTACTTCCTATCACACATCTTACATTCTAGCTGGATTATTGGCTATATTTCCTGCATTGCCCCAACTCCCACCTTCCATAATTAGCCATCACTTTGCCCTTTGAACCTGTTGTTCCTTCTGCCTGGAGTTTTATTCTCCCCCTTCCCCAACTCCCCTTCCTTACCTATTCTTCTAGACCCAGTAAAAACAGTTTCTACCAAAAAACCTTTTCTGTTCTCCCTCATGTAAAAGTGAGATCAGAACTAGACTGTATATATTTATATTTATATATATATACATATATATATATATATAATATAGTCAGAACTATAATACCTTGTAGCTCTCGAACTGTTAAAATAAATATTTGTCAAGTGCTTTGCAAACCTTGAAGTGCCTTCTATGTACTAGCTATTACAGTTATTCTTTTTTTTTTAAGGTTTTTGCAAGGCAAATGGGGTTAAGTGGCTTGCCCAAGGCCACACAGCTAGGTCATTATTGTCTGAGACCGGATTTGAACCCAGGTACTCCTGACTTCAGGGCCGGTGCTTTATCCACTGCACCACCTAGCTGCCCCTATTACAGTTATTCTTGTAGCTCTACCTTAGAAAATCCCCCTGTCCTTTATGTTGGGTGTGTCCAATGTTGTTCTTCTCCAAAGCTCTGCAGTGGGGATGGAGCCTGCTTGGATAGGAGAGAGACCCCTTGAGTTCAGATGTCACTCCCACCCATCACTTGTACTTTGGCGACTGAGCAAGTTTCTGAGCTCTCAGGGCTCCAGTGTCCCCATCAAATTGGGGAGAATGGCCTACATCTCTCTGAAAGCTTTTTAAAGGTGGGACTCCAGAGATTTGGTGTGGCAGAAAAGAGCAGGGGACTGAGGAAGGACACTCCTTGGGGACAAGGCCAGAGAGTTGTTTGCCTTTGATCTTTTTTTGTAGAGGGCACATATAGTAAAATGCTTAATAAAGACTCAGCACCCTGGAACCAGGAGAAAACTGGATTCATGTCTTGACTCTGACCTTGACCCCCTGTAAGCTCCAGGCTCCTTCCATCCCTTCACGTTTCTCTTAGGTACAGCCACATCAGCCCTTTTTTGTTCCCTATATCCAGTTGTCCATCCCCATCTCTATTCCTTTGCCCAGGCTGTTCCCCCAGTCCTGTGTTGCCATGGCCTCTCAGAATCTCCTTTGGAAGTTTCATTCAGATCTCCTCTCAAGTACCTACTGTGTGATGCTGCTTCTGCTGCTCTCCCTGAAACTCTTATTTACTTTGTATAGACTTCCGAAGGGCAGGAACTGTTTCTTTTTTGGGAGTCTTTATATTCCTAATGCCAGGCACTTAATAAATGACAATTGATTGAACTTTCTGAAGCTCAGTTTCCTCTTTTATTTGTCAGTTAATAAACATTTATGAAGCACTTACTATATGCCACAGACAAGACAATTAGGTAGAGCGACTGGGAGGCAGGAAAACTCATTTTTCTGAATTCAAATCTGGCCTTAGAAACTTAGTAACTGGGTGTCCTTGGATGCGTCACTTCACTCTGCCTCAGTTTCCTCATTTGTAAAATGAGTTGAAGAAGAAATTGGCAAGTCACTCCAGTATCTTTGCCCAGAAAACCCTATATGAGATCAACCCTATATGAATCAGACACAACTGAAAATCATTGAACAATAGCAACAAAAACATTCTAGACTCTGTGCTAATATCAAGTTGGCTTCTTCATCCATACCTCATTTTTCCTGTCCCCATCTCACCATACTCATTGGGGTCTATACTGGTTACCATATACTCTTTGTTTTTTTAGATTTTTCAAGGCAATGGGGTTAAGTGACTTGCCCAAGGCCACATGGCTAGGTAATTATTAAGTGCCTGAGGCCGGATTTGGACTCAAGTACTCCTGACTCTAAGGCCAGTGCTCTATCCACTACGCCACCTAGCCTCCCCGATACCATATACTCTTGAAGACTTAAAGCTGTAAGTTTCTGAGGGAACTTGGGACCCCTAACATCCTGATACCAAAAGAATGGGAAAAATCATTGATGAGAGCAGGACTCCAGAAAGGCACAGATTTCAGCCATTCATGGCTCCCATAAAGGCTTCCCTGGGAAGATCTTTAAGATCAGTCTCTTGATGATGTCTGGGAGAACAGTGAGGCCCAGGAACTTTCCTCTGTTTTGAGCATAGCCTCTGTCCAAGGCTGGTATTAGATGCTGACCATAGACAGATACTACCAGTCTCTACCTTCAGTGACCCAGCATTTTGCTGATGGGACACATGTACCAAGAGGAGTGTGTGTAAATTAATTTGAAGATGGAGAGAGCCTTAAAAACTAGGAAGAACAGGAAAGACTTTGTGTGTGTGTGGGGGGGGGGAGGAAGTCTGGTTTTCTTTGGAAAATGTCTCTGAAGTAGCTTGGGAGCCCCAGAGTGCAGAGAGGACTGGACCTGGAGTTGGACGACCTGAGTTCATTTCCTGCCTCACACATTGTGACCTTCAGCAAGTCACTTCATCCTGTTTGCCTCAGTTTTCTTTTCTGTAAAATAGGGATAATAACTGCACTTATCTCCCAGGGTTGTTGGGAGGATAAAATAAGATAATGATTGTAAAGTTTAGGCAGTATATAAATGATGCTGGTGCTGGTGGCTGTGATAGTAATTGTTGGTGGTGATGGTGTTAAAAGTTTCTCTGTGAAACAAAAACTAATATTTAGCATCAGTATTCTTGCATTGCTGTCCTTGGCACACTAAAGATTTTATCAGTGTTAATGGAATTCTAGAATTACAGAAGTTTAGGATTGTAATGTCTTCAGGGGATATCTACTGGGTCTCAAATCCACAAGTGATCATTCAACCTTCTTTCAAAGGCACCCAGTGGTAGGAAACCACTCTCTCTTAAAGTCACCCATTACATTTTTGGACAGCTCTAGATTTAAAAAACATTCCTCCTTATGTTGAGTTGACTAGTGCCAAATAGTGAAGAACTTGAAATGTCACGCCCAAGAGTTGAAGTTTAATCCTAGGGGCAATAGGGAGCTTCTGAAACTTCTTGAGTGCAGGAGTGATGTGGTCAAACTGGGCTTTAGGAATGCAGCTGCATAGTGATCCAAGTGAAGAGGCAAAAGACTTGATAGCTAGACTTAAAAAGCCTTGAGTGAGTCTGTAAGAAAAGTTTGGTATAATGTGTTGGGAAGTTTTTTAGTATTTGACTGGTTTTGTACCCTCACTGAAAGGATTTTGTCTGTCTGCATTCTACATTATGCCTTTTGATCCTGGGTGTTCTCCCATATCTTAATAGAGGATAGTCCACCCAGGTCATGGGGGTCTCCCTTGTGATTTGTAAGGTCAGATTTTAATTTTTATATCTTAATAACTTGAATCAAAAGGGTGGTAATGGAGTCAGAGAAATATGTTTGTATCTCTGAACTGGGTGTCTGTGGTCTTGTAAGTCACTTGATCTCTCTGGGTTTCAGATTCTTCATTGATAAAATGAAGACAGTTGGATGTGAAGTGAACCCAGGACTTCTGAATTTGGGTCTCAGCTCTGCCACAGGAGCACTGCCTCTCTCTGGTTCTCAGTTTTCTTCTTTGTCAGTCAGTCAACAGACATTAAGCTCTTGCTGTATGTCAAGCATTATGTTAAATTGGAGAAACAAAGGAAAGCAAAGAAGTCTCTTTCCCTCCAGAAGTGCACATTCTGATGGGAGAGACAGAGGCAAATAAGTAGGTATGGACAAGATATGTGTGTGTATGTATGTATATATATATATATATACATATATATATATATATATATATATATATATATTTACATGAAACATCATCTCAGAGGGAGAGTCCTTACCAGCGAGAGAGAGAGAGAGAGAGAGAGAGAGAGAAGGCTTAGCAGTTTCAAATGTTGTTGATTTTCTGTTGTTACTTATAGCTGATCCTGTCTGAATTCCATATGTTCATTTGCTTGCAGTTTCCCCTCTTAAATTGGGAGCTCCATGAGGGCAGGGACTGTCTTTTGCACTTGGCACAGTGCAGATACACATTAGGCACTTAATAACTTTATTGATTGACCAACTAGAAAAGAGAAGAAAGGTTAATAAGAGGCGATTAGATTGGGCATTGAAGAGCTCATTGATATCTTTGGAGAGAGCAATTTGCATTGAGTGATGAGATGATCTATAATTTCCCATCCAGTTCTATCTTTACATTCTTTGTTTTGTGATTCCAGGGTGTCTTGCAAGTTTGACATTCTATAACTGTATGTCTAAGTAACTCATTCTCTTAATTTGAAGCTACAAACTTAATATCCTTTTAAAATTTTGGAGTCTACAAACTACATCAGCAGCAGGAGGAGACACATTTAAATTTAAAGTTGATTACAACAACAGCAAAAATGCTTCATTGGTATCTTTTTTTTTCATCAACTTCATTTTCCAATATGATTCTCCATCCCTCCTCTTACTCAGGGAGCTGTCCTCAGTATCAAAGAAAACAAAAAGAAAAAGGGAAAAAAAGCAGGTCTACAGACACTAGCCAATATCTCCATCTAATCTGATGGTCATTGCAGTGGCCCACATGACTAGTCCTTTACCTCTGTAAGGAAGGGATGCAGATGTTCTTCCTCCTCTCCTGTGGGGCAAAGTGTGGTCATGTACACCATAGGGTATTCATGTTTTTTTTGTGTGTGTGTGCTACTTGTGGTGGTTCTTCACATTTACATTTTTGTAATCATCGTTTATATTGTTTTCCAGGTTCTGCTTTTTTTTTGTTCTGTATCAGTTCCTTTAAGTTTTCCCCTGCTTCCTTGAATTCTTTGGATGCAGTAATATTTCATTAAATTGAGACATTCGTTAGTCTGTGGCACTATTGCAATCCATTTGTGTACCATAATTTGTTTAGCATTCTTCTTTTCATGATTATCTGCTTTGTTTCCTGTTCTTGGTTACCACAAGTACTGTGATAGATACTGTGGGAACTTTTGTCTTGTACTTCCTTAGGATGTCTCTCAGTAGAGTCTCTGTATCAGAGTGTATAGTTGCTTTTTAGTCTTAAATTCAAAGTGATTTCAAACATAGCTGTAATTAACAGCTGCACTAAGAGTGTATTAGTATGTCTGTCATTTCTTAAACCCAAGAAAAGTTTTAAATAGTGAGATGGGAGGGAGGGAACATGTTTCTCTTTGATTATATTTAGCTGTAAAAGAATCAATTTCCTAATTATGGGAGTAAATGTTCTGTCAATTGAACCACCTCTTTAATTTTCAAGTTTTATTATACCCTTTATACATGCTTCCTTTGTGTGACTTGAGCTATTTCAACATGCTCTTGTTGACCTAATGGAATATACTGTCTACCTCTGAAGTTCTAAAGAGAAATCATCCTAAAAGAAGGAAGTTGAGAAATTCTTTTGTGCCTGGAAAGGTCAAATTGGAACATGCTTGATGCAGGATCCTTGTATTTCAACTTATGATAAGGGACTTGGACTGAGTCTTCTAAATATAAAAGGCGAGATCCTTTAGTAAAAATCAAACTATATGTATATATAACTCCTTTAACAAAGAAGGTTAGCTATGATCTTAAACAGTCTTAAAAGTAAGTTTTCTTGTACACATTAATGGAGAAATTTCTATCCTTCTATTGCTCCATCTTTGCTTTTCTTTATTGAGACAAATACTTTAACATACTTTATGTTTGGGTTTTAGGAAAGCTATTATTACTGTAGGGCTTCCCCTGTTCCCCTTTCTGGGCTATAGCACCTTCTTTAGTTGCATGAATAAGTGTTATTAGATTCATGTCTCAGTTGATGGTAGAAGACATACTGTTAGAGGTATTTGACAAAACTTGATCTTGATCAAGATTTTTGTATTTTACAAATATGGGTTTTCTTTTTTAGGTTTCAATGTGAACTGTGTTAACAGAAAAGTCTTTGAACAATCATTGACAAAGAATCTCCATTTGGTAAGTGCATTCTCTTTTTCTCCTTTTTTGTATTGTGTTGACTAAAGAATTATATCAAAGTGAAGACGGAAGGAAATGGGCTTAAAAATGGAGTTCGCTTGGAGGGTAGAACTTACCATTCTAACTCGGGGAGGTAAGAAAGGTTACTCAAAAAAGTTTCCAGATTAAGTTCTTTGGAGAAGCAGCAAGATAGTGAATAGGCTGATTAGCAGAAGTTGAGGTAAAAAAGACTAAAGTGCTTAAGAAGGAAAAACAAAAGGCAGCTTTTCTGTAGTGGGCGAAACAAGAGTAGTTCTCGAGGAGTGGTTTAGCGCCTGGTTTCAGATATTCTCCAATGGGAATGCCACAGGAATGATCGCAAGAGTGACTAAGACAGCACTCATTACATGAGTGTAATTTTACATGCTACATCTTCTCATGACCAAAAGCACAAAGTGGCTTAGGAAATGGAGATTGTAAAGAATCAAGAAAGGTTGGAGAATGCCCTCCACAGTGAAATTTCTCAGTGCCCAAAATTTCCCTGCTTCAGAAGCAGGAAGAATAATTAATAGCTTCATTAATTAGGGGAATCTTCACTTTTCTGTTATTAGCAAATATACTTTTAAAAAGTTTTCATTTTTTTAACATTGTAATAGTTTTCTAGAGTCATTATATATATAATATATATTACACACACACACACACACACACATCCCATATGGATATATCTCTATATTTGTTATATATGTTATTTTTTAACAAATACACTTCCAAAAAAAAGAAAAGAAAAGAAGAGGAAAAATAAGCATCTGATCAAGACAGTGAAAAGTATGAAAATATGTAGTGTATTATACCTGTGGATCTGCCAACTCTTTGAAGAGAACTCTCTCTTCATTTGAGTCCCACTTGACCATTATAATTTTGTTGCATTTATATTTAAAGTAAGTTACTTTATTTTGTTGGGTGTAAATTTTTGGTTTGGATCATTCAGAAGTGGCCAGTGTAGGGGCAGCTAGGTGGTGCAATGGTTAGAGCACCAGCCCTGGAGTCAGGAGTCCCTGAGTTCAAATCTGGCCTCAGACACTTGATAATGACCTGGCTGTGTGACCTTGGGCAAGCCACTTAACCCCATTGCCTTGCAAAAACTTAAAAAAAAAGTGGCCAGTGTAGAAATGTCCACTATCCCAGTTATTTCCTGGGCCACTAAATGATTCAGTGACTTGCTGCTTAGGTCCATGGGTCTGCAGCCAGACTTGACCTGGCAGTGGGAGGAGTCAAGTGGAAAGGACACTGGGTTTGAAGTCACAAGATGAGGGTTTCAGTCCCTCCTCAGATGGGTGACCTTAGAAAATCCCTCCCTACCCCTAGGCTTTCGATTTTTTTATCTGGGTCAGTCCATTTGGGTAAGGGGACTTCTAGTGTCCCTTCCAACTCTAGATCCAGGATCCTCTGATGCTGCCATCTTAACTCCACATCCATATGTCTATAATGATCATCCTTGTAAGTATGATCACAGGCTCCCAATATCATGCAGGCCTGCCTGCATCTGAGCAGAAATCCTTCCCATAGTTTCCAACCTTAAAGGAAGACCTCAAAGGAGGGGCAATTCATTACCTCCTCACTTTTTTCCTTTGCATCCCTGGTCAGTCAACCAGCATTGATTAAATGCCTGCAGTATGCCAGGCTAAGATGTGTAGAAAGACAACAAACTGCCTAATGTTCTTCATTCTCGGTTTCTTTGACATTATCATGGTAATTCCATAAGTTTTGCATGTTTCACTCGGGATATATTCATCTAAATCTTCCAGTGTTTCTGAATTCTTCCTATTTGGAAGAATATAATATTCTGTTAACCATCCATATGCCTTAATTTATTCAGCCATTCCTTAATTGGTAGGCACTTGGTACTCTGCTGCTATGAATATTTCTGTCTCTTTAGGACCATTCCCTCTGTTGTTAAGTTTCTTAGGGCATGTGTCTAATAGAAGTATGTATTTCTGGATCAACAGATATATTCAACTTCATGACTTTTATAGTGTTTTCAAGGGCTTTCTAGAATTGTTGCCCTAATTTACCATCCTTCAACAGTCCATTAGTGAGCATGTCTTCTTTTAGCATCTCTTAATGTTGATCATTTTTGTTTCTTTGTCACCTTTACCACTGTGATGAATATGATTTGTTTTAACTTCTTTCTTTCGGGATTTGAATCATTCTTTCATATAGTTATTGATAGTTTGCAATTCTTCTTTTGAAAATTTTTTCTTCATCTCCTTTTACCACTTTACTGTTGATTGGTTCTTGTCATTCGTTATTGAAGAAGACCAAATTGGCATCACTACATTAGAGACAAATTGCACTTATCCAGCTGCACTCATCAGAGCAATGTGAACTCAAAATACTCTACCACAGGGGAGACACAAATAGTTGAAGTGAACTTGGGCATCTCACATTTCTTTTGAGCTGCTTCCATTCTGCTTTGCTTATAGAACACAGCATTCTCTCTGATGAGGGCACACCATACTGGGTGGTTCTGTGCCAGGGTCTCCCATGCTGCACAATCAGTTCCAAAGTTTTGCAGAGACCCCTTCAGGGTTTCCCTATAATGCTTTTCTGAACCCACTGTTAGCACTTGCCCTGTGTGTGAGTTTTCAATAAAAAAGTCTTTTTTGGCAAGCATATTCCCGGCATTTGAACAGTGTGGCTAGCCCATTGTAGTTGTACTTTCAGTAGTAATATTTGAATGCTTGGCAGTTTAGCTTGTGAAAGGAACTCAGTATCTGGTATTTTCTCCTGCCAGGTGATCTTCAGAATCTTCCTAAAACAATTTAAATGGAAGCAATTCATTTTCCTGGCATGGCACTGAAAGACTGTCCAGGTTTCATAGGCAGACAACAGTGGGGTCAGCACAACAGTTCTGTAGATCTTCTGTTTGGTGGTCAATCTAATACCACCCACTTTCTTTTGGAACCTCCCAAATTCTGAGCTAGTTCTGGCATTGCCTTTGTCAACCTCATTCATCACTGTGTACTTCCCTGAAAAGAACACTGCCAAGGGAAGTTAACTTAGCCACAGTATTCAAAACTTCTCCATTTGCTGTAACCAGTGGTTCCACATATGAATGGTGTGGTGCTGGCTGACAGAGCACCAGGGTTTTCTTGGTTAGATCAAAGTGAGCACAAGCAGCAGAGAATCGATCCATACTTTGTTGTGTCCCAGTTTCAGGGGCTGCATTGAGAGTACAATCATCTGCACCAACCCTCCCTCCACTTTAGTCTTGACTTGTAGCCTTTTCAAGTTGAAGAATTTGCTGTCATTGCAGTAGTTGACCTCGAGGCTGTGTTTATCCTCAGTGAAGGCGTTTGATAATATGACTGAAAACATCATGCTAAAAAACCTGGGAGCAAGGACACAGCCTTGTGGTGGGTGACCACGAAGTCAAAAGAGTATCGTCCACCACCCAGAATCCAGAAGCACAGTCATGAAATTGACCTACAATACTGATGAACTTATGGGCAACCAAATTTTGACATAATTTTCCATAAACCCTCAAGACTGATGGTGTCTCAAAGACCTTACAGATCTACAAACATTGTGTACAGGCCTCTTGTTCTGCTCCTGGCATTTCTCCTGAAGTTATTGGACAGCAAACATCATATTGACTGTTCTCTACCCTTTCTGAAGCCATACTGACTCTCAGGGAGATGGCCATCTTCCAGGAGAAGGATCCAGCCTATTGAGAAGGACTCTGGCAAGAATCTTCCTAGTAATAACTAAGAGAGAAACATCCCTGTGTTTGTTGCAGGACAATCTATTCCCTTTTAGGTTGAATGTGAATATTTAGCTTGGAGAGGATGAATCTGTGATCAGTCTAGCACTGCAGCACACATTCTCTCACATTCTGTCTGTCTCTTCTCCTTACAGTCATAGTCTGTTAGATGTCAATGTTTGCTGTGAGGATGCATCCAGGAAGTTTTATTGTGATTAGGTAAATGCAAGACACTGTTTATGATGAGAAGGTCATGAGATGTGCAAGTCTTTAGTAGTAGGTGACCATAGCTTTTGCTGTTTCCAACTCCATTCCTCCTTAGGACTCCCTGTCTGTCATATTTGGTAGTCTGAACCTACTCTAACATTGAAGTCACTCAAAATTATAAATTAGTCCTCTTTTGGTACATTGATGATACGGGTCTGCAGATTTTCAAAAAAATTTTCTTTGACCTCAACAGGGTTTGTCATGATGGGAACATAGGCATTGATGATGGTGGCTCCATTTTCTTGTAAGTGGCAATCTTATTGTCATGAGCCTGGCATTCACTCCTTATGGTGGCATTCAAGCTTGTTGACTAGATTAACTTTGATTGCAGAACCTACCCTGGCTTCATGGTGATCCCCAGTCTGGCTTCAGTAAACTGGCCTTCATTTGCTAGCCTTGTTTCATTCAGTGCTGCTATTTGGATGTGTTAACTGACAAGTTCTCTTGCAACAAGAACTGTTTGTCTTTTCAGTTCTATTGAATCTTGTGTTGTGTGTGTCTGTGAGTGTGTGCGTGTTCCATGTACCGATGGTGAGAGTGTAATCATGTTTTTTGTGTTTCTGCTGCAGTGTGGGATCTCTGCCTGCTGTAGTAATCAGGCCAGTCAGGGCTGGGTAAGCAGACTTATGTACATTAACTTTTCTAGCCCCTTCCTCATATCAGGAAGTGAGCAGTGTGATTTTTAAAAGGCTGCCCAGACACCCAGGGAGCTGCTAAATTCTACTGCTGTTTCTGATAAGGAGGTGACCCTATGACCTGGGCTGTGGGTGTACAGGGTTAGGACCACAGCTTCCAGTGTATCTATACCTGCAGCTTCATCACTTGCCTTTAGCCACTGGACTTTGAGATAGGAAGGTAAAAAGGAATGGGTGATGTCTTTTGATTCATGCATAAATTGTATTTAAGTGAGGCAGAGTTGCACAAAATCATCAGCCTCACTCTTTCAAAGTCATCCCAGTCCTGTGGCAAAACAGAGTCAAGATAATTGACAATGGCTCTAGATGCAGTGGATGATCTTGGCATCTTTGATGTCTAACCAAGATTTAGGCACTCCACAGCACTTGCTTCAGCTGCCTTCATGGTCATTAGAATGAATTAATCTAACCAATCTATTCCACTAGTGGAAGTCCTCACATACTTGAAGCAGATACTCCCCTAACTCATTGACAGATTTGAGATCTCCTTGGTTATCCTCAACCTTGTTTAGCCCATCGGCCAAAACAGTTTGTTGGGGTGTGGCTGCTGTGTTTGCTACACTTTCTTGGAGCCACAGGTGAGAGATAGGTGGCTTAGGTGGACATCAGAGTTGGAAAGCAACCCTCATACCAGATGTATTAGTCTTCCTTAAACAAACCCTGATGGTAAATGAGTTTTTTAATGACCTGTTTTTTTTTAATTGAGCAAAATTATTCTCCCCCACCACAATGAGAACAGAATAAAAACATTTATAATACATTTTAAAACTTTAAAAGAAAAACAGCTTGTTTCATCTTTTATAGGATTTCTACTTGTGTGTAGGCTGTGCTTTTCTTTGACACTTTGCTTGAAGAAGTTAACTACAGGCTTCCCTTTGGCCTGGGATTACTGCCCTGGTGATTCCTCTCCATACCTCAGACTGGGCTAGAAGCCGGAATTGTAACTGTGCTCTGCACATGGGAGTCTGACCTATACAATACTCTTTGAACTTGTTCCTCTCTCTGTTTACTTCCTTTGATCTGTACCTGATCCTTGATATACTTCCTTTAGCATATGTCCCTTTTTCCTTCTATCTTGAATGTATCCTGGAACCTGGGGATTGGGTGACAAAACCGCCAGTTGACATCTTTTTTCTCCTGATATGTATGTTCCTGGCCAGATTATATCCTATGTGATCTCCTTAATGCTGGTCAAACATTTTCTTGGATTTCCTCATCAGGATCCAATTTGTTAATTTCCTGCATCTGTTTTGGAAGAATTTTATGGGGAGCTCACTACAATGCTTCCTGCATCTCTGCCATCTTTAACTCTGTCAAGATTTGTCCTTGATAAAACTGTTTGATCTTTACAATTGATCCCTGCTTCCTTTTTTTAGATGTTAACAACTTTATTCATCCCTTTAAAAATGCATCCTAGAATATGACTTCCCAACCTCTGGGATTCAAGAACTTGGAAATTTGGATGAGAAAACAAATTACATTTTTATTTCCACTCAGCTCTAACTGAAATTTGGCATTTCCTTCCATAATGAATACAGGCAGCAAGCATTATGAGAACAGGTTGATAGACTGCCAGGATGCCAGGATGCTTGGTGAAGGAACCCTCTTTGATAACTTTGCATACATACCTGACTTCCTTTTTTTTTTTGCCAGTTTCAGTTCCTCTCCCTTTTCTCCTTGGTCTTTCAGAGATCACTGACAATGACCTAGCACTCTTATCTTTCGATTTTTTTTGTTTTTGTTTTTGTTTTTGTTTTTGTTTTGTTTTGTTTTTTGTTTTGGGTTTTTTTTTTTTTTTTGGTTTTTCAGTAGGCAATGCGGTTAAGTGGCTTGCCCAAGGCCACAGAGCTAGGCAATTATTAAGTGTCTGAGGTCGGATTTGAACTCAGGTACTCCTGACTCCAGGGCCGGTGCTCCATCCACTGCGCCACCTAGCTGCCCCTTGATTGATTTTTTTTTTTTTAAGGAACTCAGCATGCATTTCATATAGAACACAGAGTTGAACTGATGAGTGGCGGCTCAGGGCTCCCCTATTTTTTTTGTAGACATTTTGGTCTTTTCTGAGTCCAATTTATTTTCTTTTTTTTCTTTTGTTTTAGTTTTTGCAAGGCAATGGGGTTAAGTGGCTTGCCCAAGACCACACAGCTAGGTAATTAATTATTAAGTGTCTGAGGCTGGATTTGAACTCAGAGACTCCTGACCGGTGCTGTATTCACTGTGCCATCTAGCTGCCCCTAGAGTTATTTTTTTTAATGGAACAGATTTCTTTTTTTCCTTTTTAATGCTTTTGGTATCCATTCTTTTAAAATTTTCTTCATAGCAAAAAATGTTTTTCCCCATTTCCCTTTTCCCAGAGAGCCATTCTTTAAGAAAGAGGTAAAAAAAAAACCCAAAGTAGGAAAATCATGGTATCTACAGTATTTGAAACCCTTTTCCTTCTACTTCTTTGGGAAGGAGATGAGACCTATATTTCTACCTATATTTCTAAGGTTTTTTTTACAGTTTTAGGATTCACATGGGATATATTTCTCTATATAGGTATACATTGCCTGTGCTGCTGTTGTCATTCTTGTTTTCATAGTTCTGCTTCCCCTAAGTCTTCCCATGTTTCTGTTTTCTTTAGAGCCATCATTCTTAGAAGACAGTAGTAATTTTATGTTAGACTCACACCCTGCATTGTAGTAGGCAGATGGATGTCTACATTTTTTTCCTCCTCTAGTACTACAGGAAAAGTGGGGCTGTATTTTGGTCCATGGATAGATTTAAAGAAGTCCAGGAACTTGGAGGGGGGGGGAATATTGCCATAACAAGCACAAATGAGGGGGTGCTGTGCTAAGTCACCTGCCTTTCTCCTGCAGAGTCATCTGGGTCCAGTGACCAGATATGAATCAGAACTGGAGATGACCCTGGATACAGTGGGAGATATTGACTTTTAAAAGCTAGATCTTTCCCAGTCACAGTTTGACTGAGACTAAGCCCATTCAGTGATTAAGGTTAGGTAAAAGAGACAGGAGGAAAAGAGACAAAGAATGATGACTCCAGAAAAGAAGAAAGGGAAAAAAAATTGTTGAAATTGTAAGACCCTCAGGGTTTCTGGACAAAACTGAATCAGATTGCTATTTACATTCACTCTGAATCAATGGGACCCTGGGCTTAACTTAAGACCCACTGTTGGCCAGTCTGGGAGAGAAAATTATTAACTGGGGGAAGGCCCTAGAATTTAGAGGATTGTGGGAAGGTGATATTCTTGTGGGAATTCCTGTATAAGGTAGGATTTTAATTGATACTTAAAGGAAGTCAGGGAGCTCAGTAGTTTCAAAGGAGGCAGAAGTGTATACCTGACCAGAGGACAGCCAGTGAAAATTTTCAGAGCCAATAGATGCATTGTCTTGTTTGTGGAACAGCTAGGAGGCCAGTATTACTGGATTCAAAGGGTACCTGGTGGAGCATAAGCTGTAAGAAGACTGGAAGGGTAAGAAAGGCTCAGGTTGGTTGGGGGGCAGAGCCAAGATGGCGACAAGAGCGGATCATGTCATGGATGCTCTCTCATAAATCTTCTAAACTAAGGACTCTTAACTAAATTTTTGAGAGACAGAACCCACAGAGGGATCCAGTGAGGCAGTTCTCCTACTCAAGGTAACCTGGAAAAGAGCAGAAAGGCTCTGCTCCGCGGGGTTGGAGGAGTGGCCCGCCAGAGGGGTGGTCCTCCAGAAGAACTTGCCAGCCTCCCAGAGGCAGCCCCAGGGCACTGGGAGCTGTGGCTTACAGCAGTGGGGGAGTTTCCTGACCTATGCCCTGGGGAGCACCAGGCAAATTGGGGGAACAGCAGAGGACCTCTGCCAGAGTGAGCACTGAAGCCCAGCCCTCAGGGCACACAGCAAACAATGTGGTCTTGGGGCAGCCCAGATCCAGGAAACAGAAGCAGGCAGAGCTGGTAAGCAGGAGTCCCCAGGTCATGAGCCCATTGAACCTAGGGAGGGGAGTAAAGAGAGAGAGAGACTGCAGAGCTCTGCCCCTGGAACAGGACTCTGGGGTTCTGATCATATTCAGATCCTGATCACAGTCTAGGCCCCCCATAGAACAGCAGGGCCCCCCCACCTCAGCCCCGTGGCAGAGGGGCCCGCATATGGTCATTCACAGACCAGGAGGGAGGACAGAGCCTCACACACTGAGACCCTTGTGGGAGTGTCCCAAAAGCTCAGGAAGCACCCCAAAACCAGGCCCAGGCTGGGGACATGAGGAAGCAGAGAAACAAGAGAAACACCATTGAGAAATATTTTTCATATGAGCCCAAGAAGGATCAAAACACTCAGTCTGAAGATGAGGAAGCACAAACTCCTGCATCTAAAGACTCCAAGAAAAACAGAAATTAGGCTCGGGCTATGACAGAGCTCAAAAAAGACTTTGAAAATCAAATGAGGGAGTTAGAAGAAAAACTGGGAAAAGAAATAAGAGAGATGCAGGAAAAACATGAAAAAGAAGTCAGCAGCCTAGTCAAGGAAATCCAAAAAAATGCTGAAGAAAATAGCATGCTAAAAACCAGCTTAGGTCAAATGGATAAAACAGTTCAAAAAGTTATTGAGGAGAAAAGAATGCTTTAGAAAGCAAAATTGGCCAGATGGAAAAAGAGATAAGAAAGCTCTCTGAGGAAAACAAATCCTTCAGACAAAGAATAGAACTCAAGGAGATTGCTGAATTTACCAGAAACCAGGACTCAATACTTCAAAACCAAAAGAATGAAAAATTAGAAGAAAATGTGAAACATCTCATTGAAAAAACAACTGATATGGAAAATAGATTTAGGAAAGATAATCTAAAAATTATTGGAATACCTGAAAGTCATGATCAGGAAAAGAGTCTTGACATCATTTTCAAAGAATTACTACAAGAAATATCCTAGAAGCAGAGGGCAAAATAGAAATGGAGAGAACCCACCGATCCCACTGAGAAAGAGATCCCAAAAAACCAACTTCCAGGAATATTCAAGCCAAGTTCCAGAACTCCCAAGTCAAAGAGAAAATATTACAGTCAGCCAGAAGGACACAATTCAAATATCGTGGAGCTGCAGTCAGGATCTCACAGGATTCAGTACTTAGCAACAACTACATTAAAAGCTCGTAGGGCTTGGAATATAATATATTGGAAGGCAAAAGAGCTTAGAATACAACCGAGGATCAACTACCCAGCAAGGCTAAATGTCCTCTTCCAGGGAAAAAGATGGACTTTCAGTGAACCAGGGGAATTTAAAATGTTCCTGTTGGAATGGCCAGAGCTGAGCAGAAGGTTTGATCTTCAAATACAGGACTCAGGTGAAGCATAGAGATTGAAGGAGAGGGGGGAAATATGAGGGACTTAATGAGGATGAACTGCATGTATTCCTGCATAGAAAAATGACACTGACAATACTCATATGAACCTTCTCAGTTAACAGGCAGGTAGAAGGAGCTTTTATAGATGAAGTACAGGAGAAAACTGAATTTGAAGATATATTGTGGTGTAAAAAATGGAGTCAATAGATAAAAGGGAAATGTAATGGAAGATAAGATATTTCATATAATAAGATTTTTCTTTATTCCAATGAGCTATTGCAATGATAATGGAAGGGGGAAGGCAAGGGGGAATGAGGGAATCTTTGCTCTCATCAGAGGTGGCTAGGAGAGGAAACAGCATATATACTCAATGAGGTATAGGCATCTGGAGTAAGAAGGGGTGGGGATGTGAGTGATGGAGGAGAGGATGGACCATGGGGGGAGAGTGGTCAGATATAACACATTTTCTTTTTTAGTTCTTGCAAGGGACTGGGATTGGAAGGCCTGTCCCAGACCATAGGGCCGGGTGGTTGCTGGGTCTAAGGGGTGGTAGGGGGGCTCAGGGCCTCTTGGCCCCAGGGCCAGGGATCTGTCTGCTGCGCCACTCAGCGACCCTACAGCAGAGTCAGAGTGAAAGGAGAGAGAAAATATAGTACATGTTAGTGGAGAAATAAGAAAGGAGGGAGTTGCGATCAGCAATGGCAACCTTGGAAAAATATGGAAGTAACTTTTGTGATGGACTTATCATAAAGAATGTGATCCACCCACAACAGAGTTGTTGGTGTTGGAACAAAGATGAAGCACCTTTTTTATTATTATTATTATTTTGGGTGGGGTGTGCAGGGCATATGGGGCTGGGTGGCCTGCCTGGAGCCGCATAGCAGTGATCGTTGGGTGTCTGAGACCGGATTTGGACCCGGATGCTCCTGCCTCAAGGGCCAGTGCTCTGTCTGCCACCCAGCCACCCCTACTATTATTACTATTTTATTTTATTTTGGGTCTTTTTTTTTTCTTTTTTTGTTTTTTCAGGGCAGTGGGGTTGGGGTGGCTTGTATGTCACATAGCTGGGTGATTGTTGGGTGCATGGGGCTGGATGTGGGCTCAGGTGCTCATGGCTCCAGGGCTGGGGCTCTGTCCATTGTGCCATCTGGCCATACCTGTAATTATTGCTATTATTTTTGTTTAATTTTTAATTTTTTTCTTTCCCCTTTATTGCTCAAATGAGTGTATTTTTTGGGGGAGGGGGTATTTTGTTTACTCTAAAACAAGAATATTTTATTAATGTATAAAAAATTATTTGTACAAAATTAGAATAAATAAATATTTAATTAAAAAAAATAAAAAAAGGGTCAGGTTATAGAGGACTTTGAATGTCAGAAGAAAGCCAGCCTTTACTTTATTGCTCAAATGAGTCTATTTTTGGGGGGAGGGGGTATTTTGCTTACTCTAAAGCAAGAATATTTTATTAATGTATAAAAATTATTTGTACAAAATGAGAATAACTAAATATTTAATTTAAAAAATTTAAAAAAAGAAAGGGTCAGGTTATGGAGGACTTTGAATGTCAGAGGAGAGCCAGGCAGCTAGAGATCACAGTGGATAGAGCATTGACCTTGAAGTCAGGAGTATGGGAGTTCGAATCCAGCATCAGCCACTTGCCATTTACTAGCTGTGTGACCTTGGACAAGTCACTTAACTGATGGCCTCACATCCAGGACTATCTCCAGTTGTCCTGATTCATATCTGGCATCTGGACCCAGATGACTCTGGAGGAGAAAGGCAGGTGACTTAGCACAGCACCCCCTCACTCAAATCCAATTCATGTACTTGTTATGACATCACTTCCCTGATGCCCTGGCCTTCTTTGGGAATGAAGGACAAAACATCTTCAAGGGAGCCTTTGGAATTTATTGAATACCAGAACAGTTCTCTTGAAATATTCCTTGAATCACTCCTGTGTTCAATACCTTCAGTGATCACCTTTGCCTTCTAGGTCATATTTAGGAATTCAACTTTTGTAGCTTGGTATCCCAAACTGCATTCTCTGACCCTAATTTTCCTTTCCAACTTTGTCTTAACATTGTCCCATGGAAACCCTTCTTTCTAGGCCCATCTCCCTTAGCCCATTCTTGTCTATTGCCTGTAGGTGTTGTCTTCCTTCTTCTGTGACTATGTTCTACTTAGTCTTGACTCCATTTGCCACCGTAGGATCATTTTGTCTTTTGTGCTTGTCCATATGTTTTTTGTGCTTAAGTATTCTTAGAATATCCTCAGCAGTATCTGTCTGTAGACTTGAGGACCAGGCTGGAAATGGCCTCTTGGTGAATACCCAAGGACTGGCTATTAAACCTTGACTGGAATGGAAATTCTCCTTAAATACTCATAATTTCCACAGTTCCTTATACATGGTAGGACCAGGAAAACTTTCTATTGACTTGATTTGATAAGACACATAATCCTTTATAGCTATTAAAATGTGAGAAAATTATTTAGGCTTTAAAACTGATCGGGATGTAATTTTTAAATCAAGGAAACCATGTTAGCCAGACACAGTTGTCCTCTACCTTTAAATAAAGAAGGCACATGATATTTTCCAAAGTCAGCTAATCATTTATTTGTTAAGTGTAGAAATACTTTCAATGTACAAATAAAATTAGTTCACTTTTATATCTGGGGCTTTTGCTTTGCTGATTCCCATTTTTGTGGGTATCACTTGGTTGATCTTTTCTGTCTAGGAGAGAATCTCAGTATAATCAGACCCTTTTTTAACCCCTCAGAGTAAGCTGATATTCTTAGACAGTTTACTTTGGAATAGATTAAGATTCATGGGTTGGTTTTGGTTAGCTCACTAAATCCATAGACTTTTTTTTTTTTGCAAGGCATTGGGTTTAAGTGAGGTCACACAGCTAGATAATTATTAAATGTCTGAGGACGGATTGGAACTCAGGTCATCCTGACTCCAGGGCTGGTGCTCTATACACTAGCTGCCCCAATCCATAGACTTTTAAAGTAGATTATCAACTGAAAAAAATCAGTGACATTTTTTTCCCCTTTTTCTCTAGATTTCACTGTAACAGGAAGAAGAACCTTGACATCTGTTAAGCTAGGACGAGGATCCTCCTCCTAACCTGGGCTTCCTGTCATGGTAAGCAGAATTCATTCAGCAAAAATGGTGGATTCATACATAACCTCTTAATACATTTTCTTGAACCTGACTTTCATTGCTTCTGGCCTCATCTCAGGAGCATAGAATTTAGAGGAAGAAGGAATCTTAAGTTGTTGATTTTGTTGTGCTCAGAAGCCTCAGAGCTCTGGTCTTGGTGGTGGCATCAGCCAGATTTACCAGCACTGAAGCTCTCTCAGCCTCAGTCTCCTCATCTGTATAATGGGGATAATAATTGGCACTTGTCAAATAAATCATATTTATAAAACCCTTAGCAAACCTTTAAGGCTATGTAAATGCTAGCTATAAGTATTATTATAGGGATCAAGGTGGTCCCTGAAAAAGCCCAGGGAGGACCTGGAGGCTTTGTGGTCACTAGGTAGAGCCTGATGAGTATTTATTTTGGCAGAAGTTGAAGAGAAAGAATTTCTCTTTGGTCTTCATGATGTCTGTGTGGGACCTTCCTAACCTCTCTTCTTCCTTTTTCTACATCTGGGCATTCTCCTGTTCTCTCCTGATAGGGGCCTGCCTCCGAGGCAGCTCCAGCCAGGCCACACAGCCTCCCCTGCCTTTAGACCCAGGCTGTGACCTCCCTCTAGTTTCCCAACTCTTTCAGGACCAGGACTTTCTTTGCTTTTGTAGCTGTCACCCCATTCTGTAATATAGTGTTCAGTCTTTCTCTTCCATTCATTTGGTCTGTCTCTTTTGTCCTTCCTCCCAGTCCAGGCAGTGCTCACCAGGGAGAGCCGCCTTTGAGGGTCCCACCCAAGGGTTGGAGCCAGGCTCTTGCATTCTGATGCAGCTTCATTAGGGGGGGACATATGCACTTTTAGAGGCTTCTTTCATTTAAGTTGGCGGCACGGTAGAGTAGGTACTGAAGGAGAGGAGGAGGGAAGGTAATTCGTAACTTTTCTTGTCATAAGATTATTTCTAATATACATCATGAGTTGATGTAACAGCTTTGAGGATAGCATATGGGAAGTGGATGAGAGATCTTCTGGAGGGGAGAGCCTTCTTCTTAGAGGCTATCAAGGTAGTATATGAGGACTTCTTTGAGGAAGGGAAGGAGGGCCCTCCTCCAGTCTGAATTGTACATGACTGGTTTGGGGGCTGGCTTATCTCCCTGAAAACACCACTACACATATTGTGTAGCTCATTCCCCAGCAGAAATGGGGGTAGTCTTACTGGCCTGGCCCACCTGCCATTCAGCAGCAGTATTTTGTAAAGGTCACTTGAGGACTTGTTTCTCTATGCCAGACAGCCCTAGGGCACAGTCTGGGATCTATAGCTGGGAAACCCTGTGTCTAGATAGACCTCAGGCACTTGCTACCTGAGGGGACTCTGGACAACCCACTCTACCTCTGAGTGACTCTGGTTTGTTTTCTGTAAAATGGAGGTGATAACCCAGCCCCTTTCTCCCAGGGTGATTATAAAGATCCAGTGAGATAATGTTTGTAAAGCTACAACTGGGGTTCTCAGGTAGGTTCTGTGGACTAGAATTCAGAAACTCTCTGCTCATAGTCACTCAGCTAGTCTGAAACAGACCTAAACCTGTTCCTCCAGATATCCCACAGTTCCATGGATCTGCCTCCCTACTTGACTGCACTGCTGGTATTCTGTCCAGAGCTCCAGGGGAAGCACCTCCCTTGATATGCTTCCTGTAACATAATGATATCTCCTGTTTTTGTTGTGCTTTATTGTTCACAGTGCACTGGTTACAATCACTCTTTGGTATTAGGACTATTTGTGTGACTGTTCCCATTTCACAGATGAGAAAACTGAGGTTTGAGAGGTTAAATTAAAGGACTTGCTTATGGTTATGTAGCTAATAAATAGCAGAACTGAAATCTGGAATCCAGGTCTCTGAATCCCAAGTCTGATGCTCTTTCCTCTATTTATCAGCTGTCTTATACTTAATAGTTGAGGTGGTCTGAGGAGCATTGCCATCAATGATGAAGCCCCAAGAAGTCACCTTCTCCCCTCATCTAGCTACTAACTAGCTATGAGACCTTGGGACAGTCATTTCCCTTTTCTTTTGAACTCTGTTTTTTCATCTGCAAATTAGTGGTTGTACTAGATGATCTATAAGCATCCCTTTTAGCTTTCACATGCTGCAGTTCTCTGATAAGTGATGAGATTGTGATGAGAAGTTCACTTACTCTGTATAAGGTTCAGTCAAGACTGCATTTTTTCTTCTCTTGTTCACAGAGGGGGGTGCAGGGACACCATCAGCTCACAAGTGCAAGGGGTTGTGATAAACATGCTGAACTTGGAGGGGGAGATCGCCGGGTTCAGGTGCTTCTTCCAGGATGATCTTGAGCACTGAGTGAGCAACTCCAGTGTCCTTAAATATAAAATGGGGTTCATAATATTTTCACCATCTCACATCGTTGGAAAGTTCTAGTGAGTTAAAGTTTGGAAAGCATCCTTAAAAAAAACACACTAGTCCCCCCCCCCCCCATCATATGTAAAAACAATTTCTATCATTTGTTTTTTTTAAATTTTGAGTTTAAATTCTCTCACTCCCTGAGATGACATATAATTTAACCTAAGTTCTGCATATACAATCATGCACATCATGTTTTTGGGAAAGCATTCTAAAGCTGTTACTCCAGTCTGTATGATGTGGGGATCTACATGTGAGCATCCCTGCTCTTTCCTTCCCTCCTAGATTCTCAGTGGATCCACAAGACTGGAAATCAACGGAAGCCTCTTTCATTTGCTCTCAGTCACCTCTTCCTCCCTTTCTTCACATTTTCCAATACACTAGACAAAAATGCTTTCATTGCATTTTTAATATGAGGCTGTTTTTCTTCTACTGGTTTTACATGGTCTTTTGGGGTGGGGGATAGTTATTTCCTTAAAGGATGAAGTTGGAGAAAAGTGAAATTGGCTTTAGAGAAGCTAAACTGTGTCATGAATCTATTGGTGGGACTGACAGGAATCTGTAAGATGTTGTAGCTCGACTTTCAATCATCCTAAGCATATCAGCCCCTCCATGTGCTAGCCCCAAGTGATAGCAGGCACATGGATTAGGAGCAGGGTGGTTATGGAGGAGTGCTCCAGACAGGGGCTCAGAAGCAGTGCCTTCATTTTCTAGATGAGAAGGTTCAAGGCCACAGAGCAGAGGCCAAGAGCTTCAGCTACCATAGTAGAGACTCGGGGGGATAGGAGCCAGCCCTTTCCCCTTGCTGCCACCTCCTTAAACTGAAGGACTTGCACGTCTCTAGGTTACCTATGCATAAGGTGGCAGGTCCAGGCAGGAAACTCCCTGAGTTCTGAGGGGAGAGTGAGCAGGAATGCTGCCGGGGATGTCTGGACTGGGTTCTGACCCCCACCTCACCCATCCAGATGGTGCTGCACAAACCCCCCGGAGGGTCTCTAGTGGCCTTCCCTCTTCCAGACCCCTGTGACCCAGAGTTTCTTCCTCTGAGCCTGTGTGGGCTCCATCATCCTGTGGACCAGCAGCTAATCTTGTCCCTGTCCCCCCGAGTCATTCATTACATCTTCCCTCATCCTGTTTCTCTGTGTTCAAGGAGCAGCACAACAGTAGATGATAAATGTTAAGTGACTACTGTGTGCTGACACTAGGCCTGAGGATCCAGAGAAAGGCCAAGACAGCCCCTGCCCTCAAACAGCTCCCACTCTAGGGAACCTTTATAAATTCAGAATAACAATGGATTTTGTGCCTGATCTCAGAGGATCCTCCTTTCTCCTAAGAAAGGCACCCAGAGGCTCCTCTGCAATTGATTAGACTTGTCAAGGGGCCACAGATACTCTGTTCTTTTCCCTCCAGGCTGTGTCATTCCTCTGTTAGGACATCGTCCCCCTCACAATCACTGCTTGGTTTGTGTCCACTGAACTTGGTCATCATTCAGGGGAATGAGAATGCTCCTTAAGGTGTCATGGTTAAATGACTTCTCTGATTTTTAACCTCCTGCCTCATTTCTGCTCCTGACCATTTGCATGGGACAGTCAGATCAGGGCATCCCTCGAGAGGAAGCTCTGTAGTGCTGCTCTCCCCAAATTGGGGGGGGGGCAGCTTGGACTAGTCCAGAGATCCCCAGGGCTGCTGCCAAAATCACATTTTCCCTGGAGACCAACAGGATGCAGTGATATCTTGAATCTTCTAGCTCTGAGGTGCTATGAGGCAGTACCACCCAGAGAAGGACTAGGTTTCTCCTCTTTTAATGACCTGCTATAGGTATGGGTGAGCACCCAGCTCTCTTTCTGTCATCTGGCAATCCTTCCCCAACTGTAAGTGGGAGTCCAGGAAAGGGCTCTTAATTCAATTCAGTTCAGCCAGCATTTTTCTTCTCCATCCCTAGGAATTTCCTTTTGGAGAGCTTTAAGAAGAATAACAAAAATCACCTTTGGGTTTTTGTTTTTAAAGAGACACAGTGATTTAAGTTAAAAGCACGCCATTCCTGAGTTTTATCTATTAGCTTCTTTTCAGTAGCAACCATCACAATGACCAGGTTAGTTAGCACTTGTGTTTGATGATGCCATACATCTCCTGAAAACCCAGAACCATCTTTTTTTCAGATCAACATTCTTCTGGTGCTGCTGAATGACTCCAAGGCTTGGGATCTGACAGTCTCTGAAGAAGTGAAAATAACTCTCCCATAGAGGACAAGAGAAGCAAGAGTGGGTGGGAGCAAGCTGTGCCCTAGAACCAAGGAAGAACAGGAGTCATAGCTGTTTGTCATCAGGGAGATGTGGGCTAGAAAGAGAGAATTGGGTAGGCATGTGGTGACACCAGAGGTCCACACTGGTACCTCCATGAAGTTAGGAGAAACCCATAGGCTGAAAGGTGTGCTGTTCTTAGGAGAGGACGTGGACAAGACTCCACCAAATAGATGAACCCACAGGTCCCTGGAAGTCCATGGCACCTGACAGAGACCTTGGCTCACAGTACATATCTGTGAGAGGACTAGGGCAAGTGTCTTCCTTATTTTCAGATGGGGAACCTGTGGCTCAGGGAAGGGAAATGACTTGCTATGGTACAGCTATAAAGAAAGGATCAGGGTTATGACTTGAACTTCAGTCTTGGGATGCCAGATGCATTCTGGGTTTTTTTGCTTTCTCTCTTCTGAAGTTCACTGGCAAAAGCAGTGAGATTGGAGACCCAGGACTGCAGAACTGATATCTATACTGGTTTCTTGTAGCAGGGAGGAGGGCAGGGAGGGAAGAAAATATCCAATTTGGTGGTTTGCATTTGGGGTCCTCCAAGCTATTGGTAAAGCCCGATCATGACCCTAGTGGGAATTCATCAGATCAGGTCATATTTTAATTTGACATTAACATACATGTCACAGAAGCTTTATTTTTTATTTGGGATTTGATTACATTTGTGAATTGCATAATTGGAATTTTATGGTCAAAGTTGTTAGGTTTATTTTTCAAAATTATACATGTCTGTTTTGTTTGGTTAAAAACCTTCCTCTTTGAGGAGACTTGCTTAACTGCTGAAACATAATTAACTTCTATATTTGCCAATATCTGACAGTTGTATTTCTTGTGTTTGTGTGACTTTCTCTGGCATTTGAAAATGATTTTGTAAGCAATTGGAATCTTGATTTCTGGATTTGTTTTCTAATAAACTATTTGTCCCTTAAGTAAGTCCTTCTGCCCTGAATGATGGCCTAAAGTGAAAGATGCCTCCTTTATACACAAATTAAAAAAAATAAATATTTCCTAAACGTCTGTACCAGCAGCTACATTAAAATGTGGTTTGGTTTCTTCTTTTTGACTATACGTTGGGTGTTGAAGAACTTGCTGTTTCTGATTGTTTCCTGCGTGGATTGGGATACTTTTAGGAGATTTCTTAATTCAGATGGTCTCCGGTACCCAGTGATCCTTCTCATGGGTCCCTGGAATCTCTATATGATTGTCCCATTAGTCATTGTCGAACAAACCCTATTATGGGTGAATAAGAGCAGCATCAACATTATTCAGAGATTTGGGGTTTTCCAGGATGAAGAGACACAGCACAGCCTTGAATGCATCCAGGCCAATCAAATCTTTCCCAGGAAGCAATTGATTCGAGAGGATGAGAATCTTCAGGTAATGACTAGGTCATTTTTGTCCTTTTTGACCAATCCGTAGTTGTGTGGTTGCTAACAAGGTCGCCGAGCTTTTGGATGGGACTCCCCCTATCTACCTTCTCCATTTGACTCCGCTCCCTTAGTTGCTGATTAGATTCCCTGCCTCTGTGGTCTCCCTTTCCGTTTTTCCTGCATACCACAGCCCCAGCTCCGATTATGTTACTTGTCTACTCAGAAACCTTTCCTTCCTTTCTGTTGCCTGCCACGAGAAAGTTCAGACTCTGGACTAGCAATCAGGACTTTTCTGTCATCTGGTCCTCACCTCCTTTCCAAGGCTTGTTTTACATTACTTCCCTTTCACATGTCCTACACTCAGCCCAAATAGGCAATTTCCATTGCTAGACATGTTCTATACTTGGGTCACAATGGTCCTTCTTCCTGGAAGGTGTGTCCTTCGAACTCCCCCCCCCCCCCCCATTCACTTTCAGGAAGCTCTTCGTGGCCTTGCTCAGGTGCCCCCTTCTTTAGGAAACCTTCCCTAATCTTGCCCTCCTGAGAATTGCCACAGCCCTTAAGATGTCTCTTAAGCCATGAACGGGTCTTGTCTGTAATGTCAGACTAGAAATTCCCTGAAGGCTGTGGTTGTGGCTCATTCATCTCTGTGTCTCTTGTCGCCCCTCCTCCATACCCTGATGGCCCTTGGTGAATGCTTATGCAAAGGCAGGTTAGTCTGATCGGAAGGATGCCTAGGGGAGGTGGGAGGCTTTGGCATCTCCTTGCTGTGTGACTATGGGCTGGCAAGTCCATTAGCCTCCCCTGAGCCTTAGTGCATTTTAATTACCTCATCTATTAAAAGAGAGAAAAGAATACTTGGACCACTTGCCTCAGAAACTGCTTTCTCAAACTTCCAGTATTGTGGCAATGGCTCTGCCATTTCATTGTCCTTGAGTGAATGTTCTTTCTGCTTTTTTTCCTAAAACTTCTAAGGCTTAGGAACACTTCCCCTGGTTGGGTGACATCCTAAGAAGTCAAGAGTGGAGTGAAAGGGACCTGCACATGATGGTGCTCTCTCTCTCTTTTTTATCCCATCAAAGAATTTCAGAGGTCATATAGCTCACATAATTTGCTCCATTTAAGAGAGATGGGGCCTTATCCAGCTTCTGCAGACTTGTAATCAAGCATGTGCAGGGTCATCATATTTGAAGCTACATGTCAGAGTATTCATTATGGAAAAGTTTCGACCTCAACTTTAGAGACAAAACCAATTAAATATATTTAGCAACTATTGCTATTTGAATAAATGTATTTTAAGATAGCAAATGGGTTACGTGATAGGGATCGGCTTTGGAGGACTTGTTTGACCATTTCTGAACTTTGAAAGATTTCTTCTTCCATTTTGAAGGTTCCTTTCCTGGAACTTCATGGTGAGAGCACAGAGTTCGTGGGTCGGGCTGAAGATGCCGTCATCGCACTGTCTAATTACAGACTGCACATCAAGTTCACGGAGTCCCTTGTTAATGTAAGTGATCAGACCCTGGTAAGGACAGGGGCAAAGGATGGAGGGGAAATTTCAGTAGTGATCTTGAAGAGGGAAAGAAGTCGATGGGTTTGGGAACAAACATGTCCTCTGATTCTGACAGGGACAAGGTCAGCACAGTCTTAAAACAATCATTCCTTTGAGCAATTTGGAGTCTACTACTAACAGTGAATTCAGCTAATCAGTGACCAACAGACAAACTGGACTTGGGGACCCCTGTGAGGTTCAGCAAATGGGGTCAGCATTGTTTACTGAGACACTTCGTCACTGTAGCTGGAGATAATGTTCTCATTAGTATGGTATCGGACCAAGGGACAGAGCAAAGGACATCCCTGGAGCTTTTTCTATCCTGCTCTTAACAAGGAAGATGTGCTCAGGGCCCCTGGGAGATGTTAATGCTTCTTCATTTTCTCATGAAAAAGAAGCAGTTTCCTGAATCTTCAGAGGCCCATGTTTGCTCAGGCACCATTTTTGGGATTTTGCAGCAAGTGAACTAGAATAGGCTACTGGTAATTGATGTTTAGAATATGAGAAGATCTTAGCAATATAGAATTTTAGAGTTGAAATGGACCATGGCCTCAGTGGAGAATAGGAATTAGGGCATGAGGGCTGTGTTTATTTCCTACCTCAAATACTTCCTGTGTGACCCTGGCCAAGTCACTTATCCCTAGATTTAGTTTCCTCATCTGTAAACTGAGAGATTTGGAAACAATGCTCTAAGTTCCCATCCAACTTTAAGTCCATGATGTCATGATTCTTCTGACCTAGACTTTCATAACTAGACCTGGCTGTCAGAGCTGGCAGACACCTAGGAGTTCATTTATGATTCGTGTGTCCCCATAATATAGTATATTAGAGTAAGTGATTTTGGTGATTTCTTCCTTCCTGTTGATCCATAGTCAGAGTTCTTTGCTATTTATTCTTTATAAGATAATTCTGTGGTGGTATCAAATTTTTTCCTTTTGTGCAATGTGATAAACATACCTTGGTGATATATAAACATTTATCACTTACTTTCCAATTCATTTAATCTACAAATCAAGGAAAGAAAATCATATCACAGTGGAATACTTTCAGTAAAAATATGAGAAATAGTATTTTCATCTCCCACATTATATACATTTTGAAACACCTTTGGTCATAGTGATAATTATAACTTCCTTAGAGCCTAGTAAAATCATTTTCATGTGTAGTGTTGGGATGTAATCACACCATTCATTATGTTCAATATGCCAACACAGCTGCCATATTTAGATTCAGGTTGTCAGCTAAAAATGCATATCAGTTTTCTAAATAAAAGAGGTTGACTGTGCGACTGGACATAGTGACTTCATGAGACCAATTCAAAGCTTAGAGCTTGACCTCCAAAGTAAACCCCTACTGACTTCTCAGATACTGAATTGTCTTTTCAGAAACTGATAGAACAATTAACTTAATTTTGCACTTTTCTCCTTGCTGATAGACTGGAACTAATTTGGAATCATAAATAAATTTTATAAGGAGGAAGATGATCAAGATTTCTAAAACCCTGGAACATGGGACTATCCTCAGAGATCCACCCCCCCTTCCTTAGACAAAATAAGACAAAAATAGCTCCTTAATTGTTTAGTCTCTCTTGGAATGATTTTATATGCAGTTCAGATCAAAGAAGTGTGTGCTGTCTCTAATGGTTTTGCATCAACAATTCTAAACTGTGCATATAACATTGTGAGTCTTTAATTCTACCTCTGTTTACCCACTGCTGGGCTGGTCATATTCCTATAAAGTCTTTGATGGTAGTCACAGCATGAATTGGGATACTGGCTTGGTCTGACCCTTTGTACCTGCCCCAGGGAGAGCCAGGCAATCAAAGAGTTGCTAGCATTTCTAGCCCTTTTCCAATAAATGTTCTAGATTTTGCTTCAGTAAAATGAATAGCCTCAAATAATGGCTTTGGACAGAAAAATGACTGGTATCCTGTAACTCCTTAATGACTTCAAGAATGTTAGACATTTCAAATTAAGAAAGGCAGATGATTTAACCTGATTCTAGTAATTAAATGAATGTTTTTACCCTCCTCCGTCATACTCGGTGCTGTGCAGATTACAGGCATTCTGGAAAAGAGTGTGTACTCCATACAGAGACCCATCAAGCACATTTTTATTAGGCCTAGGAGATAGGCCATCGTCTAAAACAGATCAAGGTGCCCTCTTTTTAATGGGGGAAAAAAGATAAACAATACCTCAAAGCCCAAGTTGGTTGGCTATAAATCTCATGTCTTTCTGAATTTTCATCACTTTTTAGTGTACTTATATTAGTAAAATTGTTTTGAAAATGACTTAGTAAGAGGTCCTGGGTTGCTTTTAATCCTTTCCAAATATTGTGCATTCTCCTTTAATCTCACAGTACATTGAGTAAGACATTTTTGGCAGAAACCATCAGTGGCATGCAACCAATGAGACATGCAGATGAGCTCAACATCAAATTCTTGTGCATAGGAAAAAGGCCACCTCCCACAAACTTAAAGTTGGTAATAATTAAGGGGAAAGCTAGCCTGTACTTCCCTAACTCTGTGATTCCATATTTCTTATCTGTGAGATTTCTGCTAGGCTTAGGTATTGTAAGAAATATTAATGTGGAGTTCCATGAAAAATTCAGCCCTTTAATTCATGTCATTTTCTCTTTTCCTTATAATTTGATAGAGTGCCTCTCAACCTGCACCTTGTGAGATCCCAGTAAGTGCCATGATTATGCTGGGCTGTCATCCCACTTGCACCTGTGCTTGTACCAAACTTGTTTTGAGTGTTCAGGAATCTTTCCTTGCTGTTTTGCAGGGACTGGTTTTGATGGAGGAGTCCTAGACTTTTGTAATAAGAATATTGTGATTGAAAAACACAATTTTGTTTGTAAAACAAAAGGCACAGTGGATTGTAAAGGGGATAGATACCATCATTCCGGACCAGAAAGGTAGACTGGCTATTGTCCAAGAGATCATTTCCAAATTCAGCATTGGCTTTTGAAATCACCCCACAATTGTAGGTCCAGGGCCTGGCTTGCAAGGTGGACAGTTCTGGGCAGGGCACATTACCAGAGGCAGCTGGGGGAGTTTGGTTGCCCTTACCATTTCATTTGTGGTGAGCTGTACAATGGAGGAACCATGCCCATTTATTGAAGGTAAGGGCAACAGAGCAAAAGATTGGAGATGGGGTCAGGAGACAGGGAAATGAGAAAGAGCCAAGGACAAAAGAGCAGATTTGGAGATTGAGTGCCTAAGTGTGAATCAGTGCAGCTCTGTTGTAGGTGAGATCTTGCCAAAGTACTTTGCCTCTTTCTGTCTCACTTTGCTCAGTTGTAAACTGATGGTACAGCATGAGATGATCACTGGGTCCCTGCCAGGGCCTAAGCAATGATCCTGGGGTTATATAAACTGGGGGGGATCAGGAGCTTGCTAATCTTGCTGGTCCTTCGTTTTCTCCTTTTCCAAGCTGCCAAGCATTTATTAAATGTCGACAGTACTCAGGATGCAAAGACAAAATATTACAATCCTTCTGGAACTGGTATGTTTTCCAAATGGACACAGAATTAATCCATATCCTATTATTTTTCTTTTTATTAATATTTCATTAAAATTTAATATTGAACATTAAATTCATGCAACTGAACTTGATTCAGTAACTGTAACATTTAAATTTTATACTACAATAACTTTTCAACCAAAAGAATTGGGCTTCTTAAACTATCATTCTCTTTTTAAAGAAGTTTTCTTTCCTTCTCACTGTCTCACTTCCACTTCCAGTGGAAAACCAAACAAGAGGAACTCTTATGCCTCTATAATCCAACAAATCAATTTCTTACTTCAGCCACTTCCAAAGCAGCCTTGTCTTTCTCTATGCAAGGAGATAGCTAATCCTCTGGATTCTACTTTCACAGATCCCTTGTGAAGTAGGGGCTGCTGTACTGTCATCTCTTTTTTTTAAATGTGGAAACAGGAAGGGAAGCATTTCAAGTTACCTGACATTTATTAGCTGTCGATTGTGTAAGGAGCTGGCCATACAAAGACAGAAATGAAAAACAGTGTCTGTCCTCTTGGAGTTTACCATTCTCCTAGAGGAATAATCTCGGATAAGTAAACACTTGCTCATTTTGTGGAGCAAAAGAACTATAACCAGCAGTGGAACTAGGTTGGGCTTCCTTTGAGAGATGGGCCAGGAGTCAGGACTGAGACCCAGGTGTTCTTTTCTCCTATTCTCAGATCACTAATGTCCTCCATAGCAACTTTCCCACTAATGGGGGTTCCAAACCTATTCTGGAATGCTGGGCCTTGAGTGTCAAAGGAAAAGAACCAAGGTGACCTTCCTGAGCATGTGGCAGTTAGGAGTAGGATAAAAGTGTATCTAACTTCTGAACTAGAGCAAGATCATAGAGTCATATTACCATAGATTTGAAGCTAGAACCTCAGAAGCCATCCATCAGATGAGGAAAGCGAGACCTAGGAAGCGGCCCTGCCTGTCCAAGGTCTTTTAGCAAATTGGCTTCAGAGCCTTGACTCCCAAACCAGTGCTCTTTCCATCCCACCCAGAGCCAGAGATGATGTGACTCAGCCCACTGAGTTTTCTAGGAAGGACAGTGTTTGGTCCAAGGTTCTCAGACTCCCAGGGCATGATCTCTTGGTCCTTAACTAGAAGATCAAGGTGTGTGTGGCCGGGCCTATTCCTGCATGGTGAGCATTTGTTCCACTCTCCCCACTCTAAGGCTGCCTCTACCTCTGAAGAATGGGAGTACCTGTTGTAACTCAACTCCCACCAGTTTTAGAGGGCTTCTGCTTCCCTTTGTTTATACATCTTTCCCCTTCTCTAACTAGAGTTAAAGCTATTTTAAAAAGCAAGGATATTTGAGAAATTAAATCCAGTTGAAGCACGGTCATCTGAACTTCTCTGTGCAGTGAGTGTGACAGCAAGATGCATTGCATGGCTATTCCAGCAAAATGGGGATTGCTTTTCTATTGCCACATCTGGGTTGTGGCTTTGGGGCCAACCATGAACCTGCCTCTGTGTGTGTGTGTGTGTGTGTGTGTGTGTGTGTGTGTGTGTATGCATGGGTATGACAATTTTTTGGCATGAGCTTGAGGGGATGGTGATTCTTGGTGGGATTGAGGGTAGACTAGAGAGGGAATCAGCCTTGAGCCTGGAAAAAGATGGGCACACCTCTTGGGGGAGGGAGGGAGAGCCCAGAGGAAACTAGAACCAAGTTCTATCATGTGACATTTAGAATTGTCTAGGCAGGGTTAGAGGTCAAGGTCTGAAGATTGCATTTTTGCTTGTTTCCTTAGGGTGAGCGGTTTTGCAGTGCTTTTGAAAGTGAATTGGAGGGGCGGCTAGGTGGTGTAGTGGATAAAGCACTGGCCTTGGAGTCAGGAGTACCAGGGTTCAAATCCAGTCTCAGACACTTAATAATTACCTAGCTATGTGGCCTTGGGCAAGCCACTTAACCCAATTTGCCTTGCAAAAACCTAAAAAATAAAAAATAAAATAAAATAAAAGTGAATTGGAAAGCAGCCGGGTGTTGATCTGGGATTGAGAGTGTGGCGTTGGTTGAAGGCAACAGAAGGAGGCAAAGACACCTTCCAGAGGCAGAAAGAACTTTGGAGAATGACTTCCTTGACCTCCATTGTAACCATGGGACGACACCCACCTGTACTTCCTTACCTGATTGGGGTTGTTAGGCAAGTGTTTTGTGAGTTAGAGAAAGGCTCAGTTAGAGGTGGTTCTGGGTCTGGATATAGATGACCAGAGCAGAAAGCCATGTGCTGACAAAGTGAGGCCTTGTTAGGGCTCTGGCATTTTATCCCTTCATAGAGGGTTTCTGGGTGCCTCAGGGCCTCTACAGAGGGTTGACTGGATTCAGATGGTACCCCTTATTTATTGCCTGTGTGGTTTTATGCAAGTCCATGGCCTTTGGACTGCTTCTTCCTTACCAAAAAATGAGGAGTTTGGTCCAGAGGATTCCTGCTATCCTTCATTCCTTAACTCTTAGGAAGAGAAAGTGAAGTGATCTAAAAAATCTAACCACCAAGCTAAGTTTTGGAGGCTTTTTGCTGTCTCCTTCCATACCCTGCAGGTGTCTTCTTAAAGATCCCCAGGGAACAGATTGCCATTAGACTAGTCAGAATAATCAGGGTTCATCCCAAGGACGACCTTCTGCTGAGGGACCCTGATGGTGAGGTCAGGCTCAGGTTATTAGAGGGAGGTACAGCCCTCCTTCTTTTTCTCTCCCCCACCTTCCCAGAGGAGAAAGAGTAATTTTCACAGATGGGGAGGGTAGGAGAGAGAATGGTCTGATGGGCACCAAGAGGAGGCATCCCCCTTCTCCCATCCTTGTACCATTTCCTGTTACATTAGTAAAAGTGTGCTTAGGATCTCTGGCCTCCAAAGAGGGCAGCTATTCCCTAGACCTGGGAGATGGGAAGTCGGTTAGTGTTTGCCTTTCAAGTTCACATTGTTCTTGTTCTCTGTGTGGTCCAAGAACTCTCTTACTAGGGCAAGTTGGCCAGTAGGATCATGGAAAGCTCAAGAAGCCTCCTAGGTCTAACATGGTAGGAGTACTAGGATGGCCATGACATTTGTTTCGGTGGCCAGTGTTCAGTTCTCATCACTCTTTGCTATTGCTTTGACTCTAGTAGGAACCTGGGTACACCTAACAGGTGTTGTGATCCAGTGAATAGAGCTAGAAGGGGGCCAGAGGAGACGCGTGGGACACTGGTTGGAAGGCCCAGCCAGCAGCACTGAGCACTTCACTTCCTCTTCTGTAGGATGAAGGGGTTGGACAGGCAACTTTTTTTTTTTTAAAGTTTTTGCAAGGCAGTGGGGTTAAGTGGCTTGCCCAAGGCCACACAGCTAGGTCATTATTAAATGTTTGAGACCTGGATTTGAACTCAGGTCCTCCTGACTCCAGGGTCAGTGCTCTATCCATTGAGCCACCTAACCGCCCCCACTGTACCACCTAGCTGCCCCAGAACAGACTTTCAAAGTGTCTTCTAACTCTTAAGAGTTTATGCTTTTCCTTTTTCCTTTTTTTCCCTCTTTCTAGCTAAGAGTAGCCTGCTTTTTAATTATATTGCTTTAGAGTTTGTAAAAGACTCCTTTAGGGTCTCATTTGACCTTCACAGAAGTCCTATAAGCTGTTCTCACTTGATAAAGGACTTCTGAATCTCCTAAAGGTTCTGTTCCAAGTTAAAGGCCCCAGGTCACTTCAGTCCTTCACATGTACTTTTCTTCTTACACCCCCTCCTCCCCTAGCCTCTCTTCCTTTACTTCTTCCTCCCAGCCACCTTTTAGCAGCGCTTCAGTTTTTCTTAGTATCTTGGAATAAAGCATAGTGTAGACACAGAGGCCCTTCAGGCATATATATGTCCAAGCAGTGCCTCCTGGCAAAATCTTTATCTCTCTCCAATACTAACCATGGTAAAATCAGTAGGAAAATCTATTGATTTCTATTCTATACCTAGATGAAGATTTTAGTCTTAGATGGAAATCCTTGACCCTAGGTAGACTCTTAGTTCAGTCTTTCACCCTTCAACATGATCTTAGTGGGCTTTCCCCCAACTCCCCACATCAATTTTCTTCCTGATACTCTTATGTCTCATCTCCTTCTCTGGAGGTGGCCACATTTATCAAAGGGAAGACTGCAGTCCAGGGAAAACTTACCTCTTTAAGTGCAGAAACTTCGCAGGCAACATCCAGAGCCTCCTTTGAAGTGGCCCAAGAGGCAAATGCCCCATCTTTCTATGAAATAGGAATGACCTTAAAGATGTAGTGAAGGGGTGGAGCAAACACTCAGTCAGCTAAGATGTGCCACACACTATGGGAACACAGATCCAAAAAAGGAAGATGGTCCCTGTCCATAAAGAACTTGCAATTTAATGAGGGTAGGGAAGGGGGCAACCCCAGGGGCATGAGTGAAGAGGCAGAAAAATCCCCAAGTAATTCATCCAGGTGTGAAATGGAAAAATTCCTGAGTTGAGTTCTCTGCTTACATGGAGGTTTGGCTCCCCCATCCAATCCAAGGGACAGAGGGTGGCTAATGAGGTGGGGTATCAAGGCTGATGATGAACTTCCTGGCATATGGGGGAGAAATCAGTAGAAGTTCAGAGGACAGCAGTTCAGGAGAGATGAGCACTTAAAACGAGGCAAAGTAAGGTGAAGAGTGTCCCAATTCGCTAAAAGGGTTTCATTTGAGTCCTCTCATAAGCTGGTAAAAATCCTTTATGAACCCCCCCCCCCCATGCTTTCTGACATGATTCAAGGACTGGGAAGAATGGCATGACTTTTGGGGAAAAGAAACTTAATGTGCCTCAAGTCCAGCCTGTATCACATTCGGTCATGATGGGGTGGGGGGGTGGAGTCAGAAGCCATTTCTACAGCCTCTTTCCCTAAAGGTAATTTATGGTAATTTTCTTGGAGGGATTGGGAGTGGACCAACAAAAGAAGCTACTAGGATGGGCACCTTGCTTGCTGTGAGTTTTTGCAGTAGAGCAGAGTTCCAGGGTAGAGTAAAGCTGAAGTTGGAAGCCACTAGAGGGGCCTCAGAGAGCAAGACCTTTTGTGGGACAGTGGCTTCGGGGGCCTCACTGTGGTGTAGGGGTAGAGAGGAGTGCCCAAGTTTTGACCTGGTACAGAGCTCAGAAAATAGTGTCAAGGATCTGAGACTTAGGACATAACTCCCCAAAACTTAGGATTGTCAGACTGCTGTTATGATAATAAATTGCTAAAAACAAAATAAAAATTACTAAGGAGAAAGAACACAAGCATAGATAGCTACTGTGAAGATAGAGAAGATCTGTTTCATATTCAGAAGAAGATAGTGGAGTTTAAAAGGCCACTTCGGAGAAATATCAATGTTCACAAGCCCTAAAAGAGTTCTTGGAAGAACTTAGAGATCAAATAAGAGAGAATTAGAAAAAAAAAATTAGAGAAAAAATAAGAGCAATCTAAGACAATTATGAAAAGAAAGTCAACAATTGGAAATAGAGAATCAGAAACTTAAGGAAGAAAATAATAGTTGGAAAACGAACTGGGCAAGGGGAAGTAAATGACATAAGGAATGAAATAATAAAATCTCAAGAATGGAAAAAAAAATATGAAACATTTCATCAGGAAAACAAACTACTCTCTAGAGAGTTATGATAAAAAAAAAAAGAATTTGGGTACAATATTTCAAGAAATTATTAAGGAAAATGTCCCAACATTCTAGAATAAGAAGCTAAAGGAGAAATAGGAAAAAACCTACCAAATCATCACCTGAAAATTACAGACTTTATCTCAGCTAAATTTCAAACTCAGACAAGGAGAAAATATTACAAATGTCCAGGAAAAAAGCACTTTGAATATTGTGAAACTACAGTCAGAATTGCATAAGAATTAATAGCAGCTATGTTGAAGGGCTGTAAGTCTTCAGATACTATATTTCATAGAGTTATGGGGTTATGACCAGTGGTAACTTATCCAGAAAAGTTAAGTAGGTTCTGAAAGGAAAATTCAACATAAAACATCAAGAAAAACATAAGGTAAACATTAAAAGACTAATTATAAAAGACTCAATAAGGTCAAATTGTTTGCTTCTTATATGTGAAAATTTTATCAATTCTTGTGACTTATTATTTCAGTGGCTTGCAAGAAAGACTTGGGCTGAGCTGTATATGATGGGTTGATTCTTAAAAAAAATAAAACTGGGTAGGTAGAGTTAAAAAGGAGTAATTATTATCTCATAGTGTCTGGCTGTGTGACCTTAGGCAAGTCACTTAACCCTGACTGAATTAGCATCCAGGGCCATCTCCAGTCATCCTGACGTAGATCTGGCCACCAGACCCAGATGGCTCCAGAGAAGAAAATGAGGTTGATGACTGAGAACTGTGGCTTTTTTCTTTCTTTGTTTTATTTTTTTATTCTCATTTTGTACAAATGTTTTTTTTACATTAATAAAATATTCTTGTTTAAGAGTAAATGAAATACCCCCTCCCCCCATGAATATAGACTTGCTTGAGTGATAAAGTAAAGGGGAGAGAAAAAAAATTAAAATTAAACAAAAAAATAGTAATAATTGTAGGTATGGCCAGGTGGCGCAATGGACGAAGCACCAGCCCTGGAGCCATGAGCACCCAAGCCCACATCCAGCCCCGTAGACCCAACAATCACCCAGCCATGTGACATGCAAGCCACCTGATCCCTACTGCCCTGCAAAAACCAAAAAGAAGGGGGAAAAAAAGACCCAAAATAAAATAGTAATAATAGTAGGGATGGTTGGGTGGCAGACGGAGCATTGGCCCTTCAGCCAGGAGCACCCGGGTCCAAATCCGGCCTCAGACATCCAAAGATCACCCTGCTATGTGGCCCCAGGCAGGCCACCCAGCCCCATTTGCCCTGCACCCTCCCCCAAATAATACTAATAAAAAATGTGCTTCAGTCTTTGTTCCAACACCAACAACTCTGTCATGGGTGGATCACATTCTTTATGGTAAGTCCATGGCAAAAGTTATTTCCATATTTTTTCACCGTTGCCATTGCTGATCGCAACTCCCTCCTTTCTTATTTCTCCACTACCATGTACTATATTTTCTCTCTCCTTTCACTCTGACTCTGCTGTAGGGTAGCTGAGTGGTCCAGGAGACAGATCCCTGGCCCTGGTGGAGGATGATGGGAGGGGGTCAGTAGATTAGAGGTAAATTTGAATGGGGAGGGATAAGGTAAATAGAGAAAATAGGATGGAGGGAACAAGTAATTATAATTTGGAATGTAAATGGAATGTATTTACCCATAAAAAGAAAAGAGATAACACAAGTTAAGAAATTTGAATTAAAAAATGTCACTCAGGAAACAAAATAAAAATGAGAGATACTCACAAATTAAAATTAAGACCTGGAGTAGAATTTATTATGAAAAAAAAAAGCAGGGTAGTAAATCATGATCTCAGAAAAAGTTAAAGTTAAAATAGACTTAAGTTTAATAGAAAAATAGGGAAACTATATTGTATATGTTTTAGACTATTTAAAATAGCTAGATGGGGCAGCTAGGTGGCGCAGTGGATAAAGCACCGGCCCTGGAGTCAGGAGTTCCTGGGTTCAAATCCGGTCTCAAACACTTAATAATTACCTAGCTGTGTGGCCTTGGGCAAGCCACTTAACCCCATTTGCCTTGCAAAAAAAAAAAAAACAACCCCCCCAAAAAGTAGCTAGACAACATAAAATACCTGGGGGTATACCTGCAAAAGACACAGAAACTGCATGAACTTAAAATATAAAATATTCTATACAAATAATCAGATTTGAATAATTGGAGAAATATTTATTGTTCATGGGTAAAGCCAGTATAATTTTTAAAATAGCAATTTTGCCTAATCTGTTTGTTTAATGCCATCCCAATTACATTACTAAAAAATTATTTTGCTGAATTAAAAAATATAACAAAATTCATTTGGAAGAACACAAGGTGAACAATTTCAAAGAAACAAAGGGGGGGAAATGTAAAGAAAGGTGATTCAGCAGCACCAAATCTTTATATTATATCTATATCTAGACAAATAGATAGTTAGATAAGGTGAAAACATTGTTAAGCTGTAAAGTGGATAATTTGAATTATTTTAAATTAAAAATTTCTTGCATAAATAAAACCAATGGAACCAGTATTAGAAGGGAAACAGGAAATTGGGGAAACTTTCATAGTTTCTCAGATAGGATAAGATTGTGATAGAATACCACTTGTTGATTTGGAAAAACATGGAAATACTTGGAACTATGAAGGAAGATGCTATCCACCTCCAAAAAAAAGAACTGACAAATAGAAACATGTATAGTTTGATTTTATATATGTATATATGTATATACGTACATGTTTAAATATAAGTGTATAGGGGCAGCTAGGTGGTGCAGTGGATTGAGCATTAGCCCTGAAGTTAGGAGGACCTTGAATCCAAATGTGGCCTCAGATGCTTAATAATTACCTAGCTGTGTGACCTTAGGTAAATCACTTAACACCATTGCCTCCCCACCAAAAAAAGGGTGTGTGTGTGTGTGTGTGTGTGTATTTATATTTAGGTAAGGTGGAGGAAGGGAGGGAGAAAAAAAGAAAACCTAGAAAAATTAGTTGATTTTGAAAAGAATGAATATGATTCATTACATAGGTTTTTGAGAAATGGGAAATTTATTGTTGTTTACTGAATCCTCTCATGTCCTACTATGTGCATGGAAATGCTCTTTTTTTTCCTTTTTTTTTCATCTTGTATTTGTTTAAAAATATTTTTTAAAGGAATTAAACCCCCCCACGCCCCCGAAACAGTTTTTAAGCCTGCTATGTAGGAGGCACTGTCCTAAATGCTGAGGATAAAAAGGCAAAAGATAGGCCCTGTCCTCAAATCCCAATTGAATGAGGAAAACAACAAGCAAAGAAATATGTGTAAACAAGATAGAGACAGGGCCCATAGGTCCTAATCAATAGAGGAAAGGCAATAAACATTAAGCGGGCCATCAGGAAAGGCTTCCTGCAGAAGGCATGAGTTTAACTGGGACTTGGGGAAAAAACCAGGAGGCAAGGGTGAAGAATAGAGGTCATGCTAGGCATGGGGTGACATTCCTTGTCTGTGAAATCTGTGAAATGGAGGGTCTTGTCAGGGGAAATGCCCCCATGGAGTGTGAGAGAGGGAATAATCAGGGCTGGCACCAAGATTGTGAATTTGGGGCACTGAGAATAGAATAGGGGTGTTCTTGACAGTAAGAGGGAAATTTGGAAGGGGGTAGGCTTGGAGGAAAAGATAATGAGCATAGCTTTAGATTTATGTCATTGAAGATATTTCCAGGATATCCAATTGAAGAAGTCTAGCAGCTAGTTGAATATAAGAGTAGAGGTCAGGGGAGAAGAGCAGAGGGCTCAGAACAGAAGTTAGAGAAGAGAGTATCTTGGAAGGAGAGCGATCAGTAGTGTCAAAAGCTACAGAGAAGGAGGATTAAGAAAGGGCCACTGAATTTGATGCTTAGGAATCTTTAGGAATATTGAAGAGAAATTTGACTGCTTAATCCAACCTCTTCATTTTACAGAGAAGGAATTGAGGTCGAGACAGAGCCCAGTGACTGATCTGAAGTCCAACAGCTCGTGAGGGGCCACTGACCCTTGTCCTTTTCACTTTCTCTTGTATTTCTGTGAAAAGTTGGAGGATCTTGAACATGGGTGGGAATCTTTTTTCTGCCAGAGGCCATTTGGATATTTATAGCATCATTTGTGGGCTATATTCGTGGAAGCATTTAATTAATTCCCCCCCCCCCCCAATGCTCCAGGATTTATTGAATTTTGAGTCCTGCCTGTGATTGTCTTGGCATCATTTGATCAATATGGCCTGCAGACCTGTGGTTCCCCAGAGAAGTTTCAAAAGAAATCTGTTTCCTTTGATGTTTGTGTCTTTTAAAGCCAAGCTAAATTATTTGTAGTCCGTTGGTACTTTGGGGGACATAGTTGTGATATTGTTGTTGTTCTACCTTTATGATGTGACAGCCTTGTGGCTTTTGCTTTGGGATCAGAGAATACCTCAGAGAGCCTAATTCAGTGAGTAGGGCAGTCATTAGAAACACAGCTGGTCCAGGTGGGTTTGCTCTGAGGCTTATCTCACTCTCAGAACCTGCTGATCAGCCTGGTGGGACAGATGGAGGAAGCACAGTGCCAGTGCCTTCCAGAATAAAGGGATTTCATCTTTTAATTGCAGGTTCCATTACAGCTCATAGAAAGTGTTGAATGCCGAGATATATTTCAACTTCATTTGACTTGCAAAGACTGCAAAGTTATCAGGTATGTGCATGCATGTTACCTTTTAGTATGAAAAACGTTGAAAGCAAATGGGTCCAGATACAGAGCTAAAGAGTGGTTCCCTTCCGAGGGGAATAAGCCCCTTTGGTTTGGGTGGCCTCTTTGAATCTTGTACATGGGACTCACTTCATAAGTGCTTGTCCAGTTGAATGCAGCTTCCCCCCCGGGGCAGCTTCTTTTCAGACATCAGGAGGGTCCTGAGCACACAATATAGCTAGATGATCCTCCAGTACATAGTGAAAAGGAGGGTTGGGAGAACAGGAAATGTGTTGGTTTAGAATGGGGAGAAAATGAAGCTCTCCCTTGGGCTTGTACAAAATCTTTCCATGTCTTTTTAACCCTGACTACTTTGTATAACTTCTTCATATGAACAATCTGCCTTTTTAGTGATATAGTCTGCAATTATGCCACAGAGGGGCTTGGTGATGAAATTGTCTGATTTGTGTGACATATTCTGAAAAAGCCTTGCATATGGGCGGCTAGGTGGCACAGTGGATAAAGCACCAGCCCTGGAATCAGGAGTACCTGGGTTCAAATCCGGTCTCAGACACTTAATAATGACCTAGCTGTGTAGCCTTGGGTAAGCCACTTAACCCCATTGACTTGCAAAAAAAAAAAAAACTAAAAAAAAAAGGCTTGCATGCCCATTTGTTCCTTTTTCAGATGAACAGGAAGTTGTGGATCTGCTGTGACCACTGAGAGCCCTGATGGTGCTATACTAGACAAATTCTCATTGCACATGTAGGCCTCTGTGGTCGGTGCTCCTGGGAGATTCTCACATGAATAAAAAGTTAGCATTACCTCCACCTGAGCTGATCATTTTATATTCAGGAATGGATTTGGTTATGCTGAATCCAAGAATCTCTAGGTTAGCTTGAGGGAGGCCTTAAGGTTAGCTCAACCACTTTTTCCATGGAGACTCCTTTTTTTCTCTATGACTGAAAGCACCCTCCTTACCCTTTTCTTATCTGTATCTATGTAGTTCTCTTAGATGGCCATTTTTTTCATCAGTCTGCCCACTATGCATAGAAGGAATTTGTAGGGTGAGGGAATTTAGAGTTGGGATGCCTTTAGAGACCATCTTATTAAAGGAAGTGGTGTTACTTGAATATTTTGAATGTGTTATTTAGTGTATCCGAGAAAAAAAATGTGAAAATTCTGAAAGGGAAAATTTAAAAAAAAAATTTAAAAATAACTTTATTATTTATCATTATAATAATAGCCCTCTGTGTGGGTGTGTACACACATAGACATCATTTTGTGGTTCACTTTAATACTAGAGGGCAAGTAGTTCAAATATTATCTCTGCACATGGAGAAGAGTGACTCCAGTTCATTTGAAGAAGTTATACAAGGAAGGTGATCTGGTCAACCAGTTGGGGGAAAAAAGCTAGGATTAGAAATGGGGTCCTAGTCCTGTGTTGTTTTTTTCACTTGTGTTAAGGTTATCTCTAACCCACAACAGCAGAGTGAGGTCATAGACCATTTGAGAAAATACTACTGAGGTTTAACTTTAATGATTAAGATAAAAGATGGAGAGACACAAACTGTTTGAAACCTCTTCTAAAAATAATTTATTTGACTTTTAAAAGGATTAGCACTAGAACATTTTTGCCCATAGTGAGTTGAATGACAAATTTCATTATCCTTTTAAACAAAGTCAAATTTATTTTAGGCTTCTGTGTGCAATAGTAGCCAAATCCTGGTGCTTCCTCACTCAGTCCTTTCAAGGAAGAATGGTAGAGAATGAATTTTGGATGGTTGATTTCTGAGTTTTAGATTCAGAAAAGGAAATGGTTTGAGGAAGATTTTTCTTTAAGATTTTTGCAAGACAAATGGGGTTAAGTGGCTTGCCCAAGGCCACACAACTAGGTAATTATTAAGTGTCTAAGACCAGATCTGAACTCAGGTACTCCTGACTCCAGGGCTGGTGCTCTATCCACTGTGCCACCTAGCTGCCCCAAGGAAGATGTTTTTAAAGAACTAACTCTCTTTCTCTCTTTCTCTCTCTACTTTTAATATTGAGGTAGAGATTCAGAAGTTTGAGAGGGGAAAGGATGATTATCTGAAAGTAACTGATCAATAATAGCACTTGGCATCCATAATCTCAATTGCTGTACTTGCTACCGCTACTTTTGAGATTAAGATCATTCTCATTTGAAGAGACTCATATACTTGCTTTCTTTTTTTTGGAGGCAATTAGGTGGTTCATTAGAAAGAACAGAGGGCCTGGATTCAAGAAGTCCTGTTTGCCTCAGTTTCTTCATCTATAAAATGAACTAGAGGAGAAAATGGCAAACCACTCTTAATTATTTTTGCCAAGACAACCTCAAATGGGGTCATGGAAAGTCAAACAGCTGAAACAATTCAACAATAGCAGTTTTCCCTTTTGAATAATTGATATTTCAATAATTCATTCCAATAAAGTTAACACTGCTTGGGACCAGGAAGATGCCAAGTTTCTTTCTCATCTTTATCTTTCCTGGGCATCACCTGTGATTTCATTGACGTAAGGCTTCCTCAATTTTGGGATTTTCATCACTAATGTAGACCTACTTTGATAATGTATAGTCTGAGAGAGAAGTCAGAAGTCAGGCAGGGAGGAAGTAAGTGCAATGACTTGCCCAGCATCTCCAGTATGTCCCAAGGCAGGCTATAGACCCAAATCATCAGTGCCCCCAAGGACCTTCCTTTCTTCTCCCCACTAAGATGCATTTCCTCTATCAGTGCGGAACACATTCCTCAGCAGTATCTGTATAGAACTGGCCAGACTTGTATTTGTCCTCAGGAGAGCAAATCTCAGATACCTCTGATTCTAATAGACAGTTATATAAGAGCATTCAATAGTATAGAACAGAGCACTTGATGCAATCTGAATGTGAAGTCATTAAAGACAAGATCTTTATTTATATCCATTTGCTGTCTTAATGCTTACAACATAAGCTCCCTTTCAGTTGCATTTTTTTTCTTTCATATCTCTATCATTGTACCTGTCACCTGTTGCCCATTGATTGACTGGAGATTTGGGGGGTTTTTTGTCCTTAAAAAGGTGTCAGTTCTCAACCTTTGAGCAGTGTCAAGAGTGGCTTAAGAGACTGAACAATGCAATCCGACCTCCTTCGAAGATAGAGGATCTTTTCTCATTTGCATATCATGCTTGGTGCATGGAGGTCTATGCCAGTGAGAAGGAGCAGCATGGGGACCTGTGCAGGCCAGGTAGGCATTTCTCATACTTAAGGATTTTCAATCCCTTTACATACAACTGCATGTGAGCCTGGAATTTTAGGCAAGGAGAAATTCCCTGACTTGCAATGAATAAAAAATATTTCTGGATTTCTAAAATCATAGTTCTTTAAAATGGAAAATGAGAAAGATTTTATTTATTTTGTTTTACAATTTTCCCCCTAATCTTGCTTCCCTTCCCCTACAGAAAGGCAGTCTAATGTGATAAGAGAGAAATAAGGAAGAAAATAAAGTATAAGAGATAGCAAAATTATATAATAATGGGTTTTTTTTTTCTAAATTGAAGGTAATAGTCTTTGGTCTTTGTTTAAACTCCACAATTCTTTCTCTGGATACAGATGGCATTCTCCATCGTAGATAGTCCAAAAATTGTCCCTGATTGTTTCACTGATGGAATGAGCAAGTCCAACAAGGTTGATCATCATTCCCATGTTGCTGTTAGGGTGTACAAGGACATTGAAGGACATTTACTTAATTTCCAATTCTTTGCCACCACAAACAGGGCTGCTATGAATATTTTTGTACAAGTGATGTTTTTACTGTTTTTCATCATCTCTTCAGGGTACAGACAGACCCAGTAATGGTATTGCTGGATCAAAGGGTATGTACATTTTTGTTGCCCTTTGGGTGTAATTCCTTATTGCTCTTCAGAAAGGTTGGATGAATTCACAGCTCCATCAACCATGTATTAGTGTCCCAGATTTCCCACATCCTTCCAACACTGATCATTGTCCTTTCTGGTCACATTGGTCAATCTGAGAGGTGTGAGGTGGTACCTCAGAGATGCTTTAATTTTAAGCCTATAACCTTTTAAAAGATAATAGTGTCAATTTTGTCCATGCAGTTTAGCTTCCAAATATCTGTTGTTTAGGTACAAACCTGTTGTTGAGTATACCAGATTTTAGTTTCTTTTATTTTCCCTTGAATCAATTAATAATTACTTTTTCATTTTACATATTTTGCCTTCCTATGCACCTGCAATATCCCCATTATTTCCTCCAAATTTAATTTAGTACTCTATATTGTGCCTTTTGAATTATAAAGAATTTATAGTAATTATTTTGCATAAATTTCATACATACCCAGTGTCATAGGTAGCATAGCCGTTATTATCCCCATTTTATAGATAAGAAAACATATTCAGAGAATATAACTTGTCTGTAGTTACACAACTACTCTTTGTTGACCAAAGCAATTTTAAAGACTCTGAACCTGTTTTATAAAGGCTAAAATTCCTTAGGAAATAATAATAATATGTATCAGTCAATATCTTTTCCTTTCTCCATTTCAGTCTTCCAGTGTCACTTGCTGTTTAAATAGCTCAGATTGGAACTCTTTTAGTTGCATACTATATCTTCTCATTTTGATTATTTCTTTTAACTTGTTATTTCTATCTTTGCTCAAATAAATCAATAGAAAGATAAATGAGAAAAATTAGCAATCTGACATTTATTGAATAAAAATCTCATGTGTTATACCTGTTTCAGTTAAGTATACACATTTGTTTGGGATCACATAATGTGTAGAGAACTCAGAAATAAATACCAAAAGGTAAATTACTTTAGAGACCACATAGTAATTATTAAGGGAATGAATAAATGACAGACTTGAATGAAAAACTTACCCTAATTAATGAGTAGGTCAAAGAACAAGTTATAGAAAAGCAAATAACTTTCTTTTTAGAGTTTTGCAAGGCAATGGGGTTAAGTGTCTTGCCCAAGGTCACATAGCTAGGTAATTAGTAAGTGTCTGAGGCTGGGTTTGAACTCAGGTCGTCCTGACTCCAGGGCCAGTGCTCTATTCACCTAGCTGCCCAGAAAAGCAAATAATTTTAATAATAGAATACTGAGACCATTTGTAGACTTCAGTTAAAGTAGTCTTCAAAGAAAAATTTATTTTGAAGCACTGTATTAGCAAAAGAGATCAATAAATCAATCATGACTGAAAAAAACCCTTAGAAGTCAAGAGATATTAATGACACGTAGAAGTAGAAAACTTAAAAATAAAAGCTAAGATAAAAATTGGGGACTGGGGGAAGGAACCCTGGTCCTGTTACAGTGACATTTTATTCAGTCTTACTATGTCTGAAGCCTGTTCTAAGTACCAGCGGATTCAAGGGAAAGACAGACTGTCTATTTTACCCATTTAATGAATGTTCCTGGAGCTGTGCTAAGATCTGGGGGCACCAATACCAACAAGAGGAAGAACAATTTCTTTTCAAAAGGAGTTTCCCCTTCCAATAGGAAGATTGCTCCTGCGAGGATGCTGAAAGTGGGGGTGGGGTGGGCTAAGGATGGTGTGAAGACTGGATAGTCTAGAACAGAGTGGGAAAAGAAAGACAACCATTCCTGGCACTTTGTAGCCACTTCCCTTGGACCTGGGGCTGCAAATGTCCAGGACTTTGGGAGCACAGGGAGCCTTAACTACCATTTGTGGGTATACCTAAAGACTTAGGCTGATTCTCCCTATGCTTAATAGGTGATCTTTTGAACTATTAACAGATCTAGTTAGATGTTTCTTATTTTATTGATTACCCACCATTCAGTAACCATTTAAGAAGTATCTTCTCTGGACTGGGCTCTATGCTAAGCACTGGAGCTTTTGCTCTGCAATTCCCAATTTGTGATGGATAGTTTTCATCTAGGAACACTTTCATTTCTCATCACTTCTTTCCCAGCCTCTTGGAATAGTCACCTATTCTAAGGTGTTACACCTGTTTGGGTAAGCTTCTACTATTTTCAGATCAGCCTGCATGCAGCTGCCAAGTGGTTTTCTCAAAGAGGGTCTGCTCAGATCACTTTCCTGGGCAAGAACTTTCAATGACATTTTAGTGTCTCTAGGACCAAACAGAGAGTCATCTGACTCCTTCTTGCCTTAGCAGACTTCATTGCATTACTCCTCTTCCAAGCAGACTGACTTACTTGCTGCCCCTCATACAAGACCTTCCCTCTTGGGTTTCTAGGCTTTGAAATAAAGCTTTCCTCCATTCCTCATCATCTCTTTCTCAGAATCCTTCATAGCTTAACTCATTACCTCTTTTTTTTTTTTAGGTTTTTGCAAGGCAAATGGGGTTAAGTGACTTGCCCAAGGCCACACAGCTAGGTCATTATTAAGTATCTGAGCCCGGATTTGAACCCAGGTATTCTTGACTCCAGGGCTGTTGCTTTATCCACTGCGCCACCTAGCTGCCCCAACTCATTACCTCTTAACATGAACCCTTTCCCCCAGAAGTATTGTGAATTAAATTTATGTCCACTTGATTTGTAGAAGAAGGAGCAAATGATAAAGCATTTATTACATATTTACTTTGATAAACAATCAGGATAAAAATATAGGGAAAACAGTCCTCATCAAAGAGCTTTTTCTAATAATGAAAAAAACCTCAGGAGAACTTAGAAAGGAAATGCAGAATATACTTCTGGTGGCCTGATTTGGAAATTGAGGAAAGGTGCCCTAAAGATCTGGCTCAGATCAAGGGATAACTCTCCTTTTCATACTAGGAACCAGGAGATCAGGTTGTGAAGGAGGCATGGTCTCCCCTGGAGGGAGACATTGATGACAACTGTCTGGGTCTAACCCATAGAATCCTTGGAGGTCCTTAAAGATGGTAAACAGAGTCTGCAGGGTCAGAACTATATTCGTCATCATAATAACATAATCCACCCAAAACAGAAACTCCTGGGGGTGATGGAGTCCTGAGAATAGTGCAACCTTGCCTACCTAAACTGTGTCTTGGGACATGAAAATAGACCAAAAAAACCCAAATCTTGTCGTCCTTAGTTTTCTTTGTTTATTTGGAGTTTGGCCCTTCTGTTTTTCTCTTCCTTCAGAACCATGCATCCTTTTTGTTTTCATCTCCTACAATCTTCCATCTTCTCTGCAGCTTTGGAACACTGGCTTCATTGTGAATTCCCATCCACATCCATCTTTTTCAACAATTTCCTTTTTCTTTTCTCATTTGAATCATTTCCATGAATGTGTCTTCGGAATTTAATTCTTGATTTCTCTTCATCCCTCTTGGCTTAATTCCCCTGTTAGAATTTGAGCTCCCAGCCTCCTCCCAAGCCTTCTTCTGAATCTCTGCCATATTGTGTTGTTCTTACTAGGTCTCTTTTAAGCGGCAGAATGTTCCTCTGGGCTCCTTTGTACAGGACTTTGTAGACAAGGTTGTGTTACCCATATACCTTGTCCTCTTCCCCTCCCCTCGACCTCCATGTTTCTCCTTTTTAAGATTGTTGAAGGAATCAGGTATTTTGCCAGGAGAAATTTTTTAAAAGGGCTAACAGGGTCATTATCTTAAAATATTCAAAGGGGTTACATGGGATTAGTGTTAGTCATCTCTTTGCTTAACAGGAAAGTACATTCAGCATCGTATAGAGAAGAACCTAATAGTAATTAGCCCTGTCCAGAGAGAGAGTGGGTACTTGACCTTGGGGGACTCTCTGATCACTTCAGGTGTTTGACCTTGGAGACCTGGGATTTAGGTGACATTCACAAACACAGCATCACCTTTGTGCTTCCTTCCTGAGCTACAGTTCTGTGATTTTTTTTCTTGTGCCCAGACACTGAAGTGCATTTATTACCTTGTCTTTGCCTATGCAGCAAGTAGCTCTTCTACCACTACCTTACTGCTGACTTTGTTTGCATTTTTGTTGTTGTTATTTATTTTTGTTTTTGGTTTCACCTTATTCGCATTCCTTTTTTGTACAGAGCAGGGAGCTCTGGACAAACTTTGATGATGGCTGCTTAGAGCTAGCTGACCTACTTTGTAGGGGTTGGTTATACCACCTTCACCCAGCATTGGTGAATGTAGGTGGTGGCCCAAACAATAACTCCCTGAAGATGAAAAGACACTTCTCGTAAGTCATTCTGACATATTTTCAAAGTGATGCCTGGCATCAAGGTGACCCAACTGAATCCATGAGATGCGAAGCCCAGCTTTGGAAAGTTTGAGTTATTTTTGAGTAAGTAATCATCAAAACTGTGACTTTTTATTGTATGACACTGAAATGTGCAGCAAGTAAACCCTGGTGAATAGGTCATGGCTGGGTCTTGAAACTCATGAGAGTCACATGAAGGTTTTTCTGCAGCTGTAAATCTACCCTTGTTATACTAAGTTTATCATAGCCTTCATTTAGTTTTCAAACCTTTTGCTGTGGAAGAAATCTTAATAGAACTTTCTGAATTTCATTGATGATATCCAGATCCTCCTGAAAATGATACTTGGGGGTGGCTAGGTGGTACAGTGGATAGAGCACCAGCCCTGGAGTCAGGAGGACCTGAGTTCAAATCTGGCCTCAGACACTTCATAATTACCTAGCCGTGTGGCCTTGGGCAAGTCACTTAACCCCATTTGCCTTGCAAAAAAAAGAAAATGATACTAAGTCTGATTTCAAGTTGTAAAGCTAGGATGGGCATGAGCTACCCCCCCCCTTTATTCTCGCCTCTCTTTTTGCCTTTATTTTAAGATATGATAATCAGAGGATCATCTGAAAATGATCTTGAAAATAGCTAGAAAAGGATCTGAGAGGCTATTGAGGGCAAACCCCTCATTTTGCAGAGGCTCAGAGAGGATAAGAGACGTGGCTATTATTACAAACTCTGGTCTTCTGACTCTAGCTTTTTGACTATATCACTTGACCTGCCTTTTCTTTCCTTGAAGAGTCAAAATTTCAAAGCTGAACCCAGGCAGCGCCACCTGTTAGGTTCAATGGGAAATAATCTTTGATTACCCAGTGATTTGGTTGTTGATACTAGTATGAAAACATACAATCAGGTATTTTCCTTTTTTTTTTTTCCTTTTTTCCTGCCTTTCTTCTCTATTTCCTTTCTCCCCCATCACATGTACCTAATGTATTTTAAATGTCCATGTGGATAATTGGGCCAAGTGGATTCACATATGGTTGTATTAGAGACAAAACCACCTTTTTCTTTATTTTTTGTTTTGTTTTGTTTTGTTTTTTGTTTTTTTTTTTAGTTTTTTGCAAGGCAAATGGGGTTAAGTGGCTTGCCCAAGGCCACACGGCTAGGTAATTACTAAGTGTCTGAGACCGGATTTGAACCCAGGTACTCCTGACTCCAAGGCCGGTGCTTTATCCACTATGCCACCTAGCCGCCCCTTTTTTCTTTATTTTTGAAGAATTATTTATTTTGTTAAATATTTCCCATTGCATGTAAAAATATTGATATCTTTTTTTTTTAATTTTAGTTTTTGCAAGGCAAATGGGGTTAAGTGGCTTGCCCAAGACCACACGGCTAGGTAATTATTAAGTGTCTGAGGCCAGTTTTGAACTCAGGTACTCCTGACTCCAGGGCTTGGTACACTGCGCCACCTAGCTGCCCCTGTAAAAATATTTTAAGTTTTTTTTTTTTAATTTGAGTTCCAAATTCTCTCCCGCTCTTCCTCTCTCCTTTCAAGAAGGCAAGGAGTTTGATTTTGATCATATATGTGACGTCATGCAAAATGTATTTTTTTTTTTAAGGTTTTTGCAAGGCAACTGGGGTTCAGTGGCTTGCACAAGGCCACACAGCTAGGTCATTATTAAGTGTCTGATGCTGGATTTGAACTCAGATACTCCTGACTCCAGGGCCCATGCTCTATCCACTGCACCATCTAGCCATCCCCAAAATGTATTTCTATATTAGCTATGTTGCAAAACAAAACACAAACAAGATAATAAAGAAAAAACTTTTTAAAAATTCTGCTTCAGCCTGCATTCAGAGAATGTTCATCAGTTCTCTCTCTGGAGGCAGATAGCATAGCATTTTTCATTATGGGTTCTTTAGTATCATCTTGGATCATTACCTTGATCAGAGTAATTAAGGCAACTAGATGATTCAGTGAATAGATTGCTGGCCTGGGGGCTAAGCGGAAGACCGGAGTTCAAATGTGACCTCAGACACTTTCTGTGTGGCTCGCTCTGGGCAAGTTACCTCACTTTTCCTGAATTCATAAGAGAAGGAACTGGCAAACAAACCACTCTCTTTGCCAAGAAAACCCCTTGGACAGACTGGTTCACAGGGTTATAAAGAGTTACACATGATTGAACAATGATAACAGTAACAGCAGAGTTTTTCCACACTTGATCATTGTTGCTCTCTTATTGTTGCATTGTACAGCATTCTCTTGGTTCTGAAACCTTCCTACTCATCTTTTTTTTATGGCATAGTGGTGTTCTATCACAATCACATACCTTTTCAGCTCTTATTTGACAGGTCATTTCCAATTCTTTGCCACTACAGAAAAGAGCTACTGTCAATATATTCTTTGAATAATTGAATCCTTTTTCCTTTTCTTTGACCTCTTTGGGATAAAGACCTTGTCATTGCTGGTCAAAGGGTAGGTACAGTTTGATAGCCCTTGGGGCATCATTTCTAATTGTTTTGCAGAATGATTGGGTTAGTCAACAATTCCTTTAAACTGTGAATTAAAGTGTCCCTTCCATATCATCTCCAACATTTATTATTTTCCCTTTCTGTCCTTTTAGTCTGTCTGATAGGTGTGAGGGTTTACCTCAAGAGTTGTTTTAATTTGCATTTCTCTAATAAGTAATAAGATTTAGAGTATGTTATTTTCATGTGATTACCTAGCTTTGATTTCTTTTTTTCTGAAAATTGCCCTGGATCTTTCCTTTAACCATTTATATATTGGGGAATGACTCTTAATTTTGTGAATTTTGGGGTGGCTAGGTGGCGCAGTGGATGTCCCTGGAGTTAGGAGTACCTGAGTTCAAATCTAGCCCCAGACACTTACCTAGCTATGTGGCCTTGGGCAAGCCACTTAACCACCTTGCCAAAAAAAATTGTGGATTTGACTCAGTTCCCTATATATTTGAGAAATGAGGCCTTTATCAACTTGCTGCAAATTTTCCTTATTTTCTGTTTTCCTTTTAATTTTAACTCCATTAGGGATGTGTGTGTGTGTGTGTGTGTGTGTGTGTGTGTGTGTGTGTGTGTTTGCAAAAACTTTTTAATGTCATCAAAATGGTTTATTTTATATCCCATAATGCACTTAACTTTATTTCTTGTTGGGTCATAAACACTTCCCTTATCCATAGATTTGACAAGTACATATTTCCATGCTCCTCGGATTTATTACATTATCCTTTGTGTCTAAACCTTTTCAATTTAATATAATTTAATCAGAATTATCCATTTTAGATCCTGTAATAGTCTCTATCTCTTGTTTGATCATAAAGTCTTCCTTTATTCATAGGTCTGACAGTGAAATTTTATATGCTTCCCGAAGTTCCTTATGCTATCTCCCTTTATTTCTAACTTCATGTATCCATTTTGAACTTACCTTGGTATATGGTGTGAGGTGTTGCTTTAGATCTGATTTCTACTTTCTAGTTTTCCCAGCAGTTTTTGTCAGCTGTCTCTTAGCCCAAAAACTTGGATGTTTAAGTTTATCAGAGATTTTTTTAATTTTTTGGAATTTTTTTTTTAAGGATCTTATTGATGGTGATTTTTTTTTTCCTTAAGTAATTGATGCTTTGGTTTAATTTCATTTTTCTAAGATAGTAGATTTGAAGCCCTGTTTATGTTGTTGTGATGATTCCTCCTGCAGCTCATTTTGTTTGGTATTTGCTCATTTTCTGTCCTATATTCCTGGTTATTTAGAATACTGCCTAATGATTGTCATTACAATTGAAACAGACTCTGAGCAGGGGTGTGGTTTACTGGCATTTAGAAGAGTGGGGAAATGTTAAGCTCCATTGCTACCTTTTTATTTCTTTGTTCTTAATCTTTGTTCTTAAAAAAACCTCCAACATACATTAATGTTAATGCAACACAATTGTCCTTGTTCGGTTAATGGGCTTATGTACAGTCAATTCTACCCAGAAGTTTGCTGTTTGCGGAGCTTCCCTTGGGCCTGATTACTGAGACTCTTTAGAGAAGTTCTATTCCTCTAGATGTTTTGGAACCTGCCACCAGTTCTGCTCCAATATCTTGCCATTGTGTTGTCTGTTAGCCATTAATTTCCTCTGAAAAATAAGAAACCATATTTTTGTTGCTCTCATTAGAGCCACTCTTGCTGTGTAATGAGCAAGCCGACAAGCTGTTCTTTTGTTCTACCTGTGGCAGCCTGGGATCTCTGCCTCACGTCTTTCTGCTCTTGGTCCCCAGGGGAGCACGTCACAGCAAGATTCAAAAATGAAGTTGAGCGGATGGGTTTTGATATGAACAATGCCTGGAGGATCTCCAACATCAATGAGAAATACAAGTAAGTTGTCTGGGTCCCTCCAAATTGCTGCTTCATGGTCAAGTGCCTGTCTTAAAAATGCCAGCCTTTGTGTGGCAGATCATTTGAACTTGGGTTTCTTTCAAATTTATTTTTCAAATCTGAACCTATGATTTTTGAAAGTGTTCATTAATACTTTCAAACTCTACCTCTCTTATCATCACTGGAAAAGATAATAAAAGTCTCCAAGTGAAGACGAGCTAGATGGTGAGGATCCCTTCCAACCCAGACATTCTGGGATCTTCTCACTTTGATATATGTCTAGGTGTGGGTATATATGCATATATACATTTGTGAATATGTGTGTGTATGAGGGAAAAGGGAAGAAGAGAGGAAACAGCTAATTTCCCCTCTTGCTATGTGTTTGTAAACCATAAAACAGGTGGTTTTAAAGTGGGTCATATATTCTCTGTAGTAACACACTTATGATTGTGCCATTCATTCCTGATCAAGAACTCAACATCTAAATTTGCTGACATGGTATTATTATTATTATACTTAAAAAAACCCAAATCTAAGCATCTTTAATTAGAAAAATAGCATAAGTATGTCCCAAATTCCATAAAGTGGTTATGAAGGCTACCCTTACAATTGGTTATACAAGAGTCTCTGGTGTATTATAACATATATTCTCTTCAGTTTCCAAAAATCTGTGGTTTCATCTAAAATTATAATCTGGACTTTTCTGTGTGCCAGACTCTGCTAAGCATTGGGATTGTAAGGACCAAAATGGAGGCAAACTTGTACTCACAGAACTCATGTTGCATAAGAGAAAGACAGCATGGGTATGACAAAATTTTCACGGTAAATATGCTGACATGTTGGGGAAAGGGTAGAGACTTAACAGCTGGGAGGATCAGGAAAGACTATTGCTTTGGCTGCCTTTTGAAGGAAACTGGGGGAAAGAGAAAGGAGGACCTTCCAGACATGGCAGACATGGGCGGGCAGATCACGCTATCTAGTGCACACATACTCAAAAGAACATGCATGGGGAGATGTGAGGAGTTGTCCTGTTTGACTGGTCTGTCAAGTGAGAAAAGGGTTGTTATATTTAATAAGCCTGAAAAGATAGGCTGCAGAAGGCTTTGGAAAGATTTGAAATGCCAAAAAACATTCACAGATATTCTTGGAATGAGGAACCTCAGGAGTTCGAATGGGGAAGTAATATAGTCAGTACTGCGCTTTAGAAAAAATCACTTTGGCTGCTATGTAGAAAATGGAGTGCAGAATTTCTGACCAGTTAGGAAACTGTCAAGAGGAGAGAGGATGACCCTGAGTTAGACTTTTGGCTCTATGGGTAGACTGGTGGGGATAGATGAGATCAAGATTTGACCCTTAATGGCCTTTTGGAGAGCCAGTGAGGTGTGGAGGATAACTCCAAGGTCGTGAACCTGTGCTATTAGAGGGACAGTGGTACTTTGGACAGCACAGGGAAGTTGAGTTTGACATACCATAAAAGCAAAGTTGGAAATAACCATGACAGTAGGAGGTAAGCTCCAGCCAGGACTGAATCCTAGAGACTTGGGGGGGGAGGGATGATCACTGAATGTGGGAATCATCTGTGTAAAGATAGGGTCATCCCATGGGACCTGCTGCAGTGAGGGTAAGGGAGAGGGAACAGATCAAGGGATGGACCCTCCCCCAGTTGGGGGATGACTGTCCTGTACCTTTTAGGACACACACACACACACACACACACACACACACACACACAGTCTCAAGAGAAGCCTTGCTGAAGTTGGCCATGTTGATCAGGAATTGTCATGAGTACTTTGCTTGGAGCCTGCGTGGATTGCTGGGGTTGCCTAGACCTGCTTTGCCAGCAGAGCTCTGGGGTCCTGGGGCACTCCTCAATTCTATGAGGCAGGCAGGCCTTAAAGCAGAAGAAAACCAGGAAGAACTGTCAAATGAAAGAATGAACATAAGATATAAAGATGGAGCTTGTCTGCATTGTAGAGTTGGGTTAAAACCAGTATGTCAATTATGTGTAATAAGTATTGATTAAAACTTTAATAATTTTTCTCATAGCCTTTAAATTTAGACTTTTGAACTTCTTTTTTTAATTAAAGATTTTATTTATTTTGAGTTTTACAATTTTTCCCCCAATGTTACTTCCCTCCCCCCACCCCCCTACAGAAAGCGATTTGTTTGTCTTTACATTGTTTCCATGTTGTACAGTGATCCAAATTGAGTGTGATGAGAGAGAAATCACATCCTTAAAGAAACAAAGTATAAGAGATAAGAGGATGAGACAATAAGACAGCAGTTTTTTTTCTAAATTAAAGGGAATAGTTCTTGAACTTTGTTCCAACTCCACAGTTCTTTCTCTGGATACAGATAGAATTCTCCATTGCAGACAGCCCCAAATTGTCCCTGATTGTTGCACTGATGGAATGAGTGAGTCCATCAAGGTTGATCATCACCCCCATGTTGCTGTTAGGGTGCACAGTGTTTTTCTGGTTCTGCTCATCTCACTCAGCATCAGTTCATGCAAATCCCTCCAGGCTTCCCTGAATTCTTGTCCCTCCTGGTTTCTGATAGAACAATAGTGTTCCATGACATACATATACCAGTTTGCTAAGCCATTCCCCAATTGGAGGACATTTACTTAATTTCCAATTCTTTGCCACCACAAACAGGGCTGCTATGAATATTTTTGTACAACTGATGTTTTTACCCTTTTGCATCATCTCTTCAGGGTATAGATCCAGTAGTGGTATTGCTGGGTCAAAGGGTATGCACATTTTTGTTGCACTTTGTGCATGTTTCCAAATTTCTCTCCAGAAAGGTTGGATGAGTTCACAGCTCCATCAGCAATGTAATAGTGTCCCAGATTTCCCACATCCCTTCCAACAGTGATTGTTATCCTTTCTGGTCATATTGGCCAGTGTGAGAGGTCTGAGGTGTTACCTCAGAGAGGATTTAATTTGCATTTCTCTAATAAGTAATGATTTAGAGCAATTTTTCATATAACTGGATTGCTTTGATCTCCTCTTCAGTAAATTGCCTTTGCATATCCTTTGACCATTTGTCAACTGGGGAATAGCTTTTTTTTTTTTAAATATGACTCAGTTTTCTGTATATTTTAGAAATGAGTCCTTTGTCAGAAACATTAGTTGTAAAGATTGTTTTCCAGTTTACTACATTTCTTTTGATCTTGCTTGTAGTGGATTTATCTGTGCAAAAGCTTTTTGATTTAATGTAATCAAAATCATCCAGTTTGTTTTTAGGGATGTTGAACGTCTTTCTTGAAATATCTTTAGTATTTAATAACTTTCTGCACATATAGAAGTAGACTCAGCTGCCTTTAGGACCTTCTCTTGTGGGAAGTCTTCAAGTAGAGAAAGGGATTTGGGGGTAAGATCTTGTTGGTCAATCCACATAAACAGAGCCACACTGAGCTTTTTGTTACCTAGACATCTGTCTGATCTGAAATTAGCCTCCTCAATGGTTTGGTGAAAGTAAGTAATTAACCGTAAACTTTCATGAAAATTGATGAGATTGGCCTCAGTGTAGCTTCTTTTCATCTTTGTTCTGGGGAGAATTTGAAGGATAAAGGTATCTAGCTATTAATTTTAATTTCATTTCAGCAAATATTTCCTTTTTAAAGTTGCTTGAGAATTGGGGGAGGTGATTTTAAAAATACTTTGTCTTAGGAAAGTAAAACATTCAAAAAAAAATTAAGCCATGTTTAAAAAAACTCAGGAAATTTTTTTTTAGGTTTCTGCAAGGCAAATGGGGTTAAGTGACTTGCCCAAGAACACATAGGTAATTATTAAGTGTCTGGGGCTGGATTTGAGCTCAGGTCCTCCTGACTCCTAGACCAGTGCTCTATCCACTGTGCCACCTAGCTGCCCCAGGAAAATTTTTTAAAAATTAATTTCATTGTTTTTAAAACTCACTGTGGAGTCTTCAAAGGTGGACAGTTGAAACATCTTTGTTTTGTTTGAATTCATTGTTTTCCAATTTCAGATCTCTTAAGACTTGAACCTGAAGTTTACTTTGACATTTAAACAGATCCAATTGCAAATAGGCTCATTTCTCCCTTAATGCATTTAAGACTGTTCAGAGGAAGCTTTTTCTTAGAAATTGAGAGGCAACTTTAAAACTTTAAATGATAACTTTTAGAAATAACAAGAGACCAGTATTTAGACACTGATTTATATTTTATTTGCTACTAATTAGTTTTTTTAACAGCTAAATGACATAAAAGCAAAAGGGCTTTTTTTAAAAAAAAAATTTTAGGGGCGGCTAGGTGGTGTAGTGGATAGAGCACCGGCCCTGGAGTCAGGAGTACCTGGGTTCAAATCCGGTCTCAGACACAATAATTACCTAGCTGTGTGGCCTTGGGTAAGCCACTTAACCCTGTTTGCAAAAAAAACCTAAAAAAAATTGTTAAAACCCTAGTGAGGGGGCGGAGCCAAGTTGGCGACAAGAGAGGATCGCGTCTTAGGTGCTCTCTCATAAATCTTCAAAACTAAGGACTCTAACTAAACTTTCGAGAGACAGAACCCACAAAGGGACCCAGTGAGGCAGTTCTCCTAATCAAGGTAACCTGGAAAAGAGCAGAAAAGCTCTGCTCCCCAGGGTTGGAGGGGCGGCCTGCCATAGGAGTGGCCCACCAGAGCGAAAGAACTTCAGCCTCCCAGAGGCAGTCCCAGGGCGCTGGGAGCTGTGGAGCCGCTGGGGAGTTTCTTGAGCTACACCCCGGGGAGCACCTGGCACAACCTGGAGGAACAGAGCGGGGACCTCTGCCAGAAGGAGCATGTGAAGCCCAGCCCTTGGGGCACACAGCGAGCAACATGGTCTTGGGGCATCCCAGATCCAGGAAATAGAAGCAGGCAGAGCTGGTAAGCAGGAGCCCCCAGGGCATGAGCCCATTGAACCTGGGGAGGGGAATGAAGAGAGAGACTGCTGAGCTCTGTCCTCGGTCCCTGGAATAGGACTCTGAGGACCTGACCACATTCAGATTCTGATCACAGTCTAGGCCCACCCCTGCAATAGATCAGCAGGGCCCCCCCCCCCACCTCAGCCCCATGGCAGAGGGGGGTGCTTATGGTCATTCAAAGACCAGGAGGGAGGACAGAGCCTCTCACACTGAGACCCTTGTGGGAGTGTCCCAAAAGCTCAGGAAGCACCCCAAAACCAGGCCCAGGCTGGGAAAATGAGCAAGTAGAGAAACAAGAGGAACACTATTGAGAAATATTTTTCATATGAGCCCAAGAAGGATCAAAACACTCAGTCTGAAGATGAGGAAGCACAAGCTCCTGCATCTAAAGACTCCAAGAAAAACAGAAATTAGGCTCGGGCTATGACAGAGCTCAAAAAAGACTTTGAAAATCAAATGAGGGAGTTAGAAGAAAAACTGGGAAAAGAAATAAGAGAGATGCAGGAAAAACATGAAAATGAAGTCAGCAGCCTAGTCAAGGAAATCCAAAAAAATGCTGAAGAAAATAGCATGCTAAAAACCAGCTTAGGTCAAATGGATAAAACAGTTCAAAAAGTTATTGAGGAGAAAAGAATGCTTTAGAAAGCAAAATTGGCCAGATGGAAAAAGAGATAAGAAAGCTCTCTGAGGAAAACAAATCCTTCAGACAAAGAATAGAACTCAAGGAGATTGCTGAATTTATCAGAAACCAGGACTCAATACTTCAAAACCAAAAGAATGAAAAATTAGAAGAAAATGTGAAACATCTCATTGAAAAAACAACTGATATGGAAAACAGATTTAGGAAAGATAATCTAAAAATTATTGGAATACCTGAAAGTCATGATCAGGAAAAGAGTCTTGACATCATTTTCAAAGAATTACTACAAGAAATATCCTAGAAGCAGAGGGCAAAATAGAAATGGAGAGAATCCACCGATCCCACTGAGAAAGAGATCCCAAAAAACCAACTTCCAGGAATATTCAAGCCAAGTTCCAGAACTCCCAAGTCAAAGAGAAAATATTACAGTCAGCCAGAAGGACACAATTCAAATATCGTGAAGCTGCAGTCAGGATCTCACAGGATTCAGTACTTAGCAACAACTACATTAAAAGCTCGTAGGGCTTGGAATATAATATATTGGAAGGCAAAAGAGCTTAGAATACAACCGAGGATCAACTACCCAGCAAGGCTAAATGTCCTCTTCCAGGGAAAAAGATGGACTTTCAGTGAACCAGGGGAATTTAAAATGTTCCTGTTGGAATGGCCAGAGCTGAGCAGAAGGTTTGATCTTCAAATACAGGACTCAGGTGAAGCATAGAGATTGAAGGAGAGGGGGGAAATATGAGGGACTTAATGAGGATGAACTGCATGTATTCCTGCATAGAAAAATGACACTGACAATACTCATATGAACCTTCTCAGTTAACAGGCAGGTAGAAGGAGCTTTTATAGATGAAGTACAGGAGAAAACTGAATTTGAAGATATATTGCAGTGTAAAAAATGGAGTCAATAGATAAAAGGGAAATGTAATAGAAGATAAGATATTTCATATAATAAGATTTTTCTTTATTCCAATGAGCTATTGCAATGATAATGGAAGGGGGAAGGCAAGGGGGAATGAGGGAATCTTTGCTCTCATCAGAGGTGGCTAGGAGAGGAAACAGCATATATACTCAATGAGGTATAGGCATCTGGAGTAAGAAGGGGTGGGGATGTGAGTGATGGAGGAGAGGATGGACCATGGGGGGAGAGTGGTCAGATATAACACATTTTCTCTTTTACTTCTTGCAAGGGGCTGGGATTGGATGGCCTGTCCGGGACCATAGGGCCAGGTGGATGCTTGGCCTAAGGGGTGGTAGGGGGGCTTGGGGCCTCTTGGCCCCAGGGCCAGGGATCTGTCTGCTGCGCCACTCAACGACCCTACAGCAGTCAGAGTGAAAGGAGAGAGAAAATATGGTAGTGGAGAAATAAGAAAGGAGGGAGTTGCGATCAACATTGGCAATGGTGGAAAAATATGGAAGTAACTTTTGTGATGGACTTATAAAGAATGTGATCCACCCACAACAGAGTTGGTGTTGGAACACAGACTTAAGCACATTTTTTTATTATTATTTTGGTTGGGGGGTGCAGGGCAAATGGGGCTGGGTGGCCTGCCTGGGGCTGCATAGCAGGGTGAACATTGGGTGTCTGAGGCCGGATTTGGACCCGGGTGTTCAGGCTCAAGGGCCAGTGCTCTGTCTGCCACCCAGCCACCCCTACTATTCTTACTATTTTCTTTTACTTTTGGGTCTTTTTGTTGTTGTTGTTGTTGTTTTTTGGTTTTTGCAGGGCAGTGGGGTTGGGGTGGCTTGCTTGTCACACAGCTGGGTGATTGTTGGGTGTACGGGGCCGAATATGGGCTCGGGTGCTCCTGGCTCCAGGGCTGGTGCTCCGTCCACTGTGGCACCTGGCCATACCTAAAATTATTACTATTATTTTTTTATTTTAATTTTAATTTTTTCTCTCCCCTTTACTTTATCACTCAAGCAAGTCTATATTTTTTGGGGAGGGGGGTATTTTGGTTACTCTTAAACAAGAATATTTTATTAATGTATAAAAAATACATTATTTGTACAAAATGAGAATAAATAAATATTAAATAAAAAAAATCCTACTTCTCTTTCTAAGCAATTCATCACTGGCTCTTTAGTTGCCAGCACATGAAATGGCAGTGGTGGAGAGAGTGTCATGGGCCATACTGCCCACCCTTCTTAGGGTAATCTTCCCTCCAGAGTCCTGAGCTGGTACAGCTTTGCTCACATGATCATGGAGACTTCTTTCAAATGGTTGAAGTGGAGTTTAAGGAAAAGAAACTGTGACTCAAACCAGATGTCTAATTTTGTCCTGAGAAGTTCTCCCTGACATCTCCATTCTGTCTCTTCCTTTGTGTTTGGTTAGGTGATAGTTGGTGGAAATTGTTGAGTGACTCTTGGTTTAAGCTGTATAATAAACATTATCTAGAATTTTCTCTGTTGTTAATTTTAGACATTTGATACAATCATTCTTGATCATCTGTAGATAATAACAACTCGGCTTTCTTTAGCAAACTACTTTCTGTGTTACCTTATGAATTAAGTAGTCATTATTATTCTCCTTATTCTATAGGATGGGAAAAACTGAGTTTTGGAAAAATTGTGTGACTTGTCCAGGGTCTCACAGCCCAGAAATGTCAGAACTCAGACTCAATTACGAGACTTTACCAAAGTCAGTTTGTTTCATATTCTGACATCCCACCTGGAGATGTCATGATCTTCTAGAAATTAGAAATGGATATCAAAAGTAATCTTGACTTCAGAAAAGGGGAAGACCTGAAGGTCACTTTCCCAGCATTGGATCTTACTACCCCTCTTCCTGTGCTGGGTTGGATTGTCTTTGCAACCAGCTGAGAAGATGACTCCAGCCTCTTGGGGGGAGCCTTCTTGGAATTAAGGACCCTCTCAAGCTGCTCTCAGAGATATCTTCTGGAGTTGTTTGAAAGCAATGGATAATTAGAGAAGAGCTTCTCTCAGCCATAGTATACTTCTCAGTCTACTATATATAAAGTTTCCTGGACCAGCATGAAATCGTTACTAGATTGATTGGCTTCTTCTTGTGTACCTAGTGTGACTGCCTGTATTTTGATCAGTCCGTGGTGAACTTCATACTGCATCTTATACGATTGGCACTCCTTGTTCTCTTTCCCTGAGCCTAAGGTAGATTGGCTGATTCTTCCAGGCTGATAGATCATTTGGAAATATGACTTGGCTGCCTTGAACCATCAGTTCTAAAGCAGTTTTACTCCAAATTAATCCCAAAGAATTGATATCTGCTGGGGAATTGCTTTTCAGCTTCAAGAAGTCAATTATTTTTGGCCCAGTTTTATGGCGTGTCTCTAGACTCTGAGTTGGCGGGCAGCGGGGGGGGGGGCAACTCAGAGGTCTCTGTGCTTGAGTGATAATGCCACTTTCAGGGATTCAGAATTCATCTTGGCCTCTCCTTATTCAGGGCTTCCCATTCTATTTGTAGACAGTTCTTACTAGTTCCTTATAAAAGCTGCCTCCCCATCTTCCTATACCCTAACTGTTGGTTGTTCTTCCTCCTAAAGATAAGCAGCTCAAATCTGATCTCTCTTTTATTTAACAGCCCTACACATATTTTTAGCCAGCTGTTGTGTTCCCTGTATGGGTTCGGGCTTCTTTTCCATTTTAATAAGCCTCTTGGTTTTTTTTTTTTTTTTTTTTTTCTGATGTCCTCTGTTCCCAAGTGCTTCTCTAGCTCATCCCCACAGTCTGGTTCTCATCCTCTCCCCATTCTGTTGGGACTGTCCTCTGCATGTACTTGACTTTGCTGAGCCTCTGATGTGTACTGCTCCGAGCTGAGCTACCGAACATGGGCAGGCCAGACAAGGACTATGAGATGGTCACTGCCTGGGTACCAGATGCCGAAAGGACTCCTGAAGGGCCATCTAGTGCTGAGGCGCAGGGGGTGGGGAGTGGGGGAACCACAAGGAAAGGAATCCTCTGTTGTGGTCCTTGTGACTTCTGAGCCTGGTTAGGTGAGAAGGACACAGCATCCTCTGAAAATAGAAGACCTAGATTTGAATCCAGTGTCTGCCACCTCAGGGCAGATGATGACATAACCATCCCTCAACCTCCATTTCTTTGTCTATAATATGGGAACAATAATCCCACTGCCTATCTTACAGGATTATAATTATTGTGCACCTGGCCTCAGACAGTTATGAGCTCTGTGACTCTGGGGAGGTCATGTTACCCCTGTTTGCTTTAGTTTTCTCATCTGTAAAATGGAGAGAATCATGGCACCTAGCTCCTCTGTTATAAGGCTCAGTTGAGAGAATAATTGTCAAGGGTTTGGTGTAGTGCCTGGCTCCCAGTGTGCACTAGAGGAATGCTCGTTGTCCCTTAGTTGCTCATTTTGATCTCATATCAGCCAGAGTCCTTGGCAGCTGGTCTGTGTCAGCACTTCTGAGGTTTCTCTTTCTGTCTTCCATGTGTAGGCTGTGTGGCAGCTATCCTCAGGAGCTCATTGTGCCAGCCTGGATTACCGACAAGGAGTTGGAAAGTGTAGCCAGCTTCCGGTCCTGGAAACGCATCCCTGCTGTGGTCTACAGGTAAGCAGGAGCAGAGACCCTGGAGGGCCTCCAGGGTCTTCAGTCCCTGTGACCTGAAACAAAGGTTCAAATTCTCCTACTAGTCAAGGACCAGGCAGCTTAGCCTAAGGTTCTAGGGGGATGTTCCCAGTATATCCACCTCCATTGTTGTCTTAGGGCTCAACAAAATCATCTTTAATCAAAGAGCTGTCCCATCTGAAACTGAGGACAGTGATGGAGAAGAAAGGTAGACAGCCAGTGGGCTGGGAGTGATCTCTCCTGCAATGCTACACATTGGCAGAGCTCAGAAGAGGCCACGGGGGTCAGTGCAGAGGGGACCTGGAATAGGGACCAGACCCACTGAAGGCAGAAGGGAACTTGGTGAGGGTGGCTGTTCTACCAAAGCCTCAAAAAAATCTCTCTGTGGTTGGCCAGGGCCTTGGCAGCAGAGGCCCAGTGCCACCTGCTGTTGGAGAGGAGTGGTGCCAGGCCTGCTTGCCCTAATAGAATCAGATAGGTTTGTGGGAGTTCAGCCCTGGCCCTGACTTTGGGTCCAAACCATCAGCTGCCATTAATGTTTATATAGTTCGCTTCAAATCTACTCAAAGGAAACATTTGGTTTTAAAACGAGAGCAGTCATCATGAGCTCTAGCTCTCATTTCCTCATCTGTATAATGATCCTTTGGACTCATGAGAAAGGATGCAACAGGACATAACTAAAGCCTTATCTTGTTTATACACTTAATACTGAAATTTTCTATGACCCCTTCAAAAAACATCTCCCCATCCATTCCCCAGGGAGAGGAGATTAGTACATTCTCCTGTTTATCTCTCTTAAGAGGACTATCTACTATCCTGGGAGGGTTAAGCTCAATTTTTAAAGTGGCCACCTAGAGATTAAAAGCTTTTGATACTACGATGGACTGTCCATAATGATCATGGCATGGACCATCAAAGGCTCCTAGTATTTGGAAGCTGTATCAGCCAAGCATTGCCTAAAGATTTTCAGACTGCAAATGCCATTTTAGAAGTTGTGGCCAAATGGGCTTGGTAGATTTGGCTCATAGATCCTAAATCTTTGGACCTCCAGTACAATTATTTGGGGGGGGGGGCAGTGAATGTGTGTGTGTGTGTGTGTGTGTGTGTGTGTGTGTGTGTGTGTGTGTGTCCTAATCGGGCTTATAAAAATGAGGAAAATCTAAGAATTGAATCCTGTTTTTCTGACTCTTTATTTGAGGTTATTTCTAGTGTATCTATTTGCACACAATGAAATAAACTTTTATGTCTCACAATTTCCAAAATTATGAAGAGTAAATTTTCTTAAGTATGGATCAACTTTTAACAATGATACCTAGAATACTTTAAAAGCTCTTTATTTTGAGAAAATGGATTTGAGATCAAAAATCCTCAAATATTTATCTAGGTAACTGAGCCAAATTTATAAAAATAAGAGCTATTTCCCAATTAATAAATGGTTGAAGTATACGAACAGGCAGTTTTCAGAAGAATCAAAGCTATCTATAGTCATATGAAAAAATGTTTTAAATTTCTAAATGTAAATTAAAACATCTTTGATGATCCACCTAGAGCTAACATGAAAGAAAAGGAAAATAACAAAAGTAGGAGTGGATGTGGAAAAATGGAGACACTAATGTACTGTTGGTAGAATTATGAAATGGTTCAACTACTTCAAACAACAATTTGGAACTATATCCAAATAGCTGCAAAACTGTGTACCCGTTAACTGTGTAATACCACTATTAAATCTATACCCCAAAAGAGGTAAAAGGAAAAGGAAAAACACCTATATAGTCAACAATTTCATAGAAGTTCTTTTTGTGGTGGGAAATTCCCATCCACTGGGAAATTCCTGAACAAGTTGTGGTATGTGATTGTGATATAATACTGTTGTGCTGTAAAAAATGACAAGTGGAGTGATTTCAGAAAAGACTGAGAAAACTTATGAACTGATGTAGAGTAAAATGAATAGAATAGGAGAACATGCTATACAGTAATAGCAGTCCTGTACAGTGATCAACTGTGAAAGATGATGCTACTCTCATCAAATTAATGACATTTTTGAAGAATTTAGGAGGAAAAATTCTAATTCTGTCCAGAGAGAGAACTGTTGAACACTGAATGCAGACAGAAGCATACTCTTCCACTTTTATGTATTTCTTGCCTTTTTTTTGTCAAACTTCAAAAGAACAGCTATAAATATTTTTATACACCCTTAGCATGTTTTACTTTGAACCTAATCCTTCCTTTCTTTCATCCTCCTTGTTATTTTCCCTTCTCTATTTCCCTCCTGTTTATCTGTGGAGTGAAATGTATTTTTTCTAACTCTGTGTGTGTGTGTGTGTGTGTGTATGTGTGTGCGCACACACAGCATGCCTTTATACCTTTTTTGTTTTTCTCATTCTTCCAAACTAATTCCTGACTTTCATACCTTATATTAAGGTCATATTTTATATACTACATGCTCACTGGTCGCCAATCATTTCAGGTGAGAGTGTTGTGATGTTCAAGTGTCATCTGCTTCTCCCTTCCTCCTGGCACATTTTAATTATATAAGATAATTTCTCTTAACTTTCCCTCTCTTTCAGAGGAAACACATGTGCCATCTCCGCACATTAGAATGTAAAGAGTTTATCCTTGTTTAGTCCCTTATGATTGTTTATTTATATTTACATTTTTATGTTTCTCTTGCCTCCTGTGTTCACAGTAGAATTTCTATCCGATTCTGCTTTTCATTAGGGATGTTTAGAAGATAAATATTTTGTTAAAGGTCCATTTTTCCCCCATAGGGTAATACACAGTTTTGTTGGGTAAATTATTCTTGTAAACTTTGCTATTTTGCCTTCTGGAATATCATATTCCAAGGTACTCTATAGTACCAACTGATAAATTGTATGCTATTCTAATTCTTGATACTTGAATTCTTTGTTTCTGACTGCTTGTAGTATTTTATTTTCTTTCTTTCTGGTTCTTGGTTCTAATGTTCCTGGGAATTTTTATTTTAGAACTTTTTTTTTTTTAGGCTTTTGCAAGGCAAATGGGGTTAAGTGGCTTGCCCAAGGCCACACAGCTAGGAAATTATTAAGTGTCTGAGACTGGATTTGAACCCAGGTCCTCCTGACTCCAGGGCTGGTGCTTTATCCACTGCGCCACCTAGCTGCCCCTGTTTTAGAACTTCTTGAAGGAGGTGACTTGATTCCCTCTGTTTCCATTTTTGACTTCGCATTTTAAGATATCTGGGAAGCTTTCTTTTATAATTTCTTAAAATATGTTTAAGTTGTTTTCTTTTTACTAATGATTATCAGATATTGCAGTGATCTTTTTTTCTCCTTAATCTGTTTTCCACATTTTTTGCCTTTAGGTATCCTAGAATATCTTCTTTTTTTTTCAGTATTTTTGCTTTGTTTTAATATTTCTTGTTATCATTTTGGCATCGTTGGCATTTTGATTTTTAGGAAGTTTTTTGCTTGGGCAAGGTTTTGTACCTTTGTATCTTTTTTGTTTTTTTTCATTCTTCCAACCTAATTCCTGACTTCATAAAAGGTCATATTTTATATACTACTGGAAAGAATGGCTAGGTTGGACTGATCCTGCAGCTGTTTGGGGGGGGGGGTTGGATATGGGTTATCTTAGGCTCTCAGAGACACCTTACAATGGGAACCTGTAGATTTTGTGTTTCCAAAGTGATCAGGGACATAGTCTGATCATTTTCTCTTGGTCTGAACTCTGCTGCCCTGAGATTGGATCTAAGCAATATGCCAGTGAGCTTGCCCAGCTCAGATTTTCAGTAGACAAGCTGCTGGTCTCCACCCCTATCACCAGTTGGAAGGTACTGCTGATTCAGTGTGACACAATTGTACCATTTCCCCTTGTTCTGGGATTCCTGCCCTGGTTATTTCTTTTCCCTTCAGACTAGACTAGAAGCTGGAATTAAGACTGTTCCATTTGTGAGGTGTGAAGCACTCCACTGCTGCTTGCTTCTGACTTCTCATCTTGAGATGCAGGTGCCCTCTGGAGCAGTTGGTAGCTGCTTTCATCTGGCATCTGTCTATTCCTCTACCTCCATAAGTGTGCACTGTTGGATCTGGGACCTCTTCTTCCTCTGTTAAATAGCCTCTCCCTAGCCTGGAATGCTCAATCTGAGGTCTGATGACCTTGGCCCTAGTCTCTCTGTCTGTCTCCCTGTGCCAGACAAGCTAGACTGAAAATATGACTCACTGTGGAGTTGTTTCCTTGAATTTCCTGATCAGAATTTAGTTTGGTGAATTTTCTAGCTGCTTTGCCGAATTGTGGGGAACTCAGCTGTATTTCTTCACTTCCACCATCTTGGCTCTCCCTCCCTCACAGTCAGGCACCTGTGAATAGCATGTTGCAGCCTTGAACTTCATGCTCTTGAGAGCAGCCTAGTGATTGTTCTGTCATTCATTAGCTTTGTAAGCTTGGGCAGGATGAGGAGGACTTTTTCTCTCAGTCCTTCCCTAGCACTGTACCATACATGTGGTATGTACAAATATGTGTTATAGTTGCTGTCTGGGTCACACCCTGCCTATGTTCAATCGCCATCTCATTGGCCTTTGGTTTCCTTGACTGGCTCTGATGCCACCGTTCATCCGAGACTAGCTTGTGCACATTGATTTATATGGGCAAAAGATGCCGACTGGGAGAATTTACATCATGAAGTAACTGCCTTGTTGACCCAGGGGCACTTTTCATAACTTCTTGTTCTTTCATCAGGCACCAGAATAATGGGGCGGTCATTGCCCGCTGTGGGCAACCAGAGGTCAGCTGGTGGGGCTGGCGGAACGCAGATGATGAACACCTCGTGCAGTCCGTGGCCAAAGCCTGTGCCTCAGACTCCAGGTCAAGTAGTGGCAAGATACTGAATGGAAATTGCTCTAGGGAGTTTTCCAATGGAGGTGACCTTTCAGATGTGGAATTTGGTAAGTGTATTAGCTTTTCTTCAGTATGTGACTTTTCCCCCCTCAACTCTGCAGAGTTTGGTACAAGAGCATGAATGGAAATAATCCCCCATTTGCATGACCCAGTAAAGAAATGCTGAATCCTTGTCACAGACCAGATCCTGGGATAGTGGAAGGACAGAAAAAGTTGGATTTTTTGCTGACCAGGCAGAAGGTCCTGTTTTACTTTAAACTTGCTGAAAATCTTATTTTTTAAGGATCTAGATTTATTTTATATTATTACAGTAATTTTGTTATAAGAGTAAACACAAACCCCTCTCCCCGTCCAAGAAAATGAGAAACCTCAAGAATAGTGATAGAAAGAAAGAAAATGTACTTCAGTCTGTGTTCAGATTTCAAAGGCTCTGTCTCTGGGGTGAGTTGCTTTCTTTATCATAAGTTCACCAGAAGGGGCGGCTAGGTGGTGCAGTGGATAAAGCACCTGCCCTGGAGTCAGGAGTACCTGGGTTCAAATCCGGTCTCAGACACTTAATAATTACCTAGCTGTGTGGCCTTGGGCAAGCCACTTAATCCCATTGCCTAGCCAAAACCTTAAAAAAAAAAAAGTTCACCAGAGAAGTTGCTTCAGTATTTTTCCCACAGTTGCTATTACTAGCTGTATTTCCCTCCACGCTATTCCTCCCTACTCTCATTTATTCTATTCCCTCTCTCCTTTCATCCTAGCCCTATCCAAAAGTGTGTTGTATCTCAGTACCCTCTCCCTCAATCTTCCTTCTTTTCTGTCACCTAATCCCCCTTCCCTCCCCCCATTCCCCCTTATCCCTTTCTTCTCATTTTTCTCTAGGGTAAGATAGATTTCCTCACCCTATTAAGTCTGTATGCTATTTCCTCTCTGAGCTATTTCTGATGAGAATGAAGACTCACTCATTCCCCCTTGCCTTCCCCCGTTCCACTCCATTGAAAAAGCTTTTTCTTGACTCTTTTGTGAAATTTCTTAGCTTCTTCTTTATCTCCTTTTCCTTCCTCCCAGTACTTTATCACCCATTGACTCCATCTTTTTACTATATTATACCATTATATTCCACTCCTTCCTATGTCCTGTCTATATATTCTCCTTCTAACAGCTCCTATAAATGAGAAAGTTCATATGAGTTATCGTCATCTTCTTCCCATGCAGGAATGCAAACAGTTCAATATCATTAAGTTCCTCATAGTTAGTCCTTCTCGTCTACCCCCTCTATGGTTCCCCCGAGTCCTGTATTTGGAGATCAAACTTTCTGTTCAGCTCTGGTTGTTTCAATAGGAAAGTTTGTTCATTGAAAGTTCATCTTTGGGGCAGCTAGATGGTGCAGTAGATAGAGTACTGGCCCTGGGGTCAGGAGTACCTGACTTCAAATCCGGCCTCAGACACTTAATAATTAACTAGCCGTGTGGCCTTGGGCCACTTAACCCCATCGCCTTGCAAAAACCTGATAGATAGATAGATAGATAGATAGATAGATAGATAGATAGATAGATGTCTGATTCTCGGTTGTAAACCAAGATCTTTTGCCTTTTGGAATATCATATTGCAATCCCTACAAACCCTTAATGTAGATGCTGCCAGATCCTGTGTAATCCTGACTATGAAGCCTTGGTAGTTGAATTGTTTGTTTCTAGCAGCTTATAGAATTTTCTCGTTGATTTAGGAGTTTTGAAATTTGGCTATAGTAGTCTTTTAGGATCCCTTTCAGGAGGTGACCGGTGAATTCCCTCAATTTTTATTTTACCCTCTGCTTCTAGGATCCCAGGGCAATTTTGCGCTCTCTCTCTCTCTCTCTCTCTCTCTCTCTCTCTCTCCCTCCCTCCCTCCCTCCCTCCCTCCCTCCCTCCCTCCCTCCCTCTCTCCCTCTCTCCCTCTCTCCCCTCCCCGCCTCCTTCCTTCCTTTCTTTTTTTGGATTTTGCAAAGCAAATGGGGCTAAGTGGCTTGCCCAAGGCCACACAGCTAGGTAATTATTAAGTGTCTGAGACTGGATTTGAACTCAGGTCCTCCTGACTCCAGGGCTGGTGCTCTATCCACTGTGCCACCTAGCTGCCCCAAGCAGTATTATTTTTTGAAAAATGAAGCCTAGGCTCTTTTCCTGATCATGGCTTTCAGATAGCCCAATAATTTTTAAATTATTTCTTCTAGGTCAGTTGTTTTTCCAATGAGATTTCACATTTTCTTCTAATTTTTGTCTTTTTTGGAAGACTTTTATTGATTTCTTGCAAAGTCATCTTCCTTTAGTTCCATTCTGCATTTGAAGGAGTTATTTTCTTCAGAGAACTTTTTTTTTAATCTCCTTTTCCAGCTGGCCAATTCCACTTTTTAAGGCATTCTTCTCCTCATTTGCCTTTTGTTTTGCTTTTTCCATTCATTAGGCCTAAACTGGTTTTTAACATATTATTTTCCTCATATTTTTTTTATTTCTTTCGCCAAGCTGTTGATTTGGTTTTCATGATTTTTCTGCATTACTCTTATTTTTCCTCCCAATTTTTCCTCCACCTCCCTTAATTGCTTTTCAAAGTCTTTTTTGAGCTCATCCATAGTTTGAGCCCATTTTCTATTTCTCTTGGAGGTTTTGGGTGCAGAAGCTTTGATTCTGTCATCATCTGAGTATGTGTTTTGATCTTCCATGGGACTAAAGTAATTCTCTGTGATCAGATTCTTCTTTTTCTGTTGTTTATCCATTTCCTCAGCCCAAGACTAATTTACAGCACTTCCAAGCCTTTGGGATTTTTTTGGGGGGGTGACACCCCACTGGGACCTTTATTCCTCCAAGGTCTTATTGCTCTCTTGCCTGTGCTTTGATATGTAGATGACCACAGCACTCCCCTTTGCCCTGGAGCAGTAAGGAGGGGCCCTGCTCAGCTATCTTAGTATGGAAGTCCAAACTGCAACTTGGATCTGAGTGTGGGCAAACAGCAGAGTCCTGCCCCTAGGGAGACTAGAGAATTTTTAGCAGTCTCCCCTGACCCCCCCCCCTTAGCATCTGTGGACTGTGTTCTGGAGGTGCTGGCTGGTTTCCCCATTCGCTCTGCAGGTTCTGCAGCCCATGCTCCCTCACTCCACACTCATTCTGGTGTAGCAGAATTCTCTCCGTGTCCCTTCAAGTTGTTCCTAGGCTGCGCTGCGACTGGGGCTTTTTCTAGCTCCTGGTCCTAGTCCTGAAAATCTTTCTGGAAGTCTAACTTAAGAGACACTAGATTCCAAATTAGGAAGGAATGGATGCAGTAGTTTTCCTTCTTACTTAGCTGTCTTTCCCTCTCTGGATCTCATTTGCATCATTTGTAAAAACAGGGTAGATTGGGGTGCTAGGAAGGGTCCAGAGGGCTTGGCTTTTAAGGTCCCTGCTTAGTCTCAGACTCTCAAGGCTTTTGTTTGCCACTTTAGTGTCTTCTCCTTTGGCTTGCAAGCTATGGGAAGAGTCAGGGAAGAGAGATAAGAATCTTATTTACTGAGGTGTCTTAATTGTTGGACTCCATCTGTCTCTGACTTTTGTTACAGCAAACATGGCAAGAAGTGATCATGGAGAAGTAGTTATTTTCCTTTTGGTTCTCCTTAGATTCTTCCCTGTCAAATGCTTCTGGAGCAGAGAGCTTAGCTATTCAGCCTCAGAAACTTTTAATCTTGGATGCACGTTCCTATGCAGCAGCTGTGGCAAATCGAGCCAAAGGGGGTGGCTGTGAATGCCCAGGTGAGTGCTGAGACTTCACTCCACCCCCACATCCTTGACCCTGGGGATTCCAGCCAGAGGCGTCTTGGTCAGCCTGAGATAAAGGGCCAGGACTCCAGCCCTCTGCTTGCCCTGCTGGCTCCATCTTGACAGAACCCATGCTTGTCTTTTAATTCCTAACAGGTTGCTTTGGGGGGGGGGGGGGTTCAAAGTAAGATCTATAGCAAATAAAATCCATTAGCAGTCTTTTTTCCCTCCCTTATGCCAGCCTTCCTGAACATAAAGAAAAGAGCTCCCCTTCCATTATTAGGGTTCTTCATGTTTGGAAGTTTGTTGTAAATGAAAAAGTCCTTTTCAGGTCCTCTTAGATCTGCTACTGACTGTTTCTCAAGCCTGGGGTGTACAGCAGAGCCAGAAGTCACAGCCCTTCATGGACCAGAGAGAGGGCCTGGCCAGAATTTGGCCCTCTGGGGCTTGGCTGTATAGGACACTAAGAATAGGATTGGAAATGGGAATGCCTCACCATTCTTCACAGAGTGTTGTTTTAGCTAGCCAGGGCAGAGGGACTGCAGGGACCCCCAATGCCTACATAGGTGTGGGGAGAAGGAAGTGTGGCATCCCCCATACTCACAAGCATCGTACCCCAGCTGCCTTGGGCACAAGACAGGCAGTGCCTTTTCTTGCCAGAACTCCACCTTTCAGATGACACTCTGAAGGTACAGGGTGGGCACTGCCTTCAATGAAGGCCTTGTGCTCAGTGCCAAGGACCCCCCCCCCCCACCTCCCAGGCCTCAGCATGGTTTCCCTCTACAATTGTGGGGATGGTTTTGATCCTACCTGGTTTGGGGGCTTTCCAGTGCAACATGTTAATCTTTCTCTTTATTGTCACTTTCTCCAGAGTATTATCCCAACTGCGAAGTGGTGTTTATGGGGATGGCAAACATTCATTCAATTCGGAAGAGCTTTCAATCCCTGAGGTTGCTGTGTACACAGATGCCAGATCCGGGAAAGTAAGCATCACCCCCGCCCCCCATTATTCTGTGTTCCCATGCCTCTGACCCAGAGGACCTTCTGTCAGGGACCCTACCTCTCTTAGATGGAGAGCAACCCTTGTCTGATTTCTTTAGGGAGCGATTCCCTCTTTCTTTCATACTGGAAAAAAAAGGAATAATAGAGCAAGAAAATGGGTCCTTGGGAAGTGTTTAAAGGTGGAGAAAGTAAATGCTGGTCACCAGAATGGAAAGTTTGTCCTCTTAGTTTTCCTAGCAGTTCTTCCTGTGCTGCAGGTGTGATTTTTGACCAAGGGAGTTATCCCAGCAGCTCCCATCTCTTTGAAGTTTGCCTTAATTAATGTTTGCCCAGGATGCTTCACCCACATGTGAGGTACACCACAGGACTGTGTAAAATAGTGCCACTGTTACTATGCTTTAACACGTGAGGGAAGCTGAGGCATATAGAATATAGCTTGCTCAAGATCTCTCAGCTAGACTTTGTCACCAGGAGGACTCAGACTCTTGCAGACTCTTCTCTGTGGCATCAGGCACTGGTATCATTCCTTTAGTTTAGGTGAACTCTGGAACAATGAATTCTGCTGGGGCTGATTTCCTGGCGTGATATGAATAGGTGCCTGCCTCCCCTTACTGGTCTGGAGCTTCCCCTGAACATTTTTTGATTATTAAAGGTGAATAAGATGAACTTGATGAACTTGGAGGAATAAAGGCTTGATATTTCCTTGGCAAAGCAGCTGTAGTTGTTTTCAGTATCAGTTTGAATAGCACCAATGAAAGGAGATCAAGAGAGCCCTGATAGAACCCTGCTAACACAGCCCCTCCTCCATTTCCCATGAAGATCAGAGCTCTGCCTGAGGAACCAGGGAGCCCTGGCCAGGACAGAGGAGTTTGTGTGAATGCTGGGGACCCTGAGTACCACACTTTCTCCTCGCTGAGAAGCTTGGACTGTTGTTGAAACCAAGGCCACTTGCACTGCATTCAGTTCAGGACATCCCACTAGTCAATAGGTATAACCAGACTTTCCCTGGGAAAGACCTCACTGGGGAAACTGTGCCTCTGACAGAGTCCTCTCAGTGGATCTGCCCTTGGAGCCTAAGGAGCATTACGGGTTCCAGAGAGAGCCTTGCTCTGCCCTTTTCCTTTAGAGCAGGGTTCCAACCTTTTTGCTCTTCTGGGCCCTTGACAAATCTTTTTGGGCAGGGCAGCCCAGAAGAGCGAAAAGGTTGGACACCTTTGCTTTAGATCCTTTCTGACCTCCTGACTTCTCATGAGGCTCAGGTTCTGGATGACATGCAAAGCAGGACCCCATGGCTCTGTACAGACAGGTCAGAGTATCTAGTCAGAACTTGAGTCAGGTGGCAGAAAAGGAACCCACAGCAGTCTGAACATGGTTAGAGGTTTGAGGGGACAAGTGCCAAGGGGTGCAGGCAGGCACCCGAGGCTCCTTGAATTCAGCACAAGGACTCGGGGACCAGGAATTTCCTCATCACAATAGCACAATATGGGCATGAAGTTGTCAGGAAGCTTCTGAACCTTTCTTGGAGGCAAGGTTGGATTCAGTGTGTCATATGAGGAAGGAGCATGTTTTCCATCAGAGCGCCACCTGTACAAGAGGATAGAGATAAGCTGATGGAGGGAGCAGGAAGTAGGCCAGTTTGCCCAACCTGGAGAGGGCTTGGGGGGGGGGGGTCATGGTGTGAGATAAGAGTGGGAATCCTAGTGAATCCAGAGGAGGTCTGGGCATGGAAGAGTGGCATTATCCCAACTGGGCAGAGAACAGATTGGAGAAGGGAGATAGGGAAGGCTGGGGAACAGTTAGAGGGGAGGGGAACCAGAGAGAAGATAACAGGTTCTGTCAGACATGGGATGGAAAAAGAAGAGTCTAGAGACATTCCAAGATTTCAAACTTGAGGGATTGGAAAGATGGAGGGCTCATCAGTAGAAATGAGGAAGTTTGGAGGAGGGGCGACCTGTGGAGAAAATCATCCAGCAGAATTGTCAACCTAGAAGAAGAGACATGAGGCTGTCCCCATTGGATGTCAGAGAGAATGGCCCACCCACCTTGGAGTTAGTTTTCACACCATGGAATGGCTGCCTCGAGAGAAGGGGGCTTTTCCTCAGAGGGTGTCTCCAAGCAGAAACCGAATGACCACTTGCTAGGAAGGTTGAAGAAAGTCCTTCCTGAGATGATCCAAGGACAGCATCTGTGCTAATGAATGCCAGCTGACATTTCTATGACACTTAACCTGTAAATCATCTAATGGAAGGATCATCTCTGTTACACAGATTAGGAAACTGAGCTTCAGAGAGGTGTCCAAAATTGACCTGTGTGTTTCCTGACATTGGGGGCAGACACCTGACTAGGCTTCCCTCAGTTGAACTGAGGCTGCTCCTGACTACAGTATTTTTAGGCCTGCTTTAGGCTTTTCAGCCCCTGTCCTAAAAGTAGCTGTGGGAGATCGTGTGTGCCAGCATGATGGCAGAGATTTTTAGGAGTGGGTCAAAAGTAGAGCTTCTGAGCCTTGGACTTAGCTGTAGCCGTCCTGCAGAAAGAATCAGAGTTGGGCTTGGAGCTCCACTCTGCTCCTCACTGGGCAGGTCTTGGATGACTGTGCTTGGGATGGGGGGAGGATGGGAGAGCTTCCCCCAAGGCCGGCGACAACCATCTGCAGGCTTCAGGAGAGTGCTTGATTGGTTAGTGTACTCAGCATTTCAGGGGGAAAGGGAATTTCTAATCACTCTTGAATTTGCATGTTCTGAGCATATTGCAGGAAACAGCCAGGCCTGAGAGCTCTGCCATCATTACAGATGTATCTCTGTTTCTCCAGTTGGCTTTCTGCTCTTGAAAGTACCAAGTGGCTGCAGCACCTGTCTGTGCTCCTGAAGTCGGCCCTGCTGGTTGTCCATGCTGTGGACCGCGATCAGAGGCCAGTGTTGGTGCACTGTTCTGATGGCTGGGATCGCACCCCCCAGATCGTGGCGCTCTCCAAGCTCCTGCTTGATCCCTACTACAGAACCATAGAGGTGTGTATGGAGAGACGAGTCTGTTGTCCAAGTCAGGGAGCGGGGGGTGCTTCTTGGAGAGGGAAACCTTGACTGGCTGCTATCTTAGCCTCCAGCGCCTGTTGTTGTTTCTCTGTGGCCTTTCCTGGCATTCCATGCCCTTGGCTTTTTGTATTATCTCAGACCAACCCCTCTCCCATGGTTGCATTTCAGCTAAACTAGAGCATTCCTCCCCCCAAATGCATCTTGTTCTTCTTTTCTGGCTTTTGTCTGATCCATGCTCTTTTGGTGTCTCTTCTGTGTGCGGGGCAGCTTCCTCTTTCTTTAGGGCCCAGCTCCATTGATGTTTCTCCTGTGGAATTTTCTCTGGTCTCCTCAGATAGAGGCTATCAGAGGCATCCCTGCCTTTCCCCTGCCCCCCACCCCAGTAGGCATCTCCTGCTCTGGGGTCTTGGGCCTCTTGGCCACTGAGTGAATGAAAGCATGGCAGTGACTGGCACCTCTGACAACTGCATTGCCCCATTTATCCTCATTTGGTTTTGTCCCATATGAAGTGATGGCATGGTACCAGCAGTTACCTGTGCTCTCCCTAAATCCCCACCAATGGCCAGCTTGTGAAAGGGAAGATCACCCCAGCAGCATTTTACATGCCAGGGCACTGGGACTCCCGGAATATTGTTGGTGTTACTGAACACTACTAGAGGAAGTATCTAAGAAACTTGGACCAACAAAGGCCAGTAAATCAGGGCAGATAACTCTTGGCAGGGGTGGTGGCATTTAGTGACTCTTAAGTTGCACTTTGAGGATTTGAAAAGGTAAAGATGGACTTCCCACTGACAAGACAGTGGGTAGCACATGCGTGGGGTGCACTGTGCAGTGACTGACTCTACTTTTCCCCTCCTAGGGCTTCCAGGTGCTCGTGGAGATGGAATGGCTTGATTTTGGTCATAAGTTTGCCGATCGCTGTGGCCATGGGGAAAACTCTGATGATCTGAATGAACGCTGTCCCGTGTTTCTGCAGTGGCTGGACTGTGTCCACCAGCTCCAGAGGCAGTTCCCTTGCTCCTTTGAGTTTAATGAAGCATTCCTTGTGAGTTTGGTGCTCTCTGATTGGGTGGGGCTATAAGCTTGAGAATGGGGAGGGGGGGAAGGGGAAAGATACAGAGCCTGAACCTCTTAGAGAAATTGGCTGTGTCATCAGGGAGACCACCCAGAGAGCTGAGGTGAATATCACGATCTAGTCTTTATTCTGGACATTGCATTAAAAGAACACAGATTGCCTGTGGACTTGAGTCTGCCATTGTGAGAGCAGTGTGGGGCAATAGAGAGGAAAGACTTTTTTTTTTTAACAAGGCATTGGGGTTAAGTGACTTGCCCATGGTCACACAGGTAATTATTAAGTGTCTGAGCCCGGATTTGAACTCAGGTTCTCCTGATTCCAGGGCCCGTGCTTTATCCACTGCGCCACCTAGCTGGCCAAAAGGAAAGACCTTTACCTGGTTCAGATCACCTGAGAACCTTGAACCACCCCCCAAAGTGGTTAGGTGGTAATTGAAAAGAAGGTCTATGGAGTCCCTCCCCCCAATTGCATATATTACTAAATGCACATGAATGTAATGTATATAAAATGAAGTGCTTGGGTGAAGTAAAGAGAGAGAGAGAGTCAGGAAAGTCTGGCTGGTCCTGAGCTCTGCTGCAGATAAACTACACAGCTCCCAAGTGGTCTCTGTGATCAGCAGGGTCAGAGCACAGCAGGGTGGCTCTTCTCTCGGGAGTCTCCTTGCCTCTTCACCCTCAGCCTCAGTCTGCACCCCTAAGAACCTTTTAGACCTTCAAGTGTCAGAGGATTTAATGTTATTTCTTCTTGTAGATTTAACTACCATCTGTTATCACAGAATCTGGGTCCTACTGTGTGTGATTGACCATGACTCTAGGAGACAATGGTTTCAGGCTTGGCCTGCAGCAGAGGAGGCTTGATGACCCCTTGTCCCTTGAAGTGTCTTGGGCAGCCTCCTCCTTGGTGGCCCAGTCTGACCCCCATACCAGCTTCTCTCAGAGCTTTTTTATGTTCGGGTGGGAGGAGGCCCAAGGGGGACCTGGGGGATCACTTCTAGACTTTTATTAGAAATGACGAAGGTTTGAAAACAGATCACCCTTAGGATAGCATGGTTTGGTTTCAGACCTTTTATTTCAGGGCACAAGAGACTATTTAAAGGTCAAAAAGCAAGAACTTTCTAATTTATTTTTGGTTTTGAAGGAGGGGGAGGAGGGCAAGAAGGAAGTCATTTTCCCTGTTGTGAAATTCTGAGCCAAGTGGAAGATTCTCACCTGGTTATGAAATAGCTCCATTACCTATTTGTTGGACCTCTGGGCCTTTGGTTGTGGTTCAGGGGTGATCCGTGTTGAAGCTAAGGGTATGTAGACAGTCTTGGGGATCAGCCATCTGCAGTGGCTTGCTGGGCTCCTCATCAGATGCTGGCAGGGTACTGTGCTATGCCCACTTTCATAGGTGGGGAGGTAGCACTGATCTCTGGGGATGCTTTGGGTCAGGGTGAGGGCCAGCCTTCTAATGCCACTGTGTTGGCTATCTGCAGGTCAAGTTGGTACAACACACCTACTCTTGCCTCTTTGGAACATTCCTGTGCAACAATGCGAAGGAGAGAGGAGAAAAACACACTCAGGAACGGACCTGCTCTGTCTGGTCTCTGCTTCGGGCAGCCAACAAGGCCTTCAAGAATCTGCTCTATTCTTCTCAGTCAGAAACTGTGCGTAGGTCTCAGACTCCCTGGGAGACCATGGGGGGGGCATGGGCAGGGGTGGGGGCAGGGGCAGGTGCTGCTACCTGGAGGGGCAGTACTGGGGTGCAGAATCCCCTTCATATTTGGCACTACACATTAATAACCATGTTTGTAGAGACTCCTGACTCCTTATGAAGCATGTTTTGGACAATGGTTCAACAAGCCTCCAAAGCAGGCAGGGAGCATTTTTGTCCTTAGAGTTGGTATGAAGAGGGAGGAGGGCGGCTCATTGGGTGCTGAGGCAGACCCAGAGCCCAAAGCTTTATAGCATCATGCTAGGCTGCTAGGGTCCCAGGGCCATCACTGGCTTTCCTTTGCCTCGGTTGGGACCTCTGACCAAGTGATGGAGGAAGTCTGACTCATCACTGCTCCTGCCCTCTCATCACCCACAGGCAGTGCTGACTTCCCCTGGCTGTAGGCATCTTCACTGTCTTTGAAATGGGGAGCAGAAATTAAGGGTTGATGCCCAGCCCCCTCCCCCCAAATAAAAGACTAAGCCTAGAAAGGGAATCCAGTGTTGTGGCTGTGAGCTATGGGGCAAGTCAGGGAGGTTCCTCCGAGGAGCTGGTTGGCCTTGTCAGCTCATTAATGTTCATGTTGCTAGACCCCTGCCATGGTCAACAGAGAAGTCAGGGCACAAAAAGTAGATTTGAGAATCATCGGTGTAGAGATGATAAATAAATCCCTGAGGGCTGATGAGATCACCCAGTGAAACACTACTAGAAGAGCAGATGGCCCAGGACAGAGCCCTGAGGGACTCCTATGGTTGGGGGGGGGGCGAATCTGGAGGAGGATCCATCAAAGGAGTCAAATTCAGAGAGGTAGAAGAATCAAGAGAGAGAAAAGTGTCCCAGAAACTTAAAGAGAAGAGAGTACTGAGGAGGAAAGAGTGGCCAATAGTGTCCAATGCTGCAGAGAGGTCAAGGAGAAGGAAGATGAGAAGAAGCCACTGGACTTGGCAACTGAGAGATCATTTGGAGAGGGCAGTTAAGTGGAATGATGAGGTTGGAAACTGAATTGCAAGGGGTCAAGAAGAGACTGAGGGGAGATAATGTGGAGGCATTTCTTATAGATGGTCTCTTAACTACTAAGGCCCAATGAGATGCAGCATAATAGAGGGAATGGAAGAACCAAGTGAGGTAGCAGAGCCCAGGCATGTTTGTAGGCAGAAGAAATTGAATAGTGGGGGTGACAGAGGAAACAGTCTGTTGGAGGAGATGGGATGGAATGAGACTTGCACAAGGGGAGAGGTGAGCCTTGGTAAAGGAGCAATGCTTCCTTCCTCTTCGTGTGAGGCAGGAGCAATGGGTGAAGTGAAATGAGAAAGAGGAGAGGAAGTTGATGGCAGATGGCCTCAGTTTTGTCTGTAAAAGTGATGTTCTTAAAGGTCTCAGTTTAGAGGGAAGAGGGTGGGAGAGGATGGGAGGTTGAAACCAATGTGGAGAGCAAGATGACAGGCAGGATTGCAAAACAGTTCTGAGGGCTTAGCTGAGGCTGCGTAACATCAATTTGTAGATCAAGCCAGGGACAAGAGATATATTCTTTAATACAGATGACTCATGCAGTCAGAAAGGAAAAGCAGAATATTTGAATACATCACATTTTCTTATCCATGTGAGACTTCCTAGTAGCATGTGGCCATGTAGATGCTTCCACTCTGGGTTAGGAAGGCTTTGCTGGGCAAAGGACTGGAGGCCTGGAGCTGTTATTTCAACTAAATGTTTGTTGTCAGGAAACATCACAGGCTAGAATGAATAGATTTAGAACTGGAAGCAATCTTATCACTAAAGCTCCTCTTACTTTCCCAGAAAAGGGAAATTAGTCTTTTTTATTTTAATTTTTTCACTTAAGCATTGATTTTTCTTTCCTTAATAGAAAAGAAAAAGCAAAAAGCAAAACTCTTGTAAAACAATTATAGTCTCAAACCAAATGAATTCCCACATTGGCCCCATCTCATTTTGAGTTCTTCCCCTCTTGGTCCTCCTGGGTCCTCTGCTCTGCTCTTTACTCTTAGTATCTCAGTTGCTCTTCTGCTTCTGTTCCTCATTTCATTCATCAGTTCAAATCCAGCCTCAGCCACTTATTAGCTACATGACCCTGAACAAGTCACTTAAGACTGTTTGCCTCAATTTCCTTAAATTTTACATTATAAACATTTTTTTTTTACATTAGATACATTTTACTTGGGACATATAAGGATAAAATGAGATCATCAGAAAGCCTTGAGCACAATACAATAGCACCTATGGGGTGCTTAATCAGTGTTTGCTCTCCCCACCTGCATGAGAAGTAGCTGTTTCCTATCCTTCCCACAACCTCTCCAATAATTGTAATTTCCCTTTTTTGTCGTCTTTGCCAATCTAATGAGTGTGGAATGGAGTCTTAGTTGAATTATTTTACATTTCTCTAATTTTTAGCAATTTGGAGAACTTTTTTATGGGGCTATTGGTAGCTTGGATTTCTTTGTTTGAAAACATCTAATCATATCGTTTGCTCCTTAACAGCTGGGAAATGGCTCTTAATTCTTGTAAATTTGAATCTATACTTAAATACCTTTTGTTCTATAATCTAAGTTTCATTTTGTGCATTTAGTGTTTTTTAAAAAAAAATTACTTTCAGGGGGTGGCTAGGTGGCATAGTGGATAAAGCACCGGCCTTGGAGTCAGGAGTACCTGGGTTCAAATCCGGTCTCAGACACTTAATAATTACCTAGCTGTGTGGCCTTGGGCAAGCCACTTAACCCTGTTTGCCTCACAAAAAACCTAAAAAAAAAATTATTTTCAGTTACAAATTCTCCCTCCCCCACCATTCAAAAAGCAAGACATATATTTCTACATTAGTCTTGTTGAGAATAGAAAAAGTAAGGACAAAAAGTGAAAGAAAAATCTGCTTCAGAATCCACTAGTTTTCTCTTTGGAGATGGAAAGCATTTTTCTTCATGAGTCTTTTGAAATTGTCTGAATCAGAATAGTGAAGTTATTCACAATTGATCAGTGTTCTGGTTCTGCTCATTTCACTATACATCAGTTCATGTAAGTCTTCCCAATTTTTCTGAGAGCATCCTGCTTGCCATTTCTTATAGCACAGTAAATTAATCTCAACTTGTTCAGTCATATTTCAATGAATGAGCATCTCCTTAATTTTCAGATCTTTGCCACCAGAAAAAGAGCTACTAAAAATATTTTTGTACAAACAGGTCCTTTTCCTTTTTTGTTGTTCTCTTTGAAATACAGATCTAGTAGGGAGTGGTATTGCTGGGTCAGCAACAGCAAAACTTTATGGCCTTTTGGGCCTAGTTCCTCTCCAGAAGGGTTGGATCAGTTCTCAGCTCCACTAATAATGCCTTAGAGTCCCAGTTTTCCCACATCCCCACCATGTATCATTTTCTTTTCTGTCCTGTTAGCCAATCTGATAAGTGTGAAGTGGCACCTCTCTAATTGATGGTGATTCAATTCCCTGTGCATCTTGAAAAGAAAACCTTAATCAGGCAACATTATTGTAAAGGTTTTTTCCCCACTTGACAGTTTCAAAGGAAGAGCGTTTCCTGTTTTGTTCCATTGCTGGTAAGTGGCTGAGCCACATGCTGTCTGCATCCTTCCAGTGAAAGCTGCCATCCCATTGACTTGAAAGCATCTTCCAACCTTAATGGGGCTTGTTCCATCAGCCCCTGTTCCCACTTGTTCCCCTCAGGTGCTCTACCCAGTGTGCCATGTGCGAAACCTGATGCTCTGGAGTGCCGTGTACCTGCCGTGCCCCTCCCCATCCACGCCTGCCGATGATAGCTGTGCTCCGTACCCAGCCCCTGGTGCCAGTCCTGAAGACCAGCCTCTGAGTAGGTGAGCTGCTGGCTGTGCAGCCTGGGTGTCCACGTGGTCTAGGAGAGCTGATACTGGGCTGGGGGTGTTAGGCTGGATGCATCCTGGCTTTGCAGATGTCATCGCAATACCAGGAAGGCTTCCAGATTCATTATGAAGCCCTCAGAAGCTTTTTGTCCTTCTGAAATGTATGACCCAGCCCTTGCTATGTGTCAGTAATATACACACACGCTGCTTTTTGCTCAATTTATTCTATTAAGATTTGAAAGGCAGATGCAGAATTTGAAGCTCAGAAGTTTGTCCTGGGCAAGCAAGGATGGTCTCAAGTTCATTCAGACCCCTTCCCAGGTGTAGAGCATGGACTGTATCTGTCCATCTTCTAAGCCCACACTGCTGCTTTCCTTTCCCATTGGCCCAACACGACCACACAACAGGAGTGTTTCTTAAAGAGCATTTGAGGTGTGTGTGGGGCGGGGCAGAGCGAATCTCTGTAGGTAAGAGCCCGCCAGACACACTGGGGACCCAAGAGAAAGCTGTGCTGTATTAGATTCAGACACTCATCCTGCTGTCTGAGTGGTCATGGGCTCAGGGATGGAACAATGAGCAGTTCATCATGATCGCCTCTTCAGCTCTTTATCGTTGTAAGTCCTCTTAGTAATGTTCTAATTTCTGCACACTCTCTTCCCAGGCTACCAAAGACACGGTCTTTTGACAACCTGACCACAGTCTGCGACAGCAGCATACCACCAACCAGCCGACGCAGCAGCGACCCCAGCCTCAATGAGAGGTGGCAAGAACATCGGCGCTCTCTGGAGCTGAGTGGCCTGGGCAACCCTGGAGAGGAGGAGCCCCGTGATGGGGACAGTTTGGGCAGACAGACCAAGGCTCTGGGGGGAGCTGAGCTCTCAGTTGCCGCTGGTGTAGCAGAAGGGCAGATGGAAAACATCCTGCAGGAGGCCACTAAAGAGGAAGGGGGGCTGGAAGAAGCTCCTTCGAGGAGCAGCATTGAGGGGGTGGAGACCAAAGAGGTTCTCCTGGATAAGATGAGCAGACAGGAAGACACTGAGCTCAATAAGAAATCAGAGCTGACCTTGGTAGCGTTGATGACTTCTCCAGGAAACAGCACCCATCCACTCTTGGCAGGTTTCCCTGGGCACCCAGAGGAGCCCGAGGCTCTGCTCAACCATAACCAGGAGCTCCCTAAGAGGGACAGCCTCCAGGAGATTCCTGGGGAAGTGCTGGGGAACAGTGGCACTCCTGGGGACATGGAAATGGACAGCCTTCAAGCCCCACCACTCCCTGAGATTCTCTATGGCACCTCCGTGCCTACAGCAGTCCCACCGGGAGCAAGTCCATCCACTGTGGAAAGCTCTGTGGAAACAATAACAGAAGGGGAGGTCAAAGTAGATCAGCTCCCCCAAGGTCCTGGTTCCAGACCTTGCCTCCTGGACAGTGGGGATGATGATCTTTCTCGAGCTGATGGGGAGAACCTGGTAGACAGGGCCAGGGCAGGATCCAAAGTCCCCAGGACTTCACATAGCCCAATGCCTTCTTCCTGTGCCTTGCCCTTAGCTGAATGTAAAGAGGAGATTGTCTGTAATGGAGACCTGGAGATGGAGAACAAGGCCACGGAGAACCCCGTGGGGCTGACGGTGCCCCAGAGATACCCTGCCCCAAATGGACACTGCCTCGAGGGAGAGCGTGGGAGGGTCAAAGGGCCTTGGAGCCGGCGGGCATCTGCCATTAGTGGCGGGTCTTCCCAGCCCCCCTGGCGCAGCACGCACCCCAAGTGGTTGCCAAGCCAGCTGAGCAGGCAGCCAGGGGCCAGTAGCCCAGATCAGCCCACCCGCAGCCACTTGGATGATGACGGCATGCCTGTCTACACAGATGCCATCCAGCAGCGTTTGCGCCAGATAGAGACGGGCCATCAGCAGGAAGTAGAGACCTTGAAGAAGCAGGTGCAGGAGCTGAGGAGCCGCCTGGAGAGTCAGTGCCTGAACAGCTCCCTGCGCTTCAATGGGGACTTTGGGGATGAAGTGGTGAGTATGCTGGGCCTCATTAGGCGCCGCCGCCTACAGAGACTGGGCTCTGGCCCCAGGGCCTGGCGCCTCTCCTGCTCAGAGTCGGGGGATTGGTAAGGAGCCGCCGTGGCAGCTCATTTCGAGGCAGGTTTTGAGGGAGAGGCCGTGAGAGCAAGGGCCCAAGAGGCCCCGAACTGGCCCGAGCCGGGCGCCGCTGCAGTTGCATCCATCAGCTTGTCGTGCTCCGTCTTGCTTGCGTCTCTGGGGGTGGGGCATGAGGACGGCCAGAGTCATTGCTTGTCCCGATGTCTCCTGAGGCGGGACTGTGCTCATTCAGAAGGACTGGTGCTCCTGGAGAAAAATGTAGTTTGTGGGCTTAGCACCAGATATTCTGGCCAAGGAGGAGAGCCTTCTCGACTTAGCATCTGTTCCATGGACTTGCTGTCCCCTGCCCAGGTGGTCACTCTGGGTCACTGAGGAGGGAGGAGCCAGAGCACCCATCCTGCCCTGCCTCTGGTGACCGAGCAGGTCTGGCTCTGGCATTGGAAGCTTGCGTTCATTAAAGGCGGGTTTGTCCACCATTTTCAAATGAAAGTGACTTTTCAGTCTTTTCTCCACATTGACTGATTTTCATTTTCCCAAGGATCCCTCAGAGAAAGGAGGTTGGGCCCAAAGCTCTGGGTTTGAGCTGAGGCCGGCTGCTTGGGCTCCAGCTCTGACTCCAACTCTGGCTCCAGCCGGAGCCACGCTCCCCCTCCCAGCCCCCTCCCCCAGAGCTGGCCTGTCCCCCTGCTGCTCCTCTCCCCCAGCTGGGGCCTCCTGGCCCCAGCTCCCCTGGCCGACCCTGCACCCTCCTAGTGCCCCGGGGAGGAGGGACGGCTTGGTTCTGCTCAGCTCTGTTTGTTTGCCAACAGACCTCAATCCCCGACTCGGAAAGCAATGTGGATCAGAGCTGCTTGTCTTGCTGCAGCACAGAGCTTTTCTCTGAAGCCAGCTGGGAGCAGGTGGATAAACAGGACACAGAGGTACAGACTCACTCCCTGTGCTGCTAACCGTCGAGCTCTTTGGGATCTCCCCGGCCCCCTCCGCTAGGGCAGGACCCCCCGGCACGACTTGGCCCCGCTCGGGCCCCAAGGCTCTGCACCTGCAGCCGCCAGCTCTCTAGCTCCACATGCTCTCTGAGAACCGGCAGGAGGCTCTCGTTGTCACGGGCCCGCTCGGGCCCCAGGCTGGAGTAGGGAACCGGGGAGCTCTTGGCCACTTCTTTTCTCTGAGGGGAATTTGGCGGAGATGGTTTGGACGCCTTTCCTTTAGCGACGACTCCGAATCCCTCAAGTCGGAGCCAAAAGAGCCAGCGTCAAGCCTCGCTCTCCTCTGCCTCAGCTTGGTCCTCTCAGGCCAGATGCCAGCTTTCCCCCCTACCCCCTGGCTAACCCAGTTCTGTCTTTGTCCCACAGATGACCCGCTGGCTCCCTGACCACCTGGCTGCTCACTGCTATGGCTGCGACAGTGCCTTCTGGCTTGCCAGCAGGAAGCATCATTGCAGGTAACCACTGCCACCCTGCCCAGGGCCCTGGGGAGAGGAGAGGCTGTCTAGAAGTCACCCGGTCCTGGTCCACCCTGGCTGCCCACGCCCCGTCGATGGGCACCAACTTGTTTTTGCCAGGTGGCCTGCACCCACTCAAGAGCCTCCGCTTCAGTGATCTTGGGATAATGGACTGTGCTTGTGTCCCACCTTGGTCACCCCAACTTCCTGGGGCTTTAAAAATCCTACAGAGGGTCCTCTTTCCAAGTAAAAAGAAGCTTCACCATCCATCTTCCTCTTCCCCTCCCTTGGCCTGCCCTGGCCCTTCCTTTTGTGGTCAGGTGTCAGCTTCCTCCTCCCCACTTCCTCAGTCAGGAGATATGGAGAGACCCCTTGCAGAATGTAGTGGATGCCTCTCCTCCCCACCCTTCTTCTTCTGCTAGGACAGAGTGTGTCTTTGCTGAGTTTCTGGCCTTCAGAGGGTTGTTGTGGACCTATTCTTTGCCTCTACCTTTTAGATTGTGCTGCTGTTGCTGTTGCTGTTTTGTTTTTATTTTTGTTTCCCTTCCTGAACACATTATAATTATGAGACCAGCTCAAAGACAAGAAATGCAGCTGGGTTTCTCCCTCTGACTTCGGGACAGTCCCCTCCCCAGAGGACCCAAGCAGCCCCCTGGGTTCCCTGGCCCCCCCCTTCCCTCCTCGCTCCTGTTTATAGACACACACAGAGGATCGAAATTTTGTCCCTTCCTTAGATCATAAGGATAGTCTGTTAAAACAGGAAGGAATTTAGAATGTGGAATGTCAGAAAGCAAAGGACCCTTAGTCAATAAACATTCCTGTTTGAGTGCCCACTTTACACAAAATAGTGTGCAAAGCCTAGAAGGTCAGAGGGGAGCAGGACAGAGTGTTTGGGGAGGACAGAGAGAAGGTGGACCTGCCTGAAGTTGCATGGGCCACCAGCCCAGGTCTCCTGACCAGGATGGGCTACTCTCCCCAGGCCCCCAGTGGCCCTTGCCTGCTCTTGCTCCTCACTCAGCTTGACCAACCAGCTCTGAGCCTGAGAGGGGGAGAGAGCCTAACTAGTTGAACCCTTTGTTGGTATTATCCTTTAAAGGTCATGAGACCATGTCCATCTGCGGTGGATTTGAGCAGGTCAGTCAGAATGGTGACTGTGGTGGCCAAAAGGCAGGTACACTTGATGAGCAGCCGCAGTCAGCTTCCCCATAGACAAGCCAGATCTGAAAAGCCTCTGGCAGCTGGTTAGTGGCCCTGAGTGCCCCATTGTCCAGGGTTCTCCCCGGCCTCCCTGTTGAGCTGTTTCTCCCCTCCTTGCAGGGACACTGACCGTGTTGATCCAATGTGGTGAGCATTTACAACAGCCTGTCTGTGATGTCTTGCGTTTCTCTGGTAACTTCTCCAAACTAACTCTTTTTCGATTCTCCCTCTTTCTCTCTCTCTCCACTCACCAAGACGTGAGCCCGGGGATTGGGGTAGCTTAGGCCAGCAGGTGCAGAAATGGAGGAAAACCAGAGCACGTCCCTCTCTCAGGAGACTGGCATTTAGGATTCAGTCGGGCTGTTGCTGTGTAATTCACTTTACAGGTCAGTCCGTGACATCTCTGATCAGGGAAGAGCATTTCCCGGCTCCTTTGGTCCGGGCCTTGGCAGCCTGAAACATAGCTCCCTGGGCTGCCGGCTCTCACTCTGTAGGGGACTTGTGGCCTGGTGAGAGTCCTTGTGACTCGGCTGGCTGGCTGGACCGAGGGCATCCTCCACCCCACCCAGTCTGGCTCCCAGGGTGCTCTCGAGCCCCTCGGGGCAGCTCCAGTCTCTGGTGGGGCTCGGAGTTGAGATCCTGTGAGTCGAGCGCAAGCTCCTGAACTTAGACAAACTAGCCGAAGGCTGTAGACTGTAGTGATAGATTCAGGCTGGGCCGCAGCAGAGTGGCCAGCCAAGGGCGGCGGCAGCTTTTGCTGACTCAGGCTCCTGGGGAGCTGAGGTAGAGAACAGAATGGCGTTTTCCCCTTCACTCCCCCGCAGTCTACTGTGTGTCCTTGTGTCTCTTCCCCCAGCCCCCCCCCCCCCAATCCCTTCCCTGCATTGACCTTGCTGGTCTTCAGGAAGAAGAACAGCTTCGCAGACAGAGGCTCTGCCTCCCAAAGGGTATAATTGAAAGGAGTCATGGGGGGAGAAGCCAAGTCGGAAAGCTTCTGCCCCCGTTGAGAGGTCGGCCTTCTCCAGGCTGCTCTCTGACTCCGGGCAGGCTTCTTTTGTGATGGGACTGACTCCCGAGGGTGCCTCACTCACCCTTATGGGGCTTATGGGGGCTGACCTCAGCTGCAGGGCTCTCCCGAGAGTGAGTCCACCCCCCTCATGTCCTGGGGAGGCAGGGAGAGGCTTGGCTGTTGAGCCGCCGTCAGAAAGGGGGAGGATGACGTGTCCTTAACCAGGCTGCGGCCCGAGCACGTTTGAAAGAGGAGGAAAGAAATCCTGTTTGATCTCTGCATCCCTCCAGAGGTGCATGAGCTCTGGGCGCCTCAGCCAACTGACACCTACTTATTGGGGGCCTGCTCCATCCCTCTAGCCGTCCCTTAACCTCTGCATCTCCACCCTCACACTGAGCATGCAACACATGGCTGCTCAACTTGTGGCTTTGCATGAATTCAGCCGCCGCCCCCCCCCCCCCCCCCCCCCCCCCCGGATTGGAGGGCCCTCTAGCTCCACAGCCTATCTACCCAACTTGGGTCTATGGCAGTAGCCAGAGCTCGTGTATGTATGTGTGTGTGTGTGCACACATGTGTGCATCTGCATGTGTGTCTGTGTGTGTGTGGCAGTTCCCCATCGAGGCAGTGTTGATCTCAGCATTTTTCGTGAACGCAGGGCTGCCGACCCTGGCTCTGGGCCCAGTCCAGGAGTCCTGCAGAGCCCCTCAGCCAGTACCTCTCCTGCTTATCCACTGTGCCCCTTCAGGTTGGTACCACAGGGTATTGGTGCCAGCGCTTGGCACCAGCCAGCATCTCCTGTTTCCTCAGTTCAACAGTTCCCCAGAGCCCCAGAGGAATGTGCTGCATTTGGTTTTTGCTTTCTTCCCTACCCAGTCATCATTAACGATGTCACCTATTTCTTGTGTCTCCCCCTTTTCAACTCAAGGAACTGTGGGAACGTTTTCTGCTCCAGCTGCTGCAACCAGAAGGTGCCGGTTCCCAGCCAGCAGCTCTTTGAGCCCAGCCGAGTCTGCAAGTCTTGCTATAACAGCCTGCACCCCACGAGTTCCAGCCTTGACCTCGAACTGGATAAACCCATTGCTGCCACTTCAAACTGAAGCTTCTGCCTGTCGGGGACGAGTGGGTCGGGGGCCAGGCCAGCTCTCTCCCTGGGTAGCCCCACACACCCTGGGTACCTTGAGAAGGTCCTTTGGCCCACGCACTTTGGAGCGGGGGGTGAGAAGGCACCTGCTCTGAGGGACAGAACTCAAAGAGACTTCCCCTTTCCCCCTGCCCTCTCTGCCTCTCCCTCCTCTGGTTTGTGTTTGGGCTTTGGTTTTGCTAGAGAACTGGAGGTTACCAAGGGACTGAGGCCCAGGATCAGGCCCCTGTTGCTCTTCACTCCCCCACTGTTGGTCTGGACTGCAGAGGTGGCTTGGTTTGGAATTGGGAGGTGGGAGGAGAGGGAGCCAGGAGCCCAGGCAGAGTGCCCTTTGCCGATGCTTTCAATCACTCCTCATGCCACCAAACTAGGTAGTGTTGTTTGGGGAAACCTTTGCTGCTAGAAGAAACAGGGAGCTTTGGTCCCACGAGAGCCCAACCCCACCTTCCCTGGTGTCCGCTGGGGCCGAGTCAGCTTCCCGGAGGCCCATTTCTATGCCCTTGTGGCCAACACCTGCCGAGGGAAGGGAAGGGAGGAGAAGAAGGTCTAACTTTCCCATTTTGATTCTAAGCCTGCAGACACAGGGAGGATGCCTAGCAGATGAGCAGATTTTTCCATTCTTCCCGTGTGGTTTGTTTGTATGTTGACCCCGAATGTAGCACCCTTCTTTTCACTGACAGTGACCAGCCTGTGCCCACCCGTGTGGGAACAGCACAAACCAACCAAAGGGCAGTGGCCAAGTCTGCAGCTTCCCAGTGCCTGCCACCCCTGGGGCTGCCCATCCACACCCAGTCATGGCCAACACAGAGAAATCTGGACTCAGGGTTCCAAAAGGCCCTGGCTTCTTCTCCTCTCCCCCTGCCCCCCAAAAACAATCATGATCTCCCCTCCTGGGTGAAATCAGCCTCTGAAAGTACAAGCCTCCAAGAATGGAAACCAAATTTCCCATTCCCCTTTTCCTTGGAGAGTGGGCTGGGCTTGATCTCAGCCATCAGCAGAAAGAGGGACCCTCTGGGGGATCCCCAGCTGGTGCCATTTTGGACTTGGCAGCAGCAGCAGCTGACCTTGGATAATTAGAGAAACTGCCCAGGACTTGGACAGGAGGTTTAGGGGAGAAGGGACACAGGAAGCAGGATGAGAGAGGTGAAGAAAGGCTGAGATTTGCATGTGATGGTTTGGCTTGGTATCTGTGTTTTGCACCCGGGAGCTCTCCCTCCCTCCAGGGAAGGAGGTCTCCAAGCTGGGAACAGGAAACAGGGTAGAAGTCTGGAGGAGCTCTGAGATCAGGGGCTACGCTGAGGTTTGCTCCTCACCTGGCATCTGCTGGGATCTTTGCAGGCCTCTCTCTGGCCCACCGGAGCACCCTTGGGGTCTGCCTTTGGTGGGGGGCCTCTGGGAGAGGGAATCCTCCCTTCTCGTGAGGGCTGTGAGTGAATCAGCCTGCAGGAAGGTTCTCCAGAGCTTACGATACGGGTTTCTTGGGTCTGATGTACAGTGTGAATAAATGCTTGCAGCTCGTAGGCCCTCCCCCTTGTTTTTGATCAATGAAGCACTTTTTTATTAATATTATTTTTCTTTGTATGTAAAGGAGGAACCGTAACTCTCCGTAGCTGTACAGATCACCCTTCTCTCTTACAGAGGGGGCAGTGCTCCTCTATTTTTCATTTTTTTGTCAAAGCAAGAAGTAAATACTTTAGAATTGTTAAATATATAAATAAAAGTGAATAAAGTTTAGAGTTCCGCATGGTAGCGTCTGCTGACCCTTTTACGGTTTTCTTTTGTTTCCCCCTCCAAAAAGCCCTTTTTTCCACAAACACTTGAAGACACCACCCAGACTCGGCTTCCTTTGGGGTTAGAAGAAACTTCTGACTTGGTTTTGTCTTGTGTCCTCCATCTAACCACAAGCCAAAACAAAGCACCTAGTTACTGAACAACACCAAATCGCCATGGATGAGCCTGTCCCAAAGAGCTGGCCGCTACAGTTGGCTCCAGCTACCTCTGTACCCTCCAGGCGAGTCCTGATCTCAGAGGCGAACTGGGGGGTTTCTGTGGGCCCAGCCTCATAGCCTGCCTTCCCACCCAGTGCCAGGTAGTGGCAGGATCCGAGAGCCAGGCTTTGTTATCTAGGCTGACAGGGTTCCCTGGCATGATTTCCCCTCACCCCCTTTCTTTAATCATTGTTCTGTGGTGACCAGTATTATATGCATAGGATATTATTATCATTATCATCATTATCATTATTATTATAAGCACCCTTATGTGCCAAGCTGCAAGGGTTTCAGGCTTGTGGGTCTAACTGCTACATGCCAACCTTCACCAGTGCATCGACCTGTTCTCAGAGCACAGGACTTGCTTAGGCTGAACCCTCCAGACCTTTGAGCTTTGGGCCTGTTGGGGAAGAAGCTATTATTCCAAGGTTCACCAGCTCCATGGTAGGCCTGATGGTTCTTGGTCTGGCCATGCATGTTCTACAAGGGTTACTCTTGGCAGGCCACTTGGTTGAGTGCAGAGGGCTGGTGGAGGATGCTGGAGGTGCCTCATTCTCTACTCAAGGACCAAAAGATTTGTCTGAGCCGCATGCTGGTTGGTTGCCCCCCCATTAATGAATGACCTTCCAAGTTGAATAAAAATGGGCACATCTGGCTGGAGAACATCTGGTGTCTGATGGCTCCTTTGATGAGCAAAATCCAGGTCAACAGTATCTGCAAGTCATCACTAATGCCCAGAGGATGTCCCTTGAGCGTACCCTCCCCACTTAAAGACTGGGTGTGGCTCAGTTTAGGAGGTGATAGAGGAAGCCGGAGTGGAGCACATGTGCTTGCTCTCCTTACCGTATGTGGCTACTAGCCACATTTCATGAGAATGGGGCCTAGAATGGGCGAGAGGCTTAGGCGGGGGAAAGAACACGACTGCTTCAAGTGACTGGCCCAGTAGAATATTACTGCATCTGTCCACTCTATCCTGGATGATAGCCTGCCCCTGAGCTCTGTTAGTTCAAGCCTCTCTTCCCCAGCCCAAGGAGCTGGGTTTGGAACCTGGGAGGAGGGGCATGGCTTTCCCATGATACCCTGAGTTCTGCCAGCCCTCAGCTTTTCACAGTGCCCATGGTGGGAGGGGGGCAGCAGAGGGACAGGGCAGTTTGGCGGTGGTGTCAAAAAGTTGTTTAATTGCTTCAAGATCCCTTGCAAGATTGTTTTTTAACAAGATAACCTTGCTGATGAAAGGTAGACTTAAGTGCTTGCCAGCTGTCAGAAATAGTCTCAAGGACTATTGAAATCCTGAGAAATTTGTCATTTTTGTCCACAATCAGGGCCTCCCCCACCTCTTCCGTGTGTGAACTTTCTGGGCAGATGCCACGTGGCTTAGCCATGACAGAATGCAGGCTCTTTGGCAGGGAAAGGAATCGTTTAGTGTAAGGGTCAGTCTTCCTCAGCAAACCAATTAATGCAGAGAGAGAGCTGGCCACACAAATGTAGACTGGGTTTTTCTGTTCCATAAAATCTGGGGCTGGACATCAGCCTTTGATTCCTTTCACCATTGAAAGGGTTAGCCCATCCCTTCAAAGGGCACGTCTCCTCCTAAATACACCTTTGACTAGAGCTGAAAACATCATGGGGAGTGGGATGCATAGTCTTGGAATCGGTAGGTGTCAAACTGGTCCACATCAGAGAAGGCGGGATAACCTTGGCCAAGGTCACAGAGCTGCGTAAGCTCAGGCTGAGAAGCCAGGCCTCCAGACTTAGTTACCTCATTTGATCCTCATAATGACCTTAGGAAGTAGCTGTAATAATTTTAGAGATGAAGTCAGAGACCAGAACAATTAAAGAAGTTAGGCTGAGCCACACAGTGAGTGACTGAGGTAGGATGGGAACTCATTCCCAACCCCAAGACCAATTTTTACACTGTATGTCCCCAATTCTCACTGCCCAAGAAGGGGGGAGCCAGAAGGGTTCTTGGGAACCATTAACTGTAGTCCAACTCATTCTTGAACAAGGAGTCCCCCTTTCTGCAACCTCCTTGACATGTGTTCCCTCAGCCTCCCTCCCATGTCCCCAGGGAGGGGCCATGCTGACATGGTGGGGAGAGGCAGCTGCTAGGAGTCCCATGATCAAGGTCCTGTTTGTTTTGTTCTGTGATCTCTCAACATTTGTTTATGGTAATGATGCAAACAATGATGCAGTCAGCTTGTGGCAGTGCCGCCTTTCCAGAAACTAACTTGAGGTCAGCCCCACCACTTCTAGAACAGTCAAAAGAGCAAAGTTTGACATTAAAATGGAAACATCCCTTGATGGGTTTTTCTTAAAATAAAACCACTAATCTTTTGCTCAGTTAATAGAGTTGGATTTAAGTCTCCTTATGAGACATCTAAAGTCGATGCCATTTTAATGTAACTCTTTAGAAAGGGTGTGTGTGTGTGTTGGGGAGGAAGGTAGAGACCAACCATGTAGATGGCAGCTAGGTTGAATGGATACAACAGTAGGCCCAAAGTCACTTATGAGCTGTGATCCCATGCAAATCACTTTGCCTCAGTTTCCTCAGCTATATAATGAGCTGCAATTTGGATCAATGTACAACATGGAAACAATGTAAAGACTGACAAATTGCCTTCTGTAGGGGGAGGGAAGTGAGATTGGGGGAAAAATTGTAAAACTCAAAATCTTTTAAGATAAACTATATGATGAACTGGAGAAGGAGATGGTAAACCCTCCAGTATCTTTGCCAAGAACCCCCCCCCCCCCCGGGTCCAAGAGTCAGACATGACTGAAAAGACTGAAATCTATTCACGTATACATGAACCCTCTCCCCAGGGTTATTGTGCAGATCAAATATGGGGTATGGAGGCATTTGGCTTCATGTGAGGGTCTGGGTTGGGCTTACTGAGTTCAGAATTTGTCATCTCAGACACGGTCCTTAGGCATATGATGTATTTGACAGGTCAGCTTTGATTCCCTTCTGTTGAGGGACCCCCACCACGTTTAGTCTTCTCTCAGCAGGAAACCTGGGCACCTTCCTTTCCCTTGAAAGTACGGCTTGCCTCATAGACCAGAGCTAGGTCTCTGTAAATAGCATCATCCCCGTAGCAGCCAGCTCTCTGAGCAGTGTCCAAAGGGCAGAGGTCTTGTTCACACCATCTAGGAAAAAAACCTTTTCAGTTGAGGGATCCCGTGGCTGTAACTGCTCTCGGGGCGGGCCAAGGCAGTTAGGCTCTCATTGTTTCTAGCTCCTCTTGGGAGGAAGTTTCCCTCTGGGCCACGGTCCTCCCAAATTAGTGACAAGTCTCCTGTCAGGAAAGAACTGGAAACAATTTCCTGTCCCAAAGTCACTTGGAATAGGTACAGTCTCTTAGGGCTTATCTTTCACCTCTTTCCCCAGGATTTACTTGGAAAAATTTCCCAATTTCACGCCTGAGTTTCCCAAGTGCAGTGAACCAATACTCAGGGTGAGCATTCAAGGTAACTGCAGATTAAGCACAAGATGGCCTATTTCTTTGGAAAGGACGGGGAAATGGCTCGGCTGGCTGAACCTGTGGCACTTCTCACATCAGACCCAGGGGAAGATACCAGGAAGAGACCTTTCACGGGATTAAACTCTACTGAGTTTTGAACTGATGAATGTGGTTTTTGACTGTCATATGACCCAGGAGATGGAGATCCTCTTTACCTCTGGGAAGTGTAGACATCAGCAAGGGAAGCCTCGGCCCAGGTTGCGTGCTCTATCAAAAGCGCCCCTAAACAAAAAGCAGGTTTTTGCTGGGAAAGTCAAGGAAAGCCAATAGCATTCTATGACAATCCATAATATCCATTCCATGGGCTTGTGGGATGGATAGTTGGAGGATTTAGAAATCCTCTACATCCATACAGATGAGGAATCAGACTGAGTGAGGTCCCAAAGGTCATAGAATTGGAGGAGTCCATAGGGGCTTCTAGTTTGAAGCAGGAAACCAGCTCATTGAGGTAGGGTGACAGTGTTATAAGAGAAGGGGTGGGATTTGAACCCAGATCTTTGCCTCCAAGGGATACCATGCTGCTTCTGCCTCAAAATCCTACCCTCTCCAACTGAAATGCGAATGTGGAAGAAATGAGGGAACTACCTATATAGATCCGGGCCAGTGTGTAGGCCAGGTCCCTGGCTGCCATTTCCATGGAGGTGCTGTCCTGCCCTAGGAGCCTCTGCACATGCCAGGCCAGCCTCTTAAGGGCATCTTGTAGCCGTTGGACGGAGGGAGCCAACTCCAGATTGTCAGAAGCAGAGCCTAACTTCTCCTGGGAAGGGAAAGACAGGCAGAGCTCAAATCTTGTTAATGGGTTCCTTCAGAATCTGCCTTGGGCAGCTAGCGCACAGGGCTATGGGGGAGTCCTGCTCTGCGTGGCCTCTGGGCATCTCATCAATCTGGCCCAACCCTAACCCTCACATGAAGCCAAATGCCTCCATGCCTCCATCATATCTGATCTGCACAATAACCCTGGGGAGAGAAGTGATGTCATCCCCATTTTATATGTGAAGACCCCATGAAGGGAAACTCCCAATGGTAGAGTTGAGATCCTGAGACCCTAGGTCTCTTATTCCCAATCCAGAGCTTTACCATCTCCAGCTGTGCCAGAATGACCCCTCTCCAGCTCTGGAGACTTCAGCTTAGAGGCAGACCCCACAATTCTTTTGTGAATACATCAGTTGAATAGAAGCAGGCACAGGCTTCCTTGGGGGAGTAGAGCTCCCATTGGAATCTAATGACCATTTTCCCAGAGAATGCTAGCCCCTCCCATCTCCTGTCTGGTGAGACAGGAGGAGGGGGCAGCAGGACGCTATTAAGTTCCCATTAGCACCTCACCTGGACAGTTGCTAAGAAGGCCTCCATCACCTGCCCTTTGCTCTTGGCCAGGACACGTAGGCTGTCTAAGGCAAGGATGTTGGTGGTTCCCTCCCAGATGGGCAGCACCTGCAGAGAGGGGAGATCCATACTTCCCCATTGCTGGAGTCTTAGGCCCTACGTCACTGTGGCTTCCTGTCGGAGTTTTAATACCTTCCCTCCTCAAATTAGACACCTGTACTGCCTCCTGAGTCAAAGGCCAAATTGTTGGGGTCCCATTTTGGATTTTGAGGGCAGCTCAAGGACCAGATCATAGAATTTACAGTACTAAATCAAGTTGAAGATTGGGGAGTTGGGACTCAGAAGAGACCCTGGTTATTTGACCAGCCCTTTGGTATGGCCTGCCAGTTGGTATCCTTAGTCTTGGGGCCCTTACCTGCGTATCCCGAAGAATGACTGCCAAGCCTGTGTCCTCCATGTAGCCCTGCCCGCCGAAGCATTCCAGGCCTTCAGAGACAACAGCCACTGCCTGTGAAAAACGTCTCACATTTCTCCATCTGACACTGCTCTCTGGACCCTATAGGTTTCTGGGAGCCAGCAAGATGCTTCTGGGGTATCTTGGCACCTGGGGTCACTGCTTTGTCTGCAGGCATGGGGGTGGGGGTTGGGAGCTCGGGACCAGAGACTCTGGAACTATTAGAGCTGGAAGAGACCCTAGAGGTTGTGTATAATCCTCCAAAGGCTGCCAATCCTTTCCTTCAAATGATGCTATAAGGTCCCAGGATCCTAAATTAAGAGCTGGGAAGGCAGCAGAGGAAAAATCCTTCATTTTACAGTTGGACAGACCTGGAAAATTAAGTGACTTGTCTAAGGTCTCATGGCTAGTAAAGTGTTTAAGGTGGGATCTGAACTTTGAAAATGAGGTGCATCTTCTTGGCTCCTGGTCCAGTACTCTCCATGATACCACATTACAGCTCTCCCTTCCTCATCACAATCCTCCCCATCACAACTTCAATATGTCACTGATCAGCATAAGAAATTAAATGGGGGAGGCTAGGTGATGCAGTGGATAGAGCACCGGCCCTGGAGTCAAGAGGACCTGAGTTCAAATCCGGCCTCAGACACTTAATAATGACCTAGCTGTGTGGCCTTGGGCAAGTCACTTAACCCCATTTGCCTTGCAAAAACCTCTAAAAAAAAAGAAATTAAATGGAAGTTTGGGGGCAAGTTTTGGCAGAAGCTGCAGATGATAATGCCAAGGCTGACACAATTTTCTGATAATGCAGAAAAAGTTTAGAAACTCAGATATGTATAAAATAGATAGTATTTTAAATATCTATGTACAAGTTTTTACAATAAGGTACTATAAACAACCCGTAAAAGAAAAAAAAATTCAGACTTCTGGTCCAAAGGGAGGACTGAAAACTTTTAGATAAATTTTCCGCATTGTGGGGATGCCATGCCCCTAAATCCAAGATGTGGAAGGAATAACTTTATTCCTAGTTTACAGATCCAGGAAGCTGAGACCCAGAAAGTAACTACCCTGAGATCATGGGCTCACAGATTGAAAGTTGGAAAGGGCCTCCTTTTTGAGGAGGGCTCCCACTCAGATCCCCTTAGAGACCCAGGAAGAAGCAAAGTAACGTGAGTAATGAAATAGTCCACAGAGCTGGAACCAAACTGAAGACTTGTGATTCCAAATTTGACTTTCTTATCTTATGGAGGAAGAATAAGATTCAGAGGGGGAAGGTGCCTTAGCCAAGGCTGTGGAGTGAGTTAGCAGCAAACTTCATCGGAAGCCTAGGACTCCTAGTTCCCAGTAGCCCTTACAGTGCCCTCTGGACTGGATTGGTCCCCACATTCTCCCAACCTTGAATGTGTCCAGCAGCCTGAAGAAGCGGGGTCTGGCAGGCAGATGCCCATTGACCTTTGAATCTATTCACTAGGGCCTTAGAAAGAGCTGCATCCAATTCCAAAGAGACCTTGTTCCTAAGTTCTGGGGTCCCGAGGGTCCTGGAGCCCCGGGTTCTAATTCTTGTTCACTGAGTCTAGCCAAGAGACGTTTGATGACCCTTCCCCCTGCCAAGCTGCTTCTGAGAGCCTCCAATACAGAGACTGAATGACTTCACCACATTGGGCGGCTCCCACAGGCCGGGTTGGAAGGAACTCAGAAGACATCTGCCCCAAACTTGGGAAAGAGAGCAAAATCTGGAAGGCTGGGGGTGGGGTGCCTCCCTGCTGCCCTCTGAGGGCCGAGGGTTCAGAAGGAGGAGGTAGCAGTGTGGAGGCCCGGGGAGCCAGGGCTGAAGATGGGTTTGGGGGGATGGCAGCTTAAAGTGGAGTCTGGCAAGAAGTTGGCGGTAATGCACAGGAACAGGCCTTAGAGGAGCTGGGATGTTGGTGCATCATGTAACAACACACAGAGGATGATGCGTGCGTGTGCGTATCATAGGTGAGTACTTCTTAACGTGTGTGCAAGCTGCGTATCATGTGTGTAGTAAGTATGCCCAGCGGGGCACATACACATACATGTATAAAGACATGCACCTACACAGATAGATTCCTAGAGGAAGACACAGAGGTCTAGATACATCTCCAGAGAGATGAAGCTCTAGATGAGATGACGATGTCTGGATCGAGAGGAAGCTGCACCTGCAGCAACACGAACACGGAGACGAACAGGTGTGAACTGAGCTCTAGAAAGGTGCCGACGTGGCCACATGGACGGGCACGCGTGTGTGAGTCTGAGGCCAGGTGGGCGGGGAGGCAGAGGGGCCGCACCTGGCCGAGGTGGGGGAGCTGGGCGGGGCGAGGGCCCCCTCCTCTTGTAGGGGCGCTGCCCCTCGGAAGGCGCGGCAGAAACGACGCCCCCCGGCCGAGCCGCCTTGGCCAAGTCCCCCGCCTTCTGTCCGCCTCGGTTTCCCCAACTGCACAAAAGCTTTGAGACTAGCATCTCCGTCCCAGGGCGCCCCCCATGTAGGGATAGGTCCGGCCCCAGGGAGCGGAGCGGGAGACTGAGGCCAGAGGGCTTTAGCCATAGCCGCGCGCTGAAAGCCGGACTAGAACCCAGGACTTGCCCCAGGGCGTCACTCTGCTCTGGGCCGGCCGAGAGGAGCCCACGGCCCGGATCTCACCTGCTTCCCCGTGTACAGCTTGGTCACCGAGGTCAACAGCCGCAGGAGCTGGGAGTCCCGCGGGGTGGCCAGCTTGGTCTCCTCCAGGCCCAGCAACCTGCCCATCTCCATCATCAAGAGGAAGCTGCCTCGAGTCTGCACCTGCCGGGCCAGAGAGAAGGCGGTGGGTCCGGGCCCACCCGCCACAGGATGCTGGTGTCTGGCTTACCCTCCCCTCTCTGCCAGCCCTCCTTGGCTCACCATCTTCCTCCTTCTCTTCTGACAGAAGAAGAAACTGAGCCTGGCAAGCCCGTGACTTTTCCCAGATTGTATGTCTAGTTGGGGGTTACCCCAGACCCTGCCTCACTAGCTGGGTGACCCTGGGCCTGTCACTTCGCCTCGGGTGACAGTCTACGGCTTGGATGGAGGGTGGGAGAGAAGGTCTGTGAAGGCTCCCCTTCCTTGCCTGTAGCCTCAACCACAATGCAAGTCCAAGGTCATCAACTCTTCCTCTTTGAGGGGGGGGTGCCCTCTCTGCCAGAATATGGGGGGTTGGAGGTGGTCTGCTTCTAGGCTGAGGCATATATGGGATTAGGGGCTGTTCTCACCTCCATCTGGGCCAGTATCTGGGTGTGGAGTGGGTGGTCTTTGATGAACTTTCCAAAGGCAAACCTATGGGTGGCATACTCTCGGGCCAAGGCGACCACCCTGGGGAGGAGGATATAGTCAAGTTCCTGTGTCTCCCTTCCCCCCTCCTTCCCCCACTATCTCCCCTCACCCACTCTGGGACACAAGGAATCATTAAAAACCCTCTTAGTTCACTAAGGTACAGTCTCCAGCACACTCGGACGAGCTCCTGGTGGTCAGACAAGGAGGAGAAGGGGCTTCTTGAGTGGGGTCAGTTTCTCAAAATGGGGCCAGACATAGGCAGAACCAAGTTTTCAAATTCCACCCACAGTGCAGCCCCAGGCAAAGCCTTTGACCTCTCTGAGTGTGTTTTCTCATCTGTAAAAGGGGGGACAATTGCATCTGCTTTGGACTCTCTTTGTTGAGTGGAAAGAACCTTAAATTCACAGGTGTAGGGTGCTTGGTCAGATCTTCCCCAAGCTGCAGGGTTCCCCTGGACTTCTAGGCTGTGCCCGACCTGTGGCAGAGCATTCTGAGCCCATATCGGTCTGATCAGCCACAGTCAGATGTACTGAAATCTATAGGGATGTCATTTTGGTTTTCTTCAATAATGAAGGACAAAAACCAACCAGCTTGCCCAGAGGGAGAGGAAAGGACAGGGCTGGTGCTGCTAATAAGTCTGTGTAAGCCAAGGACTGGGGCCCAGTCTCAGCTCTGGTTACCTGGGTGACCTTAGGCTAATCACTTCCTGTCTCCATGCCTCAGTTTCCCCATCTCTTAAACAGAAGTAATTCTATCAGCTATCAGAGGCAGCTAGGTGGCTCAGTAGATTAGGGTTCTGGTTTTAGAGTTGAAGACCTGAATCCTAATCTGCCTCACTAGCTGCATGACCCTGAACAAGTCACTTCTCTCCATTTGCCTTAATCCACTGGAGAAAGAAATGGCAAAACCATTCCATTATCTTTGCCAAGAAAACCTCCTAGAAGTCACAAAAAGTTGGACAGGACCAAAGAACAATAAAAACAATGAGAATTCACAGGATTTTGGGGAGGAGTGTGCTTTGTAACCACAAAGAATCAAGATGCGTGTTATATGATCAGCCATGGTGAGGCTCGGCAGCCTGAGGGCTTGGGGTCCTCCAGAGCCCCAGGAGCCTCTTTCACTGCCAGACTCACCAACCTTTCTCCCTTCACCGAGTCCTCCCCTACTCCTTTGACCACTCCAAGGACTCAGCTAGAGAGGCAGGATTGCCCAGAGGACAGGCTGGGTAGTTTTAGGAAAGTCATAGGACAGTGTGTGGAGGAAGGAATCAAGATGGGAAGGGCCTAGAAGCCTCTCCCGTGAGGTACAGTTGAAGGAACGGGGCATGTACAGCAGAAACAAAGATTCAGAGAGCCCAGAGGAGTTGTCTTCAAGGGTTTGAAAGGCTATCTTGTAAACCTGCAGGTTACACAGGTATGAATTAGGATCTGCTGGCCTAGGAGGGCAGAACTAGGACTAGGAGTCCTTGGACCCCCAGCTTGGGTCCTATGATCTTAAATTGGGGATGGACCAATTTTGGCTTCATGGTCCCAGAGCAGACCAGGCTGTCCTGACAAGTGGTGAACCCATCCCAGCAGGCTCTGTCTGCAAGCAGAGGACCGGTGACTTCTTTGGTTGGGGCAGGGAGTGGGAGGGGGGCGGAAAGTTGACTATATGTGTGATTACTGTATAAATTTGTCTCCCGGTTCTGCTCACTTCACTCTGCATTAGTTCATACAAAGTTTCCCTGGTTTTTCCTGAAACTATCCTGCTTGTCATTTCTTATAGCACAATGGTATTCCATCACACCCGTATACCACAACTTATTCAGTCATTCCTCAAAGGATGGGCATCCTTGTATCATCTTCCAGTTCTTTGCCACCACTAAAAGAGCTTCTCTAAATATTTATTTTGTGTGTTTTCTTTGATTCCCTTGAAGGGCTAGGGGATGATGTCAAAGGGACTCCAGTTCAGATCCCTCTTAGACTATGAAATTCGGAGATCCTTTGGTCCCTCATCCTGCTGTGCCCTGACCTGTATCATCAAGTCTCATCATTCTGCATTGGGTGATCCTAAAGGGGTCCCTATCCCCATTCACCTCCTCATGTAGCCCACGGAACATATGGCATTGTATATCCGGGTGATATTCAGCATGCCGGTGATGGTGGCCATTCCCTGGCCCTCCTGGGAGACCTGGAAACAAGGCAGTTGTCATAAGCAAAAGGTCCTTGGACTCCCTGCCAGGGATCAGGCATAAATACAACCCTGGTACCACTGGGTCACAAGGAGGGAAGGAACCCTGGTCTCAAAGAGATAATCATATGGAAAATGCCTTACACCCTTAAAACATTGTTTAAATGTTAGCTAAAACACTAATTCGTATGATTATGCTATGTAAATGTTAACTATAACAATTCTTTTAATACTACATAAAGGTTTAATTCTTATGATCATGCTAAATAAATGCTAGCTGTAATAACTTCTTATGCTCAAGCCATATAGAAACCAACTATAATAATAGTAATAATAATAATGATAATGACCAGGCTGTATAAAAAGTTAACTAGAACGATTCTTATTATGATCATGCTATATAGAAGCTAGCTATAATATCTCATGATCACTTTCTATAAAGAGTTCCCATCTAGTTTCAGACCCTTCCTAGCCATATGACCCTAGGCAAGTCATTTCATCTCAGTCTGTCTCAGTGTCCTCAACTGCACTTCTCTCTAAGGGTTGCTGTGAGCAGCAAGTAAATCATAATTGTAGAGTGCTTGGTACAATGCCATAGAGTAGGTACTTTTTTGTATATTTTGATAAAGAATAGCCATAATTCTTATTATGATCTTGTTAACTGTAACAATTCTTATTATAATCGCTCTAGAAAGGCTATCTATAATAATAATAAATATTATGATCCTGTTAAATCAAAGCCAAGAATACAATAATTCTTGTGAGCATTGGATACAAAGGCTAACCATAACAATAACTCATAACTATAGCAATAACTTAGGATCACGCTGCTGAATCATTCTTATGATCACTTTCGATAAAGGATCGCTATAATTCTTATTACGATTTTACTGTACAAAAGTTCACTAATAATAATTCTTACCATGATCACTCCATATCAAGGCCATCTATAATAATAAATATTATGATCCTGCTAAGTCAAAGCCGAGTATACAATAATTCTTATGAGCATTGGATACAAAGGCTAATGATACTAATCACTTCTTGTGATCATGCTATATCAAGGCTAGCTATAATGATAACTATTAAAACATATAAATGCTAATAGTTATTAGCATATAATAACGATCCATCTATAATAAACAATTATCATATGATATATACTTATTATATAATAAACATCACATAATAATATATAATTATACACTATGATAAATATTATATAATAATATATAATTGTTATATGATGACATAATATGTAATATAATATATAATTATTATAATTGTTATGATGATGTAATAAAGCACTGTATCGACGTTAGCCATGCTAATAATTTTCACTACCATTATAGCACTACATAAACGTTACCAATAATAATTACTATCATCATCCTCCTCATCCTCCTCGGCTACCATCTCTATAGTGTCTACTCTATGGCATTGTACTAAGCAGTTTACAATTATGATTTACTTGATGCTCACAACACCCGTTAGAGAGAAATGCATTTATTACATCCATATTACAGTTGAGGACACTGAGGCAGAGCAAGATGAAATGACTTGCCTAGGGTCACGCAGCTAGGAAGGGTCTGAAACCAGATTGGAACTGAGATTTCCCTAACTCCACCAGATCCATCTTCCTGTGCGTTCTTGTTGTTCATTGGAGCCAACAGACCGGGCTCACACCCCAGCTCAGCCATTAACTACCTGTGTGACCTTGGGCCGGTCACTTCACCTCTGTCTGCTTCACTTTCCTACAACAGGAGGGTTTTTTCCCTTTTCAGTTCTAAATCTGGGATTCCACGAGTGGCCTGGAATTGAGACAGAAGGGAATGTTCTGCCGGTAGGCCAGAGCCAAGTAGCAAGAAGAGCTATCTGAGTCCAGGGAGGGGCTGCAGGGTCCCAGCCCAGCAGAGTGTCCACCTTGCCTCCTCACCAGATGTGCCTGGGCCCCATCCAATAGTATTTCAGCGGTGGCCAGTTGGCGAGTGCCCAGCTTCTCCTTCAGACGGTGTATCTCGAGGTTGTTGAGCTGTTCCTGCTCATCTTGCATCTTCAGGAAGAAGAGGGACAGTCCTGGGCTCCCCTGTGGGGGAGACAGAATCTCCACATTGGAAGGGACCCTAGTGGCACGCTAGAAATCTCTACTCCAGCATCCCTGACCAGCAGTTGCCTAACCTTTGCTTGCAGACCTCCAATGACAGGCAACTCACCACTTCTTCAGGCCACCTACCCAACTTAGGGGTGTCTCTGAATGTCTGAGTTTGTCCTGCCTCGGGTCTAAACTGTCCTCTTGGCCCTTTCCTCACCTCCCCTTGGCCCTGCCTTTCACCCATCACTGGAAGCCCTTGAACCCTGAGCCTTGACCAACAAAGAATGGCAGCTTCCTCATAATATAGACTGGGAAACCCCCAAGTCCAAGTCATAAAGTTGTGCATATTGTGTGTGATTCAGAGTTCCAGAGGGAGTTAGAGACATTTTTTCTTTTTTTTTTTTTTAGTTTTTGAAAGACAATGGGGTTAAGTGACTTGCCCAAGGTCACACAGCTAAGTAATTAAGTAATTAATCTGAGTCAGGTCTTCCTGGCTCCAGGGCCAGTACTCTATCCATTGCACCACCTAGCTACCCCTAGTCTAACATTTTTTTAAAACTGTCACAGAGAAGTTTGGATGGTTTGTCCTAGGAGCTGAAGCTGGGGCTTTCTGGACCCTTCCCCATTGTACCTTGTATCTGTGGGAGAGGGCTGACTTAGAACTGAGGAGAGAGAGAGGACACCCACCTGGAGCCCTCCCCCAGAGTGCAGAGGATCCCCAAGAGGGCCCGGCTCTCTTATCCCTATCCAGTACACACACACACACACACACACACACACACACACACACACACACTGACCTTAGTGATCAATCCCTGATGGTCAACTATGCGGGCAAGGGTCAACGCCATGTCAGCATCTGTCGATGTTGTGAACCATTTAAATCCAAAGAGTCTGTGTGTGCCATCTTTCTGCTGGAGGGCCAGTGTCTCAGTACCATGGGCTGAGGAGAGAGACAGATGTTGGGCTGCCCCAGCCGAGCTGAGCCCTTGGAGCTCCACCCCGGGCCTCTGGCCCCACTCACCCACATCAGAGCCTCCCTTGCGTTCAGTCATCCACTGGCCAGAGGTCCAGAAGTGCTTTGGATCTCGGGAAGTCAGATGCCTGAAAGCTTCCCCTGGTGGCCCTGAGCTGTTCGTCACCTTATTGAAGAAGACAAAAGAGGGAAGACAAAGAGGGAAGGAATGGAGCTGTCATCAGAAAGCACTCCCACATTTCACCTTGGAACACCAAGAAATCCTCTGAGGTCAGGGGTCAGGTCATAAGGAAGTAAAGGGAGGTTGAAGCCTCAGCCTGAGATCAGGGGTGGGGATGGAGAAGGGACTGGGAGGACTCCAGCTCAAAGTTCTTTGATTCTCACCTCCAGGACTCTGGCAGCACCATCTGTCATGGCCAGGGGGCAAAGGAACATTCCAGAAGAAGGGGAGAACAGGAACAGCTTGGCAAACTGGTACATGCGACTGAGGAACATGGAGAGAAGTCAGAGTCAATACAAAACAGGATGCGGGAGGCCACTGGCAGGCAGCCCAGCTCTCGCTGTCCTGGGCCTGCTTGGCTTCTTGGACTCCCTCCTTTCTTTTCTTTGGAAAGGCAGGGTAAGACGCCTACTTAACAAAGGTTTTGTCACTGGACTTGCTCGACTTGAGTGAATCAGCAGATAGGCGAATGGATGGATGGATGGATGGATGAATCTATTAATGGATGAATAAATGGGGGGATGGGTAGATAGAAAAGTAGATGAATGAATAGATGGATAAATGGAGGAATAAATGGAGAGATGGAAAAGATGGATAAAAGGATAGGTGGGCGAATAAATGGATAGATGAACGAATGAATGACAGCTGGATAGATAAATGGATGGATGGATGGATGAATCTACCAACGGACGGATAAATGAGTAGATAGGTAGACAGATGAGTAGATGAGTGAATAGGTGGATAAATGACTGGATGAATAAATGGATGGATGCATCGATGATAAAAGGATGGATGTGAGGATGAATAGATAAATGGTTGGAAGGATGAATGATGGATGGATGATGGATGGATAAATGGATAGATCAGTGGATAAATGGATGGATGAATGGATGAAAAAATGAAAGGATGGATGAATCTTCTCAATGGATGGATGAATGGGTAGACAGATAGATGGAAAGACGGCTATATGGCTGAATCTATTGATCACAGTAGAAATGGCATATTTTAAGGAAATGAGAGGTAGAAGAAGTGGCCCCAGAGACCCCCATTTCATTCCCCTCATTGGGGAACTACTCTCTCTCCTGTTTGCAGCTCAGAAGACTGTTTTTCTCTTCCATCTGGAGGGAAGTGAGCTTGCCCTGGTTAAGGATCCCAAGTGGTCTCCCAGGCTCTCCCTCCTGCCTTAAACCTGTAGACCAACTTCCTTAGAAGCATGTCTCCCGACGAAGACCTTTCTTTCCCCAAATGTGATAGATAAAAAAGTTCAAGAGACATTAATTAATCATTTGATTAAAAATACAAGCATGTTATTAATAAAAGGACAGTCATTTGGCCATCTCTCTTAGATCAGAGCCCCCAAATGGAATCTAATCAATACTTATATGCCCTTGGAAGAGTGGATTTTCTTGAGGGTGGAAATCAATTCTGATTGGTTAACAATTAATGAGAGAATAGATCTCATAATGAGAGGTGGGCCTATTCTAATAAGGTCTCCAGTACATGACTGATCACTCAAATTTGGCCAAAAAGAAAAATGCAATTATCCATATCACCCATCTGACAAAAGACAGAATCCACATTTCCCCAAACCTGTCAACACCATGGGTTGGAATCCATCCATTCATCCAACTGTACCTTTTGAATAGGCCTGAGTTTTCCCTCTCGCTATTAGCCTGGCACTTCCAAGGCTTTCTGAGTCACCTATGGGGCTGATTTCTGAATGAGGAAGTAGAAACTCACAACATTAGGCTCCCTTGGAAATGATTTTGTACTTGAGGCATTTCCTTACCCATACACAACTTGGGTCTTTCCTTCTCCGCCCCCAATTAGATCAGCTCCTTGAGGACAAGGATCTTTGGATCTTTGGATCTTTGACTCTAGCATTGTACCTGGCCATTATTAGAAAGGAAGGCAACAAATGCCAATAGTGCCTTGCCTCAATGGCTTACATATCATAATTTTTTGCAGGCTGTCTCTCCCATTAGATTGAGAGCCCTTTGAGGTAGGGACCGTTTTTTTTTGTTGGTTGGTTTTTTGGTATCCCCAGCTCTTCATCCAGAGTCTAATACATAAATATTTAATAATGTTTAATCCTTCATTCTCTAAGAAGACCACCACATCAGGGAGCTGATGCCATGACAAGTAAGAGAATTGGATTTGAGTGAGGGGTGGGGGACTGTGCTAAGTCACACGCCCTAGATGTAAATATTTATTGATTGACTGACTGAAGTGGGAAGGAATCTTAGAGACCATCTAGTTTAGTCCTCTTATTTTACAGAGGAGGAAACTGAGGCCTAGGGAAGGAAGGGAAGGGACTTGCTTGAGGTCACCCAGGAAACAGAATTTGGAGCAGCCCCTCTAACAAGCCAGTCTTGCTTTTGGGAAGTAGACTGCATTACACCAAGATCGAAGTTTTATGTCCCTGCCTGTCTAATAACTTAGGAGGGAACCCTTGGGAATGGAATACAGATAGGCTGGATTATGGGCCATTAGCTTGGGCTAATTATTTCTTTATGGCTCAGCACATGGGCATGGCTGACGGCCACATTTACGGGGACAGAGCATGGCGGCTTCCACGGCAGCTGGGGCCTCTCCAGAGGCAGAAGGAAAGGGGGGTTGAGATGCTCGTTTCTTGGCTAGAAACCCCCTTCCATGCCTTATTGCTTTTGGGAATAGCTGGGCAGGCATTCCAAATTTGTTTAGACTAGTGTCTTCCCTGATGTAGGGGAATCCCAGTGTGGGGATGCCTTCCAGCAACACAGAGAGTTGTTTGTCTGCTCCAATACAATCCTAGAGCTCAAACTTCTAGACATCTCAGAAACCATCTTGTTCTGCCACTTCACTTTGCAGATGGGGAAACTGAGACCCAGAGAAGTCAAGTGTGTTGGTCAAGGTTGCTCAGGCAGTCATCATCAGAGGTGACTTGTGAACTGAGATCTCAGACTCCAGAGCTCACGTCATGTCCCTGCCTCCTTCCTTCGGACAATAATGGGACTTGGCCAAGTTCACCCAGCTAGAGTATGTCAAAGGCAGAAATGGAACTTGGGTTTCCCTGACTTCAAGTTCACTCCTCCATTACTTGGCCACTCATGCCCAACCCCTGTAAATATCATTACCTATCTTCAAAATGGGAGATCTCTTCCTCCTTGGGTGATCATGACTCTAAAGACCGGGCCTCAACTTTTTTTTTTTTTTTGGCAGGGCAATGGGGCTTAAGTGATTTGCCCAAGGTCACACAGCTGGGTAATTATTAAATGTCTGAGGCTAGATTATGGGCCTCAGCTTCTCATTTGAAAAGTTGGGAGTAAACGAGTAAACTAGATGCCCTCCAAGGCCCCTTCTGACCCTTGCTCAATGATGCCATGCCCTAGAAAGGGGGAGCTTCTTGGATGGCCTAAGGACAGCTCAAGGGTAGAATCAGTTTCAGGTGTCCCAGCTCCAAAACCAGCACTCCTGCCTTTGACCCTAAGCCCCCTGAAAGGATCCTTGACTAACCATCGAGGTTCTTACCTCCATCTGGAGTATTTCCTTTCATAGGCCATGGCAACTAACCCCTCCTCAGCAGAAATCCTCTTTAGCGCCTTCCAAGCAGAGCAGGTGAGGATACGGTCCACGCGCTGACCCCACCCATCAAACTGCTGCAGTTTAGGGGGGTTTGCTTCACATTCTTGCCCCAGGGAGAGGATCTCATCTGCTACTCGGGCCCCAAACCTCTGCAGGTCCTCATTCACCTCCTCAAAAACCTGCAAAGAAGACACTCTCAAATTTGGTGTCAGACCTCCCTTCCCGATTCCATCCCTTTCTCAGGAGTGAAGAAATGGGGAAACAGGGAACACAAGAGAAGGCAGTGGGTCCTGTTAGATAGAGGGGGTTTGGAATCAGGAGGGCCTGACTTCAACGTCCATTTTAGACAACTACTCTTGGGGGCCTTTCTGAACTAATTTCCTCATCTATAAAAGAAAGATTAATAATGCTACCTACCTTTAATGAGTCATCATAAAACTTGAGTGAAAACTCAAAAAAAAACAAAAAAATCCCTTTCCAAACCTTAAAAGCTATGTAAATGTCAGTTATTTTGACATGCCCTTGGAGTGACTGTCACCCAAGTCTGAAATGCTTTTCTTCCTCACTTCTATCTCTTAGAATTTCTTGCTTCTATTAAGCCCCAACTCCCACCAAAAAAACAAAACAAAAACAAATTTGTCCTAACACCCCCTGTTGCAGGCCCTCTTGTCCCTAGCGATTATACATGACTTATTTGCTTTCAGAAACACTGTCTATAATATGTGTTTCATGTCCATTTAGATGAAATGTTTTGCTTTTGATTTCCACAATGTTGAAGGACATTGGCTACTGAGGCTTTGATGTCATTTCCCACTAAATATATACTTCTTCCATAATCCTGCCCCAGTGAAAGATCATGAGTATCGCTCACAATTTTAGGGTTTTTTTTTTTTGCAAGGCAATGGCGTGAAGTGGCTTGCCCAAGGCCACACAGCTAGGGAATTATGAAGTGTCTGAGGCCGGATTTGTATCGTTCACAATTTTAAAGGACGTATTCTGCTGAAGACATTGGAAAGCATTGGTAAGCAGAAAGATCTGTAATTATTCTCACAAAACAGCCTTTCAAAAACCAGTCCCTTACGATAGGACCATTTTGGGGAGGATATTTTTCTTAAAACGTTGTTCAGATTCTTTTCTTTTGCGTAAGCAAGCTGTTACTCTTTTTCTTAAAATGTACACAGAAAGTAAAGTTACCACGGAATCAGATCTGCAACTTCTGAAGTATTATCTTCTCCTAGAATTTTTTCAAGTTTAGGAGTCTTCTTTGTGGGGAAGAGGCAAGGCAGTGAGGTTAAGTGGCTCGCCCAAGGTCGCACAGCTAGACAATTATTAAGTGTCTGAGGCCACATTTGAACTCAGGTCCTCCCCACTCCATGGCCTGTGCTCTATCCCCTGCACCACCTAGCCGCCCCCCCAAACCATACATATTTAAAAGTTATGATTCCCTGACCTAGTCTAATCCCTATATTATTAGCATCATCATTATGATGCTCTTTTACAGATGAGGAAACTGAGATCCAAAGAGGGCAAAGGACCCCAAAAAGTAGCAAAACAAGAATTCAGACAGCAAAGCCAGTAACCTTTCTCCATGACGTTGATTCTCTGATTCAATCTTTTCCTTTTGCCTGTTGAAAAAGATTGAGAGCTATATAATTGGAATTTTAATTATTTTATTGCCAACCTTATCAGTCAGCTGGTCTTAGGATCTGGGAAGACCTGAGTGAAAGTCTTGCCCCTGATATACCCTGGCTGTGGGATCCAGAGCAGATTGACTGGTTTCTCACATCCCTGAGCATTTCTCTGAGGTTATTGAGAAGGAGTCAACTGGCCCTGGGAGAGGGAATTTCCTTGCTGGAAGCTTCTCTGGAAGCTGAATCCAGGCCCTATCCACTGTTCTCCCAACCCTGATAAATTCCACCCAGCTCTAGTGTGGAGGGGGGGCTATTTCCCGCTGGGCTTAGGATCGGAAGACCCGACCCTGCCAAGCTCGGCCAGGCCACTCCCTTCCATTGCTTCCTCCACATTCATTGTCACTAGCCCAAATGTCTCTGGTGCCTGCCTCTCCCCCAGACTGTTGGGCAGCCAGGGCTGGGCAGCTGGGCTCCAAGCTCTCCAGGCTCCCACCCTGGGCTTCAGTGCTAGATTCATCTTCCTAATGGATGGCTCTGCTCAGAACTTTGTCGGATCTGGGTCAAACCCTGTGCCTCTTCATCATGCTGCCCCTCCCCACCACCTGCTCCCAAGGGATCTTTCTGGGCCAGTTTCATCCTCTTCTCCCTCCCTTTTCTCCCTTTCTCCACCTCAGCCTAGGAATGTGAATGGATCACTATCTGGCCTCAAACTGGGCTGGTCTTGCATCCCTCTTTTGTTTCTATCTGGACCTCTCTTCCCTCTTGTCCTCCTGCCAACTCCAACCAGTCATGCTTTCTGAGCTTTCAAGGCCTAGTCCGGGGGGGCCAGTGGTCGGTCGTCTAGGAAGGCTTCCACCATGCCCCCACTCCACAGTGGCTGTTGTCCCTAGTGGTGTCTCTTAGTACATCAAGGACCTGGGGGATGTCATGAGAGGCAGTTAGAGCCTTGGGCCTGGATTCAAGAAGATCCGAGTTCAAATTCTGCTTCAGGCACTACCTGAATGACCCTGGACAAGACACTTAATCTCTGCCTCCGTTTCCCCAACCATAATATAATAACAATAATGATAATGATAATAAAGTAAATCATCATCATGAATAGGCATTTAATGCTTCTTTTCCTCCCTTCTTTCTGCCTTTCCCTCCTTTCTTCCTTCCCCTTCTTTCCTTTTCTTTTTTCCTTCTTTCCTCCCTTTCCTCCCCTCCTCCTCCCTCCCTCCCTTCCTTCCTTCCTTCCATCTTTCCTCCCTCCCTTCCTCCCTCCCTCCCTTCCTTCCTTATCACACTAAAGCAAGCCTCCGAAGCACACGTTGCCATTTGCAGTAGCATCTGTGCTACCTCCCATGGACTCTAGAGTCTATCCTTGATGGGGGGGGGGGTAGAGCGCCCCTGTATTGTTTCTTTATCCTGCCTTAGTAACTCAGAAACCAGCTTCCACTGTCCAGAGATGAAGGCTGAAAGGCCCCAGCAGGGCAAATAATGGACCATATGGTCTCCCAAAAGAATCTCACCTAAGAAATGCAGCGGGCCAGGGGAGCCAGATTGAGGGGAAGATGACAAGAAGAGGAGAAAGTTGGGCAAGTGTTAGGGAGACAGAGGCCTGGCCCTGCCTTTGTCCTCTGGGAATGAACCTGATGCTCTGCTTATCTCCTAGCTCATTTTTCTTCCCTTCTTGCCTGGCAGTATTATGGGATGGACCTGAAGATGTGAGAAGCATGATAAGCAAGGAAAGTGAGGCTGAAAGGAGGCTGAGTCCCTCTAGGGACAGGGAGCAGCCCATTAACCCATTCCTGGAAGGAATAGAAAGGGACTGAGGTCGGTGGGGAGCAGTGTCTGGTAGCCATAACCCTTTGGTTTTTCTTACTGATTAATAAAAAGGAAAAGGAAAGGTGACTAAAGAAGCATTAATATCTCCTTTTAAACAGCCAGAGCGGCCTCTACCCCAACCACAGAGAAGCCCAAGGCCATTGGCGGCACCATAAAACTGAAAATACCCCACTGTGGCTCCCCAAATTAGTTTCCATTACTTCAACTAGCAGATAAAATTTGGAATGAGACTTGGCTTCACATTTTGGATTTACCCCTTATTACCTGTATAATATTGGGTAAGTCAGAGAATCTTGCCTCAGTTGCCTCCTCTTGAAAATAAGGCAGCTATCCTAGAAATCTAGAGTTCTTTCCAACTCTCTCTGGGATCCTATGTGGCTGGGATGAATGTGATTTGGTAGGAAGATGAGGGGTGATGTTGTACTCCTCCAGAGTCTGCGTCTGGAGAGGAGATGCTGCTGAGCCGGGGGGGGGGGGGGGCTGCATGTGTCCCCTCCTTTCTGCTTCCTCAGTCACCCAGGTGCTCATTTCTGTCTCTTCTGGCCCTCCCCTGGCCCAGCCATCAGATTCACTGCCAGAGTCATCTTCCCTTTGCATTCATGGGTGGGATTGGTCATACATAGCATGCGCTGCCTCAATGCCTTCAGTGACAAATGACAATGTGAAAACAGGATGGAATCTTACTGGGCTAGGATGAAGAATCCAATCTGTTGCCAAGTTTTGTCTCCTCTACCTTCACACCAGCTCTTCCATTCTTCCCTGACTCACACTGTCACCCCGCTGGTGCAGACTCTCATCTCCTCCTGTCAAGGCTATTGCAAAAGTTGCTATTGGCTCTCTCTGCTTCAAGTCTCTCCTCAAGCTGTTTCTAAAGGGCAGGTCTGAGACAAGTCCTTGCAAGAATTTCAAGCTATCTGGTTCTGTCAAATATAAAAGATGGACCTATGATTTTATCAGTATGAGGAACTCCCTCTATTAATGCAGGTCAGCATCTTCTTTGCAACTTAGAGAGAGAGGATGAGTGATTTGCCCAGGGTCATACAGCCTGTTAAATAAAACGAAAACTGTTTGAAAGAGTCAGTGAATCCCCAGATTCAGACAAAAAGAGCCTCAGTGTTCAGAGCAGAGCATCCTCCTCCAGAGCGGTCCCTGACAAGGGCAATCAACCAGGATTGCCAATTACTGCCCCTGTCATTCCCAGCCCAGTTCATTAAGTCCAGGCTTTCCCTAACGGCTGCCATGCCCACACCTGCCAAGCTCTCTCTGCCTGTCAGAAAGATGAACAAAAGAAGCTGGCAATGAGAGCTTGGCCCTCCTCTGAGTGGGCATGAGGGAAGGGACCCCCCCGCCAAGTCTCGTGGCTATCAACCCAACCATCACTCTTGGTGAACCCATGTTTCAGAACAGGCTGGGCTGCCAGCAGCTTTTGGAATTGTGTCATAGGGTATCAACTTTCTTATCTCCTCTTCTTTTCAGGCAGCCAGATAGGCTAAAAGTCACACTGGAAACTTTGAACCTTCTCCCTTTAAAAAACAACCTATCAGGGTGGCTAAGTGGCACAGTGGATAGAGCACTGCCCCTGGAGTCAGGAGCACCTGAGTTCAAATTGGCCTCAGACACTTAATAATGACCTAGCTGTGTGGCCTTGGGCAAGCCACTTAACTCCATTGCCTCGCAAAAAAACCCCCAAAAACCTAAAAAAATCCCCAACTATCCCATGAAGACAGCAATAGAAACTTATTAAAACCAAATTGAATAAGAAAAACCCCAACCAACTCATGAAGACAGCAATAGGAACTCATTAAAACATAACCAACCATCCAGCCAAGAAACCCAATTAGCCCATGAAGGCAGCAAATAAAAACTTATTAAAACTGAACTGAACAAAAAGAAAACCCAACTAATACATGAAGACAGCAATAGAAACTCATTAAAACCAAACCAACCAACCATCCCCCCAAAACCAACTAACCCAAGAAGGCAGCAATAGAAACTTATTAAAACCAAACTGAACCAATCAAAAAAACCTAACTCATGAAGACAGCAATAGAAACTTATTAAAACCAAAATAAAACAAAACAAAACAAAATCCTTTATCTGATGAGTGAGTCAGAGTGGCCAGTTTCTCTCCAGAGACATGACAGAGAACTTTAGAGGGCTTGTTTAGAATTCATGGACCTGGATTTGTATCTTATTTCTATTAATATACCCCTCAGTGGGCACCAGGCAACTCTGGACCTCTGTTTCCTCATCTGCAAAAGGAGGGATCTGTGTACCTTCTAAATCTAAATCTATGATCCTCTTTGGCTCCTGCTTTTCTCACCTCTGAAATGAGTGTTAGATTATATATATATATACATATTACTTAGATGAGATTAGAGGTATGGTCGCCATTCACAGATGAAGAAAAAGAGGCCCAGAGAGGTTAAATTTCTTAGAGGCAGCCTGGAATGGTGGCCAGAGAGTGGATAATGTTGGACTAGGAATCTGGAATACCTGGGTTCCAATCTCATTTTAGAAAATTTCTAGCCCTGTGTCATCTAATGAGAAGGCTGGACTCCTCTGGACAAGGATCACTTGCCTAAGCTCATTGAGGGGTGATGTAGTTTTTTTGGCTAGGTTTTTAGTTCCTCCCTCCCTCTCTTCCTTCCTTCCTTCCTTCCTTCCTTCCTTCCTTCCTTCCTTCCTTCCTTCCTTCCTTCCTTCCTTCCTTCCTCCCCTCCCTCCCTCCCTTCCTTCCTTATCACACTAGAGCAAGCCTCAGAAGCTTTTAGGTTTCTACTGGTTCTAGATCTATGATCCAAGAACTTCCAGAGTGTGTTCCAGCTTGAGATCCCCTTAAAGGTAGGATTTGAACCTGGTTGCTGCTGTTGAGAAATTTTAGGCTAGAAAGTTGCAGGGGTCTCCCTTCCACTCTCATCTCCTTACTGGGTGGGTGAAGAACAGGGCAAGATTAGGATGTGACAGGGCAGAGGGAAAGGGAAAGGAGTCAGAGGGAAAGCTCTCTGGATAAGCTGCAACTCCCTCATCTCTAAAATAAGGGCAAAAAAGGACAATTGACCAGAGACCCATGCTTCCCACTGCCACACACCCAGTATTCCTCTTCTTCCACCTCTATCTTTTCTAATAGGCAGCTGACAAAGTGATATTCCTAAAGACTAGATCACTCTTCTGGGTAAGCAAACTTCCATAGCTCCCAATGACCTTCAGGATCAAAGACTTTCAATGTTTGGGCTGAAGGTCTTTCACAATCTTTTTTGCTAACTTGTTTTTCTGAACTAAATACACATTCCTCTTAGGCACTCTAAGATCTAGCCAAAATGGTCTACTGAGAGGTGGACCACAAAATTTGGACAATAGCGACTGGCTGAGGTGGTTAAGTCAGGGTGAATGTATGTTAATCATTGATCCATGAGCTTAGGCCAGTGATCCTCGTCCACGGGAATTCAGTTCTGGGGGGTTTGGGGTTGTAGTGGGGGGTACACCAGAGGGGCAAGGCCTTGTGGAACTGCATGTAAGTGGAGTGATACAAAAGGTAGGAAGGGGCGTTGTATAAGGGGGCTGGAGGCTGGTTAACCGAAAGTCACGGCTCCACGAGACATGGGTAATAACTTGATTTATTACAAGAAAAATCACATGTATGTGGGAATTCCTTAGGTACCAAGGAACCTGCCCTGTAGACCAGCCTCGAGTACTTGTGGGGACCACAAAAAGGTGAGATTTCATGGGAGAAGTGGAAGACAATCCCCTCCTAAATTCAGTTGCAAAAGATCAGTTGGGTTAGTTGGGGGTGGGTTTGAGGGCTTCATTTCTGGAAAACAGGGCAAGTGAAGAAAAGAGGTTCAGGGGCTCCTCCACAAAATCAAGGGATTGTTGTATGTCAAGCATTATCCAACTGTTTGGGATACTTTAAAAAAAGGCAAAAAAATATATGCCCTACTAGCTAAAATTATATAGGTGGAATAAATTAGGTGCAAAAGAAACAGTAGTAAATGACTATAGACATCTACTGTTTGATAAACTCCAATATTCTAGCTTCCAGGATAAGAACCCATTCTTTGATATAAAAAAAAAACTTCTGGGAAAATTGGAAGATAGTCTGGCAGAAACTAGGTAGAGATTATCATTTTATACCCTATACCAAGATAATAATGGGTGCAAGATAAAAGGTGAACTCATAAACCAATTAGGAGAACAAGGAATAGTTTACCTATCAGATTTATGGAAAGAGGAACAATTTATAAAGAGAGAAGAGATAGAGAACTTTATAAAATGCAAAATGGATAGCTTTGACTAGATTAAATTGAAAAATTTTGCACAAATAAAACCAATGCATCCAAGATTAAAAGGAAGGCAGTATGACCTGGAAAGACTTGCAAGAGCCGATGCTGAGTGAAGTGAGCAGAACCAGAAGAACATTATACACACTAAAAATAACATTAGGTGGTGATCAGTTAGGACAGACTGTTCATTTCAGCAGCACAGTAATCAAAGACAATTCTAAGAAACTTGTGATGGAAAACATCACCCATGTCCAGAGAAGGACCTTTGGATTTTAAATTTAGATCAAAGCTTACTATCTTCAATTTTTAAATGCTGTCTTAGTATTTTTTCTTTCTAATTTTTTCTTTTGATTTGATTGTTCTTTTGCAACATAAGTAATATGGATTTATGTGTAGCATGGTTATACATGTATAACCTATATTAAATTGCTTTCTATTGAGGGGGCGGGAAGGGAGGGGAGAAAAATGTAAAACTAAAAACCTAGCTAGAAATAATTGTCGAAAACTACAATTGCATGTATTTGAAAAAATAAATAAAATATTATTTCCTGCAAAAAAAAAATCAGCCCTATCTTAAAGGAACTCACATTCTAATGGAGAAGACAACATACCATGGAGATGGAAATGGTGGGGGTGGAGGTGGGGAGAAGAAGGGGACCAGATGAGGTCTCCCAATTGAAGCCAGCATTTGATCTGGGTTTTGAAAGGACTTTCTTCTCTTAAAAGTTAAAAATTTTCAAAGTCAAAGATGAGGAAAGGTAGAACATTCCAGACACAAAATTATGTGGAAAACCTCTTAGCTCTGAGACCCCACAGTCCTAGGGGTTGCTGAACGAAAAGAATGTAGCACCTGGAAGATAAAGCAGATAAAAGAAAGAGGGGGAAAAATCACCTTTCTGAGAAAGAAATGTCAGCCAAGGCAATGGAATGTTAGATATCACCTGAGCCTATCAAATGTTCAAGAAAACAGAATCAGAATATTAGTGCTCTGCAGGCCACACTTTAGTATCCAAGGGACCCTTGGAGCTCTTTTCTTAGCCAGGCAACAGTAGGCTGTGATGACAGAAGAGCCCAAACAATACCTGAAGTGGGACAAAGAAGAGGTCAACTCCCAACCCATGACCTGGCCAGGCATGAGGGACTTGCTATATTTCTGTCAATAGCCCCCTAGGCAGCTCATTTTTCTTCCTGCCTCTTTATAGTATTTCCAATTTATATTCTAGGTCTTAATTCGCCATTGGATAGACAGTTCGAAGATGCATCCTCTTGTGGGGGTAGGCAAGGATTTCAGTGATGTGGACACTTCTCCCAGTGAGACAGACCCCAGTCTGTCCCCAGTAGCCCTTCCTGTTTGACTCTTGGTCTTTCTGTGTTATCCCTTATGTTTGCGGGCTCATCCAGTACTGCGAAGCCTTTCTCACGGGCTCTCCAAATCATAAAAACACCAGAGGGTATCACCGGTGCTCATGAGCTATCCAATGGTTATTCCTCACTCCTACTCATCTTCCTTCTCCCCCACCCTTTAAAAAAAATTCTGTCTTTGGAGAAAGAGCACAAAAGGGTGGATTGTCTTTGGGAAACTTCAAAATTCTTTAAACGACCCCAAGCTTCTTCCTGAAACAAAGGTCTTGTTTTTTAAAGCCAATATTTTTCTGGTTTTGTATAGCTATGAGTCATGGACCACTGCAGTCTCCAAAGATTTGAAGGTGAGGATCACCCAGAGGGTAATGGAGAGAGACACATGGCGGGTGGGCGTAGGCTGGCTGCAGTACATTACAAATCAAGATTTATGGAGTGGGATAAAGGATGTCATCCAAGAATTGCAGCACCCAAGGGATTGGTGCTTTTTAAAAGATCCAATTCTGTTACAACTACAGATCATAGAAAGACACAATAACAGTAATTGAGATGAATTTTCTCAGTTTACAAAAGCCTTTTGTTTCTATGTCTCATTTTAACCTCTCAACAACCTGTAAGCCATTCTACCCCCATTTTACAGATGAGAAAATTAAGTCTCAAGATGCTGTATGACTTGTCCATGTTCCTGCTGTTAGTGTCAGAGATGAGATTTGAACTCTGGTCTTCCTGATTCACTCTATCCAGAAGGATTGCAGTTTGTTCTGGAGAAGGGAAATAAAGCTTTATCTTCAGTGCTTTCTACCTAGTAGGGACTTGATGTTTGTCCATTGTCGATTGACTGGAGAGCAGTAGTGAGAGAACATCTTGTGTGGGCTTCTGAGGAAGGTTCATGGCAGAACTGGGGCAAGAATAACAGCACCAAAACATAGGTTTTCCCATTGGGGACACCCAGGTATCCAAATATCCATCCAGATGTTTTTTCAGGGCTCTTACAATCCTCATTCTAGAGGGAGAAGAGACCTCAGAAGCCATTTAGTCTGACTCCCTCTACTATTGATTAGTAAATGGAGGCTGGGGAAAGTGAAGCACTTTACCTAAGGAGACAGAAAGTAAGCATCAGATGTGGGACTGAATCCAGCTTCCTGGCTCCAGAGGTACTTTTTTTTACTGTACCCCTGTTGAATGAAATGTCACCAAACCTGTCTCCAGAATCTTGTTATTTGAAAACTGCCTCAAGTCAAATCTACTCAATCCTTGGCCAGTTTTTAGTTTTGTTTTGAAAGAAAACCTTGCAACCAACCTGTATGTTTGATCATGGGGAGTCTCCGCCATCTTTTTCTCTTAATCATGGAAAGGCTGATAAAGGGATGGGTTCTCTTGTGGCGAGGAAAACTTCAGAGTAGGAAAAGGAGCAATGGAACTGATTAAGCCTTGATTCCTTGGGCCAATTTTAATCGAATTGTAGAGGGTGGGTAGGTGGCTCAGTGAATAGAGCACCGGCCTTGGAGTCAGGAGTACCTCAGACACTTAATAATTGCCTACCTGTGTGACCTTGGGCAAGTCACTTAACCCCATTTGCCTTGAAAAATCTAAAAAAGAAAAAAGAAAAAGAAAAAAAGAATCGTAGAATGCTACTTCTGGGAACGCCTTAGATTGGGAAAATGGGGTGCCGAGTCTTACAGATTTTCACATCGACTGGGCCTGGGCTGGACGGAGGTAGTGTCATGATTATAGGATGAGAAGGCTGTCATCATACCAGGTGAATTTGATTTAGGAGGGACCTTATTAGAAATACATATACTGCAAGAGGCTGATTTCTCATCGCTACGCTCCACATGAACATTAACTGGGCCTCGGCACTGAATCTGGGCCTCAGCTCTCAGCTGATGCTATCTTTGGGGATCCTGGCCCAATTCATAGTTATCCCTCCCAGGAGCACCTCAAGAAGACGGATGGCCCCCATCTAATGTGGGACCCAGACAGTCAGATACTTGCCTATTGTCATGCTTATCTTTGGCTTTTCAAGTCATATAATTCCCTAGGCCTCATGGAAGGAGATACAGATGAATATCCAACAAAGGGGCCTTGAATTCAGAGAGGGCGATCATGCAATTTGATAAGGATAAACAAGCCTATTCAGAGACCACTTGATAATTTCTTAAAGGGAACAAAACTGGCAGCCACAGAAATAACTTTCTCATTAGGTAACTAGATACTTAAGGAGTCACGACAGATCCACCCAACCTTTAGAGTTAACTCAATGGTTATTCTCTGAACCAAGGCCCATCCAAAGACCAGAACACTAGGCTGGTGGGAAGGGGAGGGGTCTCTCTATTTGGTAAATATGAATCACATAATTATGGTAATAACATCAATAATTAGTAAATATTGCCTGGATGACTGTGGGGAAGTTATATGATTATCCCAGATGCCATTTCCATGGCATCTATGATGATGATGATGATGATGATGATGATGATAATGATGATGTACAAATTGAAAACAAAGATAGTCCCTGCCCTCAAAATACTCACAGTCTAATACAGGGAGACAAGGTACAAAAGGAAACTGGAAGAGAATTGGGGTGGGGAGGAGAAGAGAAGGGGAAGTGATAGAGAAGAACAAAGAGCTGGTGAGGAATGGGAAATGGGGAGAAGCCCATTCCTTCAATAGAGGCCCTGGAGCCCATTTGTTCATTGCTGTATATGTCCTTGAATAATACTATACTATTGTGTAATTCCATAGAATTATAGCCTTATAGCCAATATGAGGGTAAGTGGCTCCATTGGTGTGGAGAACTTTCTTCACCAATGGACAGGTAACATAGAAAGTTGCCTGTGAACCTTAGGCTAGAGACGGACAGAGAGATGGATGAATGGATGGATGGAACTAGAGAGATGCTGGAAATAAAGGATTGGAAATAAGGTAAATAAGGAAATAAAGGAAGATAGATAAATAGATGGATAGATGGAAGAGAGAAAGAGAGAAAGATGGACGTATGATAGGTATATGGATAGAGAGATAGATGGATAGAGAGACAGATAAAGAGATGGAGAGAAAGATGGTTGAAGAGACAGAGACAGAGAGACAGTGGAATCCTGCTTAGCACAATTACCCCCCCCCCCCATTTTTCATCAGTCTTCATCATAACTTCCTTTTTTATTACTTTTCTTTATTTTTTCCAATTACACGCAAAGGTTGTTTTCAACATTCATCCATTTTAGTTTGAGTGTCACATTTTTCTATCCCCTCTCTGCTCCCTTCCCCCAATGGCAGTGAAGCATCTTGTAGAAGCTGAACCTCTATTATTGTGTTGAACATATTTCCATATCAGTCACATCATAGCTTCCTTCCCCAGGAAAATCATCCCTGGGAAATCTCATTATGCTGCAGGTCTGCCTTCTGCACAGCTTCTCTGCCTTCTGATCTTGAACCCTTAGGCTTCTGACAGGGCCATGGGCTCCTGGGCCTCTCTCTGGAAGGAATGGGCTTCTTCCCACTTCCCATTCCCCACCAGCTCTTTGTTCTTCTCTATCACTTCCCCAACTCTCTTCGAGTTTCCTTTTATCCTTGTCTCTCTATTAGATTATAAGCATTTTGGGGGCAGGGACTGTTTTTATTTGTTCATCATCATCATCATCATCATCATCACAAAAACATTGCTTAATAAACATTTTCTGTCTTGTCTGCTCCCTAGTGACTTGCCCAGGCCTTGAAGGCTGCCAAGATCCTGGCTACATACAGCAGGTGACCTCTTTTCTCATCACCTTTAGTATACCCCTAGGCCTGGGATCTCCCAGATGTGATGATTTTCCTCCAAGATGGAGATTGGTGACTATCCTGTGGCTTCTTGTGGGTCATTCACAAGCCTTTATTGAGTGCTTATGGTATATACTTGTTCCTATTGCTAACTTTGACTTGATGTTTTACTCAGTAATCTTGTTTTTGAACCCTGGATTATTGGATTCTGGGGCAGAGTGAAGAAGTAGGGAGTCAGGCAACATAGCAGTAAAGGGCCCCCCGGCCTGACTCCCCATTGGCCTGGCTGTGGGGAGGCTCTGATCCAGGGCTATCTTATGGCCAACATGCCCATCCTCTGCTAGCTCAAGAGCTACTTTTTTTTAGGTTTTTGCAAGGCAGTGGGGTTAAGTGGCTTGCCCAAGGTCACACAGGCAATTATTAAGTGTCTGAGATCGGATTTGAACTCAGATCCTCCTGACTCCAGGGCTGCTGCTCTAACCACGGTGCCACCTAGCCCTCCCCCAGGAGCTACTTTTCTACATGACTTCCTCTCCCATCCTGCTCACATCTGGAGTTGGGCATCCCACCTCTCTGATTCTGTGAGCTGCTGCTCTGCTAGGGCCCGCTTTCCCCAGGGGTGCCCCCTCCCACTGTGGCAAAGACGGCTCAGCTCAGTGATCGCCACCCCCTGCTCAGATACATGACACACCTCGGGGGGCAGCTGCCTCTTCAGAGAGCTCCTCAGCAAAGCATCCTCTAAGTACTGGTTGCCAAGTCTGGGCTGACTTTGGGAAAATGTCCCGATGCTAGCTCTGGCAAAGGGAATGTCAGCCTCCTGGAGCAAGTCCTCATGGAGGTTTCTCCTGGGCCCCCAGGGCTGGGCTGCTCGGAGCACCTGGCCCAGTAGAGACTGGGTCTGCCTGAACAGCATGGGTTCGGGGCCGAGGTCCGCGGCTGACCAGGAGTCCGAGGCAGCAGTGTGCTTCTCCTGGGCTGGCTTGGAGGATCCAGTGTGCCTGGGAGCCCGCCCTGGGTCCCTCCCCTTGGGCACCCTGCCTGCTCTCTCCCCAGCCTCCCCCTTCTTTCTTCCTCTGGGCTGAAGGGCAATTTCAGGCCTGTCCTGGCTATATGCCCGGCCCACGGGGAGAGGAACAGAGAGCAGCGTCCAATGCCAGCCCGAGCCCCTTGGAAGGTCTTTAGAGCTGGGGGGGGGGTGGGCAAAGAAGGGCAAAAGCCAACTCCTGCCCTCAAGGAGCTTGCAGTCTAGTGGGCAGACCGCATGCAAAGGATTCAGTGCGCAGCAGAGGAAGAGAGGATAAACTGGGAGAAGCTTGGGGGGCCAGGACAGGAGCCGGGGTTCTCCAGCTCGGCCCCCCCCCCAAGGTGGCTGAAGAAGGGGAGAAGAGCTGCATCAAGGGAGCACTTAGACCTAGAACTGAAAGGCTCAGGGCCGTCAGCAGCCATCCATCCATCCAGCAGCTTTTTTATTTTTTCCAGTTGCATGTAAAGACAATTTTAAACGTTTATTGTGAAATTTTATATCCAAATTCTTCTCCCTCCCCTCCCCCCATGACATGGCTCAGTCTGATACAGGTTTTACGCATTTCCCTTCCCCCAGCATCTCTTAACCGCCTACTGTGTGCCAGGTGCTAGGTGAACACAGAGGCCACCTGGGAGATACAGGGACCTGCCCCAGGGAAGTGGCGGAGGTGGGATTCGAACCCGCCCCGCGCCCGGCTCTCGGCCCCTCCCCCACCTCCAGGGCCCGGACGCCGACTGCGCATGAGCGGGCGCGAGCCCGGGAGCCGTTACCAACCTCCCGCCCACGCCGCGGTCTCCAGGGAGGGCGGGGCCAGGGGCGTTTCTTGGCGCCCTTTGTGCGAGGCGGAGGCCAATCCCAGAGCAGGCGCTCGGCGACGGCCAATCCCAGAGCAGGCGCTAGGCGGAGCTTCCGGGGCCCCGATGCATATTCATGAGGAGCGGGCTGGGCGGGAAGGACCGCGGGGGCCGCTGGCGCGGGGCGCAAGGTCGCAGGCTCAGGCCGGGGGGCCGGGGGCCGGGGGTCGGGGGGCCGGGGGCCGGGGGGCCGTGGGTCGGGGGACCGGGGGGCCGGGGGTCGGGGCGGTTCTTTCTCGCCTCCGGGTTTGGGGGGGTGGGGGGTCGCCTCAATGAATGAAGCCGCGGAGGCCGGGCCGCCCCCTCCCCGCCCCCCGGCGCCGGGCCCTGAGGAGAGACGTGGGGGTCCCAGGAGGAGACTGAGGCAGGAGACGGCGCGGGGCCCAGGCCGGCGCATGCTTGGAGGGGCCCTGCAGGCTCGCTCTCGATTTACAGAGGGGGAAACCGAGGCACAGAGGGCTGGAAGGGGCCTAGAAGCCACGGAGCCCATCCCCTTCTTTTTACTGAGGAGGAAACTGAGGCACAGAGAGGTCAAAGGACTATAAGGGCTGGAAGGGGCCTAGAAACCACGGAGCCCATCCCCTTCTTTGTACAGAGAGGGAAACTGAGGCACAGAGAGGACAAAGGACTATAGATTAAGGGCTGGAAGTGACTTAGAAGCCACGGAGCTCATCCCCTTTTTACTGAGGAGGAAACTGAGGCACAGAGGTCAAAGGACCATAGATTGAGGACTGGAGTTCATCCCCTTCATTTTGGAGGGGAAACTGAGTCACAGAAAGATCACAAAATCATAGCTTGAGAGCTGGAGGGGTCCTTGGAGGGTTTCTAGTTTGAACTCATTTTAGAGGTGAGCGGGGCTTCCCAGGAGGCTCCAATGGGGAAGTAATCTGTTAAAATTCCCCAAAGGAATAGGGGAGAGAGTCACAGGGTTTTTCCCATTTTGAAGATTCCAAAACTTTCAGCTTCCCCCCCCCAGAGGGATTTCTCTCTCTCTCTCTGTCCCCCTTCTCTCTCTCTCTCTTCCTCCCCTCTTCCCCCTCCCAGTTTTTTAGGGTTTTTAAGCCCTTGCATACAAATTGTTCTGGAAAGTTCTGGCTAATAGCTTTGGCTTCTCTTGCCCCCCACAGCCTGCAGTGGGGCCCCTGGAATGGTCAGTGGATAGGGTGACCCTGTATTAAGGAAAACTCTGAGCCTGAATCGCCCCTTTCTCACTACTCAGCCACTTCTGCTACCTGGTGAAGGAAAAACTGTTAAATGGGCTCATGTGGTCAGTCAGTGGCATTTACTGAAATGTGGGTGCAGAGAGTATCGAGTGGTCTTTGGGGATTAGAAGAAATAACAGGCAAGCCTGGTGGGTGATAAGATTCTGACTTGTTGAGGCAAAACAAATGACAGCACCTTCATGTGGCATTTTTAAAAAAAATTTGAATGTAATATTTATTTGGTGAATTTACATGTGCCAAGTTCCTTCCTCATAGCAAACTGTGAAGCCCAAGTTATAACTGTTGTTACCCCCATTTCCCAGATGAGGAAATCAGGTGCCCGGGTAGATCAATGACCTTAGCCTGAGTTCACCCAGCTGATAATGACAGAGCCAGGATCCCAACCCACTTTTCTCCACTCCATTGCTTCCAGGGCTTCCCCACATACTTTAGAGGAGTTATAATGGAGGCCTTATACTGAATTTAGGTGATGAAGTGTGTACTGGGATTCCCGACAGGTAGGGTTAATCAGAAAAATGAATAATAATTTTTTTTTATCAAATTGTCTGAAGCCTCCCTGTGTGGTAAGGCAAGTCTCCAAACTCGTAAAATGAGAGCACTGAGGAGGAGACTTGGGAAGAATGAAAGCTGCCTCCAAACAATGCAGAGCTAGAGGGAACAAAGGAGACTTTTTTGTTCTGCCTGGCCCCCCAGAGCAGAATGTTGCAGGAAGGCAGATTTCAATGGAATATGAGGAGCTTTTTAACTGAACACTTCCCCAAAATGTTAATAATAGCTGCCATGTTTCTTTTTAATTTATTTAAGGCAATAGGGTTAAGTGACTTATCCAAGGTCACAGTGCTAGGCAACTATTTAAGTGTCTTAGGTCAAATTTGAACTCCTGTCCCCCTGATTCCAGGGCTGGTGTGCCATCCATGGTGCCACTTAGCGGTCCCTATAGCTGCTATATTAAAAAGCGGGACTCTGGAAAGGAAAAGTCATTGAATTCAGTGACCCCCTGTCTAAAATCTGATTCTATTGATTCCAGTGCTTTTAAATTTGAAATACTTTTAAGTTTTCTTCTCTCCTGATTGTATGCTTCAATGGAATTTGCTTATTAACTGTAAAAAGTACCATCTCCAGGGGCAGTGGCTAGGTGGCGCAGTGCATAGAGCACTGGCCCTGGAGTCAGGAGGATCTGAGTTCAAATTCATCCTCAGACATTGAACACTTAGCTGTGTGACCTTGGGCAAATCATTTAACCTCACTGCCTTGGGAAAAAAAACGCAGAAAATTATTTAGGACTCTGTTTCATAGGTTTGAATCTGATACCATTTGACCTAGGACAAACCGGTAAGTATTAAACTCCTACCATGTATTAGGCACCGGTAATACGGATACTAAAGGGGGCTAATTTCTGCCCTTAAAGAGCATAAGGGGGCGGCTAGGTGGCGCAGTGAATAGAGCACTGGCCTTGGAGTCAGGAGTACCTGGGTTCAAATCTGACCTCAGACACTTAATAATTACCTAGCCTTGGGCAATAATTACCTAGCCGTGGGCCTTGGGCAAGCCATTTAAAAAAACCCCACTGCCTTGAAAAATCTTAAAAAAAAAAAGAGCATAAGGTTGAAGGGATATACAAGATAATCACAAAGTAACTGAGGAGGATGCCAACATCTTGGGAAGGAATCAGGGAAGACGGAATCTCAAAAGATGCAACCTCTCAGCCTCAGTCTCCTCATTTGTAAAATTGGGTTAATACCTCTAGTCCCTCCCTTGAAGAATTGTTAGAAGAATCAAATGAGATGATAATCAAATGAGCTCTTTGAAAACCTTCAAATCCTGCCTATGTGACTTTGTACATTATACAACATTTTTATATAAATGGCTCTAAAAATCCTTTACAAGCCATGTTACAATTTACCTCATAAATAATCACTCTCCCAAAGGCAAAATTGTAGACTTTTGAACCCCCTCCCCCTTAAACAGCCAATCTAAGGGGCAGAATGGTGAAGGGATTTGCTTCTGGAGAGAATTTAAGAATCCTGTAGGGAGAGCATAATGTGGATGTGTATTGGATGAGATATAAAGGGTCTGCACCAAACATGTGAGTGGAAGGCATTTGAAAGTTAGAATTCTGCAGTTATGAAATTCCTCCTATGTTTTTAGATAATGAGTCAGAGAACAAGGTGATAAGCACACCAGAGCTCTTCTCTTGGAGCTTCCGATCTGTAGTGCCTTTGCCTGCTGGGGCTGGCAGCTTCAGAGCTTTCAAACTGAAACAGTTTGTATTTGAAGAGGAGGCCTCCACAGAGCACCTGCTCAGAAGAGACACGCAACAGCATCATCAGAGGAGTTAGAGCTCCAACAGAGGCCGAATGCTTGATGCTCCAGGTCCCTGTGTTCCTGAAGAGGCTTGACCTTAGAAAACAGGAATAGACTAGATCTTGCTTAGGGAAGCAGCAACCATAGTAAGCAGTGGTTGAGGTGGTCAGCTTCGGGTGGGATGAAAGGCAAGATGAAGGCTCTTCTTGAACAACCTTATCCATCTTTGTCCCTCCTATAGAATGGGACTGAGTTAGAAGAGAATGTAACACTCTGACTAGTGTAGGGATAATTTTAGGATATTGGAGGACCTGGGCTTTAATCTTTGCTTTTCCACTTGTATAACTTAAGATAGATCACATAACCTGTGCCTCAGTTTCCCCATCTGTAAAAGGAGGGGGCTGGTTTAAACGATCTCTTAAGGTCTCTAAATCTTTGATACTAGGATACTGTCCTATTCCCCTTCAATTAGAATTCTTTAATAGGGTTCCTCCTTTCTCATTTCTTATGAGAAATTCTCATTTCTTTTTCATTTCTCATTTCTTCGTGTGTGTGTGTGTGTGTGTGTGTATGAAAAGTGAATTTTGAATTGGGCAGTTTCTAACTGCAAGACTGGCTCCCTAACTACTATTTTCAAGTTGCCTTTCCTGTCTCTATAGTATATCTGGTCATTTTTCCATTTTTAGAATGTAAGTTTTCACTAATTTTTAAAAAAAATGCTGTAGAGACTTCACATTCTAAAAACTTAAAACTTTAAATGATTAAGTTCCCAAAATGAGTGATTAGCTTTCCTAAGGGTCACAAATGACCTTGAAGTCCTGTGGGTTTTCCAGGACACAATATATAATAATTCATTGTATTCTAATTAGTTAATATTATCAGGCCTTAATTCTCTAGAAATGCTATCAGCTTATCTTATAGTCACAAATGAAGAAAAGTCTAATATAGAAAGCTATTTAAAATTATTATTCCTCTTATTTATCTTCTAAGACTAATAACTACCCCAGTAGGGGGTATTTTATGAGGACTAGGCCTAGGTTAGGAACTTTTAATAAATTGCCTCTAATTCCTACAATATCCTCAGATTTTCTTAGTATTATTACAACTCCTTGATGGACCAGTTTTGTTTCCTGGAGGTGTCAAAGTTTGGGTTGTGAAGCAATTAGTCAAAGTACAAGCTATAGCCTGGAAAGTCTAGCATGGTCTGTAAATTTAGGTCATAGTTTTCATGGTGATGTGCAAACATGGTAGAAGACTGCCCCCTAGCCCCCAAAGCAAGTCTGAGAACTAGAGAACTTGGAGCAAGTTACGACTGGAGAAAAATTAATGGCTGTCTCCCCAAGTGCTAACATCACCTTGTGGAGGCCTCCTATATGAACTCTGATTTTTATGTGTTTGATATGTGAGGAGAGTCAGGACCCTCACAAACTGACAGTTGGATGCAGCTTTTCTATGACTGGGTTTATTTTTTAGAGGTTCACACCTCCCAGGGATGGGGGGAAGTGGGATGGAGTGCCTCCAAATCAGGACCGAAGGCCTTAATGCCATCACCAGTCTCAATGATTTTTAAGGCCAGTACTGTCATGTGCTAAGGCTTCTTTGATTTTACAGGACAGAATTAGGAGAAGGCGGCATATCATCAGCAAGACATCATGGCCACTGCTCAGCTCTCCTACTCTGTTGAGACCTACAAGAATATCAAGGTATTTGTCTAAGATGGATGATGAAAATATGGTTTGATCTAGAATAGCAACTCACCTCAGATTTTAAAGTGAGCTGTATCCTCATCAGCTGGCAGGGATGCCCTATTCTGGCTCCTTGTTTCCCTTCCCTTGGTGCTTCAGGCCTTCCCTAGCTGTCCAACCTTATCTCCCAATCCTCTAATGGAGATGGTTGCCCTGGTCTGTCCAACCCCAAAGTGTATTACTCTGTAACTCCCCTGCCTGATGAGAAGCCCTGTTATGACTGCTCCATCTTTTAAGCACTTGTTCCTCCTCTTCAAAGTCTTATAACACAAGGAGTATTTCTTAAATGTGGGTCAGTCACTGCTAAACTGGAGATGGGTTGTTTGGGCCTGTCTGACTCTCCTTGAACCCATTTGGAGTTTTCTTAGCAAAGACATTGGAGTAGTTGGCCATTTGTTATATAGGTGAAGAAACTGAGGTAAACAGGATGAAGTGACTTGTCCAGGGTCACACAACTAGTCAGTGTCTGAGGCTACATTTGAATTCAGAACTTCCTAACTCTAGGTCCAGCACTCTGTGTAGTGCCCCCTAACAGCCCAGATTGGAGATACAGGCCAAAAAAAAAAAATCCCTGCTCTCAGGGAGCAAATCAAATGGGAAAAAAAAAGACACTGGAGTTAGAACCAAGCAGTGAGGTTGGTGTAAAACTCCCCCTCGACTCCAAAAGTTGTTCTTCAATGATTCCATTTTAAATTTCTCTAAAACCTATTTCCCTTAGAATGGATACAAATTGGCATCAGCTGGGCCCTACTTTCCCAGATGACCCATTTTTCTACAGTAGCAATGTTGCTCTTCTAAGGAATCTTAAACATGTGTCCTCCAGTGTTGTGTTAGCCTGATGAGTGGCTGACCCCAAAGGGGAAGCCGAGTTCCAGCAGCGCCTGAGCCAGGATCTAATCTGAGACCTGGCCTACCCACGTTTGGAGAGGTGGCCCAGTGGGCCCCAAGGTATAGAGTGTGGGTGCTTCCCTTCTAAGGCCCCCTTTCTCCTCAGTAGGTAGCTTGGATGACCCAATTTATGAACTTTCTTGTCTCCCCTTTAGAATGTTGGCCTCCCTTTGGGCAGTGATGGTTTCTCTTTTGTCCTTCTATTCCTAGCACTTGGTACTTATTAAATGCATATTGACTGATTATGGAGAGGGGCAGCTGATCTTTGACCAATGAGGTACAGAAGTCTCAAGAGCCCTCTTCCGCCCTCTCCTGTCTCCATGCTCAAATCTTTTTTTTTTAAAGCTACTAGAGTTATTGAATTTTTTTTTTAGGTTTTTGCAAGGCAATGGGGTTGTGACTTGCCCAAGGTCACACAGCTAGGTAATTAAGTGTCTGAGGTCAGATTTGAACTCAGTTCCTCCTGACCCCAGGGCCAGTGCTCTATCCACTGCACCATCTAGCTGCCCATCATGCTCAAATCTTTTAAAAGGCTTTTTGTGTCAACCATGGAGTCAATGGAGACAACTGAGTACCAGCTGGGAGTAGTTTAAGGGGGAGATTCTGCCTCCAGCTGGGTGGACACTTTGCAGACTGCCAATCCCAAGATCCTCTTCTAATTCAGAGTAACAGTTAACCCTCAGGTAAGGAGACCTAGGGTAGGAATTTGCACAGTTAAAGGAGTGTTAAATGTTAAAAGAGTTTAACATCTCCTATGTCTCTTATCTGCCCTTTTCTTTCTGACTACTTCTATGAGTACTGAAGAAATCCATCCAATCAAAAGCTTACTAGCTCTACAACTGATTGATTGAGGGAGGAGGGAGACAGTCTCCACATCATCTACTGGCATTAGTGGCTAGGTGGCTAGAGTGCTGGGCCTGGAGCCAGGAAGTTGTTGTTCAGTTGTGTCTGATTCTTCCTGAACCCATTTGGGGTTTACCTGACAAAGGTACTGGAGTGGTTTGCCATTTTCTTCTCCAGTTTATTTGACAAATAAGGAAATGGAGGCAAACCGGGTGAAGTGACTTGCTCAGGGTTACAGAGCTAGTAAGCTAGTATCCAAAACTAGATTTGAACTTAGATCTTCCTGATTTCAGGATTCTATCCACTTTTGCCACCTAGCTCCCCATTAATTGGATCTGGCCTCAGACACTTACTATGTGACCCTGGCAAGTCACTTAATTGTCTCAATTTCCACATCTGGAAAATGAGCTGGAGAAGGAAAGAAAAAAAAACACTCCAGTATCTTTGACAAGAAAATCCACATGGATAGTATTGGTGTGTTATGGTCCATGGGGTCCCTAGGAGTCAGACAAGCTTGAGCAACAACAATCTCAATTAAAGGTTTGTGATGATGATCACGATGTCTTGAAAAACCACCATTTTACCTTAAATACCTAGGTTGTTCTGAAGTATGAGGTTTAGGCCTGAATTATTGAGAGGATAATTAACTCAACCCTTTCATTTTGATTGGCTGTGGAATTCTGGCCTGATACCTTTTTTTTAATCTTTTTTTTTGAGGAGCCTCTTTCCCTTATGAGCCCTCCCTTCCCCCAAACAGGATCTGATGCTTTTATGTCCTGAGAAATCTTTCCCCTTTACAATCTGGATAATCATGGGATTTACTGTATGCTGATCTTTCAAAATGCTAATCTTTGCTATTTTTTTCCCCTCCAGGAAACAGCTTTGTTCCCAAGTCAAATCACCACTGAGCATGAATCTTTAGTATTGGTGAAGAAACTTTTTGCCACTTCTGTCTCATGCATCACATACCTGCGGGGGCTATTTCCAGAGAGTTCTTATGGAAACCGCTCTTTAGAAGGTAAAGCTTAAGTCAATGATGAATTCTGATATTTTTGTTCTTGGCTTCCCTTAGTAATAGCATCAACCATTTCTTATTCACAGAAGGTGTTAATCGCCAGGCCTGTGCCAGGTCTTCATGATTGATTTGTTCATTTACATACCTCTTTAATTTAACTCTCCCAGATTCAATAGTCTCACCACTAGGTGCCATTAGTTCATGGCTTGATACCAAATGCTAGATTAAGCAGCCAATAAATCTCTTTGAGCCTGTCTAGGAACTCTGGGGGGTTTTCTGCCGAGGCATCAGCAGCTGGGTTAAAGGCCATTTGAGGCTTAGTATGTTGAGCACTAGATACAGTGGCAAAAACCATTTTGGCTCTTTAGACTCACTAAGAGAGTATATCCGTACCTCCAGCCAAATTCACATCACTCTCATCGTGGACATTTTAGCAACTTAAACCATTAAAGACTAGTTTTAATGATGCATGCATTGAATGAAATCGATCGTGTATTCTCAAAACCTTAGGTGATGGGGAAAGAAAGCTCTGGAAGGTTCAACTCATATGAAAGGATACTTATAGAGTTTTGCAAACTTTAAAGAGTTGTCTCTATGCCAACAATGATGATGGCAATGATAGAGCTGGAGAAGTCTTACAGATGGACCCAGTGATAGAGCTGTTGTTCAAGAACCAATCTAGGTAAATTTGGAGAGGTTTGTTGCTAGGTTGACATAAGGAAGATTACTTTTTAAGTTAGTTTCAAAGGGGTTGCAATCTGTGTTGGTGGAATACCCAATCTGTGATGAGATCTTGGTTCCTTGAAGAATTAAAGAATTTGGCAGCTATCAATTTTATCATCCTCTTCATTGTTAGATCTCTTCATTTATTCAGTCTGAACTTTGTCTGTTTTTCATGCCTTTATTAAGATTTTCTTCATCTTTTTCTTTGTTTCTGCCTTTCTTTCCCTTCCTTTTTCAAAATTCCTTCTGGATGTTCTATTTTTATCCCCTCTTTTCAGGTGATGAGCCTTTTACATTTGAACAGGAAAACTGGTTTAGAACAGCAGCCATTTGGAAAACCATCTGTTGACTTTTAATTAAACTAGTAATTATCATTGAAAAATACTGGTAGAATTCTCTAGATTTCTTCTTTTGGCATTACTTTTCCCAAACCATCTTTATACAAAACGTCTTAATTACAAATTTAATGATTTGCTTTGGTTTTTTTCCTAATTTAATTTTCTTCTTAATGTTTTTCTTCTCTATATTGTATTTGATATTGACTCACACTGAAATTCATATCCTGGAAACAAGGAAACTATAAAGGTCAATTTACATTTGTCATTTAAAAATACATCCATAATACACAGTCATTGCCATCTGAGAATACTCACTTGTGTTGCTAAATAGCAATAAAGTTGTTGGTAATGATAATAATTGGCATTTTCCTAGCACCTTTATATAGTGTAGAACATTTCAGTTCATCTTCCTAACTTCCACAGATGTTATTATGCTGATTTTATAGATGAGGAGATCTAGGCTGAACTAGAAAGTGTCATTGATGAACATGGAGTCTAGCACTGCCTCAGTCGAAGTCCTCTACTCTATTTTACTCTACTCTGTTGTCTCCTTTAGATTTATTTTAATTTATTATATAATATATTATAAATAAATATCATAATATTTGTATTTATAATAACAAATATCTCCCTCCAGTAAAATCTGAGGCTTCCTAGAATGATTGTACTACTTGGAGGCATTTTTCTCTTTTTTGTACCATGCTCAAGAATTTCAGACTGTAAATATGAAGGTACTTGAGGGGTCATCTAGTGTAACCCTACACCCAGGATCTATTATAACATAGGATCATGGGAATTAGGATGGGTAGAGAGAGACTTTAAATATTGCTTGATCCAAACCCCTTGTTTTACAGATAAGGAAACTGAGATACAACAGATTTAATTGCCATGGTCAGGGACTGATCTTCCATTCTGTGGGACAATGAAAGAGTGATGGCCCATTCCTATTTTTCAGGAGTTGTAATTGTTTGTTTGTTTGTTTTTTGGCAAGGCAATGGAGTTAAATGACTTGCCCAAGGTCACACAGCTAGGTGATTATTAAGTGTCTGAGGCCGAATTTGAACTTAGGTCCTCCTGAATCCAGGGCCATTGCTCTATCTACTGGGCCACCTATCTGCTCCAAGAACTGTAATTGTTAAGAAAGTTTGAGCTAAAACTGGCTTCTCTTTCATTTCACTCATCTAATTAATTTTGTGCTCTAGAGAAACAATTTAATCCCTTTTCTACATGGTAACTCTTTGATTATTTGAAAATAGATATCATGTCCCTTCCATCTCATTTCCTCACTAAAAAGCATTTTAGAAATAATCTGCAAGATCCATCAAAATTGGAAGAGGCTATCTGGGGAGACAATGAGTTCCCCTTTGCTGAAGAGGACCCTCACATGTAGTGAATGTAGCTTCCTTGAGGTCAGGAATGTCTTATTTTTGTATTTGTTATCTGCATTGCCTACCCCAGAGTGACTGCTTAATAGATAGATGCTTCTTGGTTGATTGGTTCTTCAAATATTGTTTGGATTCATTAAAGCACATTATCTCAGTTGGACCTTTTGACCCCCACTAAGGTAGATAGTGTGGATATTCATGTATCTCTATTGTTTACTGAGCATTGTCTTCATTTGGCAGTTTAGTGGTGATCATGGGAAGTTATTTAAGAAATGTGATGTAGCATCTCTGCCCTCAAGTACACTTCCATCAGAAGCATTCTCAATAGATATCTAAATTAGTCCCTTTCTAGGAATCCCCAAAGACCTTATAATATAGAGCAATTTTCACATCTCTTTGGAGATACAGAGCTGGAGTCTTCTTCATTTCCAAGATGGGAACAGAGAAGTATGAAATGCAAAAGTGACTCATGTAAAGTCATACAGTGAGTCAGGGATGGATTTTGACCTTGGACTCCCTAATAGAGATAAACACTAAGCCAAAATTCTCTTTAATTGGATCCCTTTGTTTTTCCCTAAGTACAGAAAGCTTTTTGTTCTTTCCCTGATGAAAACAGAATTTTGAGAATAATCAATGGGAGTTTTTCCTCCACTTTTTATTCTTTATGTCTTTTTAAAAAAAAATTGGTTCAGGAAAGGAAAATAGGAAAACAAACTAGGTTTGTATTTTCAACTGGTGAATCACAGCATGTTAAGAACTAGAGAGAACCTTAGATCATCTAGTTTAACCACTTCATTTTACAAATGAGGAAGCTAAGATCTATGAAGACAGTCTTTTCATATTCATTCCCTATTGGGAATCCTTTAGCATTCAGCAGAAAGTGCAGAAGTTCCTTTTGTAAGTCAGTTTAGCTACTGCTGAGTTTCAGGGAAAACAGAAAAGGAAAAAAAAAAAAGAACAAACCACAATCCAAATTGGAATCCAGCTGCATGTTAGCTCACAATAATTTTTTTTCCAAATAGGTATTTAGGCTTAATATCTTTTTTTTTTTTAGTTTTTTTTTTGTAAGGCAAATGGGGTATTTGAACCCAGGTACTCCGGGGCCCGTGCTTTATCCACCACGCCACCTAGCCGCCCCTACTTAATATCTTTTAATGTAACCATTCTGCCCGAGGTTTCCTTCTGAGAGGAAGGGAGCACTTTGGGGGCCTCTTTCTATCTCTGGCACTTTCCAAAGAGTGGCCATCAGCTTCCCTTAGAAATTTTCAGGCCCACAAGACATAACATGAAAAACGATGTGTACAACAAACTTTTTTAAAGTGCCTACTGTGTGCCAAACACAAGTCCTGGAGATACAAAGAACAGCAAAAATAGTCTGCTCTTGAGGGACTCACACTCTAATGGTGGAGACCACATGCAAACTGATCTGTCCAAGTGAGATATGTCCCAGTTGGAAGGGGCCCTGGGAAAGACTTTTCAATGGAGGAGGTAGGATTTGAGCTGGGCCTTGAAGAGAGCCAGAAGGCGGAGAGAAGGAACCAGGGAAGATGGAATCTGGAAATGGAGTCTGGGTGGCAGAAGAGGGCATTCATTTCTGATTCTCTTCCTTCCCTTTCTGTTTGTCCTCCAAATAGCTTTTCAGGACACAGGATTTAGTGTCTCATTATGTGGGATGACTAGTAAGAGAAAGACCTCAGGGGTCACCAAAGTATCGAGCAAGTCCCCTTCCTGGGGGACTCCACCTGTTCCTGGGAACCTGTCAAGCTTTCATTACTGCCCTGGAAAGGATTCCCTGCAGGGAGAACTTATGGCTTTTTTTTTAGCCACTTATTGGTTGTTCACTGCAATGACTCAACTCCCTTCCCTGAGTCATTGTGGAGAGGGGGGGAAGAAAAGGGAATAAGATTTATTAAGCATCTACTATGTACCAGACACTGTGCTAAGAGCTTTATAAATATCTTATTTGAATCTCACAACAACCCTGGGAGATGAGTGCTATTATTTCCATTTTACAGGTGAGGAAACTGAAACAGAAATTAAGTGACTTGCCCAGAGTTAATACAGTTAGTAAGTGTATGAAGTTGGATTTGAACTCAGCTCTAGGCTCTATTCACTGTACCACCTGCTGCCATTTTTCTGTTCCTAGGTTTTCTTATATCACTACTCCATCCTCCTATTTCAGTTTTTCTTTTTTAACTCCTTATTTAATTAGCATCTCTCCTTGGGAATGTGTAACAACTCTATCAAGATGAAATAAGCAGGACCAACATGCATCTAGGCTATTTGAAAGTTAAGACCTTGTTCAGACATAGTTAGGGCCCTTTCAAATTGCCTGCTATTTCACCTTTCTACAGCCCTCACCTGAAAAAAATTTTTTTTTAATTTACTTAAGGCAGTGGAGTTAAGTGACTTGCCCAAGGTCCTACAGGCAATTATTAAGTGTCTGATTTTGAATTCAGGTTCTTCTGACTCCAGGGTGGGTATTCTATCCACCTAGCTTCCCCAGGCCCTCACCTTTCACACCCCCAGTATTCTCAGGCAATTATGAAACAGGTTACTTGATCACATTTCCCCATTCTCATTCCTGTCTCTTAGCATATCTCTTAGGATGAGTTCCCCTATTTTCCTTCTTTCCCCAGGTCCTCTGAAAAAGTATTTCTTGCTCAATCAACATGTCCCATTAAATTTTATGGGTCTAAAGGACCCTCTTTACATCTTCTCCTGCTTGTCTTCCCATTTCCCATCTTCCTCAGCATTAGCTGGGCCAGGCCATGAAAATCAGCCCATGCTATGAAAAAACACTGGGAGCCAAATGAGAGGTTATTCCTTTCAGAGACACTTCCCAATTGGAAGAGATAACTGCCTTGGTAGTAAAGATGTGTGTCCCTGCCACATTTCTAAATTGTAAAATGAAATACATAACATTAGCAAAGTAATTGAGGTAGTATTTCATCATGGCAAAAGACATGTGACTCTGCAGCAGAAGACTAGATTCAAGTTTGTGTTTTAGTAATTTTGGCCTTGGGAGAGTCATTTATTTTTCTCTTGGCCTCAGTTTTTTCATCTGTAAAATGATATTGTTATACCACAGAATGTCAAAGGTCCCATCTAAATCACTTATTGTAGGAATCTATGAATTCAAGGAAAGAGGATATAGCTAACTGTAGCTTGAGTAATATGATTTAAATAGGAATTCAATTGAAGTAATAATGTATTCTTTTCATAGACCTCAATTTAAAAATCCTTCGAGAAGATAAGAAATGCCCTGGGTCTCTGCAGATTATCAAATGGTAAGTTGCTCAAATTCAAAATGAGCTGAACAGCAACATTTTTATCATTTATCAGATAACTGACTAGGTTTTAACTGTTTAAATTAGAAAAGAATAGCACTGGCAAATACATATATAATCGTACTGTCTTATGTTTTAGGATAGGCAATGGTGGAAAATGATCCAATAATACTATTTTTCAATACTTCAGGATAAATTTATTCATATCAAGAGGAAAGCAAAAAGTCATTTGAAAGGAAAGAAGGCTCTACTCCCTGACTCCTGAGCTAATCCTGACTCTTACTTATAGAACATTATTGACATGCCACAACATGTGTGATAGTTTTGGAATGTGACTGACTAAAAGAGGCAAAGAGGTTATCAATTTGGGGCTGCTTCAGTCTAATAAATGCAAATAGAAGTTTTTCTTCTTGGCAGGTCTTTCTTTTTTTTGCTTTGAGATTAACCCATGTTAATGTTGTCCATTTATTTCTTGACAGGATTCAAGGTTGTTTTGATGCTTTGGAAAAGAAATATGTAAGTCTTCTAAAATTTCTGTTGTGATCAAAGGCCTATCTTTTAACACTTTTCAAGCCAGAATGATAACAAAGATCAGACCCAAGATCTGTGCCTCAGTTTACATTTATGGGTCAGTCTTCCTTTCTAGTTGCTAGTTTTAAGTTTGCTTTGTTTCACTAATGTCTCTCTTTGATATCACTCAGAAATCCAATACTCATTTTCTCTTTCATAAACTCACGGACCTCTCATGACCACAGAGTTTCCTTTGAAGTCACTGGAAGAGGTCCACAGGATGTGAAACCGAAGAGACAAGAATCTGGAACTTAGCACTTTGAATATACTCAGAATTGTAGAGATTAAATTTGAAGATAAGAAAGGAAAATTTTCCCCAAAGAGGCTGTTTGTGTCAGTTTTTCTGGCAACCAGTATTGGGACCTATGAATATGTACATTGAAAATTGCTTCCATAACCCATATAACTTTTTTAACATGGAAGAAATTTATTCACCAGGAAAACCAAAAAGCCTATATTTTATGCTTCTATTCTGAATAAAACAGTGGATATTAAGAGTGATTCCAAGATACAAAAGGCATGATCCTGCCCTTAAAAGAATTTATAATTAATTGGGGAGGGGGAGGTAAAACATGTCCACATATAACTACAATATCAGATAGAGCCTAAAGGCTCATTTCTGTTGAAGATTGTCCAGGTGAATAGCTCACATTTTGAAAATGGTATAAATGGAATCAGATTCAGCAAGTTAGGCTGCAGAAGGGGCAAAGAGTGTTGGCCAATGTACAGTGGTATGTAGTGTGACATAAGGATGCTTTGGGCCAGTCTGCAGAGGGCATTGAATGCTAGACTAAGGAGTTTAGATTCTGATGAGCAAGAGGATCTGATCAATTAGTCATTAGGACGATTAATCTGACAGCTCTATGTGTGGCTAGATGGAAAGGCTAATGAGAAGTAAGAGAGTTTAGGGTGACAGCAGGAAGAAAAGTGGGAGGACCAATATGAAAAAATGTTGGGTTAAAATAGACAAGGCCCTTGACTGGGTGTTGGGAGGAAGAGGTCAAAGAAAAGAGACAAGCTCAAGTGACCTGAGACTGGTAGTACATTATAACACGGAACTTGATGGGGAGATGAGAGTAGGGTTTTTTTTGGGTGGGTGGATGAGTTCAATTTTGGATGTAAGGAGTTCAAGGTGGTGGCAGAAAATTAGTGAAAAAAGATACATGAGACATAGTCCTGCCAGAAAGTCACTTACTATCTCATCCGGTTGGTGTGGCGAGTCTGGCCGACATTAAGCTCAGAGCTCTCTTGGCTCTTTTTCCCTCTGGGATCCCTGCCCTGTCCTTGCTTTCTCAATTGTGTCCTCTTTCATTTGACTTCAGTTTTGTAAACTTCTTGAATGAGTAAATCTTAAACCAATTGAATTGATCTGAAGCAGAGAGACAGTTTGAAAGTGTCTGGCATGCCAAGAACTTCCCTTTGAGACAGTGTCTACATATAGCTAGCAGATGAACTGTTTGGCTAAATTCATTGTTTGGGACAGTCAGGCAGCAAATATTTTTTAAGGACCTACTAGGTGCTAGGTACTGGGGATATGAAGATGATGAAGGAAACCATTCCCACTCACAAGGAGCTTACATTCAAGGATATGGATCCTAGAATATACCATGTATATTAAATATATGCACACACACCCATAACAGGGTGGCCCCAAAGACTTGGTGCAGTGCTAAGCATTAAAACTTTATTTTCATATCTTGTATGTGTATATGTGTATACACCTAATAAATATGAGAAGAATAAATAGAAATAAGTATGAGGTTTGTTTGGGAGGAAGATCACTAGGAGTTGGATCAAGAAAGGCTTCAAAAAAAGAAGACCTCTCTAGGCTGAATGTGAGGAAGGGAGGATACTCCAATAGTGCAAAGGTACATTTGGTTGTTTGGTTGTTGTACTCCTTTCTCAGAGGACCAAGTGACATCACAATGCTAGAGTTAAGGTACAGTGTGTCCGACTGTGGCTGATCAGAACAATATGAGCTTGGAAGGCTCTTCCATAGATTGGGCACTAAGAGATCATGTGAACATTTGGGGTGGATTTTTTAAATTTGTGTATCTCGTTGTTTCTTTTGAGATAAAAGCTACAGAAACTGAAGATCTTGAGGGATAAGCAGAGAGAAGGCTAGTTGAATTGAATCCAGTGTCTAGGAAAGAGAATGATGAAAAAAAAGATGAAAAAAATAGATTGAGATATGATGGTGAAGAGCTTTAAAAACTAAACAGAGGGGACAGGTAGGTGGCACAATGGATAGAGCACTGGCTGTGGAGTCTGGAGGACCTGATTTCAAATGTGACCTCAGAAAAAACTGAATGACCTTGGGCAAGTCATTTTAATCTCATTGCCTTGCGAAAATCTAAAACAAAAAAACCCCCAATCCAACAAACTGAAGAGAGGAGTTTCTACTTGACCTTAGAGGAAACAAGGAGCCACCAGAGCTTACTGAGGTCTAAGGGAGTGAGCACCATGGTTATATTTGCACTTTGGGGAAATGCTAGACATGAATGATCCTTTACTGGGGCAACAGGGAGAAAAGTCAGGAGGCTGGAGCAATAATTTGGATGCAAGAGGCTGTAGGGCTTGAACAAAGGTTGGTCATGGACTCTGGAAAAGGGGGGGTGAAATTTGGTTGACTTATTTTATGAATCTACCAATTGATTGAATTACTGTGCTATTATGACACGCTACTTCTGTTTACTATTTAATACAGAATTAGTACCTCAAAGTTTAAAAAATTTGTTATTTTAAAGAAAAGTTACTATTTTAAGGGGGCTGTGTAATGTTATAAAGCTCACATGTTAAGTGTAGGATGACTTTAAGAGAGCATTTTATCAAAGAGCTCATTTCCAGCTGAGACCCAATTCTGTTTTCTCCTAAAGTGTTTGATAAGTGGTACAGTGCATAGAGCACTGACCTTGGAGGCAGGAGGACAGAAGTTCGAATCCGGCCTCAGATACTTGACTCTTGCTAACTTTGTGACTTTGAGCAAGTCCATTAACCCTGATTTGCCTTGCATCCAGGGCCATCTCCAGTCGTGCTAATCCATATTTGGCTCCTGGACCCATTTGACTCTGGAGGAGAAAGTGAGGCTGGTGACCTAGCACAGCGTGCCCCCCCCCCCCCCAATCTAATTCACATTCATGTCATGGCATCTTCTCCTTGATGTCATGGTCTTCTTTGAGAAAGAAGGACAAACATTACAGGAAGTAACCCTTTGGGCTTTAGTGTTTGTAGCAACATGCACTTAGCAGACCAGCCACGTTGTGTCGCTAATGTTCCACCAATAGGCAGATGAGCTAAAAATTTGCTTTTGGAGTGTTGGCTAGCTGGGTTTTGTGCTCTAAGTGACCTCCAATTATTTAGATGCTACATTGGAACTTCTGGGTTTTTCCAAGTATATGGTACTAGTTGTATTACACTGGTGAATGGATGAATGCTCTGAAATTTCACTCAGGGAAGATCTGGGCTCAGCAGCCACCTCAGACACTAGCTCTCTGACCTCAGGCGATGCACTTAATGCCTCTCTGCCACAGTTTTCTCATCTATAAAATAGAGGGGTTAAACTCATCATCTCTGATGGGTTTCCAGCCCTAGGTAGAAGATCTTGGGACTGAAACAAAGCATTTATTTAGTTCACACGTGCAGGCTGTGTCTAGATGCTAAGTAGGGGTTCAGATGGAAGGAGTCATCAAGGGCCTAAGAAGTCCGCCAGTTAATAATGAGTGGAGCCCTAGGGTGACTCACTGACCTCTTTCCAGGAAGAGTGGGATTGACTTGATTATGACTCTCAGGGTCAGAGGCGGTAAGCTGGGGGCAGAGGGTGATGGGAGGATGACTGGAGTGGAGCTCTGTGGGGCCTGGGGACCCCAGATGTGACGAATTCTCACCAATCAGGAGTTTAGGGCCCAACACATTCAAACTGTCAGCTAAAACTATGATCTCATGATTAGGCTTTTGTTATAATTCATAGTCATGTTTTAAGAGACCTTAGTAGACTCACTTCTAGCTGAAATGTGAAAAAAAGCAAAAGTGTGCTGTCTGTCTCTCCCCTCCCCCAATTACAACTTTATTGAAGGCCCAAGCTTGCACGCTGTACTTATTAAACAAATGCTTTGAATGAACAAGGGAATGACCAGTACAGGGACTTTTGCTTTTCTTTGTACCCCCAGCACTCGGCACAGTGTCTGACCCATATTAAGTAGTTAACAAATGTTTGCTTGCCTATCTGCCCATATCTTTGGATCATCTCTTGAGCCATAGTTCATTAAACTAAATTATTGATCTATAGCTGTACTAACAGGAGATGCTTACTAACAATTATTTTCTTTTTTTATGCAGCTTCACATGGCAGTACTTGCAGTAAGTAAATATTTCAAAACCCACATTTTTTCCCTTCCCTTCCTTATTCTTTGGAAGAGTGAGACATCTGACCCTTTTGTGTTTCAAAGTCTATTTATACAAACTAAAAATACATGTTAGCTTCCCTCAATTGTTGCCAGGGATCCATTCTCATAGTTACCTTGTGAACTTATATTCAATTGCAGAAGTTTTGTTGATTTTTCTTTGGAAATGGCAAAATTATGTACGTGGTTGAGAATGGGAAGGAATCTGAGAAATCTTACTTTAGGTCTTAAGGTCCTACCTGGCTAAAGACTCCAAGCACAGATCAGCTAAACCTGTCCGCTTGGAATAGGGGGACTCATGGAACTCAATTCAGAGAGACTGGTGCATCCTTAGAGTGTGTTCTTCTGGAGTGATAGTAGACAGACCAAGGGCTCAACTTCTGCAATGGCAATCTCAATGGAAGAAATATTACTGGAGAGTCCTTATGTATGGGATCCTAACTAAGATAGTATAAGTGTACCCTTTGAGACAAAAGAGTAAACGTTGCAAGAATAATATCTTAAAAAATTAATTACATTTTCCTTTTTTATTAAAACAGATTTATACAAATCCCAGTGAACCTGAGGTAAGAACAAAATCTAAAGTCTATTTCCTCAAATTTGTTTAACTTTAGTTTGAATTATAACATAGTGTTTGACCATAGTCAGTGCTTAGTAAATGCTTGTGGCTTAAGTGAATTTCCATGGTGCTTTCCCCCACTAGGGGCCAGAGCCTTGGTATTTCTAGAGCTTACCATTAGCAGTTTGACTCTAGTAGGTACTTAATTAATACTTGTTCAATTGGGTTGGTTTGGAGTGAATTCTTTTACCACCCAATCAAATGAATATTTATGATATTCTTTATTATGTTGACTTGATTCATACTGACACTTGGATAAGAGATCTCAAAAAAAAAAAAAAGAAAAGAAAGCCCAGATACTGTTAGAAAAACCCCTTATCCATTCCATACCACACTGTTAAAAGGGATTTTTATATTGTTGGAGATGAAATTTTTTAATTTACAATATTCAGATATCAGTCACTTCATCTGTTTGAAAGAATAAAAGTGTTGTTGTTAGTATTCTGGCATAAGTCCAAATTGATTGCTTCCTTATCTCCTAAATTACCCTTTCTTTCTGCAGTCTTTCTTTAAAAAAAAGTTTTATTTTTGTTTTTAGATCCTATGACAGTTCTTTCCTTTTATACCCCCTGCCCTCACATTAAGCCTTCCCTTGTAACAAAGTAAAATCATATATGAAAATCGGATGATAAAGGAACTGTTTGACAGCATATGCAACATTCTGTTCCTGTAGTCCTCTACCTCTTTCCTGAGAGGAGGGAAGTATGTTTTTTCATCTGTTCTGCAAGATCAAAGCCATTCTTGTAATTAATCAGAATTTGGCTTCATTTAGTTATCGTTTCGATTGACCTTACTGAAATCATTTTCTATATTGAGCTCAATATTTTGTTTTCTTTGTTCTGCATTAGTTCTTATAAGCCTTTCTATAATTTTCTAGATCAGGGCTTTCCAAAATGCAGACTGCGGGCCTCATGTGTCCAGCAGAGTGATTTTATGTTAGTAAACAAAGCTGAGCTACTACCACAGACTCTCACTAAAACAGCAAATCAAAATATAATTGTCTATTGTTTCAATAAAAACTTTAAAAAGTAAGATTTGATAGCCCTGCTTTTAGATTCTTTATATTTCCCATTTCTTACAGCACAATTATATTCCATTAATTAATATGGCAAAATTTGAATTAAAAATTTTCAGCCATTTTCCCAGTGGGCACCCAATTTTTTTCCAGTTTTTTTACTGCCTTTTCCTTTTTTGTTTACACATATTTTAATATATCTATGAGGCCTTTCTATCTTTGACTTCTTTGAGTTTTGCACAGTAATAAGGTTGCTGGGTCAAAGGGAATGGATGATTGTGTTTTTCTTGGAGGCAGCTGGTTACACAATAGATTGAGCTCTGGTGCTGGCAGGAGGAACTGAGTTCAAATCTAGACTCAAGTCCCTATTAGTTGTGTGACTCTAGGCAGTCATCATTTAGCCTCTATCTGACTCAGTGAGGATCCAAAGAGGTATTTGTCAGGTGCTTAGTGAGTTTTTTTTTTTAATAAATGATTGTTCCCTTCCCCTTCCTTCATAATTCCAAATTATTTTCCAGAAATCTTGATTCAATTCATTGCTCCATAAATAAAATATTAATATGCCCGTCTTCCTATAACCCTTTCTTCTCCACCCCCCAACCTCCACATACACACACACACACACACACATACATACACACACACACACACACACACACACACACACACACACACACACACACACGGTTTCCATCTTTTCCTGTCTGCCAGTCAGTCAGCTTGGTATAGGAGATAGAGGGTCACTGGGGGGTCATGAAGAATGAAGACCTGGTTTAAAGTCCTGCCTTTGACACACACCAGTTGTATGCCCCAGGCAAGTCCATTCACATCTCCCTAAGCAGCTCTCAAAGCCTGAGGATCATTTTCCTAAGAACTGCTTTCTAACCACACCTCCCTATCCCATCTTGGGTTTGGGAAGGAGACTGCTAAGTCCCTATACATTCACGATTCACTAATTGAAGGTTGAGCCTATTGAGGCCTTTGTGAATCCTGAAGCTGCCATGCAGGGGTGACAGCCACCAACCAGAGAAGCACACCATCTTACTAGGTCATTGACAATCATCTGGAACAGCAGCACAGGGCTGAGCCCTACGTCTACAAGATGACGTGCAGGAGTTCTGGCGGGGAAGAAACTGGTTTGCACAGGCCTGGGCAGCCAAAATGCACAAACCAGTTTTACCCCTTTCTACCTTTATTTGTAGATGAATTTCACAATTTTTGTTTTTGCAGTTTTGAGGGTTTTGAGGTTTTTTAGAACCAAACTTTCTAATTGTCTATCACTGAGTCAAGCATGGCTATCATGTTTCTAACCCTTGATAGGTGCTCAGTTTAAAACTTGGGTGCCTGGGTAGTGAAAAGTTGAGTTTATAATGGTGATGAACCAAAGGAAAATCTTATAAAGCTGGCAGAAAAGCATCAAATGAATGGGCAGTATAGAGTAATGCAGGGAACAGGGAGCCAGCCAGGCTGTTCTCATAATGGAAAGTGACGAAAACTCTCATTTATGTCTCAGGAAAAGTATTTGCAGTCATTGGAGAGTGTTCTCTAAAGACATCAACTCGGTGAGCCCTTGCAGATAAATTATCCCTGCCCCCATGAGTAGCAACTCATATAAGCAAGATTTTATTAATTGGGGAGACTAAGGTATTGAAAGTCCAGTAATTGATGGGGAACAGAAAAGGAACCCAGGCCACATGCTGCCAAGTTATCTTCTTAAACCAATGTCATAGAATGCTCCAACCAATAGACACTGGTGCTCCCTTGTCTCTGGTCTACCATTCCCACCTAACCTTCACACGATTAAGAAATTGGGGAATATGAAAATTTTTTAGTAGAAATAGTGCATATTGAATGTATTATGTTGAAGTAAATATTTAGCTCCAAAAGTCTGCTGCTGCCTGTCCACAAAATTTATGGTACTAAGAAAGGTAGGAATAGAATACATGAGACATATCTGGAACCTACCCCAAATCCAGGTTGCCTCTGACAACAGTCAAGAGAAACCTCCCATTTCCTTTGACCTGTTTTCTCCCTTCTGTAAGACTGGCATCTCAAATATCAGAAAATATTTTTTTCCTGAATTATATAATACTGTGAAGAAACATATAAGTAAAAAAATTTATCCTAACACTGTGGTAATTAGTTAATCGATAATCTATTGACAAGTATTTATTAAGTGCCTACTACTAGGTGATGGATAAACAAATGCCAAAAATGAAATTAATCCCTGTTACAAAGATCTAACATTCTAACAAAGGAGGCAGATACTTCCATGGATTTGGGATGTTTTCAGTTTCATTACTGAAATGAAGCACATCCATGCCTCCCTCATCTGAGTGACTACTGACTGTATCCTTTCGTAACCTCCCTGCAGAGCAGGGAAACTTCCTTTAGCACAGGGGCTCTTAACTTGGGGATTTGTGAACTTGGGTTTTGTTTTTTAACATTTCTAGAATACTTCAGGCTTCATGTTTTGATATAATTGATTAATCCTGTATATTTTGTTTTATTTGTTTAAAAACCTTATTCTGGGAGGGGTCCATAGATTAGGAGGGAGATTTCTGCAGATTTTCTGAGGCAATCTATTTTCTTTGGCATTTTTAGAAAGTCACGGAGTTATACCAGTTCAAATTCCGATACACAAAGGAAGGACCCAAAATGGATTTTAGCAGGTATACTCTCATTTTAGACATTTAATTAAAGTAATTGCAATCAACTTCAAATATCATCATTTTTGAAAAGGTTGACATCTGGCAGGGATGGATAAGATCCAGGAGAGACATCCTCCCTTTGTATCCTCCAATGTTTCATCGCATCATGGTTCTTGAAGATTGTACAAAGGCCACAATCACTGACTGTTTCCTAAGTTGAAAAGGTTACTAACCTACTCTGATACCCACAGAGTGATGAAATTTTCATTCAAAATCATTCCAAAATACTATTTAAGTTATGGAGGTGTTGCAGTGTAAGTAGAGAGAGTACCCACAGAGATGTAATCGAATATCCTGGTGTGGCAGGAGTCCTCCATCCTAAACTTCTAGGAAATTGCCAAGGATATTGATTCTTGGTGTGCTCCATGGGGAAGGTACGGTAGATGGCTGTCACTACCACTGAGATCCTGAAGTCAAGTGAAAAACAGATAGGATTCAGACAAATAAAAGTTCTTTGAGAACAAGGGACAAATCACACTCTTCTTATTTTATTTCCAACAGTACATTCAGAGGTACTGTGAACACATTGTAAATATTTGATAAAATAATTGTATTGATATATAACAGACTTGCTCAATAATAATTGTTTAGATTTTATATTTAGATGAATCTGTGATGTCATTAGATACTTCCTCTGTTTGGGTGGATCAATCCCCACAAATCCTAGGATCTAAGGATTGGAAAGCACCATAGAGACCATGTGGTTGGTTCTTGTCCTTCATTATTGAAGAAGACCAAAATGACATCACTGTGTTTGAGACAAATGACAGTGTGTCCAACTGTGACTGATAAGATCAATCAGACTGCTCTGCCACAGGCTGGACACAAATAGTCCATGTGAACTCCTGGGTTGGGCACTCTAAACTTATAGAGATGTCATGCTTCCTTTGAGCTGCTTCAATTCTTCCTTCCTCATATAGTGCAGCCCCCTCACTGATGAGGGCACACCATGCTGGGTGGTCCTGTGCCAGTCCTGCTGTACAATCAATTCTAAAGTTCTTCAATGAGACTTTCAGGGTATCTTGGCATTGCCGTTTATTTTTTAAGGAAAGATTTTATTTTGAGTTTTACAATTTTTTCCCCCCTATTCTTGTCCCCCCTCCGAAGGCAGTCTGTTAGTAGTATACATTGTAGTATATATATATATATATATATATATATATATATATATATATATATATATATATTGATCTAAGTTGAATGTAGTGAGAGAAATCATATCCTTAAGGAAGAAAAAGTACAAGGGATAGCAAAATAACATAATAAGATAACAGTTTTTAAAAAATTAAAGATAATAGTCTTTGGTCTTTGTTCAAACTCCACAATTCTTTCTCTGGATATAGTTGGTATTCTCCATCGCAGATAGTCCAAAATTGTCCCTGAACATTGCACTGATGCTTGCTTTGTGTGAATTCTCCATAAAATAGTTTTTTTGGCAAGAATTTGTCTGGCACTCTAACAAAGTGTCCATCCCATCATAGTTGCACTTTCTGTAGTAATGTTGGAATGCTAGGCAATTTAGCTTGAGAAAAGACCCCAGTGTCTGGTATCTTCTGCCAGGTGATTTTCAGAATCTTCCTAAGACAATTTAAATGGAAGAAATTCAGTTTCCTGACAGGGCACTAGTAGACTGTCCAAGTTTCATAGGCATATAGCAATGAGGTCAGCACAAGGGCTCTGTAGACCTTCAGTTTGTGGTCAGTCTAATACCTCTTCTTTCCCACGCTTTCTTTTGGAGCCTCCCAAATACTGAGCTAGCTCTAGCAACATGAGTGTCCATCTCATTGTCAATGTGAACCTCCATGGAAAGGACACTGCCAAGGCAAATAAACTTGTCTACAGTCCTCAAAACTTCTCCATTTGCTATAATCAATGGTTCCATAAATGGTTGGCATGGTGCTGGCTGATGGAGCAAAATTGATCCGTACATTGTTGCATCTCAGCTTCAGAGGCTGCATTGATGTATAGTCATCTACAAAGAGAAGATCTTGTACCAACTATCCCTCCACTTTGGTCTTGACTTGAAGCCTTTTGAAGTTGAAGAATTTGCCATCAGCTGACCTTGAGGCTAGGTTCATCCTCATTGATGGCATTTGATAACATTGACTGAAAACATTATGCTAAAAAGTATGGGAGTAAGGATGCATCCTTGTTTTACTCCATTGGTAACTGGGAATTCTTGAGAGGATCATCCACTATCCAGAACTCAGGCATGCACTCTGTCATGAAACTGATGTACAATACTGATGAACTTCTCCAGTCAACCAAATTTTGACATTATTTTCCATAGATCTCATGACTGATGGTATCTAAGGCCTTGGTCAGATCTACAAATGTATACAGACCTCTGTTCTTTTCCTGGCATTTTTCCTGCGTTGTCGGGCAAAAAACACCATGTTGACTCTGCCTCGACCCTTTCTGAAGGCACACTGGCTCTCAGGAAAGTGACCATCTTCCAGGCATTTGATAACATTGACTGAAAACATTATGCTAAAAAGTATGGGAGTAAGGATGCATCCTTGTTTTACTCCATTGGTAACTGGGAATTCTTGAGAGGATCATCCACTATCCAGAACTCAGGCATGCACTCTGTCATGAAACTGATGTACAATACTGATGAACTTCTCCAGTCAACCAAATTTTGACATTATTTTCCATAGATCTCATGACTGATGGTATCTAAGGCCTTGGTCAGATCTACAAATGTATACAGACCTCTGTTCTTTTCCTGGCATTTTTCCTGCGTTGTCGGGCAAAAAACACCATGTTGACTCTGCCTCGACCCTTTCTGAAGGCACACTGGCTCTCAGGAAAGTGACCATCTTCCAGGTGAAGGATCAGCCTATTGAAAAGGACTCTGGCAAGAATCTTACCAGCAGTGACTAAAAGAAAAATACCCTTGTGATTGTCACAGGACAATCTATTCCCTTTATTTTTGTGGAGATGGACTATGGCGGTATCCTTGAATTCTTGGGGATAAACTCTTCATGCCATATAACTTGGAAAATTTCAGTCAATTTTTGGATGAGCAATGGATCACCCCCCTTGTAAATCTCAGCTGGAATAGAATCATCACCAGTTGCTTTGTCACTTGAAAGGAGCCCAATGGCATTCAAAACCTCTTCTTCAATTGGAACTTTAGCTAGGGACTGGACTTCATCTTGAAGTAAACCGTCACTGGCTTCTGCACTGATTGATGATAGTCTGTTAAGAACACTATGGAAGTTTTCAGTCCATCTTTTTAGGATCATGTCCTTATCATTAATCAATGTGGATCCATAAGCACTGAGTAGCTAAGATGCACCATATGACCTTGGTTCATAAATAGCCTTCAGGGCATCATAAAAACATCTTGGGTTGTTACTATCTGCATAAAATTTCATTTCATCTGCCTTCTTACTGAGCCAAGAGTCCTGCATCTTTTAGGCTCTGCTTGGACTTTACTTTTGATAGACAGCTAGGTGGCGTAGTGGATAGAGCACCAACCCCTGGATTCAGGAGGACCTGAGTTCAAATCCAACTTCAGATACTTAATAATTACCTAGCTGTGTGACCTTGGGCAAGTCACTTAACCCCATTGCCTTGCAAAAACAAACAAAAAAAGGTAGAGGCCATGTAATGCAATGTAGGTATATTGAGGATACTTCCAATGTGTTGTAAACTTTCCTTTCATTCTTTAAGCATCAAAGGTTGAGCACTGCTTGGGGTTGTTTTATTTTTATTTATTTTTCAACAATTTTTTTCTACAATTTTATTTTTCCTATTACATATTATGAAAGTTTTTCAACATCCACATGTATATGCATATTTATAGGTTACAGAATTTCCTTCTATTCTCCCTCCCCTCAACTGTGAACAATCTGGTGAACATTATACATATACATTTGTATTTAACGTATTTATAGATTAATCACTTTCTGTATGAGGAATTAGGACTAAGGGAAAAGATAGAAAAATATAAGAGAAATTTTAAAAAAGTGAACGTAGTGTTCATTCAGATTCTGAGGGTTTTTCTTCGTTTTGTTTTGTTTTTCTTCTTCTGAATGTGGATAGCATTGTCCATAGTTGGTCTCCTGGGGTTGTCCTAGCTGTCTGAACTGTTGAGAGGAGCTGCCTCCATGAAGATTGATCAACTCACAATATTGTTGTTAATGTGTATAATGTTCTCTTGGTTTTGCTACCTTCACTCAGCATCAGTTCCTGTAATTTGTTCATGCTTCTCTAGAGCCTGACCATTCATGGTTTCTTTTTCTAAAATTTTTTTTATTTTTTAATTTAAAAAATTTTTCCCTAATCTCAATTCCCCCTCCACTGCTCCCTCCCCACCACAGAAGGCAGTCTGATAGCCTTTACATTGTTTCCACCATTCATAGTTTTTTATAGAATAGTAGTATTCCATAACATTCATATACTATAATTTGGTCAGCCATTCATGGGATTAATTTAGAGAAATCTTTCCAAAAGTGCCTTTCAGTCCCCAAATTCTCTGGTTTTCTGACCGTATGTTGATGTAGTCAGTGAGACAGTAATTTTCAAAACTGGGGAAGGGAAAATTAGATTTCATTGTTAATTTTTTAGAAACCAAGGTTGTAATCTGAATTAGGTGGTTACTTATTTACATTTGCATTATTGGCTCTTCCATTAGAAAAAAGAATTCTTCCTGTAGAAAAATTCAGTCAAGAGTTGGCCCATATCTTCCTTCCTTAGTGATACTACACAACCTTTTCAGCTTGTCAAAATTCACACATGTAGACCCTGATAGAGGGAGTTTAACATTTGTTGTTAGTTCCTGGAAAGGAAATTTCTAGTTGCCTTGCCTATAGGTTCTAGAAATCTGAACATAAGTGGAAAAAGAAACCCTAGAGAGATATCATAGAATCATGACATTTTAATGTTGGAAAAAATCTCAAAAATGATCCAATCCAATATCCTCATTTTAAAGTTAATGAAGCTAAAAAATCAAGAAGGCTAATTAGTAAACCATGATTAGAATCTAGAACCCCAGAATCCCAATCTGAGGTTCTTTCTACCTGATCACAGTCAATCCTACACTACAAAGGACCTTAGGATTTCACCAGTGTGGGACTCTTCTGACAGTGTAGGTCACAACCCAGCCCATTTTGTGGGCCCTGGCCCAAATCTTCCCACAAGTGTTCACCATAGTATATACTCTCAGCTGGAACCTTGATAGAACATGTAGATAAAATGTTTAAAAAAAAAATCAAAGTATATTTAAAATATGTAAGGGTCTTTGCTTTTTAAATAAGTTTTTTATTAATGTCTAACAGAATGTGTCAGGGGGCACAAATGCAAAAAAAAGACGGTTCTTGCCCTTGAGGGCAATCTAACTGAAAAGGTAGGTGTTGGGATATTAAAAATGGGAAGTCAGTCCCACCAATCATTTTGTAAAGAAAAAAATCCTTGTAAAGAGAATAATTACCTTAATAGCACCTTTTTGTTAAGTCAGCACATATATCCCAATATCTTATTTATATGTACTTTGTCATCTAGCAAAAATGACTGTTCTTGGAAGAGAATGCCAACATTTCTTGTTTCTGAGAATATCCCCCTTGCTCTTTTGCTCTTATTATAGCAGGAACACCAGTTTTGAGAGTGATACAGCTAGCGAAGAGATCAAGAGATCCAGCATCCTCCTCATCCGCAAATTGTATGTCCTAATGCAGGATCTGGGCCCTCTTCCCAATGACATCACATTGACTATGAAACTCTACTACTACAATGATGGTAGGTAGAGAATTGTTTAGGCACTTTCCTTTCTGGAAAACTCTAGTTATAGTCTGATCTAAATGATCTGGTGCAGCATCCTGAAGACTGAGGCCAATGGCATACCCACATTTACTCCACTGATTGTTTTCTCATTTCATTTTGCAGTAACACCAAATGAATACCAGCCCCCTGGTTTCAAGGAAGGGGACAGTGCCCAGAGCCTTCTGTTTGATGGAGATCCTGTCAGCTTGAAGTTAGGCTATGTGTCCACCCATTTTCACAGTATCAAAGTGAAAATCATGACTGAGAGTCAGAGGCTGCTGAGTCTGGGCAGCAATCTGCTTCAGGAGAATAGCATCACAGAGATCTCGCATCAAGGCCTTGATTATGATGAAGAAGAAGAAGAAGAAGAAGAAGGCAGCAATAGCGTAAGAAAAAGCTTATCTCAGTTCCCTCCATTTGCCAAATGTGCACAGATGCTGTGGTCCCATTCTAGATCCTATAGAGTGTAGCAAGACAAAAAAGTAGAACAGGCACAATTCCTGGCCTCAAGGAGTCTACAGTCAAGTTTTTAAAAGGCAATTTTTTCAAGTTGTTCATGTCTATAAAAATAGGTTTCTTCTATTAGATATCTTAACCAAAAGTGGAAATTTTTAATGTTTTTCAAAATTTCACTGATGGCTGGCAGATGTACCTGAACATAGAGAACGAATTCCCATTGCTTTAAGAGGACATATCCACTGAGCACCTAGTTGCCCAATATACAGGATAAATAGGAAATCAACAGAGGGAAGACCCTAGAATTAAGAAGAATTGGAAAAAGCTTTCTATAGAAAGTGGATTAGTTGGAATTTAAAGGAAGTCAGAGACAAGGAGGAAGTGTTCCAAGTTTGGTGGGACAGCCAGAGAAATCATTCAGAGTGGGGAGATGAAGGGTCTTGTTCAAGGAATAACCAGGAGACCAGACTGGATTAAAGGTTACATATCAGGAAATAAAGTGTAAGAATAGTTCTTAGGGCCAGTTTATGAAGGGTTTTGAATATCATACTGGATTTTAAATTTGATCTTGGAGACAATAGGGAGTCACTGTAGTTTATTGAGTAGTGTTATTTGATCTGATTAATTGGAGTGTGGAGAGACTTGGGGCAGGCAGACCCCCTGTGTTCCCCCCCCATAGACTATTGCAATAATCAAATCATGAGGTGGTGAGGACCTGTATCCAGTGGGAGCAATGTCAGAGAAGAGAAGGGAATGTAGGGAAGATGCTACAGAAGTGAAGTCAACAGGCTTTAGCAACAGCTTAGATGTAGGAGAAGGGTGTGAGAGAGTGAAGAATCCACATGACTCCCAGGTTTCCATCTGGGAGGATTAGGAGTATGCTCTTTATAGTAAAATGGAAGTTTGGAAGCAGAGATGGTTTACATGGAAAGCTAATAAGGTTTGTTTTAGACATCTCAACTTCAAGAGTTTATTAGGCATCTAGATTGAGATGTCTGAAAGGAAGGAGATTGGAAGTTAGCAGGAAGGTTAGTACTGGGTAAAGAGATTAGAGGGTCATCAACAAGGAGATGGTAATCACAAAGAGTAGAAGAAACAGAAGGGCTGGAAAGATCCAGAGACTTATGGATAAGAGGGAAGGAACCAGTAGACAAGGAGGGGATGAAAAGAAGTGAAAGAGTAGGGATGAGAGAGGGAGCAATCTGTTGGAGTTGATAGATGGAATGGGGGTAACTTGTGTAGGTAGAGGCATTTGTCTTGGTAAGGAGAAGGGCCACTTACTCATGTGAGACTGGAGTGATGGAGAAATGGATGGGAAAGTCATCTGAGTAATAGATGTGGAAAAGGGTAGAAGAGGGAGCACTTGGTAAAGAGGGCTCCCTCTTCACTAAGTGCTCCCTCTTCTGCCCTTTTTTTCCTGTAAAATATTAGGTTCTCAAGGTTTTCAGCTGAGAAGGTAGAGGGAAGGGGAGCATTGGGAGGTTTGAAGAGGGATGAAAAGATTTGGAAGAGCCATTGTGGACATTTACCTGCTTGGGGATATTTTCGAAGTTTTGATTAATCTCATTTATGAGGATACATGTCATTACCCAGTTGGTAAATGGTCAAAGAATATTAACAAGCAGTTTTCAGGTGAATAAATACAGTCATATGAAAAAATATTCTAGATCACTATTGATTAGAGAAATGCAGATTCAAACAACTTTGAAGTACCACCTCACACTTCAAAAAAAATGATAAATGTTGGAGGGGATGTGGGAAAATTGGAGCACTAATGAGCTATGGGTGGAATTGTGAAGTAATTCAATCATTCTAGAGAGCAGTTTGGAACTATGTCCAAAGGGCTATAAAACTGAATTTCCTTTGACCCCAGCATTGCCACTACTAGATCTGTATCTCAAATGGATCATAAAAAAGGGAAAATGACCCACATATATAAAAATATTTATAGCAACTCCTTTTATGGTGGCAAAGAATTGGAAACTAAGGGTCTGTCCAACAAATGGGGAATGACTGAACAAGTTTGGTATGTGAATGTGATGGAATATTATTGTTCTATAAGAAAGGATGAGCAAGCAGATTTCAGAAAAACCTGGAAAGATTTTATGAACTGATGCTGAATGAAGTGAGCAGAACCACGTGAACATTGTTCACAGTAACAGCAACATTGTTTGATGATCAGCTATGATAGACTTAGCTCCTCTCAGCAATACAGTGATCAAAGATTATTCTAAAGGACTTGTAATGGAAAATACTATTTACATCGAGAAAGAACTACTATTTTCGCTTTTTAGATATTTGTTTCTTGTTTTTTCCTTGACTTTACCTTTTTGTTCCAATTTTTTTCACAGCATGATTAAAACATAAATTTGTTTAACATGATTGTACATGTATTAAAAAAAAGAATGTCCCCAAGATTTTCTGAAGATTCTTTCTAAAGCCTTTTGTCCTAGGTTGACTTATTTATTAAATTCTAGGTTGAATTAAGCCAACAGAATGCTCCTCCATGCCCCCATATGCTTTTTTTCTTATTTAAGGAAAAAAAGTATTATTGATGCTTACTCTTTTTACATCACAGTCTTATCTAAATAAATACAGCCAGGCTGCCACTCATGTGACTGCTCAGTGTAGTACAGATTCAAAGCTGATGAGTGAGATTTAAGAGTTTTATTCCTTTCTTTGTATTTTGAGGGAAAATTATTCCTTTGGAGTCTCCTATTTCTTACTAAAGGAGGAATTCCTTTACTGTCATATACTTTCTTAAAAATCTTTCTTTACTGTGACCTCCTTTTTGATATGATTCCATAAGTGGTTTAACACTAAATAGAATCCTCAGTTTCAAGTTCACTGTGTTTCCTGTTTGTCTTTGACTTTGGCAGTAGTTTTGAAAGATAGTTGAATTTTAAACAGGATTTGTCCAAAGGACATGTGTAATCTGTTCCCAATTAGGATTGTGGGACTTGAAGGCTCATTTCTAGGGACTTGCAATATTGTGGCATCAGTGTATATCCATTCACAAGTCTAGATTTTCTATTCTATCATAATTTTCTATCACATAATTATTGATTCTTTGATTTGTTCTTTGCCACATTCATCATTTAGACTTATTGTTAAGTTGTCATTTGGGTGGGTGTCTTTTGTTTGTGCTTGTTTAATTATTATTTTTTATGCATTATGAATTCTAAGTGATGAACATTTGGAGCATTTAAGTTCAATATTGATATTAGTTAATTGTACATAGTTTTTCAGTATAATATGTAGTTTGTTTATCCTTTTTATAATTTGAATGTTTATTTTTTTCTTTGATAGCATGATTGCAACTTTTGGGGATTCATTTAATGCATAGCAAATTTTTTTCCAGCTTCTCATTATTATTCTGTATATGTCTTTATTTTTTAAAATGTTTTCTTATAAGCAACAAATTGTGGGGTTTTTAAATCTAATCTGTCACTCTTTTTTGGTTTCATTGGTTTGTTTAATCTATTTACATTTAAAGTTATATGTTAGGTTTATGTTTTTCTACATTTGTTTCTAATGTTTTCCTTCCAAATTAGAATTCCAACCCTTCCCCTGAAAATATTTCCCTTATACTTGTTTGTTAGTTTTTATAATTTCATTTTCTTCTTCATTTTGCTAAAAAAGATTTCTTTGCTGGGTTTTTTCATTATTTATTGTCCCTTTCTATCTAGATCCATAATCTTATACTTACATAGTCCTTTATTCTTTGTATTCCTCATGGCATTAAAACTTTTGAGGTACCTTCTTTGGATTCCCCTCTTCTAAAAAATTTCCATATGTTATTGTCCTATGGATCCCTTTTTTTTTCTGTTGGAGAGAGCATATTTCCTCAAGGAAGAAGTCTTTTTATGTCTTTGATTATACAGTACAATAATGAACCATCTTCCCTTTGGTCATTTTTTCCTTCATTGGCCTTGCAATCTCCTCCAGGATCTTTTCCCTCCCATTCCTCTGGGTGTCAGTTGCCCCCCAAAGCCCTGATTCCTCTTCTGAGGCAGAATGTGTGGACAATTGCTAAGCACCATATCCATTGCAAAGCATACCCATTGGAAGGTTCCCATCTTCCTTTATTAGAATATCTCTTTTCTCCCATAGGAGAAGTCATCAGTGGTAGAACCTTCATCACCACTGGAACAAGGTTTTCCCCTTTGTTTTCCTCATTTGCATCCCCATCCCTCTCTTTACCTTCTCATCCATTCTTCTATAGGTTCTCTTCCCATTGTTAGCTTTTGAGTTGATTAACTTATATCTCATATTCCCCTCCTTTTTTCCTCCCCCCTTTCCTTTTATGTATCCTTCCATTCTGTAATTTGGTCCCACAAAAAAAAAAATCAATGATTCACCCACAGGCAATGTGTTTGTGAGGTTTAATCAGGCCCATTTCTCCACCATTTGTATTTCACTTTTGCTTTCACCCTTGTCTCCTAGTGTGCATTTAGAAAGAAATCTCTGAATGGCGGTTCTGCTGTTGATTTGTTGTTGGTGGTGGTTAATATATAATGTATTTATTTGCCTTTCTTGTATTTCTGTTGCCTAGACTGTTGAGAAGTGAAAACTTCTTCAGGTCTTTTTTTTCCTTCCTAGGAATATTTCAAATTCTTTTTTAATTGAAGTTCATCTTTTTAAAAAATTTATGAATGTACTCAGATTTGGAGGGTTGATCTGTTTGGCTGCATGTTGGCTCTCTTGAGGTTCTTTGAAACACATTATTCTATATTTTCTTGTTGTATTTGGTGGGTGCAGAATCAAATTTCTTTCTTATCTGAAGTTCCTTCCCCTGTCACTTGCAGAATTTGTCAGCGATTGTTAAACTTGACTTCTGTGTTTGGGCCTTCCTTCAAATTCACATGATCTAGGGGAGGGGAAAAGACGACTTTCAGGCCTTTAAAAACCAGTGTATTGCCTCCTGATAGTGAAACTGTTCATTTGGGGAGTTCCAGAAGATTGCAAGTCATCCCTGCCAGTGGGACCCGTCTGACTCTTATTCCTGTCTTCTCATATGATCCCCAGGCAGCTTCCTCTCCCAGGGCTGGAGGCCTTCTTGAATTTTTGTTTGACATCATCATCAGAATATTGGTGGATCATTTGTCCATTTACCTGTTATCCTGTGTCTCATGCCTGATTATACTTGGGAAAGAAATGATCTTTATTTACAAGAAATTATCTAATTGTTTTTATGATTTAGACCATTTCCCCATTTGGAAATATTAGAAACTATAAGATGCTAGTCAAAAATTGTTTTCTGCCAGACTGCTTTCCAGTTTTGCCAGAAGTTTTTGGAATAAAGAATCCCTTTCACAATATTTACTTGGGCTTATTGAATACTTAGCTACTGTTTCCAGTTCCATTTGTCTCCAATTATTCTTAATCTAGCAAATTCTATTGATTTGGTTTTCTAGCTTTTAACTAGTACCAAATAATTTTGATAATTTCTAATTATATAATATAATTTGAAGCTACTAGAGCAAGGTCTCCATTCCTTTTTTCTCGTTATCTATTGTCAATTTTTTATTCCTTTGTATTAATTTTTATTTTTTATTTGTTTGCTTCTGTAATATATTCCCAGGGGCGGCTAGGGTAGCGCAGTGGATAGAGCCCTGGCCCCTAGAGTCAGGAGTACCTAGCTGTGTGGCCTTGGGCAAGCCACTTAACCCCATTGCCTTGCAAAAACCTAAAAAAAAATAGATTATTGTAATACATTTCCTTGGTAATTGGTCTAATTCCAAATCTGTAGATTAAATTAGGTAGTATTGCCATTTTGATATATGGGCCCTGGTCTAGGTATGAAACATTAAAAACTTCTCTATCTTCCTTTAGTTCTGCAAACTAAAGCATTTTGTATTTATATTTATCTAAGTGCTATGTGTGATTTGGTATGTTAGTTCCCAGATATTTTATTAGTTTTGTAGTTAAGTTGAATATTATTACTCTTTCTTCTGTATTTTATTAGTAATATATAAGAATGCTGATGATTTTTTGGTATCCTGTGGCTTTATTAAGGTTTTTACTTGCTTCAAATTGTTTCTTAGTTGATTCTATAGGTTTTCTAAATAAACTATCATATAATCTGCCAATAGGGATATTTTTTTGTTTATGAAAATTTATTTACTTAATTTCTCATTTTGTTTGCTATGGATAGCATATCTGGTAATGTGTCAAATGAAAAAAATAATATTGTTTCAGTACTGAACTTTTAGGAAAGCTAATATTTCTCTGTTTAAAATCTTGCTCATTTTTATCTAGTTGCTTTTAATTATATTAAGGAAGGGTCTTTGTATACCCATGAAGCTAATTAGGTATCTTTATTTTTGATAATTTTCTAATTAATTATGCAAATTGTTTTCTAATGTTGAACCAGTTTTACATCCCTGATAGAAATTCAACTAGCCATAACAATTTTAAACTATATTTTTATGATATCTTTGCTAAAATTTAATTAGAATGCTTAAATTAATATTCTCTAGCATATTGATTTTGTGGTTCCCTTTTTCTGCTTTATTCCCTCTAATTTAGATATAAAGGGAATATTTGTCTCAAAAAAAGAATTTGGTAGAATGTCTTCTTTTTAAAATTATTAATAACAATTCATGTATTATTGGTAAAATTGACTGATATTTTTCTCCCCTAAGATAGAATTCTCTTGTAAATTCACCTGGGTCAGAATTTCTTTTCTTTGGTAATTAATTTATGACTTGCTTGATTTTTTCCAAGACTGAATTTTTTTTATCTTTATTTACTGTGTTGTTAATTGGAATATTAAAGATTATATATATATATATATATATATACAATTCTCTTAAAGTCTCAATTTTGTTGGCATATAATTAGATATGGTAGCTGCTGACAATTTTCTTTATATTACCTCTACTTATTTTGTCAGTTCATTGTGTTTGTTTTAGTTTGTCAATTTGATTTGACTATTTTTTTTGTACCAACATATTGTTTTTTTTACAATCAACATTGTATTTTTTACATTTTTGGATCAAATTTGCAAATAGTTTATTAATTTATGTTACTTTTAAAGTGATTTGTTCTTAGTTCAGTAGTCTAAACTTCTTGTTTTCAAATGTGTTTTCTCCTTTAATTTTAAATATTCCTTTTTTAGACTTCTTTTCATATTGTTAATTTGCAGATATGCTACTTTTATAGTTGCACATTTAATTATTATGGTCTTGGCTTTTGGTGGCATATTTTTTTTTTAGTATTCTATGTGTATATATATTTTTTCCCCCTTCAAGGAGGCCTTAGTTATATCCTAAATATTTTCCTTTCTTTATTCACTATTATGGTTTTCTTTGAATCCTTTGAGTCAATTCAGCAATTCAACAAATATTAAGTATGTATTATGCAAAAAGCATTGTGCTAGGGATTGAGTAGTACTATAAAAATTAAATAGTCTGGTCTAGGGGACTTACAGTTTACTGGAATCTAATATATAATATATATTTTTTTAATATTTTTGACTCATTATTTAGAGTATCATTTTTTTGCAAGGTAGTGGGGTTAAGTGACTTGCCTAAGGTCACTCAGCCAGGTAATTAAGTGTCTGAGTCTGGACTTGAACTCAGGTACTCCTGACTCCAGGGCTGGTGCTCTATCCATTGCACCACCTAGCTGCCCCTAGAGTATCATTTTAATCTGGTTTTGTTCTTATTTTCTTGATTACTAATTTTTATTGGGTTCTGTAGCCCTAATATTTCTGCTTTCTACTTTTGAAATTTAAAGTTTTTTTCAATTACATGTAAACATTTTTTTAATATTTTTATTTTAAAATTTTGAATTCCAAAATCTCTCCTTCCCTTTTCCCTAACCTCTGTCATTGAGAAGGGAAGCAATTTAATATGGATCATATATATGCAGCCATATATTTTATATTTTATATTAGTCATGTTGTGAAAGAAAATACAGAGCAAAAAAGCTCCAAGAAAAATGAATTAAAAAATGTAGACTTTGATCTGCATTCATATTTCTCCCATCAGTTCTTTCTATGGAGGTAGATTGTACTTTTCAACATGTGTCCTTCAGATCTTGATTGATCATTATATTGATGAAAAATGGCTGTCTTTCACAGTTAATCATTATACAATTTTTGCTGTGACTGCGTAGTGTTCTTCATGACCTACTCACTCATGTGAATCTTCTGTTTTTCCTGAAACAATTCTTATTTCTTAGTGCTCAATAGTATTCCATTCATCACAATCATAAATCACAACTTATTTAGCCATTCCCCAATTAATAAGCATCTCCTCAATTTCCAGTTCTTTGTCACCACACAAAAAAACTACTATAAATATTTTTATACCTATAGATTCTTTATATCTTTGGGATTCAAACCATATAATGGTATTTCTGGGTCAAAGGGTGTACACAGTTTTATAGCCCTTTGGGCATAGTTCCAAATTAGTATCCAGAATGGTTGGATCACTTTACAACTCCAGTGGCAGTGCATTAGTGTCCCAATTTTCCCATCTTCCAACATCCATCATTTTCCATTTCTGTCATATTAGCAAATCTGATAGGTGATTCCCTAGTTGTTTTAATCTGTTTTTTTCTCTTCAAAAATGAATTAGAGCATTTTTGTATGGTTATAGATAGCTTTGATTTATTCATCTGAAAATGTTTCATACCTTTAACCATTTTCATCAGTTGAGGAATAACTCATATTCTCTATTTATTTGAGAAATTAATCTTGATAAAAGATAAAAGAAATTTGGAGTAAATTCCCCTTATCTCTTTTCCTTCTAATATTGGTGAATTGGTTTTGAATGTGTAAAACCTTTCTAAATTTAATAAAAAATTATTCATTTTACTGCCCATAATACTCTGTCTCTTGTTTGGCTATGAATTCTTCCCTAATCAGATGAATCTGACAAGTAAGATATTCCATGTTTCCTTACTTTGCTTATGATATCACACTTTATGTTTGTCATATACTCATTTTGATCATTATCTTAGTAGATGATGTGAGATATTGCTTTATTTTTTCTTTTTTAAGTTTATTTATTATTTTTCTATTCTTTCTTCCAATCTTCTTTCCAGTATTCCCAGCAGTTTCTATCAAATCATAAATTCTTATCTCAAAAGCTTCATTTTTTAGCCAATATCAGATGATTAATACTTTGTAATAATACTATTTGAGATATGGTACTGTTGTGCTACCTTCCTTCACATTTTTTTAGTGATTCCTTTGATATTTTTGACCAGATCAATTTTGTTATTATTTTTTCTTAGATAGTGAAAATATTTTTGGTAGTTTGGTATGACACTAAGTAAATTAATTTCGGTAGAATTACAACTTATTATATTGGCTTGATTGACCCATGAACAATTAACATTTTTCCAGTTCTTTAGATCTGACTTTATTTGTGTGAAAAATGTTTTGTAGGTATGTTCATTTAGTTCCTGGAGTTGTCTTGGTAGGTAGACTGCCAAGTATTTCATATTGTCCCACAGTTATTTAATTTAATTTAATTTATTTATTTTTTATTTTTTTATTTTTTTTGCAAGGCAGTGGGATTAAGTGGCTTGCCCAAGGCCACACAGCTAGGTAAATAATTAAGTGTCTGAAGCTGGATTTGAATTCAGGTACTCCTGACTCCAGGGCCGGTGCTCTATCCACTGCTCCACCTAGCTCCACAGTTATTTTAAATGGAATTTTTCTTTCCCTTTCTTGTTGATGAATTTTGTTGATGATATTTAGAAATGATGATGATTTATATGAGTTTATTTTTTCTGCAATTTTGCTAAAGTTGTTTAATTATTTCATCTAGTTTTTTAGTTGATTTTTCTAGAATTCTACTATCATTCTATCAATCAACTCTGGAGTGCCAATTTTTTTCCACCTCTTTGCCTCATCTAATTCCTTCAATTTCTTTTTCTTCTTTTATTGCTATGGGTAATATTTACAGTACAATATTGAATAATAGTGGTGAAAATGGGCATCCTTTCTTTACCATTCATTTTTATTAGGAAAGCTTCTAGTTTGTCACCATTATAGATAATACTTGATGATGGTTTTAGATAGATACCACTTATCATTTTAAGGAAAGCTTCATTTATTCCTTTTTAATTGGAATGAGTGTTGGGTTTTATCAAAAGCTTTTTCTGCATCTGGGATAATCTTATTTTTTTTGTTGTTGTTTTTGTTATTGGTATGGTCAATTTTGCTGATAGTTTCCTCAATATTGAACCGATTCTGTATTCTTAGTATATACCCCCATCTGTTATAATTTATGATCTTTGTCATATACTGCTATAATTTCTTGGCTAGTAATTTATTTAAAATGTTTACATCAATATTCATTAAGGTAACTGGTCGATAGTTTTCTTTCTCTGTTTTTGCCCTTCCTGGCTTAGACATCAGCACCATATTTGTTTCATAAAAGGAATTTAGTAGGACTCCTTCTTTGCTATTTTTTCTGCAAATAGTTTATATAATATTGGAATTAATTGTTAAATGTTTGGTAGAACTTTTTCCTGGGGAGTTCATTGATGACTTTCTTTTGCTGTTTTTTTCCCTGCAAATAGTTTATATAATATTGGCATTAATTGTTTGTTAAATATTTGGTAGAACTTTTTCCTTAGGGAGTTCATTGATGACTTTCTTTTGCCATTTTATTTCCAATTTGGTGTTTAATTGGATATTTTAAATTTATTCTCTTTCTAGTTGTTTTTGAATTGCACTGCCCAATTCACTGATTTACTCTTTCTCTATTTTATTGATATAAACACTTGGAGATATAAAATTTTCCCTAAGTATTGCTTTGAGTGCCTCCCATAAATTTTGCTATGTTGTCTAATTGCTGTCATTATCTTTAATGAAATTATTGTTTCTATGATTAATTCTTTGATCACTCATTATTTAGGATTAGATTGTTTAGTTTCCAATGAATTTTTAATCTATGTGTCCTTGATATGTTTTTTTACTGTAATTTTTATTGTATTATGATATGAAAAGGATGCATTTAATATTTATGCTTTTTTGCATTTGGTTCTGAGGTTTTTATGCCCTCCTCCATGGCCAATTTTTGTTTGGTGCCATGTAACACAGAGAAAAAAATATATTAATTTTTATCCCCAATCATATTTCTCTAGAGAACTATCATTTAGAAATTTTCTAAAATTCTATTAATCTCTTTAGCTTCTTTTTTTTTGGTTGAATTTATTTAGTTCTGAGAGGAGAAAGTTGAGGTCCTTTGTTAGTATCATTTTATTATTTCCTCCTGCAACTCATTTAACTTTTCCTTTAAGCATTTGGATACATATATATGCTTAGTACCTTTCATGCATATATGTTTAGTATATGTTTAGTATTGATATCATTTCCTTGTCTATGATACCTTTTATTTTATTTTATCTTATTTTTTAGGGGGGGAGGGACAGTGGAATTAAGTGATTTGCCCAAGGTTTATTAAGCATCAAGTATCTGAGGCCAGATTTGAACTTAGTCTTCCTAACTCCAGGGCTGGTGCTCTATTTACACCATCACTCCGTTGCTCCTCTATGGTACCTTTTAACAAGATTAATTTCTCTGCTTATCTCTTTTAATTGGATCTAGTTTTGTTTTTGCTTTGTTTGAGATCATGATGGCTACCTCTGTTTTTTTTTATTCAGCTGGAACATAATAGATTAATCTATTATTTTTATGATCCAATACCCAATTAATTTTTGTAAAAAAAATGCTGAAAAATAAGTTTGTTTTATATTCTCACTTGTAAACCATAATAGGCCTATCAAATCTAGTTTTTTCAGGAATTTTTTCAGATCTATTTTTGGTTTTTTTGCCTGTCTGTCTGTCTGTCTGTCTGTCTGTCTCTCTCTCTGTGTATGTATATATAATATATATATATATATATATATATATATATGTATATCTGAGTTTTACATTTTCTCCCTCCCTCCATTCCCTCTCCCCTCTCCTGACAAAATAATCTAATGTAGGCTATACATGTATGACCATACTAAACATAGATCCATATTAATCATGTTGTGAAATAAGAATCATATCCAAATGGGGAAAAACACATTAGAGAGAGGAAAAAACATAATACCTAAGACAACTTTTCCATCACAAGTCTTTTAGAATTGTCTTTGATTATTGCATTGCTGAAATGAAAAAGTCCATCAAAGCTGATCATCTCCTAATGTTGCTGCTAGTATGTACAAATGTTCTTCTGGTTCTGCTCATTTTACTCAGCATCAGATCATGTAAGTTTTTCCAGGTTATTCTGAAGTCCCATTCCTCATGATTTCTGATAGTGTTCCATCACATTCATATCCCACAATTTGTTCAGTCATTCCCCAGTTGATAGGCATCTCCTCAGTTTCCAATACCCTGCCATTACAAAAAGATTTGCCATAAATATTTTTATCCATGTCCAGGTTTTTTACACTTTTTCATGATCTCTTTGAGATACAGACTTAGTAGTGGTATTGCTAGATCAAAAGGGCATGCACAGTCTTATTGCCCTTTGGGTGTAAATTGCTCTCCAGAAAGTTGGATCAGCCCCCAACACCACCAACAATCCTGCCGTTATATTTATCAAGTTTTGAAAGAGAAATGTTAAAATGACCTATATTTACTTACCTAATAATTAAATACCTAGAATTAATATTTTAATATCAAGATATTTTTGTATTTTGATTAGTTTTTCTAAGTACTTAAGTATCATGCATTTTGGTGCTTATATATTTAATAGTGATACTATTTTATTATCTGTGGTGCCTGTCCTTTTAAACATAATATTTCTGTTTCTCTTTGCAGTATCTAGTTTTATTGTTGCCTCACTGAAATCATATTTGCAATTCTTATTTTTTAAAAATTACCTTAAGCAGAATAAATTTTATTCCACTATCTCATCTTAACTATAAATATCTATATATTTTAAATGAAGGTTTAAAAAAATTAAATGAATCAGTAGGTTCTCTTTTCTAATGTCATTTTCTTCTGTTTAATGGCAGTTTATTCCATTCACATTCAGGGTTATAATTGTTAAGTTGTGTTTCCTTCCATCAAAATTCATTTTATATGTATATAATTTGTCTTATATGCATATATAACTTATTATATATAATATATACACAGATGTACATACATATACACATATAATGTGACTATATAGTCTTATTTAAAATAGAATAGGTCCCTTATAGTTTGCTTTACTCATCCTCATCTCTTTGTTTCTAATTTTCTTTTCCCCAATCCTCATCTACTTCTATCTACCCTAAGCCTGGATTCCTTGATACTACATTTATTGTTATTCCTTCTTTTATTACTCTTCTTTTTGTCAGCCCAGATAAATCTTTCCCATGTCATGTTCCAATGATCTCATCTCTTTATTTGAATGTCAGTCATTCATTTGTAATAGTCCTCTCCGAAAAGTATTTTTTTTTAGGTTTTTTGCAAGGCAAATGGGGTTAAGTGGCTTGCCCAAGGCCACACAGCTAGGTAATTATTAAGTGTCTGAGACGGGATTTGAACCCAGGTACTCCTAACTCCAAGGCTGGTGCTTTATCTACTATGCCACCTAGCTGCCCCTCCGAGAAGGATTAATTCTCTTCATCTACTCCTATTCACTTCCATTTCTAGGACCATTTCCTATGGGACTTTACTTATAAGTATTTTCTCTTTATTCTTTGACTAACTCTATGTATTATTCTTCATTCAAGGTGAAACTTTTGACAGACAATTGCTTTACTTCTTTTTCTCAGCCCAGACAAGAGTGTATCTAGATCATTATTCTCTCCCATATCCAACTTTCCTCATATCTTTGTTTGAAAGAACTTCAACTGTGGAATCCTATTCCAAGAAAAAATTAATTCAAGACAGAAATATAATTGGAGAGACTTACCAATGAAAGGCTAGTACTTTGTGCTTATGTTTTAGTCTAAAACATCATGTGGAAATTTGGCAGAAGTCATTTTCCAACTATGATGAGGCAGGTTGGTACTGTTAGATGACGAAAAGTCTTCTAATTGGCCTTGGAGCCAGAACTGATGATCAGAAGTGGTTGGACCAGAAATGAGTATGCTTTCAAAAGGAATGATCAGCCCACCTCTCAGTTTTTTTTTTATCTTTGCTGCTATGAATAGGCAGGATTCTTTTGAGGTACTAGGTGGCAGTCAGGGCAGTTATCATCAGTTCTTTTGACTATGTAGCCAATTAGAAGAGTATTTTGTCATCACACAGTTGCAATCATTGAGTTGTCATGATCAGAATTCACTTTTCCCCATGTTTCTTCATGAGCACTTGGACTAAAATCATATGGGGAGATCATTTGCACCCTCCATATATCTTATTCACAAATCCATCATATTAAACATTTGCTGTCCTCTGTAAATAATTGGAGTGCATTTTTAATTGCTTCAAACCATGAAAGTTCTCCGAGTCCTAGGGTAATTTAAGTATCATTCCTTTTAGTTTTAGATAGGTTTGTGTGGCATAGTTTATAAAAGAACAGGACGTTAACAGTCTTAAGTACTTCAAAAATACATGGTGATAAAATCTATCAATCTTATCATGTAGCAAAAATCCTATAGGTTAATACCTGTCTTGGTACTTGCAGAGACCTTTCCTAACCCCAAACAATAAATGACATAAAAAAAAAGAAAAGAAAACTTTCCATTTTAGAAGGAACTCCCAGAATTCCTCTTTAAGGATTAAAGTTTTGGGGCTACCTGGAAGTCATAACCCTTACCTTCAGGTGAGAAATCAAATTGTCCTGCATGAACATTCTTCTATGATTCTAGCACATGGGAAAATCCAACTGAAGGTCTGAATAAAACATATTCAGGTGTCTTATTCTTTTTTTTTTCCTTTTAGTTTTTGCAAGGCAGTGGGGTTAAGTGACTTGCCCAAGGCCACACAGCTAGGTAATTATTGAGTGTCTGAGGCCGGATTTGAACTCAGGTACTCCTGACTCCAGGACTGGTGCTCTATCCACTGCACCACCTAGCTGACCCTCAGGTGTCTTATTCTATAAAGAACACACCAAAAGTCTCCATTCAAGGTCCAAACAAAAATTTCATCCAGGTCCCTTCCCAATAGGGACCTGAAATTTCCTCAAAGGATTCCTACCAATGCCAGATGTGACAATTGAAATAGTTTCTAATTTACTCCTTACTAGAACAAGCAGATTAACTTTGAAAGGAAAACAAATTCAGAAAAGCCTGAACAAGATGTGGGAGTTTCCAAAGATAAATCACATGGAGTTGGCTGCCCAAGGTTTCTAGATCAATGGGTAAACCTTTTCCTATGTACCTAAAGTCCCTAGGTATCTGAGACAAATCATCTAGATTCATGTCACAACTAGGTAAATAGTCTAGATCTACTCAAAAAGAAAAGAACAGTTGTGAACTACTGTGATGTACTTTAGATGAATTGCTAGGTTAACTATTTAGAAATTCAAAATCCATATTAATTGTAGTATGTGACTAAATTGGGTTCAGTAGTACAGTGGATATTAAGTGTTCAAGCAAGCAAAAGTCATACCAAAAAAACCTGCTCTTATAAAGGAATTAGACAATAGCTTAAAACAGAAATTTAAAAATGCTAATTTACTTAGTGGATCTTTGCAAACTGGGGTATCCAGGAAGGAGAAACTCAAAAGGAAAATCTCTAATATGTCCTCGAAAATAGCAAGTGCCTCAAGTGCCTATAGTATACCTCAGACTCAACTCCCTTTGCTGTTGGTGGGCCTGGTCTGACTATTGCTTTCTCAGCTTCTCATGATTTCCCACCAGAGTGCTTCCAATTAACAACCAGTCTGTCAGGCAATTCACTTTTACAAAGGCAATTTACAAAGGTGGTGCAGTAAGGGTAGTTTGTACAAAAACTTTCCCCAAATGTCTGGGGCATCCTTTATCACAAATGTTGGGTTCATGGAGAGAGTGAGTTCAAAATTAAAGTATAAAGGAAGTGAGATAGATGTGTAAAGAGTACAAATGATAAAGGGGTAACTCAAAACTCTTGGTTACTGGAAATCCTTTCTGGAGTCCATAACCAACATTCTTTTCTAATAAAAGGTGTCATGCACTTTAAAGTTGCTGCCTCCTTTGGGTGACCGTTTTCTTTATCTTTGTTTGTTTTGTGCTATTCTGGGTTTGTTCTTCAATATTTTGCTTTCTGCTCCTAGTGGCATGCATTGTTTTCTCTGTTTCAGTCTTTCCAATAACATGGTCAGAATGAATGTGTATGTGTGAGTGAGAGAATGAGAGAGAGAGAGAGAGAGAGAGAGAGAGAGAGAGAGAGAGAGAGATAGACAGACAGACAGAGATGGAGACAGAAAGAGACAAGGAGACTGCCTTTAGGCTCATTCCCTGATATTTTGCTGCTCTCTGATTCAAGAATAAAAATCTGCTTTCCTAGGGCACTCCTGAGTCACTCCTTCACTATTGGGTTAGTTTACTGAAGGTGAAAAGAGACTGATTTTGCTTTGAACACCAGGAAAAGCATCCTTACCATCAGAATCATCCCAGAGTAGAATAGCTTACTTCAGAAGGAGCTGGTAACTTTTCCTTTCCTGGAGGTCTCCAAACAGAGAAGGAACAGCCACTTAGGGATGATGCTGTGGAAGGGATTCCTGTTCAGGTAAAATTTGAACTAGATGGTCGCAGATGCTTTCAAACTAAAAAAATTCTGTTATTGTGTGATTCTCTCAGCTTCTAGGTTCACAACTCTAGAGCTATTTTTGACTCTTCCCTCTCCCTCATTCCTCTTATCCCATCAATTCATTCCTTATATCCAATGACATTTCTTTCTGCATTGGGGGGGGGGGAATTCTATATTCTTTTGTTTTGTAAAATGTTTGTGTTTCTTTCATTTGCTCCTCAAAACAAAGTTCTGAGGTAAGAAATGTGAAGTACTGCCAAACATTTTTTTATTAGTCACATTGTACAAAGATATCAAGAAAAAGAAAGTAAAAAAATTGTGCATTCAGATTCTGTTCTTTTGAAGTGAATAGCTTTTCTCATCTTCAGGTCCTTAGGAATTGTCTTTCATTTGTATTGATCAGAACAGCTAAGTCATTCACAATTGAACATATTGCTGTGACTATGTACAATGTTCTGATTTTGCTCATTTCCCTTTGCAGCAGCTCATGAAGTCTTGCCAGGTTTTTTATAAAGCCATACTGCACATTATTTCTTAAAGCATGATAGTATCATCACAATCATGTCCTACAAGTTCAGCCATTCCCCAATTGTCGGGCATCTTCCAATTTCCAATTCTTTGCCACCACAAAAAGAGCTGCTATATTTTGTATATAGGTCCTTTTTTTTTTTAATCTCTTTTGGATACAGATCTAATAATGGTATTACTGGGTCAAAGGGTATACACAACTTGAAAACCCTTTGGACGTAGTTCCAAATTGCTCTGTAGAATGTTTGATCAGTTTACAAGTCTACCAAGAATGTAATTTTCTCACAAATCCTCCAAATTTATCATTTTCTTTTTCTGTCATATTAGATTAGATAGTTATGAGATGGTTCCTCAGAATTGACTTAATTTGCATTTTTATAATCAGTAGTTATTTAGTGTATTTTTTTCATTTAAATAAACCTTTGATTTCTTTTACTGAAAAGAGCCTATAGATTCCTATTTTTGACCATTTATGAATTGGGGAATGACTTGTATTCTTATAAATTTGATTTAGTTCTCTGTATAATTGAGAAGTGAAATCTTTATTATAATAACTCACTATAAATTTTCCCCAGTTTCCTACTTTCCTTTGACCTGACAGGTAAAATTTTCCATGTTCCCCTAATTTGCTTATGATATCATCCCAGACTGGCATGTAAGGCCCCTCCTTTTCTGGCATTATTGCTTATTTTTGTGGTTCTAAGATAATGTAACTCTTCTTCATAACCAACATATAACATACTATTTCCTATCTATCTCCACCCTTTTCTAAGATGTACTTTCTTCTTACCTGTTATCAATGGCTCATCATTATGAATAGTTAGTCCAGAGTGATTAAAATGTCTTTTATTAATTCATCTTTGCAAAGAAGTACCTCCTCTTTTAAGGAAAGGGGACCCTGAATTATAAAAGTGCTGAGTCTTGTATGCAGTTTGAAAGGCTTGTTCTTCCCCTTTATGCCAATCATTGGACAGGGTCACAATCTAATTGATACATTTCCCTCTATATGTTTTCTATGTTTACTAATGAGCACAGGGGAGTGGATAGTAACTTACTTGAGTGGGGGCAAAGGATAAGGACACAGACCCTATGTCAACTTGGAACTAGATGGGAAAGGCCTAATCTCAGGTTTTATCAGATTAGTGCTAATTCTTTTGTTTTACACTCACATACCTGCCCCTGGGCACCAATACAGACAGACAACAGTCTTTGTATTATAAACTAACAATCTCCTCTCACATTCTTGTGGAAACCAAACACCCTACATTCCTCATATTTCCTCTGCTGAATTTGGTTCAAAGTACAGGTCAAGTATTCCCTCTTCCACACAACTTTCTCTTAATTCCCTAGTTGTTTTCTTCCTTTTTTTTTTTTTGCAAAGTGAATGGGGTTAAGTGGCTTGCCCAAGGCCACACAGCTAGGTAATTATTAAGTGTCTGAGACTGGATTTGAACTCAGGTACTCCTGACTCCAAGGCCAGTGGTTTATCCACTTCACCACCTAGCAGCCCCTCTTCCTTTGTTTCTTGACATTGCTTTCTGTTTACTTATTTGTGAATATATTGTATTTCACTTCTCTCCCTCAGGAGAATATAAACTTTTTTTTTAAATCAATAAACATTTATTGAGGTGGGGATACAAGAAAAGGCAAAAGATAATCCCTTCTTTCAAGGATCTCACAATCTAATAAAATGCTGATAATGATTATAATAATTATAACAACAAAACATTCAAATCATAGAATATAAACTCTTAAAGGGGAAAGGAGTGTTGCTTCTTTGTCATTGTACAACCAGATCCTAAATTTTATATTTGGATTGAACTGGTGAGTTTATTGGTAGGATCTAGAGAATTTGCAGTGTAGAAAATTCCTCTACCTGCTCAGCACTTTGTCCTTAGAGGGAGATACCCAAGGAAGACTTGCCTAGGGTCTCCCAACCATTTGTGTCAGTGATGAGACTGACCCTGAGTCCAGCTGTCTGCTTGCTATGTGCATTACCCTCCTGCCTCTGGAGATTGCTTTAGAGCCCAGGATTCCCTAAGAAGGAAGAGAAATGACTGAAGGCTACAAGGAGGCAGAATTCAGCTTAATTTAAGGAAAAACTTCCCAATAATTGTCAAGAATCAAAAGTGGATTGGGATGCCTGGGACATAAGTAGCTATTCCTCAAATGCCTCAAGGCAACCTTAATCCTAACCTTAAATCCTTTAAGGTGTTTGAAGACTTTCCCATTAGAGAAGCAGTGATACTGTAGAAAGGAGACTTGAGCCAAGTGACTTCTGAGATTCTAAGAAACCCAGACCCTTTCTTAAAGAACTGTTTTCCTCTTCCTTGACCCACCCCAGACCTCATGGATGTTAGTTTTCCCTGTACTCCAGTGGTCCTTTGTGTCGGTATCATATTCATTCATTCATTGAATACTTTGCATCGGGTATCTTGCATTGGTCTTCCATTTGGAAGATCATAACTTGGACATCTTTGTATCCCTAGATCTAAGTACAGCACATTCAGCACATACTAGGGGTCTATAAGTGTTTTTAATGATGATGAAGGTAATAGCTCAAATTTAAATACCACTTTATAGTATGCAAATTATTTTTCTGCTAATAGACCTGGGCAGGGCGCAGATACTGTTTTCTGCACATTAAAGATGAAACAGGACATTTGAGGTTCAAAGCCTTGAAGCAGGACTCACAGCTCAGAATTAGTAAGCTCCTTCCCACTCTTATACTCTTTCCATTAAATGGCTCCCAGACAGTCTTGGGTTGTCCTTTAGAATAGTCTTATTGATTCTGAAGTCCTTGACTAAATTTGATTGTGCTTCTGATCCTGCTGGGGCCACATCGGCTCCTAAGGAGCTCATTTCTGTTGGTGGTGGGGGATGCAAAATGTACACATGTAAGACAATGTAAGGTAAGGTGTGAATATAGAAAAAGTTCTAATAACCCTGAGGCAAATGATTGTTGCTGTTTATTGTCATTCAATTTTGTCTGGCTCTTTGTGATCCCATTTGAGGTTTTCTTGGTAAAGATCCTGGAGTAGTTTGCCATTTTTTTTCTCCAACTCGTTTTATAGATAAGGAGCTGAGGCAAACAGGGTGAGATGATTTACCCAGTCACCTAGCTAATAATTGTCTGAGGTTAGATTTGAACTCAGGAAGAGGAGTATTCCTGACTCTAGATCCAGGACTCTTATCTACTGCACCACCATGCTCTGCTAAGCATAATGATGACTGGTATTAATTTGATGAAAATATGAGGTACAGCCTCAGTTATTTCTTGATGAAAAATCCCTTGGTTAAAGTGACCCAATTGCTACCCTAGGTAGGGTGCAATTTGGGCTCCTGTGCTATTCATTATCATGCCCTGCATGTCTGTAGGTTTGGCTGATACCACAGCAGTTTTCTTCCTCTATCAGGAATGACTTTAGGTTTTTTTTTGCAAGGCAGTGGGGTTAAGTGGCTTGCCCAAGGCCACACAGCTAGGTAATTATTAAGTGTCTGAGACCAGATTTGAACCCAGGTACTCCTGACTCCAAGGCCGGTGCTTTATCCACTACGCCACCTAGCCGCCCCCTATCAGGAATGACTTTAAGGAAGATGGAAAAACTAAGAAAAAAGATAGTGATGAAGAGGAACAGAGAAAAACATCAGAATTAGAGGGAGAGAGAGACAGACAGAGACAGAGAGAAACCAAGGCCAGGACACTAAATGATTTGGAAAAGAAGAGGGAAATAGATGTGGCTATCCCAAGGGCACCTAGACCTTGGCATCTGTCTAAGCCACCCTCTTGTTCTTTTTATCTTTCTACATATTTTTCAGTTTTTCCAACTTCATTGAGGTTACTTCCCCTTCTTTGACTCATTTTCTGTCCTTGAGGAATGCATTTTCCATTCATTCCTTTACCTGGTGCTCTTGAAGTTAGAAAGATTGGAGTTCAGGAGCTACTTGGATGGACACTTATGACTTGCAAATCAAAAAGTCAGTGTCCCAGGCAGGCAACTCTCAAAGACTGGTAGGAGTTGTGGCATAGCTGCCAGACTTGGATTGGCAGAAACACCTTTGTCACTGGACCTGCAGGAATGGGACAGAATTTAAATATATATCTATCTATCTATCTATCTATCTATCTATATATATATATATATATATTATATATATGTATATATACATATATAAATATAGGCATATATACTATATATAGATATGAGAGAGGGAGGCTTGGAGAAGAGAAACAGGCTCAGAGCTGAATGGACTTGTCTAGGTTCTCACATTTGACAAAGGGCAGAATCAAGATTTGAGTTCAGGCTTGACTCACTGTAGCATTGGACTTAATGAAATGTTGCCCAGCCTTCTCACTTATTTCTTTTTTTTCTGTAGTGAGTGGTCTGATGAAAAGGTCCCTTGAATTCTCCCTCCGTTGGTTTTTACTCTATTCCATCCCACTGTGTTTTCTACTGGTTGTATCATTTTCTCACTGATATTGATATTCTCAATAGACCAAGTCACTCTGCTTGCTCCTCTTCTCTTCCCCCATTCTTTCCTGACCTTTGGAATCAGATAGACCCTTCAGAGCCACATGCTTGTCATGACATCAAGCCATCAAAACCTGGGAGGCCTAATTTGTCTCCTTCAATCAGGGTCCCTGCTGACTTTGTTCAGTAACCACATTTGGTAAATCCGTGGGCAGACCTTGAGGTTATGTCATAGCTTTAAAGTCAAAGGGGACTTTAAAAGTCATCTAGTCCCATCAATCCCCTCCACTTTACAGCTGAGCAAAGAGGCCCTAAGATCGGCAGGTAGGGACAGAACCAGTATTGAAACCCAGCTCTCGGCCTTCAAACCTGGTGTTCTTTCCATTGCATGTTTTTTTTTTTTTTAATAGTCAGCTCCTTGGGGGCGGCTAGGTGGCATAAAGCACCGGCCTTGGAGTCAGGAGTACCTGGGTTCAAATCCGGTCTCAGACACTTAATAATTACCTAG